>NC_056679.1:122777002-123402002 GCF_018350215.1 Panthera leo | reverse complement strand
TGTTGGCTAGAAGATCCTGGTTTTCCTTGTTCATTAGAAGCTTCTGAATTCCCTTTTGGATTAGAGTCTCCTGAATTCCCTTGCAGTCTTCCAGGCTGATTGAAAACTCCTGGCCTTCCTTGCTGATTAAAATCCCCTGGTTTCCCTGGCTGGTTAGAATACCCTGGTCGTCCTTGGAGACCAGATATTGCTTGTTTTCCTTGGGTGTTGCCTCCTTGCTTATTAAATTCCTTTTGTTCTCCTTGATGGTTAACTTCATGTTTTCTCTGTCGAATAAATGCAGGTTCTGAACCCTCTTCTGGTTTAAAAATACTTGTTTTCAAAGCCTGGGTTGAAGACACTGAAATGATGCCATAAGCACAAAAATAAAAGTAAAGTCATTTAACTTTAAGAGTTTTAAATCAACAGCATTCATCCCAAGTTGTAGTATGTATTTAACACCTCTTTCAGTTGTTTTTAATCAAACCTCAGACAGAAGCTTCCCATAACTTCTTACAACCTTAATATTTTGGGTCCTCTATTTTTTTCTTAATTGTATTACATGGTTTCTAAAAATCACGGCGTTGGGGTGCCTGGGTAGCTCAGTGGGTTAAACATCTGACTTTTCTCGATTTCAGCTCAGGTCATGATATCGAGGCCTGTGTCGGGCTTTGCTGACAGCTCAGGGCCCACTTGGAATTCTTTCCCTGTCTCTGCTCCTCCCCTACTCATGCTCTTTCTCTATCAAAATAAATTTAAAAAATAAATAAAAATCGTGGGGTCAAACTGGCTTGTCCCATTTCTAAATCAGAATCTGAATTACTTGAACGGAACTATCTGAGCTTCATACTACTCCAAATTCCTTGTAATGATTTCCTGAATAATCAAATAGACTCTGAGTTATGCTTATTATAAACTTTCCCTACATCACAAAACCCTTTCCCATATTCCCGACCTCACCCTACAGAAGGTGCTATCAGCAGTTTTCTAGACATAAAAACTGCCAGTCGTGAGTCCTCATTCCATATTCTTTTCTCATCTCTATATATGCTTTCTGTAGCTGTTTTCTTCCCACCTTGCCCCTGTTCCAAAGGGAACAGCCCACCATTTCCCATAGGGGTCCTAGCATCAACCAATCAGTCATACTCTCTCCAGTGGTTATTTCTTTCTTTCTTTTGTACTCAAACTATTCAAGGAAATGGTAGATATTATATGACTATTTCTTAATACCTACTTTTCATAACTCATCTATTTCTTGAATTTATTTTGGAAGTTCATCCATCACTATATATATGTATATGTAAATATATATACATCACTATATATATATGTATATATATACACATATATAGGTACATACATACATATATATTTCCAGCAGGGGAGTAATAGATTGGGTGAGATTTGTGAGATATAGATATAGATATAGATATAGATGATATAGATATAGACAGATATAGATATATAGATGTAGATATGGTTTATTCAAATTTCTACTCCCAAATAAGCAGGGTTTAGACAACAATCCATGAGCAAATGGAATGGCTTTATGGCTGTTAAGTGCAATGGTATTCTACTGGGTCTTATGTTTCTTGTCCTTGGTTTGGTACAAGTGTTTCTTTTTGACTTCCTCGCCTTTTCTGTTTAATGATTTTCTTTTCCCCTTTACTTTCTCAATTTGGGGTTTCTGAAAAAGCTTTATTCAAGCTTGCATTGTTTTTCTTCGCAGGCTTTCTCCCTAAGTTTTTCATTTTATACAACCTGAAATAATTTCAGGGTAGGTAGTTCCAAATCTGTGCCTAGAGTCTCCGTTGCATTTGCATTTGATCCTCTTTTTATTTCCACAAGTGTACACACTTGTACCTTCAGGTAAATTTAACTAAAATCAAATGCATCATTAATTGTTATCCGTTGAGCATGCCATTGTCTACTCTATCACTGGTGGTTAAGGTCTTAGCCCAGGCTCAGGAATTTAGCACTTAGTAACCTGGTGTACTAACTGTGGTGTAGCGTGTGGTAGGACGGTCATGGGTGTAATCTAGCCATCCTTTCAACTGACCAGAACTATATTTGAAGGGTCCATTACCATGCCAGAGCTATAGAAAGATCTAGACACACAACCATGAATAAGGGATTGTTATTCTACCCTGAAGAAGCTGGAAAGTCTAATAATGCGTGTAAACAAGCAAACGGGCATTTATGGTAGCTTGATTAATGCTATCCTGTGAAAAATAAATTAGACAATAGACCCAGAGTCAAGATAGCAGGTAGTAGGGCATCATGTCTCCATCCTGGAGGAGGTGACACAGATAAGAAGTATAGGCTATAGCCAGAAAAATGGATAAGGAAATAATTATTTTCAGCAGAGAGATGAGCATTTGCATGAGTTCTAAGACTCAAAAGTATTCCTTAACAGGCACTAACTTTGAGCAGAAATCAATTAAAATAAGGTTGTGGATGAAATGGTAAAAAATAGATCAGCTGATCTATATTCTTTGTTAATTATGTTTTTTATTTTTAAATAGGTCTTACAAGCAAATTACATCAAATTTCAAAGACATAAAAGGGTAGTTTAAAGTAACTTTCCCTTCCTCTCCTGTCCCAACCCTCCTTGGACACAATTACATTCAACAGGTTTTTCTGTATCATTCAAGAGATGTCTTCTGTATTTACAAACATATTGGGATATATTTTTTCACACAATTAGTAGCACACTGTACACTGTTCTAATCCTTATTTTCTCCCTTGACAGAACCGTGAGGTTATATCAATACATATAAAGGCTCTATATCAATACATATAGAGCACCTTTATTATTTTCCCTAATGGCTGAAGAATATTTCACCTGTTAAATTACCATAATTTACCTAAACAGTCTTCTAACAATGAGTAGTGATTGTATTTCCTTCTTTTCCTAGTACAAACAATAATATAATGAAAATCTGATTAATATATCATTTCTCACATGGCTAAATTTGTAAAAAATCAGGGGTGGAATTTTTAAGTAAACAAGGTAACTATAATATCAGAATATGGTATAACTGTTTTTTTTTTTTAATCTTTATTTATTTATCCTGAGAGAGAGAGAGAGAGGCAGAGAGACAGGGAGAGAGCAAATTCGCTGTCAGCACAGAGCCTGACATGGGGCTCGAACTTATGAATTGTGAGCTCATGACTTGAGCTGAAATCAAGAGTTGGATGCTCAGGCACCCCTAACCATTTTTTTAAGTTAAATTTTTGTAAAATAGTTATCTGTTCTGTATTTTTGTCCTCTGATGTTACATTCTAAATATACTCTTGGCATTGCTCTATATTGTAATAGGCATTCCCGAATCCTCTCCTTTTGTCACCCTCCAAATCCATATAACTACTACATCTGGCATTAAGGGACTTTCTTCCATCAACAAATGCTTGCTTAATGCGTACTAAACATCATCTAGTAAAGCACTGAAGTACAAAAGAGATATGTTACCTGCCGTTATGGAGCATATATGTTCTAGGGAGGAATTTTATGTATCTATCTATATATTTTTCTTGCAAACATACGTAAACATAATAAGTATACGCATAATATATATTTTTCTCTGATATATATTATAAAAATATAGAATATCTGTGTCATTTATTATCTAGAGAAATTTACATCCTTAGATGGAAATTTCATCGCTGAAAACAGACCACCTAACTGTATTGAGGTAGGGAACACAGAGAGGTCTGCTGAGTGACAGGCACCTAAGAACTCAAGTAATGGTAGCTACTGCCAGAGTATACGTGATTCTTATGGCAGCCTGTGGGAATGTCTACTTATTTCCATTTTATAAAGGAGAAAACTGAGGCTAAAAAATTAAGTTATCCAAAATAACATAAACAGAGAATTGAAAAGTCAGGGTTTGAACCTATTTCTCTGTGACCACAGAATTTCCTGGATCATCACACAAAACTATATATTTATGGAATATGGACTTGTGAGTATTCACAAACTCCCATAATCCTTTTAGACTGAATTATCTTTCCAGGGTAATGCCTTGCTTTTCCCATTCCTTTGCCTCTGCTTCTCTTCAGTCGTGTCAAACTATTCACTGTTGTCTCACCTTGTCACTATTTTTATGCCTTTGGTCTATATTTATGCTGTCTGAAATTAGCCTCTTCCCTTTCTCTGTCTGATGGAGATTTATCATTTTAACATTTTCTGACAAAGTATTACTAAGTCACTCAACATTTCTGATTCTTTACTTTGAGAGTTGGAAGGAAAGTCATCGAATTTAACTTTTCTTACCTGAGAACATGGCCAAGAACATGAAGGGAAGGAAAATGAAAGCCTTCATGTTAGAGTCAGCTGTTTCAGACCTGGTTGTCGGATGGAGTTAAGGGTAACTCTTCAGTAGATGCTTTCTGAATAATCCGTCCTGATCACTACCATGTTATATATTTGAAAAATCCTCCACCCTAATTGCTAAACACTGTCACTTTATTTTAAAAAAATTATAGAGTAATTTTCACAAACTGGAAGGTGTTCCTCCTTGAATGGATTGCCATTTTAAAAATTAGCTCCACACCCCAACTCCCATAAATACCCCAAATTTAATATGCTTCTATCAGATATTTGTCTTACAGGAAAAAATAAACATGGCGAAATCCAGCTGGGAAAGTGGTAAGCTCAGTGTTTAAATTTTTTTTTTATTGTTGAGGGATAACTTGTCTTCCGTCAGTGCTGTTACTGACCTTGCATGTTTATATGTCCACAATAGGGATTCCCATGACATCTTCCCACATATAAATCATGTGCTAAGTATTTACCTCAAATTATATTTTAAAAGCAAGTAAAAATGCATCATTAATAAGTGATGAATGCATCCAGTGGGGAATGATGAGGTGTAATGCATTTTTATGAGGTAACAAAAAACAATAGATCTTATGTTTGAGAATAACATCACTCTATTGACTTTCTTGCCTCAAGCTGTTATGCCAAACAGAAGCTCATATGACAATCACCTTGGGAGTTTTAGTCAGCCATAAACTCAATATCATGAAACAGTGGAATATTGTGTTCAAGGTTGGCTGCCCTATATGAGATAAATTTGAATTAATTGAGGCCTGTCTAAAAGAAAATGACCTTGATAAAGTGGGGTCTAGAAAACACAGAGCAGAAGGTTGGTTGATCGTAGTAGAGAATATAAACTTGAGTAGACAGATTTAGGATGGATGTCGCCACTGGATTCATCATGTGAAGGGCATTAGCATGGGGGAGGATGATATTGTTTTTTCTGTGTAGTTCCACATGGCAGATCTAGTTCCAATATAAGAAAGTGCAGGATAAACATTTTTGAATTCTAAGGGAAGTGAAATAGGGGCTTCTTATAATTCCTTCTAATTCTAAGATCTTCAGATTTAGTGGTTCTGGATTGTGTTTGATTTTCATTTTAGCTTCTTTAGAAGGGCAGTTCTGAAAATGATGAATGATTTCTTTTAATCAAGCCAGCAATTGTAGGGCATCAAAAAGGACAAATTTAACATTTTTCTATAGTAAAAAGGCAAACTCCCCCCTCCATAAATGTTCTCTGTACTGACTAGTATTCATATGAATGTCAGAATAAGCTCAATGAACTACAAGGCCTGATTATGCACATATATACGTGTGTGTGTGTGTGTGTGTGTGTGTGTGTGTATCTCCCATATAATATACCCCATATTATATATACACATATATATATTTAAAGATCAGATCATTTTTAACAAAATGTCACTATGAATTGTTCAAAAATACAGTAAGTTGAAAGAACTGTGCATACACAACACCAAGATTCTTCAATGAACATTTTGCTACATTTGCTCTACCATTTATTGATCAAAATGGCTGAATTTGATGCAAGTTATTTTCACATGCAGATACTCAATGCAGTGAAATCCCAAATATCAACAAATGGACCATAATAGCTGCATTTGCATTTTGCCTAAACAACTGTTTTGTACATACTTATGCCATCATCTGTCCTACCCATGCTTTTCTCCTAGCTCCAGTGTTATCACACTTCAAAATAGCATACGTAAATAACAAATATGATTGAGTGCCTGTATCTGAGGACACGGCAGTGAGAAGATGAAGTCCCATGAAACCTGTGCTCTGAGGTCTCAGATACTGTCTCATGAATTAGTAGAAAGTATTGTTTGTTGCACTGAGTAAGGCAGCGTTTTCTCTATATCCCTGTTCTCCAAACCATGCCAAAGGGTGTTTTGAATAATTGCCTTTAATCCTCTAATTTTCTTAAATGGAACATTTAATTTATCCTTTGATGATCGGATTCCTCCACCTTTAGAATTGTCTTCCATTATTATTTTCCTTTACATTTGGGAGTCAGGGCAGAATTCTGTGTTGGAGTAGGCTCAAAAAATGCTCTGCACAGCCACCTGCTGGGGAAAGGGAGGGGGGCATCCCACATGTCTTCGAGTGCGATTCCACATCAAGGCTATTCTTTTAGTGGTCATCATTTTGGGGTGGAAATAACAACAGCATTAGAGTCAGATGACATGAAGTGTCCGTCACTCCTCATTTTAGCTGTGTAATCTTACGCGAGTTAATCTCTGTCTCTCTCTCCATCTGCCACTTTTCCTATCTCTCTTTCCTCTTTATTTCTAAAATCATGATGATAATACCCTACTGAAGGAATCAAATTTTGCTAAGTATTTTCTTGTGGTTTGGAAGACAAAGTTTATACCTGCAGTTTAGTGATCTGGTTTCTGATTGTGAGCTGTCTTATAGCATCCTGTGTCCAGTTACGTGATTTAGACTCAAGCCATTCGTCATGCAGCTAAAGGGAAGGAAACTGAGCTCCTTCCTAGCTTTCTTCCACGAAATACTTTAGCTACTATGTTTCCTTTCAATTGTTCCTCAGGGGGAAGTAGCACATGTCAAGTTTTGTTCTTTGAACCCCAGATGTGTAAAGATTGAGCACAGTATAAGGTACTGCTACATAGCACTCGCTAGGATTTTCAGACACAGATGCCAATAGGTTGAACTGAATCAGGCAAACAAATGGAATATTTGGTCCAGTTTTTGAAATGTAATTCATATTACATGGAAGTCCTAATGCCCCTTAAATTCAGTTTCATGTTGCTGAAACTGTCAGGGGGAGACTTGCCAGTTGCTTACCAAGTCTCATTAAATACTTCACAATATCAAGAAAGAGGCCAAAGTTCAAGCACTAGGTAATCACTATTTCACCGAAGGCCCTTTTTCTATTTCTCAGTTGACTTATTAATTGATCGTTTTACCCAATCTTCACCCACGCAGAGGCATTAGTTTCAGAACACTGAGTCCTGCAGGGTGCAGATGCTTGAGATAGAATCTTGGGTAACTTCCCTGTTTTGGATGTCAGTTTCTTCACTCAGCACACAAAGTACTGACGCAAACCAAAATTCGAATAGATCTAATTTCATCATTATTTATTGAGATGATGCATCTGTCTGACACACACACTAAAATGTTCCATTAATGTTGTCTCTATTACTATACCCATGTGAGCATTTGAGATTAGAGACATGACATCTTCCACCTTCACTTTAGTTGCATACACGTGAGGTTACCAGAAAACAATAAAATGCAAAATAGAGCATAATTATAATAGTTATGGACTAAGTTGGTTATAAATGGCATTTATTTATATGCCTGAAATCCTGAAATTTTTCATTATGTGGAAAATTTTGGTGTACAAGTTTGCAAATTGTAGGGATAAAATTTGAAATATAATTAATGTCTTTCTCACCCCCCAAATTAACCTCTTTATCACCATGGCTATAAATAATTACAGTTGCTTTTTAAAAAGCCTTATCTTCATACTTAAAAGAAAACAAGTTACACAGTTTGGTCCCTTGTTGATCATCAGATTTGTTATTTTTAGCCATTCAGGTCCAGGTTTTCTGTAACTCCTTTCTCAAACATCACTTTTAGTCACCAGTCATATAATGTCCGCTCATAATTCATCTTACAATTATTTCTTAAAAGAAGGAGCATATTTGTAGAATATTGTTTATAAAGATTGCCACCAACTAATCCTCACATTGTACAAGTAAATTCTCTCCTATAGAAGAGTCCATGTCCCCTCCCCTTGAATCTGAGCTGGTCATGTGACTTTCACTGACCGCAGAATGCCGTGGATGTGACAACATCCCATTTTTAGAACCAAGCCTTAGAGTCTGGCAGGGCTGGAGGAGAGACTATGGAGGGAGCTAGAGACATAGAAAGGTGGAGACAGAGACGGAAACAGGAAGGAACCTCTCTAGCCCCACTGAAACATCAGAAATATGACTGAAGTCATTCTGGATCCCAAAAGAGCCACCCAGCGAAAGCCGTATGGAACAGAGGCAGATCATTTCTGCTGAGCTTGCAATAAGTGGCAGACTTGAGGGCAAATGAATGACTGGTTTTGTTTTAAGCCATTAAGTGCGACGTGATTTGTTATGCAGCAATAGATAATCATTATAATTTTATGGACAAGACTATGATTACTTTTTGACACTGATTCAAGACCCCATGAAAACTATAAAGTTACCATTTATTGAAGCTCATTATATGGATGATCTCATTTAATACTTAAAACAATGCTTTGGTAACATCTTAAATATGTGATGAGGAAACTCAAGCACTGGGTCATTAAATAACTGTTTTCACACAGTTAACCCTAGTCAAGATATTTTACATGATTTATTTTTTTTAAATTTTTTTGCTTGACATTTATTTATTATTGAGAGACAGAGAGAGACAGAGCATGAGCATGGGAGGGGCAGAGAGAGGAGACACAGAACATGAAGCAGGCTCCAGGCTCTGAGCTGTCAGGACAGAGCCCCACACAGGGCTCGAACTCACAAACCTTGAGATCATGAGCTGAGCCGAAATCAGACACTCAACCAACTGAGCCACCCAGGCACCACCCCTATTCAAGATATTTTAACATATCTGCCTTAGGAGACCTATTCCTGGCTATCTAGAAACATGGGAATTCCCTTTCCAGAAAGAGAGACTCAGAAAATAAATGTTTGGGTTAAAGATCCTTCCCTCAGTTGGAGATCAATCCATCTTTGGCGTTATAGAAGTAAGATTCCAAATTCAGAGCTGGGAAGAGATCTCAGTCCAGCCATATGGAGATTTCTGAGTCTTCTCTAGTATACGCTGGGTCATACTTCACATGTTAATGCTAGATCAACAGCCTACACTTCTGACACCAACATCAAGTCTTTGCTCAGGAAAGATATGGGGAAATCTACCATATCTCCATTTTGATTTTGAGATTGGTGGTTCCATTAGTCTGTGGGATAATATTTTATGTATATGTGTATATTTCCTGAAGGGCAAGTTTGTGGATCACACTATATCTTAAGAATATCTTAATATAGCCATAACCAAACCAAAAAATTAATCAGCTGTATAATCTTTGGTTTGGGGTTTCCAAAAAGAAATCCTTCCAAAAGATTCTTGAAAAAAGTCTATAGTTTTTTGGCACATATACATACTACTTGTTCTATTTGAAATTTACATTTTTTTCCCTTTGAATTGATTAGCTATTTATATTTAGGGTCAGTGTGACCAATACTATCTGTTTTATGGGCTACTATTATTTTTCCAAATCCACCTTAAAACAAATGTATGGCTATTAGCTTTTTTCAAAAGATCATATTACTTACCTTATAACAGACCTACAAGTTCATTGCTTTAAAAACATTATACTAATACTTCTACCACCACATTTTACATGAATTTTAAGATACTGCTTTTTTTTATTTCAATGCTCCATATGCTGATGAACACCTACTGTATGCAAAGAAACTTGGAATATATATTTCAATCATACACTATCACAACTCTAAAAAACTTCAGAGAATGTCTAGCCCAAATCTTTCATTCTACTCTTGGGAGAGAGAGGATCAATAGAGTCACTGGAATTCTAAAAACATTGGCAGAGTTTGGACTTGATTCCAATTCCAGTGTTCACTCTTCCAAAATTTGCTTATTATCTAATGGCCACAGAGTATAACTGGCCACCTCTATGTGTATGTGTATTATGAATATATATGGCCAGTTATACTCTGTGGCCAGATCAGATACAGACAGCCTGTGAGATCTGATGCCATCACATACTTGAGGCTGCTTTCTAGACTCTTTCGTTAGAAGACTCAAAGATCTTGAAATTGTGAGCTCAGGCTACATGGGACCTTATAGTTTCCTACAAAAGGGAAAACAGATTGCCCCAGGACATAAAGCCTGTTTGTCCACATCTCATCTCTGTCACACTGGTATCCTGATTCACCGGTCTTTTCAAAATATCTTCCAACTTATATACCTTATATTAACAATAACCTTTATCTGGGGCACCAGGGTGACTCAGTAGGTTGAGAATCTGACTTCGGCTCAGGTCAATATCTCACAGCTCATGAGTTAGAGCCCCGCGTCAGGCTCTGTGCTCACAGCTCAGAGCCTGAAGCCTCCTTCTGATCCTGTGTCTCCCTCTGTCTCTGCCCTCCCCCTCTTGCATTCTGTCTCTCTCTCAAAAATAAATAAATGTAAAAATTTTTTTTTCAAATAACCTTTATCAAACACCCAGAACCAGACTCTGCGCCAAGTGCGTTATATGAATTATCTCATCCAACTCTTAAAACAACCTATTTTATAGATATCACCTATAATAATATAGATGCTATTACAATAGAAATATACTATTTCATTTCTCCGATGAAAAACCAGACACAGTCACAGAATTAGCTTGTAACAGAGTCCATATTCTAAATTTTATCTCTTACTTACTATAAAATATCTTCTTCCTGTATTAAAACTCAAACAATACAATAAGCTCTTCTTTATTGGGTGCCATCCACCATGGTGTAGTATGAGACTGCAGAGTATTTGGGGGAGTCCTTGAAAACTTCATAATTGGCATTGCATATTTGGTAATGACAATTCAAGTATCAGGTCTATTCATTCCCTTTGCTTTTTATTGGTACCTCAGAACACTTTGGACACTTACTTGTTAATAAGTCCATAGAATATTTATACAATTCCTACATTAATGGACAGTTTGACTTCTGTCTCTGTCTCTTTTTAACTTGGTGACTGATCACATGTTTCTGGGTTTCAGATTCCTCTCGTGCAAGATAAATATAATAATAATGCCTATTTCATTGGGTTGTTGCGAATACTTAATGAGTTAATATATGTAAAGCCCTTAGAACAATGTCTGACACACAGAAAAAACTCAAACACTCAATGAATGTTAGCTATAATCTTTTTTTAAAATCTAGATTTGTACTTTGATCACTACTATAAACTGATACTATTGCAACAAGGGATTTTAAATAAAGCTTTGCTGAGACAGCTGATGATATTCTATTGAAAGAAGGTAAGATGGGAATGCAAGCTGGTGGAGCCACTCTGGAAAACAGTATGGAGGTTCCTCAAAAAACTAAAATGGAACTACCCTATGACCCAGCAATTGCACTACTAGGCATTTATCCACGGGATACAGGTGTGGTGTTTCAAAGGGACACATGCACCCCCATGTTTATAGCAGCAATATCAACAATAGCCAAAGTTTGGAAAGAGCCCAAATGTCCATCGATGGTTGAATGGCTAAAGAAGATGTGGTATATATAGACAGTATTACTCGGCAATCAAAAAGAATGAAATCTTGCCATTTGCAACTACGTGGATGGAACTGGAGGGTATTATGCTAAGTGAAATTAGTCAGAGAAAGACAAAAATCATATGACTTCACTCATATGAGGATTTTAAGAGACAAAACAGATGAACATAAGGGAAGGGACACAAAAATAATATAAAAACAGGGAGGGGGACAAAACAGAAGAGTCTCATAAATATGGAGAACAAACTGAGGGTTATGGGAGGGGTGGTGGGAGGGGGGATGGGCCGAATGGGTAAGGAGCACTAAGGAATCTACTCCTGAAATCATTGTTGCACTATATGCTAACTAATTTGGATGTAAATTTTAAAAAATAAAAAATAAAACAAGTTAAAAAAATAAAAAAAGAAAGAAGGTAAGACTAGGAGATATTTCAAGGAAGAGAATATGAAAAGGAAAGTACAAGTTGTATGCGTGTGTGCCTGTGTGTGTGTATTATAAAAAGGAAGGAAGCCATTTTTTGTGTGTGTGGTTTTGAAGGAAAAAGAAGTATTACCACTTGGTGCAAGTACTAAAGAGGCAAATACTAACTTGCTATAAAGAAATTGTTCTCTATTGATGGAATGGTCTGCTTCTTTACACTGTGAATTTTCCAAAAGCAAGAGTATCAATGAGGTGCTCAAAACCATTGTGCCTTAAAGTGAGATACAAAGCTCATATGCCATCAAGAATCAGAAGCTAATGTGAAAAAGCAAAACTGATTCTGGGGCACTGTGGGTATAACTCATCCAAAGGAGTCAGGGGACGCGTGAGTGGCTCAGTTGCTTTTGGCTCACATCATGGTCTCATGGTTTGAGTCCCATGTGGGGCTCTATGCTGGCAGTGTGGAGCTTGCTTGGGATTCTCTCTCTCTGCCCCTCCCACACTTGTGCACACACACACACACTCTCTCTCTCTCTTTCTCGCAAAGTAAATAAATAAACATTCAAAAGAGTCAAATTAATGATTGTTGTTATTAAGGAACATGAGTGGTAGGTAAGCAGATCTTTTGACTTTTCCAGAGTTTCTAGAAATCCAGTTTCTTATTTGATCTTTTTCAACTTCTCAATATTGCCATCTATGAAAAGAAGTGACTGTGTATGGGCTAAAGAAAATCCCTAAGTGACGGCCAGCTTGTTTGCCATTTGTTGGAGATCTCTGCTTTAGAATCACTATGTTAAGAAGTATCTAATACCAGAGTTCCCTGTCTGAGTTCTTATTTTGTCCACATGCTCAATTTGAGACTTTGAAAACAACCTTCTCAAAGATACCATTTTTCACAATGTTTCTGTTTTTATACTCTACTTCCTTCCTTTTCAACACGGCGAATTTCTTATATGTCACAGATCAGCTAAAATGCCATCTCTGCAATGAAGTCCTCTATTGATGCCCTGCAATAATTTTCAATAATTCTTGGGATATGAATTGCTTTAGCTTGGCTCCCAAGGCTCTTTATGAACTGACTCCTTTCATCCTTGATCATGCCAACATTATTTCCATTTCTGGGTTTTGATTTTTGAATTGTGCGTTGTTGTTTCTTAAACGTTTATTTATTTACTTATCTATCTATTTATCTACTTTTTGGATTGTGTTGTTTTTCTGTTTGTTCTCTTTGCTTGGAACACCCTTCCTCCAAATTTGCATCGAATCCTTTTAAGCTCTCAGGACTCAGTTGAAAGTAACCAATTTTAAATCATTCCTCTCTCCAAAACGTACTTGGTTTCTTCCATCTTATGTGTCAATTTGATTTCCTTTATAAATTTATTAATAACTGAATAATATATTTAAAAAATATTTTTGTGCATCCTCTCAAATCTTAAAGCATGATTCTTTGAAGTAGAGATCTTGTCTTCACCCCATTCTTGGCATAGCATCTGGTATTTTGTAAGCATTGAAAAATTATTTGTGCAATTAATAAATGGCATAATTCATTCGTTAGGAACTTATAAAAAGCAGGAACATATCAAACTATATTTTAGGCAGTTGGGATACATTTGTCTTTCCAGATAGTCTATAAACACTCTGAAGATGCCAAGCTTGTCTGTCCATCTTTAGATTTCTAAGCACTGACAGCATGCCAATAAACTTATAGTTTCAAGGTTTTTCAAAATTTGCCACACATGGAAGCTTATCATATTTTATTTAGTACACTGTAGTGCTATAGTAAGCTGATAAAACTGATAAAGTCAGAGACAACTAGTCCAGAGGCTTCAGCTGTTCCAGAACCTTTTTAGTGTCTTGATGACTGAAATGACCAACATTCTGTCTCCCATGTTACTTATTTCTTGTCTTCGCATACAACTGAGAAGCTCTAAAACAAACTCAATGTGTCTCTTAGGGCAAAATACTTCCGCCATTTTGCTAAAGAATGCTAATTTGAGTCAGAGAATACATATTTTCTTGGACTGGGCTTTATTAATCTTGAGGTCTTCTATGTAAATCTGAAGAATGGAGATTCAAAGCACTGATTGGAGAATTCTGGATGTGAAAAGCATGGAAATATTCTATGACCTGTGCTTGTTTTCAGGTTGTATCATTTCATACTCAGGTGGTCTAACTAAATCGAACAAAGGTGGCCCCACTGTGACCTAAAAAGAACATCAATGTAGAAAGTCTGCTAAGAGACTTTATTCAACTTTATTGAAATTGTTGTCTTTTATGCATAATAACTGTGGGAAATACATTGCAAAGGATATTGAGCTACAGGGAATAAATCTTCCAAAGCCAAAGACAAACGGAACGTGTTTCTAGCCTTACTGCGTCAGAGGAATCAACATTTCCCATTGTGTTTGAAACCAAGCTTTCCATTTTTTTTCCTGAAAGAAAAGAGATGGTGCTGAGAATGAAATGTAGTGGAAATGGGTTAAGCCCAGGCTGGATGAACGAGGAATGGGTACTTATCCTTTCTAGGTCTGCTTGGGGATAATTACATTGGATTATTCTAAATAAGAGTTATCTGTACAATACTTAGCACAGTAAAACCTTAATAAGTAATTTCCCTGACCCACACCCTACTGGTGCAAACTAAGTGTGCTGTTCTAAGAGCTGCCTGCATGTGCTTACTCAGCTGCTTTGCAGAATTCACAGCCATTGCGGTAAGTTTACCCATCAGAACAACACACTGGCTTGTGGACCTTGGGACAGGGTTTTCCTTGTGTAGCTGGTTTCTCATAGTTGTTGCAAAAAGCTTGTAATTTAAAAGAAGTTCTTGCTTTACTTCATGAATAATGGCATTGACATCATTAGCTCTTTCAAGGAACGAAAAAATATGCTAAATTTACATTTAAAATTATTTTAAGAAGCATATGTTTTATTATTACAATTAAGATACATGCTGAAAATAAAAAAATAATAAAAGTTATATGTAGTCCTAGCACTCAGAGGTGTCCTTTGTGAGCATTTGTTTTTCTTTCCATTTCTTCTCTAGGCATTGTATTTCTGTTTTTATATTAAAAATAAAATCACACTGTATTATGTTCTATTTATTCTTTGTCATTTACCTTTTCTGTACCATTATGCATATCCTGCAAAGTATGATTTTTGTGGTATAATACTCTACTATAAAGATGTAAAATGATTTCTTTTACTAATACCCCATTGTTGTATATTTCTTCTTTTTTACACTGAGTTGAAATCACCATTTAAAAAAAAAACTTATTTTGAGAGAGAGAGTGGTTGCGCATGTGCATGTGAGTACTGGAGGGGCAGAGAAAGAGAATCCCAAGAAGGCTTCGCACTGTCAGCACAGCGGCTGGTGTGGGGCTCAAACTCATGAATCGTGAGATCATGACCTGAGCTGAAATCAAGAGTCAGAAGCTTAACCAACTGAACCACCCAGGTGCCCCTGAAATCACGATTTTATATATAAAATACTTGTACATATTCTGATTACTGTCCTAGAATCTGTTCTTTGGAGAATTGCTATCTCAAAGGTTGTAACTCATAGGGCACCCAAACGGTCACCAAACTGCTTTAATGTAAATGTGTATGCAAGTATAAATTCCTTATCTCTTTCTTGGAATTTCTGGAGAAATTGGTCTATACTCCTTTCTTACGTCACTCCTCAACCCAGCTAGAAGTGTCTTGACATAATTAGCCATCTCAGATTCATCTTTTTATCCAATTCCTAGGAAAGGACCTGGTAAAAGTTGAATTTTGAAAAATATCTGTTGAATGAGTGGGAAAAGGGAACAGAATTTAGAACGTAGATTGGAGGTACTGGTGCTACAACCAACTTGCCCAATTGCCAGTGATTCTTAGAAAGTCTGCACCATGTCCTTCAAAATCTTAGGCAACATGGCTCCTCTGGGCTTTTCCAAATATGGCGCCACTCTGCTCATAATACATGTCTAACATTCGCTGAGTGCTTGCTATGTTTCAGCCTCAGTACTAAGTGCTTTATTTTTTTCTTCTTTCTTTTCAAAGTGCTTTAAATGAAACTATTCATTTAACCCTCTTGAGCAGTCCTATGGAGTTAATATTATCATTATCTTCTCTTTACAGGTAAGGAAAAAAGTTAAATAATTTGTTCAAGTCCTCATAGTTAATCAAGTTGTAAAAATCGGTGTCAAATGAGGACAGTTTAACTTCAGAGCCTATGTTCTTAGCCATTTCACGGTGATCAAACAGAAAGCCACTAACATAGTCAAATGGGTGCATTACTAACCTTTGAAAACACTTTGCTTTTCCCCAACACTACACTACTCCTCCTCCTGGAACAAATTTTCCCTTTCATATCATTCTTTAATGTACATCTCAAATACCATCTGGTATTCTAAAATCTTCATAGTAACTCAGGCAAAAATGGATTGCTCCTGTTTCCAAATGCCTACAAACATTATTAAAAAAAACTTTTTTTTTTAATGTTTATTTATTCTTGAGAGAGCATGAGCAGGGGAAGGGCAGTGAGAGAGGGAGACAAAGAATCTGAAACAGGCTCCAGTCTCTGAGGTGTCAACACAGAGCCCGATGTGGGGCTCGAACTCGCAAGCTGTGAGATCATGAGACACTCCATCTGGCCCCTCAGCTTTTGCCAACCAGACTCGGGGGCTCTGCTTGGCCGGCGAGCCGCCCCTCCGCCCCGGCTCCCTCCCGCCAGTCCGTGGAGCGCGCACTGCCTCACCGCCCTTCCTACCCTCTTCTGTGGGCCTCTCGTCTGCACTTGGCTCCGGAGACTCCGTTCTGCTAATCCTCTGGCAGTTTTCTGGGTTAGTTAGGCAGGTGTAGGTGGAATCTAAGTGATCAGCAGGACGCGCAGTGAGCCCAGCGTCCTCCTACGCCGCCATCTTCCCTCCCACGTCTGACTCTTGATTTCATCTCAGGTCATGATCTCACGGTTCACGGGATCGAGCCCTGTGTCAGTCTCCACACTGAAAGCATGGAGCCTGTTTGGGATTCTCTCTCTCCTCTGTCTGCCCCTCCCCTGCTTGCACACATGCACCCGAGCATTCTCTCTCTCTCTCTCTCAAAATAAATAAACATTAAAAAAAAAAAAAAGATTTGCTATTGTTGTGAGACAACCCTTGTGATAGAAAAGGACCCATGATAGAGAAGTACGTACCTGAGAGCCTCCTTGGCTTACAGCCTCTGCAATGATAGAACACACACAGGTAAATCTCAACAGCTCAGAAGAATTCTAGAATTTAACAGCTAAAATTATCCTTAGAGATTGTCCATTACAACAGTCTTGTTTCATGGATGAAAAACTGAGGCCCAGAGAAGGGAAGAAAATTGCTCAGGACCCACAGCTTGTTAGCCACACAACAGAGCTAGAGGCCAGGTTACAAAGGCCCAGTACAGAGCTCTTTTCACTACATTTCCTATTTATGATTTATGTGGCTTTTATGATTCATGTGGTTCATTTGTTTAAGGTTTACTTTAAAACTAAGCTATTCCTGAAGAAAGGAAGGCAGACTCTAGATCTATTCTTTATCAAAGAAGCATATATTTAACCAGAAAGAAGTTGAAAATTCCAAAATCCATTTGTTTAAAGGCCAATCAAGACAACTGGCAACCAAAGTGCTAATATATAATATAACAAAATAATTTTCAGAACATTTGAAAAAAAATCATGATTCACCACTTTTCCCACTAACACAATATCTACCATCTACTTGGCAGACTTCTGTATTTTAAGCAAGCACTGTATTAAATCTTATATACACATTAAGGCATTCCAACAATCCCAAAAATAAGGAAGCTGAGCGCTGGGGCAAATAACTTGTCTAAGGACACACGCTTTGTAAATGACAGAACAAGGATTCAAACCCAGGTCTTTCAGACTTTAAAGCTAATGTACTTAAGCATAATATTTTATTAAAAGAAATCTTAGAGCATGTAAGGTTTGCACTCTATTTTCATGTGATGAAACAGAAGCCAGACAAAAGGAGTTGCTCAATATTAAAGAAAACTATAGTAGCATAATAAGGGCTAGAAACCAAATCTTAAAATCCTAGTTGTGGGGGCTTTCTACTTCTCTCTGACTCCCTTTTTCTAATTATCTCTTTACTTTGCTTACCTACAGGGTAAGTAAGAAACGAAATCTTCTCAGGAAAATTCTGGCAGTTGAGCCACCCTAGATAAGAATTTCTTGAAGGTGACTTTAAGTGATAATTTCTAATTTCAATATAAATTTTTTCCTTGAAGAATGAGGGCTATGTTGTTCACTGTGGTCTGCTGAAGGGAACATAAATTAATTGCCTTGGAGCTCCTAGATTAGTCACTTGGGGCCCATGTGAGCTAGGATAGGTCATCTCATCCTATGAGACATAATACTGTTTTTACAGTGGGATAAAATCATTTCTTGTGTGGTATTATACTGATAATTAAAGTAGCTAATTTATAAATAAAAGTTCCTTCTGAATTAAAAGTGTGGTGGACAGTCACCATCATTAACCATCCTTATCATCATAATTATTATTGTCATCATAAACAACATACATCAGGAGATGACATTAACCAGTCTGGTCCAGAACGTCATTTCTTATACATATAGTACTCACCTGCAAAGAGGAACAAATAGGCCACAGTGACCAAAAGCAGGAGGCTGCCTGATGGCTGCATGGTCAATGAGGTCTGCAAGGTCTGTAGGGAATGTGTTAATAGAGTCCACTTCTGTGGATGATTTACAAGCTGTATTTATAAATTGATTCATATGCATGCATCGAAGTATATACATTTGTCAGCCAGCCAGATTCTCCACCCTGATTGTGTAATCTATTTCCCCAGTGATTAGAGACACCAGAAACCAAAGAAGCTTATTTCATGCCTTTTCCAACCAGTCAGGGATAATGGCCAAAAATGGTGTTTAGGTGGAATGAAGTCAATTACACGTAATACACACAGAGTTTGCTTCCACCAGCAGCACACGGTGATAATTGCAATTGAGTCATTTTATTCTACTTTGCATATTTTGATCTGCCCCCAGCCGAACCTTGGGCCAGAAAGCTTCCATCTGGTGGTAATCTGTAGGACGGTCTGTACAATATATGCACATTAATAATGTTTGGAGTCACAACCACCAGGAAAGTGAAAATACTGATGTGAGGGGTTTTGAGATTGAGGAATTCATTAGGCAGACTAAGAACATACCCTAATATTCATTAAATTAAAAATTTAGACATTCAAGGTGAATGTGAATTGGAGGCTGTGTCCTTCAACCCCTTGCTTTTAGGCAGCATGTGCTTGTTGGTTCCTATTTAATATTTTTATTTTAGCAAGTTTTTCACAGGTGGCTTTTAGTCATTGTACATAAATGCTATCTACACTGGGGCGCCTGGGTGGCTCAGTCGGTTAAGCGTCCGACTTCAGCTCAGGTCACGATCTCGCGGTCCGTGAGTTCAAGCCCCGCGTCGGGCTCTGGGCTGATGGCTCAGAGCCTGGAGCCTGCTTCAGATTGTGTGTCTCCCTCTCTCTCTGCCCCTCCCCCGTTCATGCTCTGTCTCTCTCTGTCTCAAAAATAAATAAACGTTAAAAAAATAAAAATAAAAAAAATGCTATCTACACTTGCCTTCTCTCTCTTTTTAAAATATGTGATGTACTCTTCACTTCAGGTTTCTTGCACTTATTGTTTCCTCTTCTTGGAAAAATCTTGGCTGAGAAACTTGAACGGCTAGTTCATTTTTTTTTTTTAAATATCAGTTCACATATACTTGCTCAGTGAAGATTTTCCTGACAATTCAAAACACACCTATCCCAAATCAGATTACTTGCCTTTTTAGTTCTTTTTTATATCTAAAATTATCTTTCTCATTTAATTATTTACTTGTATATTTTCCCACCCAATAAATACATATGTAGACACAATCGTACACACAAATGCATGCACATGCATGCTAGGATAAGGGCTCATGGATCTTTTTCACTATTGTGTCTCCATGTCTCCATGCATAGAACAATGTCTTGCACATGGAAGCTTGCAGAATGATTCTGATTTTGCAAATCCTAACCTATAAAAATTCCTTCCTTCCTTCCAAGATAATAATTGAGCACCATTTAGTTCAAGTATTACCAGATGCTGAAAATGTAGTGAAAACAAAGAAGGATTCATAGAGCCTACATTCTTCTTCTTTTCTCAGACACTTGCTGGGTGGAACCCACTGATTCCAGAAAGTTTATTAGACTCTGGGAATTTAAAGATGAATAAGAGAAGCTCACAGGTAAGAGGAGAAGAAAGCAATTTGATTTACGTTATACACAAATAAGTAGGGGAGCCCGGAGGACAGCACATTCGTGGGAGTGGGATGAGGAAAGGCTGAGAAGAGTCGTCAGGATCAGATATCACAGAGGATCTAACTCTCAGACTTATTAGAAAACAAATAAGAACTAAGGTATATTTTGAGAAATGGTTAGGCTCAGATACAGAGACAGGCATTAAGATGAAATGTTTATAAGCAAAGCTGAGTTTTTTTTTTCTTTAATTTTTTTTTATGTTTATTTATTTCTGAGACAGAGACAGAGCATGAGTGGGGGAGGGGAAGAGAGAGAAGGAGACACAGAATCGGAAGCAGGCTCCAGGCTCCGAGCTGTCAGCACAGAGCCCAATGTGGGGCTCAAACTCACAAACTGTGAGATCATGACCTGAGCCGAAGTCGGTCGCTCAACCGACTGAGCCGCCCAGGTACCCCTGCAAAGCTGAGTTTTATCATCACTCTTGTACTTGGGGTTCATTAAGATCCCTGGATCTATGGGTTTATAGTTTTCATCAAATTTGGAAATTTTATTAACTATTATTTTTTCAAATATTTTTTTCACTCCTTCCTCATTCTTCCCCCCTCTCACTGTGGGAAGTTGTCCCACAATTTATTGATATTCATATATAATATATACAATATATTGATATTTTACTTATATAAATATGTAAATATATTTCCTGTGTTTTATTTTTGCTCATTTCTAATGCTGTGTCTTCAAGTTTATCAGTCTATTCTTCTGCACTAGCTAATCTACTGTTAATGCCATATAGTGTATTTTCCTTCTCAAACTTTTTGTTTTTTCATCTCTATAAATATACTTTAATTCTTTCTTTCTTTCTTTCTTCTCTCTCTCTCTCTTTCTTTCTTTCTTTCTTCCATCTATTTTACTGAACATGCTCTAGCTTTCTTCTTGAGATAACTGGCTTAATAGCCTCATTTATCAATGATATCACTTGTGTCATGCCTGGATCTGTTTTTATGATTGATATTTTTCCAGATTCGGGGTCATGTTTTCCTGTTTTCTGTTTTTCTGTTTCCTGTTTTCATTCTCACCTGCTCCTTCTTTAGATGTTATTTATCCTAGAGAATCATTAACTCCTTGTCCCTTATGGAGGAGGACATACACCATTTACCAGGTATGTGTGAGGTGGGGTGGGGGTGCAGGTCCTAGCAAAAACAGAAGCGGGAAAAGGAGGAAGAAGCAGATTTTTATGGAGTCCTTCAGTTTCCCTGTCTCAAGAGTTTATTAAAATTCAAAATTTCTTCATTGCAAAAGAGAACTGTCAAGAGAATGAGAAGGTAAGCCACCGACTGGAAGAAAATATTTGCCAAAGATGTATATAACAAAGGACTATTACCCAAAATATCCAAAAATTTCTTAAAACTCAACAATAAGATAATGAACAATTCAATTTAAAGATGGGCAAAAGACCTGTACTTCCTTACCAGGGGAGATATACAGACAGTAAAAAATATATGAAAAGTTGCTCAAAATCATATGTCTTTAGGGAATTGCAAATTAAAACAATGGGATATCATTACACACTATTGGAATGGTTAAAATCCAAAGCACTGACAACATCGAATGGTAACAGGATGTAAAGCAGTCACAAAAAGACAAGGAGGAAATTTAAATGTATATGTTTAAGTAAAAGAAGTCAATCGGTTAAGGCTACTGCAATATTATGATTTATTCTTATATGTATTTGGTCTTCTTCTGTGGTTCTTGCCTCACAGCTCCCTAAATCCTTGGAATTTTCTAAGTGTTGAGGGTGCTAAAGGTATCTTTGGTTATACTAATGGTGACTCTTGTAAAGGGCTTAGGGATGGGGGTTCGTTGCCAGAGGAGACAACCTTGTAACTAGAGGTTTGGAACTTTCAGTTGCACCCCTTCCCATGCCACCCCCCCAACCCCCGCCCCCCGCCCCGTGATCTCTGAGGAGGGGAGAGGGGCTAGAGGTTGAATCAATCCCCAGTGGTCAATGACTTTATCAGTTATGCTTTGCAATGAAGTCTCCATAGAAACACCAAAGGAGGCAGTTGGGAGAGCTTCTGGGTTGGTCAGAAGTTCAGGTAACATGCTGGATTTGCAATTGGAACCTCTCATCTGTAGCCCATCAGTCAGAAGCTCAGGTGACAATCTGAGCTTGTGACTGGCTTCTGAAGTGGGTGAGGGGTTCCTTAACCTGTGGGATCTAATGCCATCTCTGGGTAGATAGTGTCAGAATTAATTTGAATTATGGGACACCCAACTAGCGTCCGAGAATTGCTTGGTGTTGGGGAAATCCTCCCTCCCACGTTGAAATTGGGATCCAGAAACCATAAAGAGTTATATAAAGTGTGATTCCAACTAAATGACATTCTAAAAAAGGCAAAACTATAGAGACAGTGACGCTGAGTCATTGAGCGAAACTGTCAAGAAAGAATTCTTGAGACATTTTATGGTGCACAAAAGTGCTTTTATTATATAAATAGTTCAAAGACAGGACCCATAGGCAGAAAGAGCTGCACTGGATTGTGAGGAGTGACTAGTTATATACTTTTAAGTTTGGCAGAGGAAGGGTAGAGATAACCTAAGTCTCTAAAGGGATTTCTGCATGTTATAGGAGAGTTATATCATCCTGGAAATTTGACTATTTTCAAAATAAAGTTAGTTGGTTTTAGTCTCTAGCACATTAACCATAAGGCAGCCATAAGTTCCTTGAGGAATGTCACACTCTGCATGTCTCAGGTATTTATCAGTGGGCTGCAAGTTGTCAGAAATTTTAATTTTGGCTACATTTCTCTTGCCTTTGTTCTCCTCATCAACAGTAAAAAAAAAAAAATCAGTGATTGTCAGAGGTTCAAGGGGAGAGAAGGATGAATAGGTAGAGCACAGGGGATTTTGAGGGCTTTGAAACTATTTTATATGACACAATGTTAGTGATCCATGTTGATACTTTTGTCAAAACCCAGAGAATGTACAACACAAAGAGCAACCCTATTTCCAACTATGGCCTTTGGTTAATAATGATGTGTCAATGTTGAATCATTGTAAGTAATGCCCTCTGGCGGGGCATGTTGATGGTGGAGAAGGAGGGGAGGGTATTTTTAAGAATCCTATGTATTTCCTGCTCAATTTTGCTATGATCTTAAAAGTGATCTAAAAAAATACCTATTAAGTTTAAAAAAGAAGAAGGTAAATATACCAGAAACTAAACACAAAACTGACAAATAGCAAGAAGCTCCAGTTCATTCTCAGTAAGCCTACTGAGTGCATTTCAGGGCTGTGTCCCCAGGACTGGATGGTATTTTCCTTTGACACTATTATCATTATTAAAAACATATTTCCTTATAGGTACATGATGCCTCACTTTACAGTTTGCATGGGGACTTTATACACATTATATTTATTCATTTTTCCTGAATCTGTCAAGTCTTATCGTCATCATACATGTGACAGTATTGAGGCTTAGAAAGTTAGGATTTAACCCACAATTGCTAGTAGAACACAAACCGAAGACATCTGTGTAACTCCAAATCCAGTTTCTTCCAAGGATTCAGTATCCCTGGAGAAAATAGACCATTGATAGATGTACCAAGAGCAAAGATTTCTAGTACAGAGACAGCTGGTGAGGAGCACAAAGGTTGCCAGGGTTCCCATTTAGGAGATGACATTTTCACTGGCAAAGCAAAGAAGGAAATCTATGGAAAAGAGTGATTATTTCCTTTGTTATCTTTTTGTGTTAACCTGCTAGCCTGCACACATCTACTCAACAGGAGTTTCTTCTCGGTGTGTTTCTACAGCAATGTATTTCTAGGTAGCATGGTACAACAGTTTCCTTCAAACGACCCATGTGAAGAGCGTATTAGCAAGAAGAAGCACATCTCTTCCCAGGTTCTAGGATTTGAGAAACAAAAAGTTTAGTGTCCGTAGGAAAGTGGTAATGAAGTCATAGGCGTTGATGTGTTCTTGAGATTGTGCCGGTTTCACTTGCATAAAAGAGTATGAAGGTTTTCAGTAAGTCCCAGAAATTAACCTATAATTAGTTATGACACCTGTAGGAGGGGCTCATTGTCTCTTGAAATTCTCAGTAAGAAAGTATTTAATGATGTCTGCTCTGAGTCTATAAAACTGTTTTCAAAGTACTGCACGTCTAACAAAATTGTTACCTCAAAATAGGTTAGATTTTATTAGGTGAACAAACAGTTTTCTGTGTAATGAGAACTTGAGGACTGTAATTATGAAGTCAAACTCTTCGTGTGAAAAATAAAACAATTCAGGTAACTGCCATTGTTGTTCTAATGTGAGATTGGGTGGTTTTCTCCCCTGCTACTGCTCCTTTTTCTCAGCTGATGATCTTACATAATTTTCAATTCTATGTTACTAACTTGAGTCACTATACCGTGCAATCGATCTCCAGAACTTACTCACTTATTCATCTTATCATTAAAAATTTGTACCCTTCGACCAACATCCTCCCATTCTGCATCCCCCTCCCCATTCCTGGCAAACAACATTCTTTTTTCTGTCTCTATGACTTTGACTTTTTTAGATTCTACATATATGTGACATTATGCAGCACTTGTTTTTCTGTGTCTCCCTATTACATTTAGTATACTGTTCTCTGGGTTCATTCTTGTTATTGCAAATGGCAGGATATTCTCCCTTTTTTGGGACTAACATTCAGTTGTGTATACTGTTGAAGTAATTAAACTAGGAAGATGTTGGATTGAAGTGGCTCTAATGTCTTGGTAGCCTATGTAGTAAGCAAACCCAAGCTAAGCCAAAGTCCATGCACTTGAATCTGAGGAAATGGAATGTAAGAGAAACTAATCACAAACAGCCAACTAGGCTTTTCCAAATAAAGCAATTGCTTCAGGTAGAGCCAAACAAATAATTGCTTTGTTTTGCTTCCACATCTTCTGTGTAAAAGCCTTTCCTCTAGCTTCTGTCTGTGCTCCTAACTACTTTAAGTTTCATGCTGCCTGATTTGAATCGATGTTTGCCCAAATAATGTGTAAATTTTAGGGTGCATCAGTTTATCCTTTAACAATATACACAAAATTTTCTTTAACTATTCATCTGTCAACAGCCACTTAGGTTGTTTCCATATCTTGGCTATTGTGAATAATGCTGCAATAAACATGGGAGAACAGATAGCTCTTTGAGATCAGGAGTGTAATTCCTTTAGATACATACCTAGAAGTGGGAGTGCTGAACCACATAGTAGTTTTATTTTTAATTTTTTGAGAAATTTTCATACTATTTTCCATAATGGCTGCACTGATTTACAATCTCACCAACA
Organism: Panthera leo; assembly: GCF_018350215.1. NCBI lineage: Eukaryota > Metazoa > Chordata > Mammalia > Carnivora > Felidae > Panthera > Panthera leo. Next base: position 123,376,379 of record NC_056679.1, on the reverse strand, counting down.
ATGTATTAAGGTTCTTTTTCTCCACATCCTCAACTAACTTTAATTTTTTTTTTTAAATTTTAAGTAGACTCCATGCCCAACATGGGCCTTGAACTCACAACCCAGAGATCAAGAGTCACAAGCTCTACCGACTGAGCCAGCCAGGCTCCCCATGTTTTTACTCCACATCCTCTCCCAAACTTGTTACCTTTTGAATTTTTGATAATAGCCATCCTAATAGGTGTGAGGTAATATCTCACTGTAGTTTCAATTTGCATTTTCCTAATGATTAGTAATATTTAGCATCTTTTCTTGAGTCTGTTAGCCATGTATAGGTCTTCTTTGGAAAAATGTCTATTCAGTTCCTCTACTCATTCTTTAATCAGATTAAAGTTTTGAAAATTTTTAGTCCTATGAGTTCCTTATGTATTTTGGATACCAAACCCTTATCAGTTACATGGTTTCCAAATATTTTCTCCCATTTAGTTGATCATTTCCTTTGTTGTGCAGAAGCTTCTTAGTGTGAGGTAGTCCTGCTTGTTTCGTTTTGCATCTGTTGCTTGTGCTTTTGATGCCATATCTAGAAAGTCACTGTCAAGGCCAATGGCATGAGATTTTTCCCTTTGTTTTCTTCTAGGAGTTTTACAGCTTCAGATCTTATGTTTAACTCTTTGATCCATTTCAAGTTGGTTTTCATAAATGGTGTAAGATAAAGGTCCAATTTCATTCTTTTGCACGTGGATATCTAATTTTCCCACTGTCATTTACTGAAAAGACTATCTCTCCTACTTTGTATTCTTGACATTTTTGTTGAAGATTAGTTGACCATATATGTCTGAATTTATTTCTGGGCTCTCTATTCTGTTCCATTGGTACCTGTGCCCATTTTTAAGCCTGTATCATGCTGCTTTGATTACTGCAGCTTTATAATATGACTTGAGATCAGTGTGATGCCTCCAGCTTTGCTCTTCCTTCTCACAAATGGTTTAGCTATTCAGGGCCTTTTGTGGTTCCATATAAGGTTTAGGGTTTTTTTTTCTATTTCTGTGAAGAATACCATTGGAATTTTGGTAGAAATTGCATCGAATCTGTAGAACAGTTTAGGTAGTATGGATATTTTAACAATATTAATTCTTCTAGTATATGAATACAAGATATCTTTCCATTTATTCATGTCTTATTCAATTTCTTTCATCAAAACTTTAACAAGAGACAAAAGAAGGTCATTATATAATGATAAAAAGATCAGTTAATTGAGAGGATATAACAATTGTGAACATACATGCACCTGACATTGGAGCATCTAAATATATAAAGCAAATATTAACATAAAGGAGAAATAAATAGCAATGCAATAATACCAAGGGACTTCAATATCCCACTTCAACAGTGGATAAATCATCTGTACATAACATTAATAAGGAAATATTGAATTTGAACTACATTTTAGACCAGGTGGATGAAGTGAAACAGAACGTGCATCCAAAAGCACCAGAATACACCTTCTTCTCAAGTGCATACAGAACGTTCTCTAGGACAGATCATTTGTTAAGCCTCAAAACAAGCCTTAACAAATTTAAGAAAATTGATGTCATATAAATATCTTTTCTGATTACAAAGCCATGGAACTGGAAATCAATAACAAGAAGAAAACTGGAAAATTCACGAATATGTGGAAATTAAATAATACATTTCCACAAAAAAACCTACTATGGATCAAAGGAGAAATCAATAAGGAAATTAACAAAACAAAACATAACAAAACACTTGAGACAAATGAAAATGGAGACACAGTATGCCAAAATGTATGGAACTGTGCTTTATGATGTGTATTCTTTTAGTGTATATGCCTTATCGCATCTAAATAGTAACAATATCTTACTCTAAACAGTAAGATAAAGGGGGCCATGCAAGGATACCCTTCTCTTATTAGGTTAGGACTAAATCTTCTCACATGAAAGGAGGAGAAATATGCTCTGTTTATTTTCCCTTAGGTCAAACTACAGAATTGAAATGCACCAAAATTCTGTAAAGTCACAGATACCAACTCTGGGGAAGAAAAGAAGAAAGTTGAAGAAAGACAAAGAACATTTCACAAAATGCCTAGTTTGGAGTTAGTAATCCCTTTGAAACAGGCCTTGTCAGGCTATGGCTGTAGCCCCAACACAAAACTGACATCATTGTTTGTACACTGGGAATTATGGTAAATACTGTCACCCTCTTTACAAATTCTTTTAAGCTTTTGCTTAATTTATTTATTATTTTTTTTTTAATTTTAGAGAGATAGAGAGAGTGTGAGAGTGAGAGTGTGAGTAGGTGAGCGGCAAAGGGAGAGAGAATCTTAGGCAGGCTACATGCTCAGCATGGAGCCCCATGTGGGGCTTAATCCCACAACCTTGGAATCATGACCTGAGCCAAAGTCAAGAGTCAGATTCTCAACTGCCTGAGTCACCCAGGCTCCCTGAATACTTCTAATTCTGATGTCTTTAAATATACAGGACTAATCCTTCCAATTCAACACTTATATCCAAGTGACTCAAATTACTAGGATTGTGTGAAAGGTAGTTTAGGAGTATGGGATTGACATGACCATCTCAAGGCTCTGCAACTCCCTGGTTATGAGATCATGGACAAATCCTTTATATCTCTCTGTCTTAGCCTCCTCTTCCATAAAATGTGGCTACATCTTCACAACTATAGCTAAATTTAAATGTGATAATGTTTGGGTCCTTACCACTGTGAACATGAATAATCAGTAATAGATTGGTTAACCTGATTTGTTAGTGGTGAATTATTTCAGTCTTTTATCTTAGTTACTATTTTCTCTAGCCTTTTTCCCCCTGTTTTTCCCCTTTCGATTTTAGAGCGTGTGTCTGTGGTGCATATGTTTATGTAAACTACTTCAGGAAAACTTTCCATAAGCACAGACAAGCCTCCAGACAAGGTGTCCCCACTCAAGTCTAATCATTGACATACCACATTGTTTCTGCAATGAACTTAGCTTAAAAAAAAAAACAGTAAGAGGCAAATATATGAGAAAGACGTGACTTGGCAACATCTGGCGTGGAAAGAAAAATGCCTGAGGGTAGCTAGTGGTTATTGGTATGATCGATCCAGTTTTGACAAAGTTCCCATGGTCATTTGAAGGTATAATGATAGATATGAGTGTTCAGATCAAATGAATTATTTTTTTATGCTTTGAAGAGAATAGTACAAACCATACCTGGAACAGTATGTTTTGTCTTGGCTATCACAGTAATGAGGAAAGTAGACAGAATTATGAATATTTGCATCTGTTAGAAGAACCTCATATTAAAAAAATATTCAAAAACATTTTTAACAAAAAATTTTAAAATAAATTTTTAGTGAACCCCTTTAAACCCACCAGCTAGATTTTACCATTACTATTTTCCTTTGCTAGTTTTGTTGGATATCTGTCCGTTAATCCATCTTTGACACAATTCAAAGTGAATTGCAGGGATCGGTACCCTTCCCTCTTAACAACTTCACTATGCATATCAGTTAGGACTACACGACCTGTAAAAAAAAATAGTACACTACATGCTTACATTCTTTTCTTTTGATGTAAGCTTTGCAAACTATGATATGGATATTTTTAAGTGTAGATTCACTGTCAAACCTCAGTTTGAAAAGCGTATACATCTCTGAACCCAAACTCCTGTATTTTGACCATTAATTATTTTATATGTGACTTGCTTCTTCTTTCTAAGAAATACCAGATTTCTGGCTTTCTGTGGTTTATTTTTTATTTGCTTCCCTTTCATCCCCAAAGAATAGCTCAGAACTATACAAGAGATAGTGATTTAATTATTTACTCAGTTATGGCACCTGAAATAAACCTTGAAGTAAATGGTAGTCTTAAGATGTAAGTAAAAGATGTGTTTTAGAAAGGGTAGACAGAGTGGCACAAGGTGGTCCAAGAGGCATTCCAGGTCAGACAGAATAGTGAGGTGGAAATACACATTTTGTGTGGACAGCTGACAGGAATCTGGACTGAGGGGAGGGGACTGCTCTAACAGGGAGAGAGGAGGAGTGGATCACATTGGGAGGGATACGTTTAAAGATGCACAATGACTCAGTTTCCCAACTACACAGAGTGTCTTCATGCCTCCGTTAGAAATAATACATTACTTCAGGGAGTAAGAACTAAAAAGGAGAAAAGAACTGAATTTCCCCAAGAAGCAGGGCACTTAGTATACAGATAAAAAAAGGACAGAAAAAACCTCACGTGATGAGAATTTTAAAAAATGTTAAAGGAACAGAAGGTAGAAAAAAACTGTGTAAATACTGAGAAAAAGAACAAAAATATCCTGGGCAGTGAAGAAGTATAATGCTGAAATTGAAAACAGAACATAACAGCAAAATCTACTGATTTTTGACCTCTTGTTATACGTCAGAGACCATTTAACTGCTTACATGATTCATTTTCCTAATCTTTTTGATAAATTTAGGACATAGATACTAGTGTTTCCATTTTAAAGGTGAATACATCATAAATCGAAGAAATCAAATGACTTGTTCAAAAACAAACAGCTTATGTGAGAGTCATGACTCACATTCTGGTCTGTGTGACTCAATGGTCCACCCTCTTATTACCCTAACTATATATTATATGATCATTTTTCTCCAGCAAAAGGAATAGTCTGTAAGCACGGAAGAGCACAAATCCCACACTTCAGGAAGTAGAAGGTGTCTATCTTCCCTAGCATAACTTAATCCACTCCCAGGCTCTTTATCTAAATATTAAATGCATCCCCCAGTTTGGTTAGGTCCTATTCAATTGTATAAATAAAGGGTAACATCTATCTGCATAAGTCCACCATTCCATAAAGATGAGAAAGCTGGGGTCTAGAGAAGCTGAACGTTTTATTTTTATATAAAATACTTTTCCTGAAATTAGGAAGAAACGATATTATGTATTCTACAGCTTAAATAATAGATATTGTAAAATAACTGTAAGCCTAATGTAGTATCACATTGTTAAAAATACTTTACCATCCACATGGCAACTGTAAGAATAAGAGAGGGGAAGAGATTTTCCCAAGATCCCACAGTGACTGCTTGGTTGATTTAGATCCAAAAAAAACAGGTCTTTTTATCCAAGTTTATGCCAGTCAATAAGCCATGTAATTATCTGTATGTCTTCTTGATCTCAGAGTAAAAACACAAGAAATGCTTCTACAGAATTTACTTTATTGACAAGCAAATCCAGGGAAATAGATATGTATTGAACTACCCAAGAGCCAGGCAGAGTAGGTGTGTCTTATAAATTTAAAGGATCCATTAGAGAAAAACAGAAGTGAGAAAAGCAGCAGCTGGAAGTCAGCACAGACACTGCACAAAACTTCAGCATTTTCCTTGATGCTTTAGGCTGATCTTCCCACCACTTTTCCTACAAAAGAGAAAGATGAATGCATGGTCAGTGCAGTATCATCAGTATTCCTCACAAAGGTTGGAAAAAGGTTTGCTTTCCATAGTTCATGTAGTCATGTGATTCTACATTTCTCCACATTTATGACAAGGCAGAAGTCAATTAAATGTACTCAGAGATGACATCTGGACAAATTACAGACAGCATGAAATGTAAACAAATTTCAGAGTTTTGCCCTGGCTTAGACCTTTTGGTTTCAAGTGTTCATTGTCTCAGAGTAAGTATGTACACAGCCGGAAAAGGCAAAAGTGACAGGAGAGATAATGGCAAAGATTCTAGTGTCATAGTTCTGATAGAAGATGTAAGGAGTTGAACCAAGTGTTCAGGAATTTGGCATTTTATAGCAGATCATATATTCAGTTCTTCTCAGTAGTAGGCATCCATTAAATCAAATCTCATCTTACCCTACTGCTTTTCTTCTGGGAAAAGTTTGGTGATAGATATGTTACATAAGCAAGAGGCACATATTTGTTATGTGTTGATTCACTATTTATTAATTTCACTCTGTATGCTTGGCTTTCTTATTATTAATAGGGAGTTATATAATACCCGCGCTTAGGAATTTTACAGCAAAGTTGATGGTAATTAAGACATTCACAGAAGAAACTCTAATACAAGGAAATGAAGACAGTGGTGAGGAAGTGAGACAACTTTTATCTGGCGTAAACAAAGGTTATAATTCCCTTGGTTATAATCAATCAGACTAAAAGATTGACTGATTGGTTGGATAAATTTTTATTAATTATAAACTGATCTACTGGGAAGGTCACAGTTTATTAGCTAAAATCTACAGCATCTGTTCTGTTCCTTATAAATGTGGAAATTCAATAAATATTGGTCCTTGGTAGAATCTTCCTAGTATACTAACTGTAAAGTTTGAATAGTCTGAATAATAAAGGATAATCTTTTACTCTATTCTTTCCTGAAAGGCTCTTTCCATTAAAATAAAAGAGAAGAATGGATGGAAATTGGTACCTTAGTAACATATAATTTGGTATAAAATGAAATGTCTGAAAATAATTTGGATAAAAGAATATTTTTATCGATGATAAATTTTCTCCAAGCTTCTCATGTTTCTGATTTTGATGAATACTTACACCACCGCCTTACAGAAGGCACATTGATTGCCGTATGTCTGGCCATCAGAACCACAGTGGGGATTAGATTCCCGTGTGCAATAGACCTTGGGATCCCGGAACTCACCGCAGTCAATCTACCAACGTAAGCACAGTGACATTGACATTAATGCATTCTGTCTAAGGGACTGTCTCTTAGAACAGAAGCTTTGGGTAAACTTACACACACACACACACACACACACACACACACCCATGATATAAAGCTTCCTGAAATAGAAAATAGCTTTCCTTATCTGCTTAACTAGAATTTATTAAATGTAACTGAGACTTTCCCTTTGAGACACAGGAAACCCATTTCTGTAGTTATTGTATTCAGGAGAAAGTTAATGGTGTACAGCAGATGCTTACTCATCATATAAGGAGTGAGGCAAATGCTATAGGTAGGACTTTTTGCTCCAACACTAAATTATTCTAAATGAGAGTCGTTTTTGGGCTTTACATGCTGCTTGCTTTTTCTTTTCTTCCTTCTTCCCCTCTTTTCTTCCTTCTTCCTTCCCTCCCTTCTTTCCTCTCTTTCTTTTACTGTATTAATTTAACTCTAATAGCACTCCTGCATTGCTATAAAGATATGGATGCTATTGCAAGGAACTCCTTGCAAGCAAAGAGTTACCAGATGTTATCTGATGGCTTGTTAGTTTTCTCCATGGCTGTTACATCCATTTATAATCTCTTGAAAATACCATTCTAATGTCTTTATTAGTAACTTCCTCTATCTCAGAGTCTATTTGTGGAATTTGAACTTTTGTGCCTACTGTAAAAACACAGTAATGGCTATCTAAGCTGCTCTATTTAGAAGGATTCTGAGGTTGCATCCAGACTTGATGAAAACATATGCTATGACTAATTAGTAAATCTCGTCATGAGTTCTATGGAAGGAATGGTGGTACCAATGCCACTAATATGTCTCCTTACTTATAGTGGTCTCTCAGAAGTAGCCTGGAGTTTTAAGATTCTTTTCAATTCAGTGTCAACTGAGTAAGTATTTGCTGTGCAAATGACATTTGACTCATTTTATGACAGGGTATGGGCAATATGTAATAGGTCAAACTGAGCTCTTCCAAATGTCAGCTGTGTGGAATGAAGTTACATTTATTTATTTATTTATTTATTTATTTATTTATTTTTAAGTAGGATTCTCACCCAGCTCAGAACACAACACCATGCTTGGACTCATGACCCTAAGATCAAGACCTCAGCTGAGATCAAGAGTCTGATGCTTAACTGACTGAGCCACCTGGGTGCCCCTGAAATGAAGTAACATCTAAACATGAACACAGGGATCATCCTTTACTCCATCTATCTTATGTTTATTGATGGATTCATAATATTTAAACTATTCTTATGTGGATTAGTTAAGTCTCACTTAACTCAATGCATAACCCTGAGATATGCATTGAATAATGTTATGTTAACCAGTTTATGGATATGAATAGTGATCCTCAGGAAAATTATGTGGCTTACCAATGCCACATAACCAGGAGGCACTGAAATCAGTGCTTGGACATATTCCTTCTCATTGCTGATCCAAATTGCCAACAATCTGCTGTGGCTGATTTCCAACACATCCTCATTGAGAGAAAAAAAGAACACCTGTTGCTAGGCACCCTTGACTACACTTACAGTCAAGACATACAGACTTTATTGAAGTACCTTATGGACGGAATGTATGGGAAAAGGTGAAATGAATCATTTGTTCAAGATGTTATGTAAACAATTGTATACTGACAAACCTCTCTGAAGGTTTTCATGGAGAAATGCTCAGCAAAAGAACCACACAACTGAGTTTAAAAATAGCACATATATCAGGTTTAAGGCATCTGAGACTATTAAATATAGATTTTTGTTGAAATTAGGCACTTGTACTGTTGATGTTGGGCAGTATGGTATTTATCAGAGATCTTAGGGCATGGTTGCATAGGAGATAGTTTCACCTTGAGTCCCACTCGCTCCCACAACTCTTAAAGAAAACGCTACCCTTTCTTAATACCTCCAGGAGAGCAATCTTTCCTGTAGGTCTCCAAATGGAAAAAAGGCTGGAAAATCTTTGGGGCATTATAAATCATAGGACACTTTCTTCTCAAAAGCTGTTTTGTATTTTACATTTAAGTCGTTGATGTACACATTTGCAACTGTGTGCTTGGGCCAAGAAAGAACTGTAAACCCCCGAATCATCATTAATATTTTCATTTATTCCACAAACTGCCAATGGGTAGCTAGTAATTTGGAGGACACAGTGCTGGGTGCTGATGATACAAAGAGGAATCAGTCACAAACACTCTCAGTAGGCTCACCATCTCATCTGCATTAGGGAAGCAGAGACGACATAGATCGTTATGGCACAGTGTGTGACAGATGCCCCCGTGGGCCAGGCACAGGCAGCATGGAAGCTGAGGACAGCACATCTCAGTCAGAGGTATGTGTGTCTCTACTGTCAGGTCAGTGAGGTAAAGAAAAAAGAAAGTCTCTTACATGAGAGAGACGCCTCCTTAAGACATCTTTCCCTGGCAGTCGGCCCTCTGATCTTGTAATCCACCCTCTTTTGTCCTTTAGAAAGCAGATATGGAAGAGGCAGTTGGGTGGCAAATATGGAGAGGCAGTTGGGAAGACACCGTGAGAGTGTCTACACACCACGTCCTTCCCCAAGCCCACTTTCCCCTTCCACTGCCCCCTGGAATTACTGGAAGAACAAAAGGTTTCAACAATTAAAAGCAAATCAATCAAATGGCATACGAACACACTTCCTTAGAAAATAGACACACCTCACACTTTCAGATTGTAGTGGCTTCCAACCATCCCTGAACTGGAGCCAAAGGATCCCATTATAGGACTTGTTCTGCTGCTTGCCATTAACTAGTTGTGCCATCTTAGACAAAGTACTCAATATCTGTGCCTCAATTTTCTTAATTAAAAACTTGAAAAGAAATAACAGTTTCTACGCTTCACTGCCAGAGTTGCTATGAGAATCCAAGGTGGTCATGTAAAAGTTGTAGAAAGTCAGGATAGAATATTTGAAATAGCCCTGAGCTAGGAGTGTGGAAAATGAGCTTCTTCTTGCAAGCCTGCCCTAACTCTGATGATAAACCCTTTGAAAACACTTTGTAAAGCTCCAGGTATCTGGAATATTGCTACCACAAATACTAACAGTGTATACTGTATCACAATATACAATTTCTGGAGCCCATTATTTCTTATCCTATTTTAGTGAATTTTGGGATGTTTTTAAAATTGGTGTTGGATTTAACAAGCACCTCTATTTATTTCCTTAGTTCAGCTTCCAGAGACTGCTTCTAGGCACTTGGGTGACCCCTTGTGGTTCTTCAAAACACTGTGCCCTCTAAAATTTGGAATAAAATGACACTTTAGTACTCGAATATGTTTTTTTGCTAATAATGACTACCAAATCCTTTAACTTGTCTGGAAAATGAGCTCATATGGTTACTAAATCAACTAAAGAGTCAGGATTATTGATATTTTAGTCCAGCATTTTAGTTCTACAAATAAATCCAGTAAAAATTTGCAAATACATACACAATCACACACACACACACACACACACACACATGCGCACACACACACCAGAGTATAGGGCTTCTTAAGCAAAAAAGTACTATAATGAAAACAGTTGTTTAAAATCAGCACATACAGCAGGGATTTTGAAACGTGGAGGAATTAGAAACAGAGAGCAGAATTCACTGCATTGGCTCAGGAAAGAAATGTTGAGAATGGTATATTTCTGACAATTAGGAATTAGAGTCTGAGATTTTGATGAAGACTAAAGGGAAAAAAGGTCTGGAACTCATCAGTATCATCTGGGAAAATACATGTTCTGAGAGAGAAAATCAAATACATAGAATTTTCTTGAAAATTACCATAGTGAATTCTTGGGAAGAAAACAGAAAAGACAATAAAGGGAATAGAAGAGAAATAGTTGGAGAGCCAGGGTATTGACGTAGTGTAGAAGTCAGGGGAGAGTTCCAAAAACATTTGGAGTGATCAATTATAGCACATAAAGAAATCATGAATAATGGCTATGTCCTGAAAGCGGCCTTTTTTTTTTTTTTAAAGAGCACTTTTGGTGTGTGGAAGGAGTGTGAAGACAGGGAAGCAGAAGCCAAGTCAGGGAGCGGTATGATAAAGAAGGGAGCTGATAATATGCATAGGGAGTATTTTTCAGTAGAGGCGAGAATAGGTGAAATATATAGGGCAACTTTAGTCAATGATTTGATTCACACTTCATATTAAATTATGCCAAAATATAATTCTTTATCTCTCCCTCCAAATTAGTTCTACATTTCGTTTTTTTTTTTTTTTTTTTTTTTTTTTTTTTCACTTTTTACCATAGCACCGTTCTTCAGATTCTTCAACCTACCTCAGGTTAAAACATTGCCACTTCTTTCCCGTTGCGAGTATCACCCTTCATGCATTTCTTTACCCTACGTCCCTCTTCACCAATTCCAAATTTATGACCTGTCACCACCTTCAACATTTCTTTCCGAGCCAAGGTAGTGAATTATGCTCTCTGTTTCTAAGTCCTCCAAGTTCCCAAATCCCTGCTGCACGGGGAGACAAATTTGCTTATTTTAAATGACTGTTTTCATTTTAGTACTTTTTTACTTAAGAAGCGAGGATAGTAAACGATAGCATATATTTGTTTAGAAAATTATGCTGCTTGGGGCGCCTGCGTGTCTCAGTCAGTTAAGCGTCCAACTCTTGATTTCGGCTCAGGTCACGATCTTGTGGTTCCTGAAATCGAGCCTGGAGTTGGGCTCTGCGCTGACAGCGTGGAGCCTGCTTGGGATTCTTTCTCTCTCTCCCTCTCTCTCTGCTCTCCTCCACCTCGTACTCTCTCAAAATAAATAAGCAAATAAACATTAAAAAAAAGAAAACTATGCATTCACATGTACGGCACAATGGCTTTCTACTGCTGATCAGGGGTAGTGTGGAGCTACAGAAGCTCACTCAATGTGGAGTCTGGCATCCAAAGATGCTGACTGCACAGTTTTACTGCTGTTGGTAAACTTGAAGGAGATAGGTCCTCTTTCTAAAGCCTGAGTTCTCCTATCTGTAGTTATAGATGCTGGTTAACACTGCCAAGTTGTATTTAGTTATTCTGTCAGTATCTTAACTGTAAATTAATGCAAGTTAATTAGGAAAAATGAACTGTCCCAAACATATTTTAGCCATAGACCATTGTTTTACGATACTAATATTTTTTTAATATTTAATAGTAAATATTTAATATTTAATACTAAAACTAATGTTTTACTATACTAATATTTACCATGCCTTTAACTTAAAATACTAACAGAAATAGGGGCACTTGGGTGACTCAGGTGGTAAAGCATCTAACTTCGGCTCATGGCATGATCTCACAGTCTGTGAGTTTGAGCCCTGTGTCAGGCTCTGTGCTGACAGCTCAGAGCCTGGAGCCTGCTTTGGATTCTGTGTCTCCTTCTCTCTCTGTCTCTCTCTTGCTTGTGCTCTGTTTCTCTCACTCTCAAAAATAAATAAACATTAAAAACAATTTAAAAAATACTACCAGAAATAAATATAGATATCTTAAAATTATTGTAAAGGGGAAATGGTTGACGATTATTAGTTTTCAGCAGTTTGTTATGTTAATTTCAATCTGGAATATTCTTTTAAACAGATCCTTAAGATTATGTTCCTAAAAACAGTGTGGAGTTTCCTCAAAAAATTAAAAATAGACCTACCCTATGACCCAGCAATAGCACTGCTAGGAATTTACCCAAGGGATACAGGAGTACTGATGCATAGGGACACTTGTACCCCAATGTTTATAGCAGCCCTCTCAACAATAGCCAAATTATGGAAAGAGCCTAAATGTCCATCAACTGATGAATGGATAAAAAAATTGTGGTTTATATACACAATGGAGTACTACGTGGCAATGAGAAAGAATGAAATATGGCCCTTTGTAGCAACATGGATGGAACTGGAAAGTGTGATGCTAAGTGAAATAAGCCATACAGAGAAAGACTGATACCATATGGTTTCACTCTTACGTGGTTCCTGAGAAACTTAACAGAAACCCATGGGGGAGGGGAAGGAAAAAAAAAAAAAGAGGTTAGAGTGGGAGAGAGCCAAAGCATAAGAGACTCTTAAAAACTGAGAACTAACTGAGGGTTGATGGGGGGTGGGAGGGAGGGAAGGGTGGGTGATGGGTATTGAGGAGGGCACCTTTTGGGATGAGCACTGGATGTTGTATGGAAACCAATTTGACAATAAACTCCATATATTGAGAAAAAATAATAAACATTTAAAAAAATTTTTAAATAAATAAATAAAAAGAAAAACAAAAAACCAACACACAAACAAAAAGATTATGTTCCTAAATACACAGCTTGGTAGGGAAATAAGAAAAATAAAACAATGTAGGGAGTAGTTCTAAAAGAAAAATCTATTCCATTAAAAAAACTATCCTTATTTTGAGATTATGTCATTCAAGCACTTTGGTATGATACAATAATTTCTTTAATGAAGGCTGGTGAGGGCAAATAGTAGTTTTACTTTTAATTATTATTATTACTATATTATTTTTATATTACTTAATGTTCCTACTTGGCAAATTAAAGAGCTGACAGCATATTAGTCATTTACATTTATGGGGAAAATTTTACAAGACTCTGAATTCCAAAAGTCCAGGAACATGCTTTTTGTTTAGTTTGAACACTCTCTTTGAAAGAATGTGAAACTTTTACAAGTCAATAATTTCAGCTGCTCACTCTAACTTCCCATCAGTGCTCCATCATGGAGAGCTTTCTTGGCATCAGAAGAATGACTTTGATGTCAGAGAAAATCTTTCTCCCTTTGTACTGGCTGGATCAACTTGAGTAGGCATGCTCCTAAAGACAGTTTCAACTTCTGTCTGTTGTTGGGACTGTCACCATCCTTCCAGCCACGCAGAAGAAAAACAGTAGCCTTCATAGGATTCAGATACCTAAGGCCAGGGGCGCCTGGGTGGCTTGGTCAGTTAAGCGACCGACTTCGGCTCAGGTCATGATCTCACGGTCCGTGGGTTCGAGCCCCACGTCGGGCTCTGTGCTGACAGCTCAGAGCCTGGAGCCTGCTTCGGATTCTGTGTCTCCCTCTCTCTCTGCCCCTCCCCTGTTCATGCTCTGTATCTCTCTGTCTCAAAAATAAATAAACGTTAAAAAAAAAAAATTAAAAAAAAAAAAAAGATACCTAAGGCCAGAAGAGGCTTTAAAGATCATTGAATCCATATTTTCATTTTAGGGATGTGGAAACAGAGACAATGAGAAGGCAAGAGACATCCCAAGAGACAGCCTGTGAGTATTCGAACAAGGACTGGTCTATGTTGTCTCTAGTGTGTTTGAATGTTTGAAAGTCACTGCTTCCCAGCATCAGATAATTACCTAGAATGTAGATTCAAAACTCCCCAGCTGTGTGATTATTATTCAGTAAGTCTGGCATGGTGCTTAGGGATTGGCATACTGAGGAAGCATCCCCTGTGATCCTCAGGGAAGCAGACTCTAAGACTTGGGTCCATCTAAAGGAATAGCATTAGTAAATTGCAGATTTTAGATGAGTCCTAGAAAACACTAAAAGTCCCATCTGGAATTCCAAGCTGAAAGAAGAGAAGCAACTTGTGTGTTAAGGAGAAAGCTGGGGTTAAATTCCATATATTTTAAACATATGTATAATAGCCTTATCACATATTACTACCTAATGGGATATGAAATGTTTGTCTTGATCTGATGTCCTTTCTCTGTTTGTTTGTTTTGATATTTAACATAGACTGTGCTACCATATATATTTAAACATAAGAATAAATCAAATTTAGAATGTACGATTATATATAGCAATACAAACACATGTGCACGTGCACTAGGACACAAGTGCATGTGTGTGCACACACACAAAGACACACACACACACTGGCAGTTAATTGTAAGGCATCATCGATTGTAAGGCATGCATCAATTTCTGAGATCCTAAAATTTGAAATAAAAAAAAGTTTTATGCAAGTGGTAGGTATACAAGGGCTGGAAAATATTTTTCAGCTCCTTTGCTAACTCCAATCATTTGGCAGTGGTATCTGGAAACTTTGGACGCCAAGAGTTCTTGAGCACAACAAGGATAATCAAGAACCAAGGCCAAAAGTCACGTAAAAATGTTCAGTATAGACACAGGGACAGGATTGGCAGAGTGAATACTGATGATTTGTCTTTTGGTAGAACAAGAAAACTGGAAAAAAGTTGGTGGATTAATCAGCCAAATCTTGAAGATAACTTGTGTCTATTCCTATTTTTAACCCAAATTGTATTTCAGTTTGAGTGAATCAGTGTGTGTATCCTCAGTGCAAAACATTAAACAAGCTGCCTCCGCTGGCTGCCTTGCTTCCAAACAGAAAGTAGCAGCCTCTGTCCTAATAACTCCTTGATAAACTGGTAACGATTAATCGCTAAGTCATCCTTTTACCAAATGCTCCCACATAGTTTATTTAACTTAAATCTAACTCTATGAGGTGAATAATATTATCCCTTTTCTATAGTTGTGGAAATTACAGCTCAGAGAAGCTGAGTAACTTGCCCAAGATCACACAGTGAAATGAGTGATAGAAATCAGTGCTATCACAGATTCATCCTGTTTTTATTTATACTCATTTCACTTTAACAAAATCTGAGAATGGGCATTTAGGCTCTTTTAAGTGGAACACAGTATATTCGTAGAGATGCTACAGTTGAAAAAGGATTTGCTTCTGATTTCTGCATTCGGTCTGCTTGTTCATTGTTTCTGCTCTTTCACCCGCAGGCAAACCTCTCTTTGGTCTGGGAATTCTAGCCAAACACCACCCAGGTCTGAATAAAAGATAAAAAATATGTACTGACCTTTCCTTCTTGACTGAAGACACCTGAAAAAAAAAGCACAAAATCCAAACAAGGTAGTCTCTGAGTGTGCAAAAAAGAGAGATTTGCAAAATTAGGACACGCCCAAGCCCAGCATGATTCTTGTTCTTGGTTCTTGGTCATCTCAACAAATCATGGCATGGTAGTTTTATTTTTTATATGTGTTCACTTCTTAGGGAGCAGTAGAAAGTTTGAAAGGGATATAAGCACATGTACTATAATGGGGTAATATTTTCTGGAGGTTGGGATGAGGTGAGAGGAAATAATTTAAGGGTCTGGAAATTCATGTGACTGCCCTGGTCGAGTCACTCATTTACTCTGGAAATGACCTTGTTATCTCTGGCTTCACTGGGTCGGAAGCTGGGTTGGAAAATTTCCTCTAACTTTGACATTCTAGGATTCAAATGCATGGAGTCCCTCCCCAAAGCCTTTGTTACAGGCAGTTGGGGAAGGCACTACATTTGTTTGTTCTTTGAGCCCCACATTGCACTTCTGCCCTTTATACTCAACCAGCTTTAAAGACTTGGCCCAGGGGCGCCTGGGTGGCTCAGTCGGTTAAGCGTCCGACTTCAGCCAGGTCACGATCTCGCGGTCCGTGAGTTCGAGCCCCGCGTCAGGCTCTGGGCTGATGGCTCAGAGCCTGGAGCCTGTTTCGGATTCTGTGTCTCCCTCTCTCTCTGCCCCTCCCCCACTCATGATCTGTCTCTCTCTGTCTCAAAAATAAATAAAACGTTAAAAAAATTAAAAAAAAAAAAAAAAAAAGACTTGGCCCAAATATAGACTTGTAAGGACAAACTCATTCTCTTCTCTATGACTCATTCTCCTGCTACATCTTTCTAAATTCCTGAAAGAGAAAAAAAGTCCATAAATACAGTCTTGCTTCTGTCTCTCCCTCCACCTTTAAGATTATGTGTGTGAATTTTAGGTTGTGGCTAATTCGCTCAGCGGTTTAAAATACTGATATAAAAGTCTTAGGTTCAGTTCTGGTAGAAGCTGCTGCTGATTTCTGGCCATTTCTGTGGAACTTCTGTGTCAACAACACTTCTCACATGTAAGCCCAAGGCCACTTTGATGACAGAAAGTGGATGACTAAGTGTGATCCTTCTCTAACTCTGGTCAGCACAAGGCTTTTAAATTTAAAAGGAAGTTAATGAACATCTGCTGTAGTGATTACCAACCTTACTGCAGTAACCCGTGTGGTGGGTTACTAGATGGTAGCTCCCATTGTGGTGAGCAGAGCATAATGTATGCGACTTGTTGAATCACTATGTTCTACACCTGTAACTAAAGTAACACTGTGTGCCCACTATATTCAGTAAAAAAAGAGGATTTCTCTACTAAAAAAATAAATAAGTAAAGCACAATTTCAACAACAAAAACAAAACAACAACCAAGTATAGATTCTAAGGATAATCATTTGAAAACTCCATTGTATAAGATCACACGGGGCCTGGAAGCCTATATTTTTATGACCGGTTCAAATGATTTTTATGACAATACATTGTTATAATTTTTCATCATTTCTCCACTGTACAGATCTTTAATCAGAAGAGGAGAGATTTCACCAAATGTCTCCTAGGTAGGAAATGTCAAGGCAGAAGTAGAATTAATATTTACAATGTCTGAGTCCAATCCAGTATTCTTATTATTAAACTTTAATAATGGCAATATTAATAGGTGTTCATCGAACTCTTACTCTGCCCCACTCACTATGTTAAGGACTTTGCATGCATTTTCTCATTTAAAACGCCATGTAGGGCCAGCCCTTTTACATTCCCATTTTATAGAAGAGGAAAATGACACACAGAAGTGTTATCACACAGCTGTAAAAAGGAAATGCCAAGACTGATCTTCATTTCCCTTGGCACATTAAGACTCTTAGGCCCAGTGCCTTCCCAAATACGGATAAGTCTGTGAAGAACTCAGTTTTGTGTTAGTGTTTGGTATTGGCCAATCAGATCCAATGAGAATATCCATTAGCTTTTGTAAAGAGAAGCAATAAAAGGATATCAGTTAATTTCTGAAACTATCTTTGTAAGTAAATTTTAATGTAGTTATAGATCTATTTTTTATGTCACCTCAGCAGTTGACTGAACCACTCACTCAAGCTGTTTGGCTTACGTAGTCAAACTCACTCAATAGCATCACTGAAACCTTGTATCCAATTTTTAAAAAATATTTCTAAGTGTATTTATTTACATAAATATGACCAGTTCCCGGCAAACCATGACTTGTCCATCTGTTTAGTTTCAATGAAAAATTCTTGTTTTTTTACATGTTCAGCCATTTAAAATCTCTGATAGCAGCAAAATTCAACCACTTTTGTCACTGGAAAACGTTGTATCAGACATGGAAGTTCCCAGAACCCACACATTTCTAGTATTCTACAAAGGAGAGAAGATCTCAAAATGTTGTGCTATTTCTCCAGGTGACACAGGCCATTAGTGGCAGATTTGGGCCTAGGTGTTGGGTCTCGAGTCTCTAGCATGTGCTCTGTCCACTGCAACAGCAAAGAAGAGAATAATAAAGAAGGAAGTAAATAGGTACAGTGGCCCTGTTTGTGCACATGATCCTGTGATGAAAAATGCCAGATTGAACTGTAATGACCCTGTAAACAGTCTGGATTGATAGAATATATGACCATTGCTCATTAAAGTGACAAAAGATAGTCCCGTGCCTGAAGGATTAATTTACTACCAGCCTATATGTTTCTGCATTTTAGGATTCATTCACTTTTCTGGAGCATTCTCTGAGTGGCCTTTTTCCTCCTGGCTTCAATTTCAGTTATTTGCAGCCCAGTTATAAGAATAATAAGGACAGGAAATCTTCCTTTTGTCTCAGAAGCCAAACTAATAGTTACAACGATTACTCATCCTCCAGACTAGTTCTGTGGAACAAATATCAACTGTAATGTCTAGAAGTCTTGGATTCAAATTCTAAATTCTACTTACTAGCTGCAAGTCCTTTGGCAATTTTCCTAAGTTCTTTGTGCCATGTTCTTCTTTTTATGTATAGAATATAGATATAAATACCTTGCCATGTGTATTGGAGATAAGGCATAAAAGCCCTTAGTACATGCCTGGAATATGGTATATGCTCAACACAAAAGTTATGTTTATCATTACTATCACCATTTTCATTATCACAATCATTATCATTATTATGATCTCAGAATTTTCTAAATATCAAAATCGTTAGAATTGTGAAATATGGTAGAGAAATACACTTATTTCCAGTTAAGTATAAATACTGGATTATAATTTTAAGAAAAAAAAACTCACCTGAGAAAATGCTGAAAAGAGCCAGAGACAGGAGCAGAAAGACACTCAATAATTTCATGGTGCCAGTTAGCTCACTCAGGTCAAGAGTGCTTTGTCCAGCTCAGGTTCTGTGTCAAGACACTTCCCAGAGCACTAAAACACACAATGAGACATACATATATAGAGAGAGAGACGATCAAGGGAGTTGGGATCTCCACCTTCTTTATAAATCACATTCTAAAACCACATGCAAATCTGTAAAGTTTAGGCATTTATTGGGACCTCTTACCAACTTAAAGAAAGGCTTCATGCTCTCCATCATGCTTAAAAATTAGAACAATTATGTGACTCGCACCTTGGGTCTTAATAATTGAGGATGTCATTTTCCACCTGTAGCCTACGTTTTCCTAACAACCAATATATCCTCCCTGCTCTTCCCTCTAAGGTTTTGCTGTATTAAAGGGATGATTCACTGGTGGAGCCCGCTTGATGCCTAGGTCTCTTTCAGACAGGTCCTGCATGTCTGTGGTCCAGATGAGTAACCACCAGGGAATGGAATCTTGGGTGTAACTTGAATTTTCAAAGTCCACATCATCCAAGGTGTACCCCAGAGAAATAGGTATCCTACACTGTCACCAGGACTACATCTGAAAAAGCACTTTCTGGGGAGGGATCAGCTTGTTAATTTTTAAAATAATTGCCGTTGTCAAATGCCAGTGAGTTTTAATTCTGAAGTCAAATGAAGAAGGGAGTCCATCAATGTATGTTTTTTATTTGCAAAAACTATGTTTAGAACCACTGGTGATGTATGGAAGTGTTGAATCACTATATTGTACACCTGAAACTAATAATTATACTGTATGTTAACTAACTGGAATTTAAACAAAAAACTTAAAGTGTTTTTTTTTAAGTTACCCAATCGAGTAATATTTGAAATACAGTATATTCAATATTTCCCTTTTCTCTGTGAAGTAAAAAAAGAATGGTCATACTAAAGCTTTTTGTTTTAACTCCTTGAAAATACACTGTCCATATACATAGACCCATTGACTATCATGGCCAATTTAATTGCAAGAGAGATCAAAGAGTTGGGTGCCATAGCTTTCTTTATGGGAATAACAACAAAAATAAACAATGGGTATAATGATAATGAGAAAGTTTCAAATCATAAACAGCTACTTAAAATATCATGAAGAAAAGTACAATTTAAAGTGTTGGAAGAACATGCCGAATGCGCCCAGTTTAAACACTCATTTGTGGAATCTAAAAACAAAACAAATGAACAAACAAACAAAAAGCAGAATTAAGTCTATAAATGCAGAAAACAAATTGACAGTTGCCAGCCAGAAAGGGTGTGGGTAGTTGAACAAAATGGGTGAAGGCAAGTGGGAAATACAGGCTTCCAATTATGGGATGAATAAGTCACAAGAATAAAAGGCAGAGGGAATAGAGTCAATGACATTGTAACAGCATGGTATGGTAACAGACAGTTGCTAGGTTGGTGGAGAGGACAATGTAAGGTATAGAGAAACTGAGTCATTATGTTGTACACCTAAAACTAAGTAACACTGTGTGTTGGCTATAATCAAATAAAAAAATAAAAATAAAAAATAAACACAGGTGACTGATTTGTTGTGTGTATAAATAACTTAAAATCATACTTCTAAACAATGGACTTCCTTTTATAGTAATAGCTTTGAGAAAAATATACAGAATTCAGAGTTGCCTGGGTGGCTCAGTCAGTTAAGCTCCTGACTCTTGGTTTCTGCTCAGGTCATGATCTCATGGTTTGCAGGTTTGAGCCCCATATCGGGCTCCATGCTGATGGTGTGCAGCCTGCTAGGGATTCTCTCTCACCCTCTCTCTCTCTGCCCCTCCCCTGCTCTCTCTCTCTCTTGCTCAAAATAAATAAATAAACTTTAAAAAAAGAAAAAAATCAAAGAAAATACATATGTAGTTCACAAATTGTTCCTTTTATTTCAGGATATTTATTTTCTTTTTGGAGAGAACATATTTTTAGGAATTTTAATTTGATTAATATCATAATTTAGGATGCATTTTCTGTCTTTGGAAACAGTCAATACATTGTATTGAATTTGGTAATCAGGTAAGATATTGCTGTTTAATCAAAAGTGAAGCAAAAGAACAAAATAACAAAAATAAGAATTATTTGCTTTTAACTGCTTCCCTGACAGTTTTGAAAGACGTGAATTTCATGGGTGGAGGAAATGGGGAGTGAGGAGTACGGATAGGAAAGAGAGGAAAGGAAGAAGAGGGAACGAAAGGCATGTGTTGGGCAAGCATTCAGTATTTTCATTCTAAGGAGTGTGGTGTAACACACACATAGACATATACATGCTCCCATACACGTAATCTTAAAGTCTTTTACAGAAAGTTATAGTTCAGATGTCAGACACTAAAAATGTCAAAGGCAACCAATGAAGAACCTTAAAAAGTGTATTTAAATTTTTCTTGAATGCTTTATGGGAGGAAATTTCGTGGTATCTACAGTACTTCCAAATATCCTTAGCAATTAATAGGCGCTCAGAAAATGTTTGTTTTATAACTGAGATGGAAATATCTTTCATTGGCAAAACAAGTGTATTCTGCTATTATTGTGAAATGAAGAAAACAATATAAATAAGAACATTTCATTCTTTGACATAGAAACCTTAGCTTATGTACAATTGGATCCACTCTACTGAGTATAGTAGGTGCAAACTTCTTTAATGTGTTATCAGAAAACAATAAAACATAGATTTTTATAATTAATTATGACCTTAAAGGACATTTACCTCAATCTCTCACTCACTACAAAATATAAGCTAAAGTTCTCCTAAGAAAAGTACCTGGTACTTTTATACTTGCTGGTTCTGTGCTGGATAAGAAAGAACATAGAATTTGATTCCAGATACACTCGAAGAATTCATTCCACTTCTGCCATGAACTGTATGATATGAGGGATTTTCATTAGTTTTTCCAAATCTTAATATTCTTAATAAGGTGGATTTCTGGGTTCTTTACATGCATGTTATACTTATTTCTTTAACTTCCTCAGCTCCTCCTTTAGTGTTTTATTAAAATTTTGCATTCAGCCTCAAAATTATTTAGGTTTGAGTATGACATCACATTAGTGATCCCTATCAACTTTGTATCAGCTATAAATCTAGTAAATATCTTCTTGACCATCATCAACATCACTGACAAACGTTGAACAAAACAGGGTTGAAGATATCTCATCAACTTATCTCCAAGGTTACTCTACTGAAATCAATGTTCACATTTTTTGGCATGGTACCAAGCTCCCACCCTTATGAAACACAACGAGGCATATTGGATATGACTTGCTTTGAAAGAATCTATGCACACTCCTGACTATCCTCACCTTCTTTATTAAGTGCTCATATTATCATATTTCCTGCTCCTCCCCATCATAGATTCAGCACCCCTTTCAAAATAAGTTCTTCATAGTTTCTCATTTGTTTCCATTACACTTGTATTTTCCTAACTTACATCATGATGTTGCTTTTGCTTGGGATGTTCTTTTCTTTAATTGCTTCATGCCTAAATTCTACATGCCTATATTCTACATATCACACAATGAGAAGTGCAAGTTATATTACACTGCACAGAACATTTCTTAATCCTCTAAGGTAGACATCTTAAACCTGTAGCATGAAGATCAACTCTGATTTATTGATATATTTCATTTGACCCACACAGTGGTTTAAAAAAATTAAAAGAGTCCATAACTTTTAAATTTTGAATATTTAACAAAATGTAAAACAGAAGATTTTCTCAAACTTTTTTTGGACTCCTTATTGCCAGGGTGAAAGTTAAGCTGAAGGTTAGGGTAAGGGCTTCATTTAAATGTGTCATTGGTTCACTCATTTGCCTTATTTGTTTGTTGCTGGCCCTAGCAAGCATTTTGAGTTTGAGAATCTTGTGCTTTGACAGTAATTCTACTTATTCTTTTTAATTCTTTTGATATGTGTCTTTACTTTTTTTGTAAAACTGTGTTACTTTGTAAAATTATGTCCATCTGACATCTATTTGTCTGTTTGTCTAGATCTATTTTACTAATATTTTATCCTCCAAATCTCTGTCTTGTATTTAGCATTTATTCCACATTTATTCAAAAAGCAAAGAAGAATTTTTAAATGTTTATTTATTTTTGAGAAAGAGAGACAGAGAGACAGAGTGAGACTGGGTGAGGGGCAAAGAGAGAGGGAGTCACTGAATCTGAAGCAGGCTCCAGGTTCTGAGCTGTCAGCAAAGAGCCTGATGTGGGGCTTGAACTCACAGACTGTGAGATCATGACCTGAGCGGAAGTCAGACACAACCGATTGAGCCATCGAGGAGCCCAACAAAGAAGATTTTTATAAAATAAGCACTATATATTCACCAGAGATCACTAGTTACCATTGTAAGACAACATTTCTCAAAATCTATCCTCTTCCTTCCTTTACACATGTAGATGTTTGCTCTCTAGTTTTCTACCATTCCTTTCATTTTGTTGGTTTCCTACAGATATATTTCAACAGGACTGTAATGTCACTTACAAGCCCCTATATACTTACTTACCTGCTTTCTATTGAGAAAGAGGAACTAGGTCCTAATACTCGCTCTCATGCAAGAACACATGGACAGCCGATCAAAAACTGGGAGTCAGATTTTGCAACCAGCAGATCACTGAGTGGCAATTCTCTCTCTATTCAATTCATATAACTTTCACCATTCACTGCCTTTGCTCCACCGACCACACTCCCTTCATATCCCATTTCATTGTGATCAAGGCTACCTACATTTCCTTATATTACTCTTGCCACAATGGAAATCGAACTAAGTCATAAAGTAAGGACTTTTGCAAGTTAACTGATGTTATGAATCTTAACACAGTATTAAGAAAATTTCTATTTCATTCAAAGATTTCTGTCTTCCTAATTTTCTTTCTTTTTTATGTTTTTGTGTATTTCTTCATGAATTCACAGTTTTTGCAGTTGAATTTTGCACGTGTGTTTTCTTAGCAAGCCTCCCCAAACCTCTTTTTTTTACATTTAAGTGTTGCAGCTCCATATCAATTCGGATAAGATTCAAGAAGACGTTACCACAGCATAACTTTAGGAGCACCAGGAAAGGGTGGCATTATTCCTTAGGAGTCCAAAAAAACAAAAACAAAAACAAAAACAAAAGAAGTTCAGAATAACCTCGTTTTCTTCTTTGACAAGGTAACTAGACTGGTAGATTCAAGCTATAGAATAGACACAATGGATTGAACAGTCTCTCGTGCTGTAATTGTGAAAGTATAAAGATACAGGAGTGGACTACTGTAACTGGTTCAACAACTGAACACAAAGGTGCTGATGGATGAATTCATACACCTGGGAAGAACACACTACTGTCCCAGTCAGTACTTTAGAAACTGACACAGAGGACACACAGAAAGCACGCTTTAAACAGGAAATTATCTCCATATTATCCTCTCCTTTTGTGGTTCATTTCCTTGACTCCTATCGAGAGCATTTCATCTCGCTCATTTTGGCCAGTCATCACAGCATCACCTTGGGTGATTGCATCAAGTTTATCAGTTCGAACGCTCAAGGTGACACGGCTGGAGTCCACACGGCTGGTCATTCATCTCTCTCTTAGAACCTCTCTCTATACACCTGTTCCCCAGAAATCGGTACTGGATTGCTCTGCTCTGCTATTTACTGAGGAGTGTTGTTCTGTAGCTTTTTCTACACCACAAGATTATAACAATCTTGAAAGCAAGATGGGGGTTTACCTTATTTTGTTTTAAATTCTCCTACAGATATTTTCATATTTACTTACATTCTTTACTTATTAATCTTTTGGCCATCTTATCTAAGCCGCCTCCTAACCTTCTATGCCCCTCTTTGAAGTTGACATTTCTCAGTGGTTTCTGGAGGTTTGTGTGGCTTTCCTCCCTCTGCCTCCCAATGGCAATCTGGTACGTGCAACGTTGGGCCATCCCTGTACTCCAAGAGCTCACAGTTTTGCAAGTCAGATACATATAACACAGTTCAAATTTCATTTGGAAACAGTTTAGTTTTTGAAGTGCTATGAGTGCATAAGGATCCAGTTAATTTTTCTAAGTATCATCAGAGAAGGTCTCATTTAAAAAGGATACATCTGCACAACCATGAGTCTTGAAGGATAAATAAGAGTTCTGTGGTTAAGTGAGGCTGGTTGGTAGTGGAGGGGGCATGCTGGAGAAGAGGAGGACACACAGGTATGGATACAACTGAACTAAAAGGCAGGCAAATAGACATGGATGTGGGAAGACAATAGACTGTATGAACACTGAATAGCTCTGCAGGCTGAAGCATGGTCTACCTGGTCAGGATGGTTGAAGGGCACTGATGAGGGGACAGGACCAAGTAGTTCCTAGAATGTCATGGTGTTTTTTGAGTGTGCAGTGGCCCAAGGTGATTCAGAGCTAGCTCTGAATCAGATGGCAATAAAAATTCTTGCTGGCATACTGACTTTTCCCACCATCCTAAATTGAAACATTTCTTCACCCTCTGGAAAACATGATGGGAAACAAGCTAGGGTGAGTTGCACATTGGTAACAATGGAAAAAAGGAAATCATTTCAGCCCAACTAAATGTCTGGCTGTGACTGTTCCCTTTGAAGCTTAATTATAACTGTCAGAAGCAGCTTCTTAAATGTTTGCCAACACAGTACAATATGAGGGGAAAATTCGCCAAAGTCTTAAAATGACAAGGAAGCAGTATTGCCCAGGTCAGGTGATTTAGTTCAAACAAATCATTATTTGGTTTGCCCTAAATTTTGGGGAAATGCCTCTGCAAGAATGTTTATTTCTAAATTCAACAATCTCATTATTTCTGCTATACAAGTTGTCTTCCAGGCCTATCAGCTCCGGGCAGGCGGGGCCCGGACGAACTACCTCAGGGAAAAATAAATGGGAGTGCCTCCCCATTGCTTAACAAAGTTTAGCCAATAAAATTAAATTTGCATTAGCTTGGGATTCACTGTTCTTCGGTGATCTGGCATACCTTATGTCTCAATTTCATCTTCTAGTTTCCTTGCCAAAGGTCAGAGGCTGAAAACACTAAAATCCCAAGTTATCTTCATTTTTCTCTTCCTATATTAAAAAAAATGTTTATTTATTCTTGAGAGAGAGAGAGAGCATGCAGGGGAGGGTCAGGGAGAGAGGGAGCAGAGGATTTGAGTTAGGCTCTGCACTGACAGCAGCAAGCCCAATGAGGGGCTTGAACTCAATGACTACGAGATTGGGACCTGAACCAACGTCAGGCACTTAACTGACCGAGCCCCCAGGTGCCCCATCGTCCCTCTCTTCCTAACTTCTGACCACTAATATTTTCTCTTTCTAAAACACATTTTTGCTCCTTCTGCCTCTCAGAATCTGGATCAACTTTGCTAAGCTGAGGTAAAGCTTATTATAAAATGTTTTCCTCAGTTGCCTGAGAAGGAATCAGTCTTTCTCTTCTAACTTATAGTAAAATTTAAACATTTTATTTATAATAAAAAAAGCATTTTATCTTTCATGACATATAGCACATGGGTATATTATGAGTATGTATCTACTTCATTATTACTTAAAATACTACATGGCCTTTTCAGGGTAGAGATTTATTTGACATTTGACAGTCAAAAATAGTGGGAGCTATAACTAAGAGTTTAATAATAGAGGGGCACCTGGGTGGCTCAGTCGGTTAAGAGTCTGACTTCAGCTCAGGTCATAATCTCACTGTTGGGGAGTTCGAGCCCCGTGTCGGGCTCTGTGCTGACAGCTCAGAGCTTGGAGCCTGCTTCCAATTCTGTGCCCCTCTCTCTTACTCCTCATGCTCTAGCTCTCTCAGTCTCTCAAAAATATATAAACATTAAAAAAAGAGTTTAATAACAGTAAGAAAGATAGGAGATGCTAAATAACTATGTTGGGTGGAAGAATCAATGTTTGCATGAGTGAGTTTTCAAAAGCTAGATTTATTTATCTGGTTATGTTTCATAACCATACATATATGTATGTATGACTTGGGCTCATTGCCTGAGTATAAAAGACACAATCCTGTATCTATCAGATAGTACAACCCAGTAACTCCCTTATGTAGGTAAATTTTGCACCATACCTTTTATTACAAATTGTTTTACATAAGATAATCCCAGTTGATACAACACATTACTTCTATGTATAATAACTTACACAAGAAGAAGTTACCGTCTCTGATATGTAGAGAGTTTTTCTCCAAGCAGTGTTGAAAGACCCAGTCTCCTTTCATTTTGAGCTTCCACATGTGGCTCAAATTTGCTATGCTCATTTGTATCGAGGTAGCTGGAAGAAGAAGAATATCGTGAAGCTGTTCACACATGATTCTTCACCAACTTGGCTTAAAAGTGAAACACAACACACACTCATCCTTGTTGAGAATTAGTCACATTGATCACAGCTATATGCAATGGGGGTAGAAAAATCACTTTGCTTGTTGGGCCTTCTCTTCCCAGCACTGATTCTATATTCTATCAGTGGAGTATGAATTTTATAGACAATTAGCCCCCAGGGCCACCAGATACCACGCACACCCCTTTTCCCACTCTTAGGACACACTCACTTGATTCCTCATAAGAGACAATCTAAAGTGTTATCCAGTCATTGCAACCAGCAAACAGTTCTGACTTCTGAGAGTAGCTCCCTATGGAGACCTGTACCTTATGAAGTGTGCTGCCAGCCCTCATCTCCTCTCCCATACTAACACGTAACGGAGGAGCTTGAACACGGTCACCACAAGTCAGGCTCCCAGTCAAAAAAGAGTGACGAGATACCACATGACCATCACTGGCACACAGCGCTGATAAAATCTACCTACCTGGACCAGTGAAGTCTCCTGCTTGTAGCGGGGCACATTCTTTGATGATACTCTCTCTCTGTTATTTGAAAAAATGCCCCTTTCCCTAGTTCTTGGCAGTTCCTGGCTCTGCCTTCTGATAGGATCTTACTGGCCTTTGTTTCATCAAGGACCAATCTAAGATGGAGTTTGGGAAACATGTTTACCTTTGGAGCTACATTACTTTAAAATCTACTTCTTCATGGTCAAGTTCAGGGGCTTAAACTTTATTTAAGGTAAGTGGTTCTTTTAACTTGACTTATGGTTTCTCTGGCAATACAAATCCTCAAACTTTAGATGTTTCCTAAACTATTTCCTTTTACTTGCTTCCATTTTGGGGCCTGTGTTCAAAGTTCTTTCCTATAGCCATAATTCTAAAGCCTACATTATGTCTTTATTTTATTTTATTTTATTTTATTTTATTTTATTTTATTTTATTTTATTTTATTTGTTTAGTTTAGTTTAGTTTATTTATTTATTTTGAGAGACAAGAGAGCAAGCAGGGGAGGGGCAGGGACAGAGGGAAAGGGAGAATCCCAAGCAGGCTCCACGCTTGGTCAGCACAGAGCTGGAACTCATGAAACTGTGAGATCATGCCCTGAGCCAAAACCAAGCGTCAGATGCTTAACCGACTGAGCCACACAGTGCCCCTGTCTTTTCTTTCTTGATCTCCAGTCCCTGTCTCTACGTTTAAGGGTGGATGGTTTGTGACCATCTGAAGCAATAAGCTTAGGCCGGGAAGCAACATTTCTAATATGATCTTGGCAAGAAACCTGAGTGACTTTATTCAATGGAGGAAATGCATGTGTCTTTTGTTACTAATGGGGCTTTTTCA
Organism: Panthera leo; assembly: GCF_018350215.1. Lineage (NCBI taxonomy): Eukaryota > Metazoa > Chordata > Mammalia > Carnivora > Felidae > Panthera > Panthera leo. Next base: position 123,347,935 of record NC_056679.1, on the reverse strand, counting down.
GTCTGCTTCTTACCATGCAGGTGTTTAGAAGCAAACAGCTTTTCAATCTCCTCGGAAGCCTCACATTTCTGAGGGTTCTCTATGTTCCCTTTAATTTCTACTGGCAAGATTCCAAATACTTTTCTCAACTCATGTCTTTCTCATTATATGTTAAAATAAGAAAATAAAACTCAGAATATACTCTCACTGTGACTCTTTCTGATCTTTCCCCCTAGAATTACAGGCTCAGTAGGCACATGGGATAGCTTTTGATTCATCATGGTGTGGCAGTCATAAAAGCCAGTCTCAAAAGTGTTCACACTCATTGAGGGGTAAGGCCCTTAGCCTGTCTCCTTCAGTCTGGGCAGGTTTGGGAGTCAGTCACCAGAGTATGCCAAAGTGAGACTATGTAAGCTACTAGATGTTATAGGTCATATAAGTCCCCACAGTGTGCACCTGTCAAAACACCTGTTCTTAGGATGCTCCTTTTTGGTGTGCACTTTGAATAGATTTGAAGTGTGACTTTTGTTCAATAAAGTGTTATGCAGACTGATGCATAAAGAACCCAAAACATTTTTGAAGAAATTGAACAAGCCTAGAATGAAAGAGATAGTAAGAAATGTAGAGGCCATGTTTTGTGCCCTGCAATACAAAACATCTATGGGCAGGAGGCAGGCTGCGAAAACTACTTAGCTGTAAACACAGGCCATTTTTTACAGGAGTATGTGCTAGGCGTGGGGGAGCAGAGAAGATAACTCAGAGAGAATAATCAAGAGACCAGAGGACAGGGCAGAGAATTAATCCCAGGTAGCAGTGTGGGGCCTTTATCAAAAACTAGCAACTTGTAGGGGCACTGGGTGGCTTAGTTGGTTGAGTGTCTTACTCATGATTTCGGCTCAGGTCATGAGCTGACGGTTGTGGGATTAAGCCCCGCGTTGGAATTTAAGAAACAAAACACACTGGGTGTGGAGCGTGCTTGAGATTCTCTCCCTCTCCCTCTCTCTTTCTCCCCCTCTGTCCCTTCCTTGCTCCCTCTCACTCTCTCAAAAAAGAAAAAAGGAAAAGGAAAAGAAAAACTAGCAACTTGTGCCCAATTACTGAGATTTATAATGAAGGAAGTGGCATGATGAAATTATATTTATATGGAATTATTCTGGCTGAACATATTGTGCTGATGTGTAATGTTGAATGTTGAATGCATCCTGAAAGAGTGGAAGCAAGATGGTGATTAGAAGATTACTGTAATAATTCAAGTGAAAGAAGACAGTGGTTGCACTGAGGAATTAACAGTGAGGTGATGAAAAGTGGTTAGCTGTAGGATATATTTTGAAGATGGAGCCAAAGGACTTTGCTGACAGATTGCATGCTGGGTGTGAGAAAAAGAGTGCAGTCAAGTATGATTATAAGGTTTTTGGCTTAACGACTGGAAAAACTGGACTTGCCATTTTATGAGCTGGTGAGCAAGGAGGAAGAAACAATGGTGGAGGGAAAGAATGTCAGGAGCTCAGTTTGGGACACAATAAGTTTGAGATTCTGACTAGATACTCAAATAAAAGTGCTGAGTGGGCTGTTGTATACAACAATCTAGATTTCAGGGAAGAGGTACAGATTGGGGGTACAAATCTAGTGGCAGGTGAGATCACTAAGGGAATAAGTATGGGGAAAAATCCAGTATGGGTTCAAAGGCTGAAACCCTGTAGGTGCCACCTGATGAAGGGACTCATGGAGACTGAACTGGAGCATCTTGGAAGTGTGATGGGGAAAAAAGTACTTTATAGAGGAGGGAGTGTTTCATTACATGAAATGTTGTTGATATATGTAAACTGAATCATGGAATGTTATTCAATCTTAAAAATGAAGCAGATCCTGCCATTTTCAACATGTTATAGCTGTAATTCTTCATATTGGTAATTCATGTCTTCTCTTTTTTTTGTTTTCAGTCAGTCAGACTAGAATTTTATCAGTTTTACTAATCTTCTCCAAGAACTAGGTTTTGGTTTTGCTGATCTTTCTGTACTGATTTTCTGTTTTGTTTTTCTTTTTACTTCATTATCTTCTTTGCTATTTCTGACTTCCTCTGTTATACTTACTTTTGTTTTGTTACTTCCACTTTATTTATCTTCTCAAAGTGGAGTTTGAAGTCACTGACTTTAGATCTTCTTTCTTTTAACAAAAGAAGAAAATGTTCAGAATCGGGTTGAGTGTTGTACCACAGTAATGGGCCAGAGTGAAATCTGCAGGTTGATGGTGGTCAGGGGCTAAGCAGGCCATTCAGAACTGATTCTACTTTCTCAAAGAGGAAGTTTCCTCATCTGAGAGTGAGGATGCTGAATGAGATTCACCTAGTGCTTTCTGACTTGATTTCAGCTTATATAGTTTTGATATACTTGGTGTTTTTCAAATTTTTATGTATAGCTTCACATTGCTTTTGTAACGTGACTTTTGTAACATTTTCATCTTCTTGTAATTATACTAGTATATTTAGTATAATGATTGCTATTTTAGGTATTCCTGTCATCTTAACTATTTGCATTTGAAAAAGCAGATTTGGTGTTCTGGATGTCACAGACATCCAGATCCATGATTTGATCTGGATCAAATCCATGATTTGAGTTTGATCATGGATCAAATCCATGATTTGAGTTTGAGTATCTGAGACAGGATAGCTGAGAGCTCAGAGCACATTTCAGAACACAATACTTGTGAAAATGTGAGAAAAATAGGACAGTTGCTTTTGTGTCTCTTCTTCTCTATAAAGTAAGGTATTCCTATGCATTCACCTTTCTTTATGCATTCATTCAAAAAAGCACAAAAAATAAAAAACACAGGAAACAACAGTATTGGCTAGGATGTAGAGAAAAAGGAACCCTCTTGCGCTGTTGGTGGGAATGCAAACTGGTATAGCCACTGTGGAAAACAGCATGGAGTTTCTTCAAAAAATTAAAAATAGACCTACCCTATGACCCAGCAGTAGCACTGCTAGGAATTTACCCAGGGGATACAGGAGTACTGATACTTAGGGGCACTTGTACCGCAATGTTTATAGCAGCACTCTCAACAATAGCCAAATTATGGAAAGAGCCTAAATGTCCATCAACTGATGAATGGATAAAGAAATTGTGGTTTATATACACAATGGAGTACTATGTGGCAATGAGAAAGAATGAAATATGGCCCTTTGTAGCAACGTGGACGGAACTGGAGAGTGTGATGCTAAGTGAAATAAGCCATACAGAGAAAGACAGATACCATATGGTTTCACCCTTATGTGGATCCTGAGAAACTAAACAGGAACCCATGGGGGAGGGGAAGGAAAAAAAAAAGAGAGGTTAGAGTGGGAGAGAGCCAAAGCATAAGAGACTCTTAAAAACTGAGAACAAACTGAGGGTTGATGGGGGGTGGGAGGGAGGGGAGGGTGGGTGATGGGTATTGAAGAGGGCATCTTTTGGGATGAGCACTGGGTGTTGTATGGAAACCAATTTGACAATAAAGTTCATATATCAAGAAAAAATTAAAAATAAAATTATTCTATGATCCAGTCATCATACTACTGGGTATTTGCCCCCAAAATATAAAAACACTGATTCAAAGGGATACATGCACCCCTATGTTTATTGCAGCATTATTTGCAACAGCCAAACTATATATATACATATATATATATAAAATGACATATTTTTAGGTCATAAAAACAATGAAATCCTGCCATTTGCAACAACATGGATGGAGCTACAGAGCATAAAGCTAAGCAAAATAAGTCAGCCAGAGAGCTACAAATACCAGATGTTTCACTCATATGTGGAATTTAAGAAACAAAACAAACAAGCAGAGAAAAAAAAAGAGAGAGACAAACCAAGAAACAGACTCTTGACTAAAGAGAACAAACTGATGGTTACAAGAGGGGAGGTAGGTGAGGGGATGGGTGAAATAGGTAATGGGAATTAAAGAATATACTTATAATGATAAAAAAAATTAAATTAGAAAATGCACATTCATTGTGTTGTCTCACTTTGAGTCTCACAATCTGTGGGGGTACTTATCAATAGGTGAGCTGCTATCTCGTTTTACACATGCTGTAACCATGTGCAATGCCTGACTAGCAAGACTGTAAGTAGCTTCATAACAGATATGAAACAGCCAGTATTTCCTAGAATTAGCCCAAAGGGCACTACATTGACACAGTATCACCTTGTGTAGAATTCTTATGTGGAAGACATATGAATTATGTGAAGACAAAATATGTAGTCACTTAACAAATGTGTTAGGAGGGTATGGTAGATACCCCCATGAAGGGTACACTGACTTTTCCCCTTACTCGGCAGTTATTCTAAAAGAGTGAACTCTGCACAACTTCACTGAAAATAAGACACAAAATTTCTGCTTGACTCATTAGGATGAAACCCTGAAATATGGGGCCTTTCCTCTCCTAAAACTTAGTCACGATGCTAACAAGTCATAATTTCCCTTGGCATGCTGACGTAGGAGGAGGTTGAGTAAATGTGTAATCATTGGAGCTAAGTTATGATTACATACACACAAAAGTCTTGCTTTGACATCTTTCCTTAAGAGCAGTTTCCTCTCTCAATGCCAGAAAGTGTTTGGCAAACTAAGGAAAGCCCTCGCCACAGCAATGTACCTATTCCTGCCTTACTTTTGGTCACACACATATTTCTTTTTTATTTCTTAAATGTTTATTTATTTTGAGAGAGAGAGTATGTGTGTGAGTTGGAGGAGGGGCAGAAAGAGAGAGAGAGAGAGAGAGGTGAGAGAGAGAATCCCAAGCAGGCTCTGTGCTGTCAGCATGGAACCCCATATGGGGCTCTATCTCACAAACCGTGAGAACATGACCTGAGCTGAAATCAAGAGTTGGACACTTAACCGCCTAAGCCACACAGGCACCCTTTGGTCATACAGATAATTTCAACAACACCAAAAAGTTAAGAATTGTTTAGCTATGTTAACGTATAAATACCTTCTGCTTGATAGTCCCAGGGGCTTCTAAGCTCTATTATATCAAAACCTAAACCCCTCTTGATTGCTACTGAATCTGCCTCTTTTCCATGTCTTTTTATTTGATTAGCAGTATCTTTATAGATGAGTGTTCATCTCAGACTTATATTTGGTTTATACCTCTACACTAGCTAGTCATTAAGATGGCATATTCTTCCTTAGTAATCATCTCTAAGAAAGGAAGAATCATAAATCATTAAGTTTGCAAAGGTCTGATTTCAAAGATATTTTTTAATTTTTAATTTTTAATTTTTTCAAAGATCTGATAGTAATCATATAGATGTTGAATAGGTCACACAATGCAGAACATTTTTGAATATGTAAGTATTCCATAGCTTTTAAATCAATTGCAAATACTTAATTTCTTTCTTAATTTTATAATCATTCCTTGATAATTATTTCTATTTCTATCATTTTCTGAATCCTGCCAGTAAGGGCCAGATCTACTTACAAGCAAGTTTTAGGAAAGTTGAAACCTTCAAAATATAAAGTAGAAGTTCTCCATCTACCAAAAGACCAGATAATCTGAGGAAGTTCCTCCTTCCTACTCCTATTGTTAGGCAACTGCCATCATGACAAGGTGAGATGAAGCACAGAGGCAATCTGAGAAAATTTTGCCATGTCTTAGTTTAAAACATACTATGAAAATGTTTTAGAGCCAGACGTCATATTGTTAGTTACGGCTTCAGTGGGGTGATAGATCTCAGGTGGTTAAGTCCTTTTCATTTATTTCTTCATTCGCTTGTTGAATAAACACCTACGTTAGGCCAGGCATTAGAGTAGGTATAGGGAATATTACAATGAACAGTGATATAAAATGTCCCTGCTCTCCTGAAGTTCATGGTCTAGTTATGGAAAAAGAGGTTAGTAAAAATTATCCTTGTGATATGATAGGTACAATAAACAGGTTAGACAACAGAAACATCCATGAAGAAAAGGAAGCCTGAGGAAAGCTTCTTATCTCCTTTTCTTCCCCATAGCTACAAGCAAAAATATTATAACCTGCTATTTTATTTCCCAGATTTAGCTTCCATCCTATACTTTTTTCTTCTGGGAACCAGACTGTGATTCACAGGTTTCTGCTTCCCCTGAATACTACCCAAGGTATGACATCAACCCTAGCTTAACAGCAGGCACAAGGAGATTCTTCTCCCACCCAGCTTCTCATGAGAGCCTGCCTCTGGGGAGCTAGTTTGCGACAGGAAGAATTGGATAGCAACAGAATCTGTCCTCCTCAGGTCACTGATCAAACTCTGTTCTGTACTCAGTTGTCCTAAGTTTTGTCTCATGTGGTGCAGTTGCATGCATAGAGAAGATAAACATAATTTCTAACGGCTGAGAAACATTTTAGATATACAAAGCTTGCACCTGGCTGCAATCTTCCCACAGCCTCCGTAAGAGCAGTCATTAAACCTTTACTTGACTATTAAGCGGGGACTTTACTCCTTTGCAGCGAAGCCCATTCCTTTGTTAGATTACACAGTTAGACAAAGCCTCCCTAATTTTAATTGAGACCTGTCTTTCTGATGATTCAATTTCCCTAATTTTCTACCTTGAAGCCACACAGATCACAGTGTATCTCTCTGTCCCTTGATAGAATCTCTCCCTTTTTTCCTTTCTCTCTCCCATATCCTTTGTTTATTTCTTTCCTTCCTAAACATATCTCATGCTCTCTATCAATATTCTCTTCCATGAGCTAAATGTCTGCAGTTTTGCCTTTTATGTTTAAAATTATTTTATTTTTAAGATTTTATTTTTTTAAAGTAATCTCTACATCCAGCACAGGGCTCAAACTTACAACCCCGAGGTCAGGAGTCACATGCTCTACCTACTGAGCCAGTCAGGCATCCGTGCAGTTTTGCCTTTTAAAAATGGAATGATTTTTAGCACTTTCATTATTTCGATCAAGTTTTTCTACACAATTTCCAATGTCCCATATTTTTCATTAAGTTTTCTACCTATACAGGTGCACAGACACATGCATAATATTCCTGTATATATAATCCTATATCTATTATGAAATATATGATATTCCAGAAGCCACTTCATCAAAATAGAATTTAGCAGGGGTAACTTCTGGCCATGCCAGCACTCCAGCTGACCCCACGGGAAGCAGATGAATGAAATGGCTAACTCCCCAAATTGTGAAAATAGCAAATTGTTATTGCTTTAAAATGCTCAGTTTTGGAATATTTGCCATTCAGCAGTAGATAACCAAAGCAGGGTGGCACAGCAAAACCAGACCACAGAATTGCCTTCTTCTGAATTTTAACAAATGAACCGCAAAAACAAGAAGTGTGTCAAAATTTCATGTCAGCATGTTAAAAAAAAGAATGCCGGGGCGCCTGGGTGGCTTGGTCGGTTAAGCGTCTGACTTCAGCTCAGGTCATGATCTCACGGTCTGTGAGTTCGAGCCCCCCGTCGGGCTCTGTGCTGACAGCTCAGAGCCTGGGGCCTGTTTCAGATTCTGTGTCTCCCTCTCTCTGACCCTCCCCCGTTCATGCTCTGTCTCTCTCTGTCTCAAAAATAAATAAAAACGTTAAAAAAAAAAATTAAAAAAAAAAAAAAAAAAAGAATGCCTGGGGACCAGATCTTGAAGTACATTGCAAAATTTGAAAATAAGAAAAGAAAAAGAACAACCTGAGATGTCAAAGCTTAAGTCTTAAGTTGAAACTTACCCTCAGAAGCAGAAATTATAAGATTACTGATTTCTCCACAATTTCTATTGAAAAGACTATTTGAAGAGTAGGAAGAGGGTTTTTTTTTTTTTTTTTAATTGTTTTCCTCTTTTGATAGATTGGATAGGTGAGGAAAAAAATGAAAAAAAGATGCTATGAGATGAAGGATGAAAAAAGCCAATTTTAAAAAAGTAGATTCACTCATCTCTGATGGAAACTTACACTCCAAATTCCCACATCCAAAAGGGGAAATAAATGAATCAATACAAAGCTATTCTTTCCATGTATATAAGATAAATTGCCACTCATGTCAATTGAAAAAGAGAAGAGACAGCAGAGAGGGCCTAATTCTTCCAGCAAAGGCCCTATTCTTTCCAGCTGAGCTCTCCCTATTTAATCACAAACTTCTCACCACAGGAAAAAAGGAGAGAGAACTAAAATAAGCCCTTATTTGATAGATCAAATGGCAAGGCAATAAAGCTGCATTTAGTAGTATACAGATGATTAAGGAAAATTAATTCGCTCTATGTCAAAGAGAAGTATGGCTAGAGCTGTACATTTTGAGGTTGAAATTAAAATGGGAAAGCTGAAAGGTATGCCAGTCCCTGATCATAGCCAAAGAAAAATTAAGGAGAGCTATGTTATATGAAAGAAACATGATGACGACTATCTGAAAATAAATATAATCCAAGGAAACAAATTACGTTTTTCTTCAGAACTTCACCTTAGTAAAAGAACAGGACTTATTACAACGTAAGATCAAAAGCTAGATAAGGAAAATACAGCTGAAATGTAAAGAAAAATGGAGGTAATGCATAATTTATTAGCCTTTTGATAACTTCTTCCTTTATTTTGCACATTTTTCTATTGGGCTGTTGTGTTTTTCTTATCATCTATAGGAGTTCTTCATGTATTTCTAAGAGCCTCTTGTTGGATACATGTATTGGAAACATTTTCTCCTAGTAGGTGGTTTACCTTTTACTTTACTAATCTTACTAATTTAATTTACTAATTTGCTAAAATTTTGATGAATTTTAATTTTAATATTTTAATATTGCAGTTTACCATATTTTTATTTACACTTCATGCCTTTTTTTGCTAGTTTAAACAATATCTGTATTCTCTAAATTCATGAAAGTCTATTTCCTTCTAAAAGATTTTCTGAATTGTTTTTTTTGAATATCAATTCAAACTGACATTGTTGAGTCAAGATTCACTTTCTCGCATGCGCATATCCAGTTGACTCAGTATAATTTGATAAAGAGAACATGCTTTCAAAATTCTACTACTACTAGGATCTTTTTGTCATAAATCTAATGACCATACATATGTGTGTCTGCTTCTGGACTCTCAATTCCATTCCCCTGGTCTATTTGTCTATCTTTGCAGCAGTATATTTTCTTTATTATTATTGGCTGAGAATAAATCTTATTACCTGGTCATGTGAATCCTCCACCTTTGTTCTTCCTCAAGATTATCTTCTTTATTCCTGTTACATTTTCATACAAATTTGAAAATAAAATTGTTGTTCTCTCAAAAAACAAAAAACAAACACTCCAGCTACCAAAACAAAAACAAAAACAAAAAAATAATTCCTGCCACATTTTTGAGTCAGATTATACTGAATCTATAAAACAATTTAGAGTGAATGTATTTCTTTATAATATTGAATTTTTAAATTGATGAATGGGTATGTACTTCCATTTCTTTGGGATTTCTTTACAATCTTTGATTAATATTTTATAATTTCAAGGTATAGATTATACATACCTTTTGTTAGAGTTTTTTTCCTTATACATTTGTTATTTTGATATTCTTGGAAGTAGTATCTTTAAATAAGTTTCACTTTAATGTATTTATTGCACCTATTTAGATATAATTTCTTCTTCTTCAATGGCATATTGACCTTACTATTCAGTACATTCTCACTTCAAAAGTAGCATGTGTAGTGTGATCCTATTTTTATTTCCATCACAGTCATTAAGAGAGAAAGAGGAGGAGTTCAGAAAAGATTTTAATCTAAAATCAGTGACAGTAAGTCTCAATTGTAATGTTTTGCTTGCTTTTACTTTTTTAAATTAAAATGTATTTTTCTGTATTTCTGAATTCTCCCTGAAGAGTACATATTACTATCACAAAGCAAAATAATTTTAAATTACAAATTAAAAATTTCAATTAAAGAAAATGAACCAGGGTGTAGATTGGTCTTGTAGTTTGCATGGTATTTCAATGAACCTCTCTGGCTGCCTACACATACCCATACTCCAAGAAATTCCTAATTTTGTTGGAAAATATATGATAAACAATTTACTCAAGTTTGTGCCTTTGAGTTGATTAACTTTCTTTGGATAAAAAAAAAAATCTAATCAGAAAAACAAAAGAACTCCACAGAATTCTAAGAGTAATATTTAGTCCATTAGATAGACTATTTCCCAATTCTCTCATCCATAGAGAGAGCTCTTCATGCACTATGATAGGAGATTTCACCTTCCTGGGGGAAAAATAGGACAGTGACATCAGAAATTGCTGAAATCCTTTTTCATCTTAAGTTCTTCCCCTTCATTAGGTTCATAAACAGGGATTCACATGCAGGCAGTGAAGGAAATCTTGCCCCCATTTGTTATTCACCTGGTCATCCCTATTTAAACACTTTGGAGCGTCACTTCTCCTCAAAATCAGGTGTGTGCTGTTAATATGATCATTTTAAATGATGATAAATCTGTAGCTCATAGAGCATTAGAACTTGTCCCAAATCACATGGTTGGTATGCGAGGAGTCCGCTGTAGGGCTGATCAGTTATTTATTGGTCTAAATGGCAGTGCTTTACTGCCACCTTCTGGGTAAATAGGGTTTGTTGCAAGTCCTAAGTGTTCATTATGGCTAAAGTTAGGCTTTAGGCAGTGTCTGTAGCAGATGAAACAAATATCTTACAAGTCATACTAAGATGTTTTTTTCTATTATAACTCACAGGAGAGAATTGTTTTTAACAGGTCAGGTTTAAAAGATTATAGAATGGAGGCAGGATTATAGTTGAGACAAGAGAATGGAGGTAATTCCAGGAGCCAGTGAAATTAAGATGTCTAATATCTGATACTAAGTATATGGGTACAGTCTTATCATGTGAATATGCAAGTTATGAGTGTATAGACAGTAGAATAATTGCAGATGTGAGTGGGATCATCAAGCAGAGCAAGATGGGGAAAGGGAAGATAGCAATGACAAAAACCTGGGACTGATAAATAATTAGAGAATGCAAAGTAAAGGGAACGTGACGGCGGGAGTTCAAAATTCAAAACAGGTGCTGGAGCTAGGAATACTACCGGGAAGCTCCCTTAATGTTGGCAATGAGAGCATGTGTACGACAACAACTAGGTTTTAGAGACAGCACTGAAAGGAGGGGACTCCTGAATTTGGATAAATATGCTGCCCTCCTTTCTTTCTTTGGAGGTGTCTACTGTCAAGTAACAGAAAAAATATCAAGTAACAGAAAAAATATACACAGTACTGCTGTGTATTGAACATTGAAGTAAATGTTTTATTATCCACTGAAAAATTTTGTATTATTACAGAAAACGAGTGTAATCCTTTGGAATTCTTAGAAAAAGGAGAATAATGACAACTAAGTACATTGACTAAGCTACTCTAGACTTCAGAAGGTGTCAGAGGAAAACCTAAGTCTCATGACATGATAAAGATGAAGCTGACTTCTACCTTCAGATAATATATAGTAAGAGAAACCAGATATATCTCCTTCTTGGAAAGACAACAAAAAATCAGACAAAATATATGAAACAATGACACTAGACATCAGGCACTGAAGGATGCCAAATCCTGAGAGATGGGAAATAAACATGGTGAGCTCTGTGATTGGCCTTGATTTCAGCATTGTGGGAGATTCCCAGGAAAGGAAAGAGGATCCCAGATGGAGCAAGTAGATTCCCTGAATTGAGGAGACAGAGCTGAGAGGAGAGAGACCAATGTGGCCATAGTTTGCAGGACGACAGCATGAAAGAGCTGGACAGAAAGCTCAGCATATCACTGATCGATGCCTGTGCGTGAGGAAAATACGTAAAGCCAGGAAAGAACCACTAGAGAGGATTAGAGGTAACAAAGCCCAGATCTCATATAGGGTAATAGTGGCTGTTCCTGTTAGCCATACTAGAAAACTTATAATTCAGGGAACATTTATTAGACCAACAATTAGACTAAGTGGCTAATAATGACCAACAATTAGCCACTTAGTGAATACTGTACTGGTCCCACCTAACAACTCTTAAAAATAATATTCCAGGGGATCAGACTGTTTCCAAGTAATTGATCTGTGTCTCAGAACAAAACTCAAGACTATTTCTAGAAATATCAAAATATTTGGAGTCAAACAAGATAAAATTCATAAAATTATGCATTCATAAATTCATTCATAAATGTGCATATCCTAAGATATCATCCATAATGAAAAGAAAATCAACCATCCCAGAATTGACACAGATATTAGAATTAGCATTCATAAAAATAGTTATTATAATTATATTCCAGATGTCAAAATGTTAGAAACATGAAAGGTAAATCAAACTTGTAGAGATGAAAATTAAAATGTTTGAGATGAAAAATATACTGCATGGTGCTCATGGCCAATCATTACAGAAGAAAAGATTTGTGAACATGAAATCAAGGCAATAGCATTAGAATACGATCCTCCTCAGAGTTCTCAGTGCTCCTGCATGACCTAGGACTTAGAGCGGTGGAAATGGACATACATAAAGATAAAGCCTATTTCATTTCCCCCAGAGCAATTTGCTTTTCATATTCTAGACCAAAGGTGATTTTTTCCTTTTTACTGGAGCCCTGTGTCTACCTTGTAATTAGCATAGTAGTTAAGGTCAAAGAGCTAACAGAACAGATAAACACGGACCACAGTCTTACAAGGATATTCAGAGGCAGAAGAGATGCTCTTCCCAAGTCAGCAGGGAGCAAACTGGCTGAGGGAAAGAGAGCATATTAGTGTATGTTAATCTTCTCTCCATATTAGGAATGAATATATACACAGAAGAAATATAGCCCAGAGAAGAACATGTCCCAATAGGTTTCAGAGGTTAAAATGTGTCAAGAGAATTTTAAAAAACCACTGGAACATTCATGGATGCCACTGATGTAGGCCACCTTCTATGGAGAAAAGTGGGGCCAGTGGAAATGTTGGGTCTTGCAGAGTCAAACCAGATGTGTGTAAATGTCTCTGTTTCAAAACTGAGTCTAAAAGTGAAGTTGTTTAACAAGGAGTTTGCAGCAAGTGGGCAAGAGGAATGGCCAGGAAGAGCACGATGCTCCATAGTTCCTAGTAGTTGTTTTTTTAAGAAATGCTATAGGAATATGGAAGAAACTTCTGTTGTGTTCCTTGGAAGACAACTTGGAGCCTTTATATAGATTCCTTCGCCATTCACAGTATCAAGAAGCTGATGAATCCCACTGTTTGGTTTTGACCTTTGGCTCAAATGTTCATTTTGTTCTATTTCTGACAATTGAGACACAGATCTGAGGACCAAGTTAAATCAGACTTTCAGAAAAGTTTATTTATTAGAATATGGAAGGCAGTGCATCAATGAGGAAAGAAGTCTAAGGAAGGAACCTTTAGTTATCTGATACAAGCACGGCAGGGGCAGGTCTCTGTCACTATCAAATGCAAGGAAGGGTTGTCATGATAGAGAAAAAAAGATATCTTCTTTGACATCCAAGTTCACTCAGCTAGCATTTTCCATCATTTTGAAACCTAATCTTCCCATGAGATTTCCTAAAGGCAAGAATCAGAATCAACATTGCATTAATAAAATGTCAGACCTACAAAAACTTTTTAAAATTATTTTATCTACCATCCTTATTTTATATTTAAGGAAACTAAGAGCCAGAGCATAAAGGGAATTGACTACATACAAAAACTAGGTTATTGGATTTTCCTATCCAGTTATCCTTCCGTGATTCTAAGATGCCATGGAAGATGTTATGGCCTATGCTGCAAACTTTTTGAAAATAAGTTATTTGGGGTTCCTGGGAGGCTCAGTTGGTTGAGAATCCAACTACTGATTTTGGTTCAGGTCATGATACCAGGATCGTGGGATCAAGTCCTGCTTCGGGCTCTGTGCTGAGCATGAAGCCTACTTAATATTCTCTCTCTCTGTCTCTCTCTCTCTCTCTGTCTCTCTGTCTCTCTCTCCCTCTGCCCCTCTCCCCTGCTTGCTCCCTCTCTCTCTCAAAAGAAAGAAAGAAAGAAAGAAAGAAAGAAAGAAAGAAAGAAAGAGAAAGTAAGTTACTCAGTCAGGCCTGAGCTTGTGATCTATAAGGCGTATCAGTCCTCATCTTTTTCTGTTAACACCCTCACACTTTGGTCCAATTCCTCATTAGTCAGGATGATGTGGAATTTACACATTCCTGACACTGATCCTTGTATAAAATTACAAAATGATTGTTGGCACTGTGATGCCATAAGGAGCATTTTAGTCCCTGTGAACTGCACTGGCTTAAACAGAGGTCAAACCTGAAGGGGTGGTTTTGTGAGATCTCAGTGTCTAATCACTGATAATCATGTCCCATAAATCCAAAAACCTAAACAGGGGCTCTTAGCAAAAGGACCCAAACCTTGCAGTCACCTCATCATAGCTCAGAGTTTCAGACACATAAAAGATTGAAGGTATCTTAGAGACGGCAAACCACAATTTCAAACCAAAGAATTTCAGGACTCAAAGGAATAACCAAAGCTTCATGTAGCATAGGGGATTTGATCCATCACTTGGCATATGGGAATGTGAGGGTTCAGACAGAAGGCCCTGAAACACCACAGAGTACACTGAGTCTGCTTTCTACCCCAGTGGGCTTTATATTACCACATGCTCTTATGACTGGGGACTGATTATTATCTCTGCAAACTGGAGCAAATTCCTGGCTTCAAGGCTGATACGCTTGGTAGAAGAGGTACATGGTAACTGTGGTGGACTAAGTTTCTCTTCCTTCTCTTCTTTCCCCACAAATAGTACTCACATGCTCTCGACACACAAGATACAGGGGTTTTCATAGGTTACAAAATTAGTGCCACAGATGGGTTGATATAAACCAGGGCAGGGGTTCACTGTTCCAGTGAACCAACTCAAGTTTACTTTCTTATATGGACATTTCACCTGAAATGGATTTGAAAAGAATGACATTAGAATCACACAAACAGGTAGGTCACATGTGGACTTGATTAGGAAAATCTAAACATAGTTAGCATCCTATCACAGTCACACAAAGCTCTTACAGCTGTCCCTTCACAAAGCAGTGGAGGCCAAACCTAAATTCATCCTGTCTGACAACCACAACACCCTCATTGTGAGGACCTCCTGATGGTAACGGGGTACAGAGGCCTGCTACACTATGGTGGGAAAAAGAAGAGTGGATGTATTTGTGAAATTTAGCTTCTCTCTCAATCTCCTTCATTCCCAGAGTATTAGACATGGGAAAAGTCTTAGAGATTTCTGGGCCAAGTGGGCAAAAAACCCTGAAAGCTCATAATTGGAAAGAAATGCTCCACTGACATTCATAGGCTTCAATTTAAAATATTTATCATATTTCATCCACTCTCAAAATCCCCAAGCCAACTCTCTTCTTGAAGTTGTGAAATGTGAAAGCATTTAGCATAATGCCCTGATTTTTTAGGGAAAACTAAAAACAAAAGAAGGGACATGTCTCATCAGGGATGAAAACCCACATCCAGTCACAATGCTGGTGTCAGTGGCAGCTTGAAGATGTGACTCTGTTTGCTGGAACTTGAGGAGATGGTCTCAGGGGCTCTATGAGT
This sequence comes from Panthera leo, assembly GCF_018350215.1. Lineage (NCBI taxonomy): Eukaryota > Metazoa > Chordata > Mammalia > Carnivora > Felidae > Panthera > Panthera leo. The sequence goes on along the minus strand of NC_056679.1, from coordinate 123,332,446 downwards.
GTCATAGAAAGATTGGTAATGTGCCTCTGATACAAGGTGGGAGAGAGTTTCGGCTGAGTAGAGAAAGAGGGATCATATTTGAGCTTAGAAACTCTTTTCCTTCTTCCTTATCCAACACCACCACCATGGCCAGGCCACCATCATCTGCCTCCTGTATGTCTGTCACCCAACTAATCCCTCCACTTCCTCTATCCCCTGGCAATTGTTGGTACTCATTTTCTAGGCACTATGGAGGGCTATCTGGTGTCCAAATGACCAAATCTCATCTTGGTTCCCAGTTTGGATCACTCTACTTGGGGCTCATGTATCTACAGTGTACCTGCCATGTTCATGTGAGTGGACTTTGGAGAACATCACAGATGACCTTCCTGAAGTAAGATTCTAAAACAGCAAACCCAAAGAAAACTCAAATTAGAATCTCAATCCTGAGGAATATAGTGAAAGATTACCTTAACAGCTCCATGTGGTGGCCACCAGTGTCGAGGTTCTAAAACCAAGACATAAATGAAAATAGTTGCAGAATGTAATACCTGGTAAACCATAGCTTAATCTGTTGGCAGAATTAAAGAATTCTAATTTATTACCAAGAAAGCTTGCAATAACAGAAAACCTTTTTAAAATTTTATTTTATTTATAATTTTTTTAGATTTATTTATTTTGAGAGAGAGAGAGAGAGAGAGAGAGGGAGAGAGAGAGAGAATCCCAAGCAGGCTCCACACTGTCAGCACAGAGCCTGACACAGCTCTTGAACTTACAGACTGTGAGATCATGAGCCAAAATCAAGGGTGGGACACTCAACTGACTGAGCCACCCAGGCACCCCAAAACTGTTTTATTTACACATGCATTCATTTTTTTCCCTAAAAAATGTGGAATAACTCTTCTACTCCTGATGGATAAGTAGCAAGCAATCACTGGTCTCATATATGTTGCCAGTCTAGTATAACAAGTAAAGTTTTGATTAACCTGTGGTTAGCCTGGGCTTGAGAGGATTCATAACAGGCAGCCAAAAAGAAAAGACATTAAGAAATGTTAGAACTTTAAAGAGGCCTTTAGCCTAATCCCCATATTTTACCGAGAGAGGAAAGACAGTTGCTACTGCCCAGGATTTCATGGTAGATGGGTAAAAAATCAAGTTCTTCAGTCCTTAAGGCTAGGTCTCTCTAAAACTCCCCACAGGACTCTTTTATAAAGGAGGACAAAAAAGGTAATGACCTACTGAAATTCATGGCAAAGCATTTTCAAAAGTTTTGCATTTTTGAGATGTGGGCATATTGCCAATCACTTTCACATTCTACCTTGAATTGCCCAAGCCCCCTGGTCCCCATAAATTAGGTTTCATGATCTGCACTAATAGATGGGGAAACAAAGGCCCTTGCACATTGGCTCGGAGTCTTTTATTTGTGGACCAACTGCATAGTCTCTCTCTATAGATACAGATATACAGATATAGTAAAATGATACTCTTACACAAATAAATACAAAATAATTCTAAAGCATTCTTTCAGATTACAGTGTCAAAGCTCACAAATCAACTTTACATAAATGCCAGAACCAGCCAAATTACTCACCAGAGGGTAATGCCCCATGTATCAGGATGAAGAACAAAAGCGAGCAGAATACTGGATGACATTTGGTCATTTTTCCTCCTGGTGCGTATGTCCTTAGAGTGATGCTCTGAGATATTGCCTTGGGATGTTCCCCTCTAGTACAATCACTAAAGCAGAGGTATTCAAGATATTAAGACCATCTTTAGGGTGAATATCCATCTCCAGCCTGCCCACTGTAACCTCTGTATACCACACTTGGAAAGCCTATTATTTCACTCTTCCCCAAGAACAAATGCTCAGGAAAATGCCAAAATTGGCTGGTCATAAATAAAAGTCTAGAACTCAGTGACCGACCTGTGACTACTTAGAAGACAGAAGTCAATCAGAGGTTACTCTTTGGGCATAATTATATTATTTTAGTATGGGGGTATTTTAAGTGTCTTTAAAAGGCAACCCCTTACCTGAAGATTAACCCAAATTTGTTCTTTGAGGGGATACAAAGAAAATGAGGCCACTAGAAGCTTCCAGAAAATAAGAGCTTCTCAACAGGGGAAGCAGGTCCGTACTTGCTCATGAAGCTGAGACTGTCTCTTGGGAGTAAGGCAAAGATTGTAATATTCCAGACTTACTTGGCTGTGCTAGAATCTTCTGGTGTGGAATGCTCAGCTCTCCTGGAGCACTCTGAGAGAGTGCACAGGGAGAAATACCATTCCACACTATCTAATGGGGGCCCCGAAGTTATTTTCATTTAGACATCCAGAAAGGGAGAAATCAGTGAGCAAATCCTCCTGTGGGAGGATCCCTTTCTGAGGCTAGAGAATGGTATGCAGTTTCCAGGCCTGCGCAAGGACCACATTGAACTCCCCTATCTTCCTAATCCTAGGGAGGTGACCTGATCCTCCCTATGCCATCAGGCCTTTTTCTCTGCTTTGTAGCATATGTGAATAGGCAACTGACATAAACCAATTGCGATATGCTGTGGTGTGATAGGTGAGACATGGTAATGTCCCTAGGGTACTCTACTTCCCAAGATGGTTGGAGGTGCTTGGCACAATGTCCAGGGCTTCCTACCCTGCCTGCTCCTGAGACAATCGGAGCTCCTGCGCTTTTTGCTAAGCACACCCCATCTCTTCCTGACATCTTCCCTGGATTCCTTTGGGAATGGAGCTGCAACAATGGAAGATCCAGCTGCAGTAAAGCAGGATGCCAGATGCCCACTCCCCCTACCACACACACGTCCCCTTCTTCGACCCACCTTGGAAAGAAGAGAAAGGAAGAGAGACGTGGCATGTTCTCTGTGGTTCTTGCCTCTTTTAAGAAGCAGGTATCAGGGCCTCAGGAGGGGGTGGAATAGCTATGTAAGAGAGAGAGGTCACTGAGGCATTGTGTGCTGGGAGGAGCAGCCCCAATATTCAGGGTAAATAAAAAGGAGGCCCAATATTCAGGGTAAATCAAAGTCAAACCTCAGCAGGAGGCATTGGGTAAGGAAGCACCGAGCTGCCTAGAGGACTTGGGGGTGGGAACAGATCACTGGACAGGGAAGCCTGTGGCAGGCAATCTAAAGGGGCAATGGCATGAAGAAACACATCACGGTAGGGGAGAGCACAGCAGAAAAAGCACAGTATGTTCCACAAGAATTAGTACCTTTGGCCAGCATGCAAATCATGGAAAGAGCTGAGTAAGGAAGGACATTGGTGATGAATGAGGTCTCTAGACGTTGGTGATGAATGAGGTCTCTAGACGCCATTTGCAGTGAGTCCTGCCTGGTTCTTAAAGTAATCCACAGCCTTTGCAGCTTTGTAACATGGAAGATATGTTGTCATAACCGAGTTTCCTCCTGTTGTCTGAATGCCCTATGTTCATCTTCCTTTCTGTAAAGAACAATTGTTCTTTTTCTTTTTTAAAAATTTTTAATGTTTTATTATTTATTTTTGAGAGAGAGAGAGGGACACAGAGCACAAGTGGGGGAGGGGAAGAGAGAGAAGGAGACACAGAATCGGAAGCAGGCTCCAGGCTCTGAGCTGTCAGCACAGAGCCTGAAGAGGGGCTTGAACCCACGGACCGTGATCTCTTGACCTGAAGTCGGAAACTTAACCAACTGGGACACCCAGGTGCGTGAAGAACAATTGTTCTTATAACAAGGAAAGATATGTCAACTTTAGAAAATTGGAAAAATAGGGGCGCCTGGGTGGCTCAGTCGGTTAAGCGGCCGACTTTGGCTCAGGTCATGATCTCGCGGTCCGTGAGTTCAAGCCCCGCGTCGGGCTCTGTGCTGACAGCTCAGAGCCTGGAGCCTGTTTCAGATTCTGTGTCTCCCTCTCTCTCTGCCCCTCCCCTGTTCATGCTCTGTCTCTCTCTGTCTCAAAAATAAATAAACGTTAAAAAAAAAAAAAAAAGAAAATTGGAAAAAAAGAAATTTAAAAAAAGAAATAAGAAGACATGAAATCTCAAAACCCAGACATAACTGTTAAACATATATTGAATTATATTGTTCCAGTTGTTAAAAATCAAATTTTTGTAGAACTGTATATTGTTTTCTGTCCTTTTCACTTAGAAATGTACTGTGACATTTTCTTGATCTTCAAATATAATCATATAGAATATGAATTTAGAGGCCTGGTGCCATATTTTGTCACATATTTGGATTTTTATTATATTAATATTTTTCTGGGCACCTGGGTGGCTTAGTTGGCTAAGCATCTGAGTTTGGCTCAGGACATGATCTCACAGTTATTGAGGTTGAGCCCCACAAAATCGGGTGAGCTTGAGCGCTACTTTGAGTGAGCCCTGTTTCTCTCTCTCTCTCTCTTTCTCCCTCTCTCTCTGCCCCTCATGGGACTCTCTTTCTCCCCCTCTCTCTCTGCCCCTCGCTCACTTGCTCCCTGCCTCTCTCTCAAAAAGAAATTCTTCCCTTGTTGCTCAGTTAGGTTGATTCCAATTTTCAATATTATTACAATGCTAGAAAGAACAAATTTTTATTTACCTCACTTAATGTACTTTTTATTAAATAATTTTAGTAAGTGCCAAAAACAACCTACTGGAAACTTCCAGAAGGACCTGAGTCACCTAGAATATGAAAGCGGTGGTTTTCACCGAATTAGTGGGCTCCATGCTTGTAATCCAACATGGAGCATTTTGAAAATACAAGGCCACCTTACTAAGTGAATCATTTGTCCCCCAGTTCAGAGAGGTAGAGGGACTCCATTGCATAGAAAGGATTCCAGAGGAAATAAAACATCATAGGAAAGAAATAAGCCTAAAAGAGCTTTAGCTTTTCCAAACTCCCCCAAATTCCAGTTGAACTAATAGTACTGGGTGAGGAGAATAAATAAGATTAAGGGATCACATCCCCGTCAGAAATTCCTTAGTCTATGACTTCCTCATCATCTATCATATCCCTGGCTTAATTCTAAATTATTTTTTAGTGTTTTTATTTTATTTTTGAGAGAGAAAAAGAGAGAGAGACAGAGCACAAGCAGGGGAGGGGCAGACACAGAATCCAAAACAGGCTCCAGGGTCTGAGTCTTCAGCACAGAGCTTGAGGAGGAAGTCGGATGCTTAACGGCTAAGCCACCCAGGCGCCTCACCCCCTGGCTTAATTCTAAAAGCTATAGCTTGGGGCTTTTCCTCTGGATGTCAGGCTTCTGTTCCTACTTTTGTTTCAAGTTACTTCAAAACAACATTTTCAAAAACCAGCTCCTTGCAATGTAGTCCAAAGCAGATGGTTATCACCTTTCAGGGATACCAAAATCCTCTACAGGATTTAACCTACAGTTCTACTGTTCTCCCACAGAAAGGAAACTTAGCTCCACAGCCCATTAATTACAGAACTTTCATAGTCTAGCCCATTCTGTTAACCAGTCACAATCCCACCAGAGCATGGAGCTGCCTGTCTTTAGGCCTCGACATTTGTGTCCGCCCCCCCCCCCCCCCCCCCCCCATAGAACAGCCACCACACAAATGTCAGTCCAATCCTGGGCTAGAGGACAAAGTCTTTCCCTTCTCAAGGATTTCATGGAAGCCATAGGACAGCATTACCATTTTTCCCCCTGCTGCAACGTGTTTATTATGTGCCAAAAAAACGACACCACGGCTAATTGCACACGAACTAGAAGCAGAAGAGCAAAGACACCCCAACCCAGCAGAAGAAGAGAAATAATGAAGATCAGAGCAGAAATGTCTGTAGGAGAGTGCAGTCTTGCCTGCATAGGCTACAATGACTAACAATGTCAGCTCAGCAGGAAGAGGGGGGTGTATGTGACCCTGGTTCTCTGACACACAGCCTCCCAAAGAGGGGCAAGTAGGTTTTTTTCGTGGTTTTTTTATTAAAGAAGAAAGAAAAAGTCAAGTTTTCAACTTCAGTAGTATTTCAGTGACTGCAACTGTTTCTTCATACATTTTTCAACTGAAAGAAATAAGGAAAGGGTATTTGTTCCCTCTGAGAGAAAGGGCTCCTGGGAGCCTTCATCTGCCCCCACCAAAAAGGAGTCCTTTTTTAGCTCAGTTACCAAAACAAACAAACAAAAAAAGTCCTGTGACTTTGGAATTAAAAACTTCTACCAACCCCACCCCCCCGCCATAAGTACAACTCAAGAAGGTGGATAAACCATTTAAAACTATATACAGCAGCCATCAAATACCGTTTATCCAGTCCAGTTTCAAATACAAAACACATTTTTTTGTTCTTGTTTGCAAATGTCTTGATCTGCCACTGTGAGAGACAGTGACCTGCAGTTGCTCAGACACAGGTTTGCTATAATGTTAAAAGCTGCCAGGAAAGGGAAAAAAAATCTCTTGTTCCAAACGACTTAAAAAACTGTTTGAAGGAGTGTAAAAAGGAACCGGTAAAAACCCTCGAGTGTAAAATACGATTTTGGTTTAAATGAAGACCGAAGGCTCCTTGTTGTTTACAGTAAAAGACACCAGGGACGCCTGGGTGGCTCAGTTGGTTGAGAGTCCAACTTCGGCTCAGGTCATGATCTCGCAGTCTGTGAGTTCGAGCCCCGAGTCAGGGTCTCTGCTGACAGCTCAGAGCCTGGAGCCTGCTTCAGATTCTATGTCCCTTCACTCTCTGCCCCTCCCCCACTCATGCTCTGTCTCTCTCTCTCTCTCTCTCTCTCTCTCTCTCTGTCAAAAATAAATAAACTTAAAAAAAAAAAAGACACCAGCGGAATACTCCGTTTATGCTGATCAGGTGGGGGTTAAATAAATGGAAAGGTGCTGTATGGCAACTCCAAGAACAAACCCATGTTCTGGTCTGAACACTGATCTGGGTAACAGAATTCCTCATCTGTTCTTTGGACTAAGATGACCTTAATGGCCTTCAAGTTCCCCTCAGCTTGACTAAAATTTAGATAAACTTCTACCTGACTCTGAGCTCCTGACCTCCCTTATCTTAGAGCATTTACTTTAGAAATCTTATAATCATAAGTTCTTTCTCTGTTGCCTTGAGATGTAATTGTTTTTAGAAACCCCTTGCCAGTTTTACAACCCAGAACCCAGGAAGGGTTCTGGAGGACCCAGGAGCCATCCCTTTGAAATGCAGCCACCAGGAAACACCAGGCAGGCTATCTCCTAATCTCTGTGGAAGGGCAGGAGCCTAACTTTTTGTGAGCACTTTGCTCCAAGTTGCAAAACTACCTCCTGTCATAAAGATATGGGTTTATTTTCCCTTAGATAAAGCCAATGAGCTAACACAGATGGCCTGTAATTTCCCCCTACCCTCCTCTAGTACTTTTTCACTAACTCACCCAGACCTTAAAAATCCTCCTTCTTGTATTTCAACCACGCTGAGTTCATTCTGAGCTCTGGCCTCTCTTACCTATTGCAACTGCATTGAATAAAACCTTCCTTGCCTATTTAACTTTGTCTGATGTAGTTTTCGTTTTGACAGGACCATCCCACATGCCCAGTAAGATGAGTTTTCTTGTCTATTTCATTTGGGCACAATTACTGTTTTGTGGGTATTTCTATTAAGACCAATCCTCGACCTTGTGTAGTTCCAGTGTCAATCTCCCTACCTTGAAGACATGCAAATACTCTAGTGTAAAACGGAAGCACTCACTTCTTGTTAACCTTACTTCTTTCCTTAATTGCCCATTTATTTACTCTTCTCTGGCATTCAGAAGTCTGCCCTGAGCTACCCACTCACTGGCCTGCTGGTCCCTGTTGGCAGCTTCTGGCAGCTACTGCCTGTCCTCTAGGACTAACCAACAGGTGGAATTGAGTCAGGCCACGCTTCCCTTTTATTTGCCCTAATCCTTTGTTGTCCCTAAAATCCCTCCCCTGGCTGTACAGATGTACGTGAATTTCTTTACTAACAGGTTGGAGAAAGGAAAATCTTTAAAGGGAATTACTGAGAAGGGGGAAAGCTAAAATGCTATAACATAGAGATGAGATTCCTCAGAGACAAGAAGGAAAATAACTAAGAAGTCCTGAAGGCACGGCCCTGATGGTGAGCTCCCCCAGTGTGTCATCTGATTCCTCTTCCCTCAGGCTTTTCAAAGACTGATTTGCTTTTCTCCATTTCTCTTTGAGGCAGCAAATCCTGCCCACAATATCTTATGGAATATTTGGAAGAGAGGCTCTGACAATTGAAATTGTGAAGGCCCAGGTTAAGCGTGGGCCCTTAGGGTCAACTCTCCTTTGCAATGTTCTGATCAGTGTGAGTTGAAGATATCCCTCTTCCTTTTCATTGTTGCACCTAACACATACACAGACACACATACACAGACGCAGATTTATGTTCGACAAAATTAAGTGTTAATTCTCAGATGGTACAGTACAGAAGTTTTCAAATTACGTATTGTGACCCTTTCGTGGGCTGTGAAACTTATTTTGTTACCATCACTATTTTTTCAATAAAATATAGTAAAACAGAGTAAATAGAATAGAATAAAATAAAAATGACAATGCAACTTCAATAGTGTGTGTGTGTGTTTCTAGGTGGTGAGATAACATATTTTGTTCACTGTGGGTCACATTCAATAAAGTTTCAAAGCCTCTACAATACACCTACAAGTAAGGAAACAAAAATTTGCTATTTGCAAGCTGTGTACCTCTTGCAAGGAGAAAACAAGTTTTTTGGTTTTTTTTTTCATGTTTTCTGCCAAAAGCCTAATAGAGTGCTTTGTTCTTATTGGAATAGTAATTCAACAAGCATTTCTTATGTTCCTACTTTGAACCCTTCTCTCTTCCTCTTCATAGTTAACTGGAAAATCAGAGGCACCTAAGCTTATGTTTATTGAAGAACTGAATGAAAACTTGGGCTAGTTGCAACATACCGTACTACCCCCAAGAATCAATCTAACTTATACCAACATTTGAAAAAACCAAAGTGTTGTGGTGAGTGTTTCAAATGACACACTGATGTTATGAAAAGTCTAAGTGTAAAGTCTAACGCAGTTGGCATAAGATGAAAACAGCAGATGGGCAATCGTAATTCAAAATGTGTCATGAAAATATGTTTTCAAATCAAGTGTTACTAGCGCTAGTAATGCTAGATAAATATACTTATACTTGTTTTAAGGCACAGGATATGTTCCATCTTGGTAATTTTTTCCTTAATATACATATTTAGTAATATAAATTTTACCCTAACTACTGCCTTAGGGAGATTTTCACAAATAATATTATTTTCTTTTCTTTTCATTTACTTCAAAATGCTCTTAGTTTCTCATTTGATTTCTTCTTTGACTCAGGGCTTATTTATTGGTGTGATGTTTATTTTCCAAATATTGGGGATTTTCCAGAGACTTTTTTTATTTTTTTGTTTTCTTATTCAATTCAGATGTGGTCAGAGGACAAATACCATTGTGACTTGAATCCTTTTAAATATATTGAAATTTGTTTTACAGACAAGAAAGTGGTCTTTCTTGGTACGTATTTCTTGTTTACTTGAAAAGAAGGTTCACACTGCTCTTGTTGGGGGCAGTGTTCTCGGGTCACGTGGTTGTCAACAGGCCACATGGTTGATTGTATTACTCAATTCTGCTGCACAATTGTTGATATTCTACTTACTTGTTTTATTAATTTTTGAGAGATGGATATTGAAATCTCTGATCATAATCATGGATTTGTTTTTTTTTTCCGTGCACTTATATTCATTTTTGATTTGAAAATCTTGAGTTTCATAAACATGTAAGATTTTTGTATCTTCTTAATTAATTGAGAATTTTATCATTATAAAATATAACTCTCATCCTTTGAATAAGCCTTTCCTCTAAAATCTATTTTGTTTATATCAATAATGCTACTCCAGCTTTCTTTTGACTAATGTTAACATGGTAATCCTTTTATTTTTCTCCTATTTGTGCTTTTATTTTTAAAGTGTGTTTCTTATAAACACACTTACTTTTTTAAAAATCCAGTCTGCAATCTCTTCCTTTAATTAGTGTTTAGACCATTCATATTTAATATGATAATTGATATACTTACTGTAACAGTTAATTTTATATGTCAACTTGGCTAGGCCACAGTGCCCAGATATTTGGTCAGACACCAGTTGAGATATCACTGTGAAGGTATTTTTTCTGCTATGATCAATATTTAAATCAGTAGATCTCTTTGTTATTATTGTTGTCTGTAGTTAAATTATTTATTATTATAAGGTCAGCATCTATGTACCCATCATTCTAGTGACGAGCTAGAACAGCTATCATCCTAAAAGCCTCCCACATGTTATTGCCAGCCATACACCGAATATTTGTGTCCCCAGTAAATTTATATGTTGAAGCCTAATCCCCAATGTGATGGTATTAAGAGGTAGGACTTTTAGGAGGTGATTAGGTCATGAAGGCAGAGCCCAGAGAGCTCCCTTGCACCTTGGTCTTAGACTTGCCAGACTCCAGAACTGTGAGAAATAAACGTTTGCTGTTTAAGCCTCCCAGTTTATGGTATTTTTGCTATAGGAGCCCAAACAGACTGAGGCACTGCCTAACTACAGCCCCCTCTCACAGACTCTATTCTGACTTCTGTGTTAATCACTCACTTGCATTTTTAATAGTTTTACTACCTATATATGCCTCCCCAAAGAGAGATATTTTAACCTTTGGGATTTCCTCTTTGGTGAGGTGTCTAAACCTGTAGACTCTGAGTGAAGCATAGTATTTTCTGTAATGTGGGTGGGCCTCCTGTGATCACTTGAAGGCCTTAAGAGAAAAAGCCTGAGATCTCTTAGGGAAGGAGCATTCTGCCTCTCGACTTCCTTTAGAATTGAGCTGCAACATCAATACTTCCCCTGGGTCGCCAGCATGCTGACCTACTCTGCAAATTTCGCACTTTCTATAATCACATGAACCAATTACTTAAAATAAATCTTTTTCTTTCTCTCTTGTCTCTGTCTCTTTCTCTGTCTCCCTGTCTGTCTCTCTCTCTCTCTCCACACACACACACACACACACACACACACACACACAGAGTTGGTTTTGTTTTTCTCAAGAATCCTTAACTAACACAATTACCTTGAGTCTGCCATCTTGCTACTCACTTTCTATTAGTCCAATATGTTTTTCCTCTTTACCTCTTTTCTTTGTCTCTCTTGCACAAATACAGTATTTTTTTTCATTATTCCATTTTATCTTCATTGTTGGCATATTTAGTGTTGCTTTAGGATTTATAATATACATTCTTAACTTTTCACAGTGTACCTTTAAGTGGTATTATATCATTTAACTTAACACAGAATCTTATAATAGAATACTTTCATTTCTTCTCTCTGTGTTTATGCTGTCATGCATTTTATATTCACATATGAAAAATGAAAATAAAGTTCTGGCAACCCAGCTGCTATGGATGAAATTGTGTCCCCTCCAAATTCAAATGTGAAAACATTAACCATCAGTGTGACTGTATTTGGAGATAGGGTTTTAGGAGGTAATTAATGTTAAATGAGGTCATAAGGGTCAGGTCTTCCTTTCAGTTTTTACTGAACCTTTAATGGTTCTTGATTATAGTCTTTTTTCATTGCATAGTAATCAACTCTTCAAAAGATTGTGTCTGACTAGTCTACAGACTCCTTACTGACATGAAATCTTTGCCCATTTGTATTGCCTCTCCCTACACAACACACTGCTTGACCCGTAGTGATCTTTCTATATGTGTTGTTAAAAAACACACACAAATCCCCACAAAATAGCTGGCAAGCATTCAACCAGACTTTACTACAAAAGCAAATTGTATTGGACTGATGAACTTATAGGGCATAACTTTGTTCCTATTTGCAGATGTACTGTTAGAAAATTCTTCTCTTTATGTAAGCAAAATATCTGTCTTTGCATATTATGTTAATGACATGACTCCTTTCTATGGAGCCCCAGAAATGAGAACGTTCTAATCTCTCTTGTGATAGTCCTGCATATGTCCTCATCTTTCCTAGCTACCTTGAACTTTCCTTGGGTCTTTTAAAGACTTCAACAACAGTTTAATCAAATTCTATTATTTTTAGTCTCTTCCCAACATGACCAACAAAATGTCTTCCTTTGTGGATTCCCACCTGTGACTGAGTCCTCTTTAAATAATGGTATCTAACATCTAATGTTATTCCTGGTCTGATTAGTTGATAGTATTATGGATTCTTACTCTATCTTCCTCCAAAGCTGAACCTTTCACTTTTCATTAGTGTTGCTAAAGGTACTAGTGTTAAGACTAATGGTCAGATCTGCCCCTTGACCCATGTTTACTTAAAAATTGTGAGTTTTTGTAAAATGGGATGCTATGAACAGATTCCTCTCCCATTAGTGTGTATATAATCTCTCCAGCTCCCAACGTGAGTAGAAATAGAAGAAATCTTTCCTTGTCACTTATTGAGAGAAATGACCACAGACATTTTCCTTAAGAGACTACAGTTGCATCCAAAGACATGCCTGAAAGCTTTCTGCTAAAAATCTTTTATTGAAGAATCAAATCTATATATTTGCCCCACAGCCATCTGAGAGGGATTGGTTCTCTATGTGGAATCTGCCAAAGGGAACTTGGTGCCCTTGAGCATCAGGGAGACTTGCACTGTCCATACTTTGCCAAAAAAAGTGTACCACGTCTCTTCCTACAAGAGAAATCATTTTTTTTTAAGGGAAGGCTTTGGAGATCTTAAATTGAAACTTTTATATTCTAAAATCAAGCCAGCCAAATGAGCACAGAGCATGAAAGGTGAGCAATTAGTAACTGAGCTCCAGCAAGGTGGAAAAAGGAATTCAGTGTGCTAGTGAAGCCAGTGTTAGGAGCCAAAAAAATCTTTAAATATCTCTTGCTATTTGCCATTCAGTAATACTATGATGTTGATAAAGTCTCCTTTTCGAGCTTCATTTTCCTCCCACTATCCACTATCGTTCTTCCTCTTGCCTCTTTCTCTTTCTTTTTGCTTCTTTTTGTAAAATATTATAATCATCAGCAAGCTATCTCACTCATACACTTCATAGGAGCAGCAAGCTTATCAGGTAGCTAAGATGGCTTCAGGCTCTGCAGGAGACGCCATTACTGCAAATAATATGTTAAATTCAGCACTTACACAACTTCATTGCAAAATGAGCATTTGTTAGAATATACTTTTCCATCAGATCCGCAGAGAGGGAAATATTCCATGGTACAGATCGCAGAATAATTGGTGCACTCAATTTGCTCCAGTCCAAAAAAAGAAAAAAAAGAAAGAACAATTTCGAATTGTTAAATCACAGAAAATGAGCTTTTTAAAGGTCTTGAGAGGTCATTTAGTTCCAAATCTCACTCGTAAAAAGACAAACCCTCTTCACTTTACAACATCTGACCCAAAATGGTGGCACTCTCATCACAGAAAGAGATGGCTTAGCCTGAGTTTACGGCTTCCCTCTCCCTCATTCTCCTCAGGGAACTGATGAATAGAATACATCTTCTATCTTGTACTTAATTTTTGAACCAGTCTTCTCCTTGCCATGCTGTCATCCATTTTATCCAGGTCCTCATGGTCTTGCCTGCATAGTCACAGTTGCCTGCCTGTTTGTTGCCCTAAATCTACCTTCATCTGACATTTCAATCACCCTCCACACTGACGCCAGAGTGATCTTTCAAAAAAAAAATCATTTTTTGTTTTTTGATTACTTAACTGATTCCCCGTCAACAAAAAGTCCCCTCATGAGCCTGGCTTATCTCTCTTATCCTCTGCCTCTTACTCTAGCTAAACTTAACAACCAAATTCCCAGAGTGTTTCCTGCTCCTATACATCCCTGTGCCCTTGCTTAAGGTGTTTTTCCTATCTTGCATCACCTTACCCCCTTTCTCCATCAGGTTGACTCCTAAGACCTTAGGACTCCTTAGTCCTCCTTAAAAGTCAGTTTAACTACTTTTGTAACAGTTTCATGATGATATTTCTCTCCCTCACCCATCAAATTGGCGTAGATGCCTCTCCTTAAAATCTTTACTACCACAATCCCATGTGTATAATTCTCTTGTCACGTTTCAAACTCTATTAAAATTATTTTAATATTTTAACCCACTCACATAGCTCTTTACCCCTGAATTGTCTTTACATGTGTTCTTGATTTTTTTTGTCTATACATAGTCATAGACAGTTTTTAGAATACCTATTTTAAAACTTTCATAAAGTGAGAATTATTATAACATTTTATATTGAACATAAATGAAATTTCTGTGTATACTTACACATTTATCATCATAAAGTTTTCTGAGTTGAAATTGTTTATTTCTGAAAGAAAAGATTTTATTGAATGGGTAATGCATTACTTGACATTTCACAATCTATAGAGTAAAATACAGTCATATGTTATTCTGTGTTGTCTAACCTGTACTGAGAATGAGGAGTTCTGGTTAAATTCTACTCTAGTCGGCTAATACTGACCATTAACGTCTTTTATGGGTGATCGTTTTGTAAACAAATAAAAGTATGAGAAAATACAATCAGCACTAAGAGGAGACTGGGCATTTAAAAAATAGTCCATGAATATTCACATGAAAATCAAAGGTGTAATATAGTGTGAAAACATTTTTTTGCAGTTAAGAAAAAGAAAATATGTTCAAATCCATCTCTGGCACTCACAGTCTGTGTAATTTTGTTATAGTCACTTCCTCTTTGTATTAGATTCCTGTTTCCTAAAAGGAGGCTAGGTGATGCTATAATCAATAAGATCTTATCAGTCTTTAATCTCTTGTGTTGTTTTTTTTTCAGCACATGAGTTTGCATATCCTGAGAGACTTTATTCTGAATAACACTTGTTATTATACTTGACTATAAATTTTAAGAAGGGTTAGAAAAGAAGGGGAAGATGATAAGAAGGAAGAAGAGCTCATTTCTGTATTAGCTGCAGAGCTAATGTTTGATATGTTTTATCACAGTGAACCCTAAACACCATTATAATTTCTATCTTACAGAGACTCTTGGGTGGCTCAGTTGGTTAAGTGTCTGACTCTTGATTTTGGCTCAGGTCATGAACTCATGGTTTGTGGGATGGAGCCCTGGATCGGGCTCTGCTCTGACAGGGCAAAGCCTTCTTGGGATTCTCTCTCTCCCTCTCCCAATGCCCCTCCCCCACTGATGCTTTAAATAAATAAATAAATAAATAAGCTTTAAAAAATAATTTATATCTTACAAATGAGGATAGTGAAGTATGTAGTGGGTTGGGTATTTGTCTGATGTCACATATTTACTAAGTGCAATCTGGATTCTAATCCAGATGTGTGACACCAAAGCCCATGATTTAACCAGTAGTCATAAAGTGGTGAATTCAAATTCATGGAATGGCTAGTAATAATGTTTCTTTCATTTGCCTAGAGGCTGAGATGTTGTTTATAGTGAGGACTTCTTGTGTAATTTGTGGGTCTGCTGGTGGGGATTCCAACTATCCATTTATATTTTTAATCTCTTCCTTAGACTTTTCCAGATAATTCTAAGAAGGAACATGGATTTTCTCTGGGTTATAAAAGATAGATCAAATTCTTATAATAGTACCCATGACAAACAGCCTAAATAGAGAGAGTTGTCTTCTGAGCTCTCATTATACAATAAGAAAGATATAAACAGAAGATTATGGAACTTTAACCAAGATACATTTTCTGCCTGAGACTCAGTTTCCTCAAATGTAGTGTGAAAATAAAAATGTCTCTATGTAACAGCTAATGCCTGAAGGACAGTATATAATGTGAATAAGAATTTGGCTGGATAGCAAAGAAATATATATATCCTTAGAGATATTTATTTATTTACTTATTTATTTTTATTTTAACAAAGCAATGTCCAAAGGGTATTGGAGGAGTGTGACAAAAGGTAGGATTTATTAAACCATGTTGTTAGAAACCAAGCAGATTTTAGCCAATGTGGACTTTGTAATCTTTAAAAAAAGAGGGGCTCCAAACTGGGTATTATACTTACTGGTTCAGTAGGCAAAACATGCATTCATTACTGTAAGTTTTATGATCTATGCCACATATTGGTTTCAGTTCCTTTGAGCATGCAATCCCAGAGCCTTTTCTGTTGTATTGTGAGCAGTTCACCTATAATTAGAATAAAAAATAATGGCCTACATTGTTTTCCTTCAATTCTATAACCATTCTTCTATCAAGCTGGGAAGAAAGAGAAGAGAGTGAAAAGAGTACCATAGCCTGTTCAACTTTTTAGCAAATATGTCTAGAAGACCTTGTATGGTCCAGGTGCTGTGCTACACAACTAGGCCAGACCTGAAATAATCTGTAAATAAAATGATAATTAACATGTTAAGAAGGAAATGTTAATCTCTCCTTTTAGAGAGAGACAGCTCTGCTGACAGCTCAGAGCCTGAAGCCTCCTTCAGGTTCTGTGTCTCCCTCTCTCTGCCCCTCCCTCACTCATGCTGTCTCTCTCTCTCTCTCTCAAAAAAATAAATAAATATTAAAAAAAATTTTTTTAAAGCTACCTAAGGTAAAAGTTTCCTTAATCTGCTGTTCCCCATTTGCAAAGAGATTCCTTTTGCAGCCTTTAAAGAAAAAAACACCACCAGGAGAAGTGGAGTTAGGACTGGTTTTACCTCCCTAGGAATTAGTTCCATCCACAGTGATCCAGGTTATCTACTTTCACAGCTCCATTTACGAATTAGCTCTGATTTTATTTTTACAAAGACCCCACAGAAAGGGGCTATACTCACCTCTATAATCCCCAGAAGAGTGTGGCATGGGACGCATTTGAACAGAAGGAAGTGGAGAAAGAGCAAATTCCATAGTTAGAAATGCAAGGTTGAATTCACTGTCTACAGTAACTAAAACCCATTTCTAACATCCCTTGCCCCCATCAGACCTAAGAGGTCACTTCTTTACTTATGGCCAGTTCAGGATGAAGCCAGAAATGTATGCAATTCTGACTTAAAAAATAAATAAATAAATAAACATGGGGGAAATTTCTGGTCATTGGAGAAAAGGCTGTCATAGGTATCTAGGAATTCCTGTGAGCATGTCAAGGGTAGGGTTTGGTTACGATCTCAAAGTTGCGTAAGTTGTTTCTGAAAGGGCAATTCAGAAGCCTGACATCTTGATCAGCAACTGAGCAGGCTGCCCATAGTCCTTTTATTCTTTTTTTTTTTTTAAGTGAAGTATGATTGACACACAATGTTACATTAATTTCAGGTGTACAACACAGTGATTTGACAAGTCTATACACTATGCTGGGCTCACCACAAATGTAGCTACCATCTGTCACCTTACAACCCTATTAGAGTGCCACTGCCTATATTCCCTATGCTGTACCTTTTATTCCCATGGCAATCTTTTTATTCTTCTTCTCAGTCTCTCTTCCTCTTCTGGAAGGTCTGACCCCCACCCCCTCTTTGTTAATCAGAACAATCCAGATAGTTAACTTCTAAATTTTCTTCTGACTTTAACATCCTATAATTACTGGAGGTTGAACAAATTGCAGCTAACACATGGGTATGGATACTAAAAGGAGTCCCAACTCACCAGGAGGAGAGGCAGCCCACGTGGTGGCTGCCAGAGTGATGATGGCAAAAGCGGTGATGCTCTTCATCATGATGATGAGTGAGGGTGGCAGAGATATGCTGCTCTGAGACAGGAAGTCCAGAGAAAGAGAGAGAAAGCAGTCTGCCAAATACATACGTACACGTATATATATACACACATGCATAAGGCAGGGTCCCACCTTCGTTAAAAATTGACCTTTTCAGTGGTGATTGGTTGCTAACCCAAACTAGGGTATTAACTTCACAAACTTCCTTATTATCTTGAATTGTAGCCAGTGGAAATAGTTATACCCTGAAACTCACCTACCAGAAGCTCTCTTGCATAAAAATCCTCTGGTCTCTTAGCAAATACAACAGCATGGCTATATTTAAGAACAAATAAAAATCACAGGTGTAGTAAAGAGAAAAAAACATTAAGATGGTATGCGTAAAGGGTTTTAAGGTGATATCAAATGTAGGAAAGTTGAAACAGAAAACAGAAGCAATGAGGACATTTCTTGTAGTACAGACGTGAATACTTAGCGCTGTAATACCTCGCTTTTCTACAGTAGGAAGACAATTTCAATATTCTATGAAGGCTTGTTAAGTGATTATAACAAACTTGTGAAATATGCAGTATTATTGCTACTTAGCAGATGGGACAATAAATACAGAAAGATTAAGTGCTTTCTATTTAGTCATAGAGTTAATAGTTTTAAGAGCCAGTTCTCCAGAATCCTAGACCTATGCTTCTATTCTGTATTTTTTTATTCATATATGCTATGTCAATAGCAACAATGATTGTTTATAATGAAAATCCAGATTTTAGCATAGAGTGTCATGCTTCTTAAGATTACAAATATGATATTCTGCTTAACACATTCTCTGGTGCTCCTATCTATATATGTCTGATAACCAACCTTTTTTTTTTTTTTTTTTTTCCAATAATATAGGCCTAATGATTTCCAAGTACTTAGATGTGGTCATCAACATCAGCTGTCCAGAAGATAAATTTACTATGGAGTTAAGACAGAGTTAATTCCGAAAGGACAAACTCAAAGATTGGAAGAATTAAGAAACTTGACCAAAGTAGACAGCTAATGAGTAATAGAATCTTGATCCAAAACTAGTTCCTCCAATTTCAGAACTTACGATCTCCCACTTTTCATCTCCAATATCACTTCTTTTTCTCAGAAATAATTTTATAATTTTGGTTTCTCCTATTGTGAAATTTGAGTACTTACACCTCACCCATATTTCAATCCTTCTTCAGCATTTGAAATATGTATATTATAATGAAATGTGCTCCAGAAACTCTTCTTAATGGGGTAAATGATCTTCTTCCCAAGTTATAGTGGAACATCTGATTAGAGTCACAAGTTCTAAGTAGATAACAGAAATGAGAACCATGGCTCAGTGATGCTGGATCTGGCAAGGCCAGGGGCAAGCATTTAGGCCTGTGACCTTCAAACTCTTCATTACTGTTATTTAATTAAGAAATGGAACTTTACATTTCTTTCTAAATGTAATTTTATGAGGTAAGCAACAAATGAAACAGTTTTAAAAAGGCAGTCACTTAAATAGAAGCAAGACAGGATTCAAGAGCCCCTGCTTTTCCACCACATACTATAAGGCTCCATGCAAATCCATTTGAAAACTGACCTAGAAAACACACACAAAAGGAAGTGAAGCCCTGGGAGGGAGAATATCTTGTTCAAGACCATGCAGTGAAATAGATCCCTAGATTCTAGCACAGGATTTATTCGGCTAATGCCGTAACTTCTCAAACCATCACACAGCCCTGGGTCAGCATGGGGTTTCTGTCCCAACTTGGTATCCCAGAGAAGGTGAGGAAGTTTGCTGCCTGGGTCCTGCATTCATTTCTCTACTGCTATCTGGACATCACCATCCTGGCATCCCATAGGATCTTCTAGTTCAATATGTTCCTAGCAAACCTTGTTGCTAAATCTCATTTTTAGTGGCTTCTCTCCAGTTTCACTCTGCTAATATCTGCCAGTAGCAACCCAATCCAGGAAAACTTAGAGGAGTCTTCGTTTCTTCTGATTTTCATACTCACAGCCAATCTCTCACCAACTAGGCTTTAATTTGTGTGTGTGTTTCTCTCCAGAAAGAATATAAGGGTTTTTGTTTGTTTGATTTTTTTTTTTTAATTCAGAGTTCAAGAATAATACCTTATAAATCTACTTCCCATATTCCTTCCTTTCTGGAAATTCCCACAGGAATGACAGAGAAATTAACCCTGTCAACAAATTCTACCAACACTACATTTTTCTTCCTTTTGCCATCTACTCAGTAACTGTCTAAAGATTTAAAATGAGTGTGTAGGATTGTGTAAAATACAGCATCATCACAATACATTGCCCAAATCAAAAGTTGTCTCAAAGCGACTTCAAATCCATACCAACTTCTGTTACCAGTTCCTTTACAGGTTCAAGATCTTGTTTCAGAAATAATTGATTGGCTGTGATTCAAGGGAAGCAAGCCCTTGATGTGGATATGTATCTCACATGAATTCCTGGCAACCCTCAATAAGATCCCACACATAGTAGGTGTGAGCTTTGATCAATAATGTAGATGTACAAAATTATCTATTCCTTCTGTTTCTCTAAATAAAATTATAAAATTTC
Source organism: Panthera leo (assembly GCF_018350215.1). Lineage (NCBI taxonomy): Eukaryota > Metazoa > Chordata > Mammalia > Carnivora > Felidae > Panthera > Panthera leo. The sequence goes on along the minus strand of NC_056679.1, from coordinate 123,312,344 downwards.
TCTAAATAAACTGATTCCAAGTCCTCTGTTCTGCTGGGTTTTGGGGACATTTGGTCTCATTCATTATTGGGGTTTATGAGGATCTGAGCTGTTTAAGCAGGTGCCTAGAAAATCAGAAGAGGCCCTCTGATCTCTAGACAGTCATGGCGGCTGCCTGCATCTTGATGGTCTAATCCAGACATAAATGGTTCCCTTCCCAGAAGTTGTTCCCTGATTCTGTGCCACTCATGGGACAGAGTGATTTTTGATTGAGATTGAGAATTGTTGACTCCAGGGTTCAGCAGACACCTTTTACAGTCAAGCATCAGCAGTCTTTTGCCGTTTGAGGATGCTGCCAGGCAGCAGTGTTAGGCAGTGTCAGAACTTGGTCGCTTTCATTTCTCTTGAAAATTTTACTATTTGGGTTACTTCCCAAAGCACTCAAGCCACGAAGGATAATTTCTTGCCTATTATTTATGCCTTTGTCCAGTGTAGCTGAAATAAACTACACACTGTTTTCTTAGAGCTTTGTGATAGAGGGGAAGGAAAGATACAAAAAAAACCTAGTTAACAGCTTTTGACTATTGCTCTTATTGTGGATGTTGTGTTATTATTTCTTCTTCGACTTGACATGCTGACATTAAAATGACTATCAATGTTGGTTTTTCTCTGGAATATCTTGTGCTTCTGGCTAAGTGCTAATTGGGCTATATAGCTCCACCAGCAAATCTTCAGTGGGCACTTATAACTGGAAATCACTCAGCTGTCTACTCCTCTTTTGAAGGCATAGGAACAACTTCTGGGTGGAGAAGGATGTGGTGTTTCCTGCTTGATTTATTAATGTCTGTCCTGTGATCAAAGGCTGTGACTTACGCAAATATCCCCTGTGAACACACCTTGTCCATAACTCACTTGTAGAGACCGTGGCAAGTTCTGTTCTCAGAACAGAAGTTCTGGCAACTTTCACACTTAAAATTCCAGGCACAAAATGGATCCAGAGGTGAGAATATGATAGTTGAAAACTTCTTACTTTATTACTGCTTCCAAGACTTCTTTCATGTAAGTCAAGCCACTGGAATTCACTTTTCATCACTAATCTCATTACTATGTGCTAAAAAAAATCAGCACATGTACTCTCTGTCCTGCCACACACTCCCTAGATTTGGAATTGAATTATTCCACACATAAACAGAGGTGACCATTTCTATAGGACATGAGCAATATTCTGGATCACTAGATGAAAAATCCATTCCTTTTTATCTGAAAACATAATCAGATAATGTTATTTGTATGAAGAGCATGGAACTAGGGTTCATGAAGCCAGAGGGAATGGTGTAAGGAACATGAGATTAAAAACCATTTAGCTGAATTTGTATTTCTGATTTTGGGTAAGCTCAGAAAATCACTTCCCCCCCTCTGGGCTTCAGGATTCCCATATCTGAAACATGTTGGATAAGTCATCTCTAATTTTTCTCTAAGTCTGTCAATCTGAGATTTTATCAACCTTAAATACAATAATCTTTTGCTGATTGAGACCTTATCAGTACATATTACATATTTAGCTGATAACAAAATTAGTTGGTTGAAAGTACAATGTCAATTACAACAGTACACTTCACAACATATTTTCTGGGTTCAGGCTACTCTTTGCATTCCTCTTCAGCTGCAGCTTTTGCTAATATTTCTGAGAAACGCCTCATGAATCTATCTAGCCTACAGGGGTAGTGGGGAGGGAGATACATCTTATAAGTTCATATTTTCAAGTAACTAGTTTGTTTTCAGCTATTAGTGTCAGCAATTTTTTATTTGTACCAGGAAGAGTTTCGAGTTAATCCTGGGGGCTAGAGAAGCCACTTATAGGTTTTAAGAATAATACCATCAGATTTGGATTTCAGAGCATTACTCTGCCTACAGTAAAGAATTCAATGGAAGGGAGAAGGCTGTAGAGGGAGATCATTTATAAGGATGATATGGCCTGTCATGAAGGGATTGACTATGGATTGAACTGGAGTTTATCGGATGCGGTGATTGACTCTATGGAGGATGAAAAGGAGAGGAGAATATAGAAGACAATGCCTAGAGTTCAGGTTTGTCTTGTTTTGCTTTGTTCTGGTACAGTGTGGCTGCTTCATAGGAGTCTTCAAAAATTTAAACTGGGGAATTAAACAGATCTGTGTTTGGAATAGGTCATTTGGAGTTTTTCATTTTTTTTTTTAAAGCTTATTTATTTATTTTGAGAGAGAAAGAGTGCACACGCAAGTCGGGAGGGGCAGAAAGAGAAGAGAGAGAGAGAATCCCAAGCAGTCTCTGTGCTAACAGTGATCCCATGGGGCTCCATCCCATGAACCATGAGATCATGACCTGAGCAGAAACCAAGGGTCGGATGCTTAACAGACTGAGCCACCCAGGTGCCCTTGGAGTTTTTTCTTTGTTTGTTTGTTTGTTTGTTTTAAGAGAGAGCTGTAAAGGAGGGAAACAAACAAGTCTGTTGAAAGGCCATTGGAAAATTCTGTTGGAGAGAAAAAGAGGGTCTAAAATTCATTAAAAAAATATTACAAGTACTGTAACAGATTAGAATGGCAAAAGTACATCGTTTTCTGATAGCTTCGTGATACAGGAGAAGCAAAGATATAATGAAAAGTAGTTAATAGCATAGAATGACTTGGAGGAAGACAGCACATTATCCCTCAAAATAATCTGGAAGGAGCTCTATGGTCATATGAAATTTCCATTAAGGATGACAAATATTTTGTTTGATTTCTTTCCTGGGACTAATCCTCATATGACAAAGTCCTTGCCTCTGTTCTCTCCTCATGCTCAAAGAATGATTTATAGTCACATGTTATTTAGATAGAACTTTCATGTCAATACTGGAAAGAAAAAGGGACTTATGTGCCACAATGGCATCAAAGAAAGAACAGGAATGTCTTGCTATGTTTTTTTTTCCAGGAAGTAACCAGATACCCTCATCATTATAAAGACCACAGGACATATTGACTTCATTTACCATTATCTCTGTGAAAATATGATATTGGCTTTGGTCAAAGTCAACCAAGAAGACCACAAAGAATATTGGATTGGGGTACAAATGTGAGTCTTGCCATGTGCTTTTTTCAGTTCCAAGCACATATTAAATGTTTAGAAATGTCAACATTTATTATTTCCCTTATTTTATTCTATTGTTATATTTCTATTTTATTTTCTATTATCATGGAGTGAGAAGTGTGGTTGGCGTTTAAAAGTACAGAAGGGGACAAAGAGAAGACAAACATGTTACAAAGAAGAGGGACAACTAACAGATTCCTACCCATTAGTGAGTTCCAGCCCACAGGTCAAACCTGGTTCACCACCTATTTTTATAAATATACATGGAACACAGCCACGTATATTTATTTACATAATGTAAATTCATTTATTCACACTACAACAGCATAGAGTGGTTGTGACAGAAACTATATATCCTACAAAGCCTAAAATATTTACTATCTGGCTGTTTACAGAAAAATTTTCCCTACCCATAGTGTAGATAAGTACTCTCCTTGGGTGTTTGTGTAGCCTTGAGAGAAAGAGGAAGATCTCAGGTGAGTCCCTTACATGAGAAAATAAAGGAGTTGACAGTGGTAGATCTATGAAAACCCATATTCTGAAAGTGGAATCTGAAACAGCATCAGTTATAGAGAAATGGCATAAGTCTGTGAGAGTGACCAAGAAGAGGTGATATAAATAGTTTTGTTTTTTTTAGTTCCAACACAGGATCATTTGTCACGTCCTGGTCTAGAATTTTAGAGCTGGTTTGTGTAACCTCAATGATATGGGTCCAGTTTTCATCTGCCTACCATCCATTAAGACATAACTCAAGAAGCAACTCAAAAATTAGTTTACTTGATTATTAATGCAGCTATTTTGTTGTGACCGTTGTGACACAGATGACATTTTATATTCACCTCTAGTTTGTGTCCCCCCCCCCAAAAAAAAATCAACTTTCAGCTTTGTTTTAAATTCCAAGTAACATGTTCAACACATTCACACTCAACCCCAATCCCTGCATCTCAGTCCACTCTCTATTTTTCTTGGTACCCATCCCATTCCTGACATCTGCACCCCCCACTTTACTCTTGACCTTCCCTGGGTCCCTGAGCCTTTTTCCATCTCCCTGTTTAATCCCACTCCAGACCATCTTATCCTCCACTCCATCCTATTCCTAAGCCACACTTTCCCTGGTGCTCAGAATGATTATCAAGGATTGGTTAAGTCTTAAACATGGGTAACAAAGTTTTTGTGCATGTTAGCTAATAATGATAATCATAACAGAAAAAATAATGAAAGAATATTTGTAAACGGTTTATTGTTTATATTTCAAATGTTCAAAGTGACATAAAAAAGCAACTACTTCTCAAAAAACAATATGTCTTGGCCATGAAGATAGAGTTTCTGGATTTCCGAGAACTACCCACTCAGGAGATAAAATCTCATGTTAAAGAATCTCTAACCCATCCCTTATATCCTGGAATTGCGAAAGAAAATAGCAACATTGTTTTCTCACTTTTTTTTTTCTTTCCAGAAATGACAGTATTTTCATGCTTGAAAAAAAAAAAAGGATTTATAACCTTCTTTTTTTTTTTTTCTGTTACCTTAATGATAACATAAGGGGAAAAACAGCATAGAATTGATTTTTCACGCAGTTACAAAGGACAATGATTACAAAATCCTAACTGTAATTGCCCTAGCAACAACTTATCTAAGAGAAAAGGGCAGAGGGAAAAAACAAAGTTAACTCCCCAAATCCAAGTAGACCTACCATTCTGGGTACAGTTCTTCAGCTGAGAACAACTTCAACCATGATGGATTCTCCATAGGTTTTTCCCTCTAGGATGTGTTTATCCCATCTAGGTGCTGTCACAGGATGTCAGTATCAAGATGCTGAACGTGACAGAGTTTCAGCGCTGAGGCAGGAGCTTACAAGCTGTTCCATCCCACCCCTACCTAGCACTTGTATTCCCTGGTTAATTTCTCAAGTGCATTAGCTCACTGTCTCATTTGGTGGCCTCTAGCTACATGTAGCACTTGAAATGTGGTTGGTCCAAAAAGGTATGCTGTGAATATAAAATATCAATGACCTGCTAAAATGAAAGTGTATATTGACTATATTTTGAAATGATAAGAGTTTTGACATACTGGGTTCTAAATAAAATACATTATTAAAGTTGATTTTACCCATTTCTTTACCTACTAGAAAATTTGAGATTACATGTGACTTGAATTCTTTTTCTATTGGATTGTGCTGCTCTAGAGACTTGCAACACATTGGTAATTTTCATCTGCTTAGTCTTCTCCCAGACTGTGATACAGGAAATGGTCAATAGGCAACATGACCGAATATGAGAAACTACTGGTTTGTGTCTTTGGATGGTATCTGTGTCACAGAGGTAGTTACGCTCTGCATGGAAATACGGAAGTTACATAGGAGAGCTGGTAAAGTGACAGATATGGAAGGTGATTCATAGCTGGTTTGGGTTTATACAGCTCTTGAATGCCTGGAGCCCATACCTCCCTACCTCTCTTCTAGACATTTCTTCCTAACTAGGACAGCAACTTGAAACTGAAAAAAAAGTGAGCATTTTGTGTCTACCAATAGCTTAGCAAGACAAAAGGGTAGTTTTCAGCTTCTGTAAAGCCTGTAAATCCAGGCAGTGATGAAGAAATCCCAGAAATGGTGTTCTGCTGGGTTTACTTTTATTGAACAAGTAGTTGAACAGACAGCATTGTGATCAGGAGATTTTCAAGCACAGACAGATGGAGATATCTCTGTGCCCTTGGATCACAGATTCTAGGAGGAAAGAGATGGGAAAGACTGAAAGTCAGTGAGTCCATTCCCCCAACAGCACTGTATCATTTTCTATAGTAAATAATAAGCTCTGAAGAATTCTTTGTATATACAGATGGTGAGAGGCAATTCAGAATTAGGGCATATATTTTCCCTCATGGCTTTCTCCAATTCTTCCATCATTTGTCCTGGAAGAGAAGATGGATAGTTTAGGTGCTAGAAACTCAGAGATATAATAGAGATGTGGGCTATACATTTATAGTTATGTTGTAGTCAGAGAAATCCACAGATCCCTGCATTCTGCCAAGAACTCACCATTTAAAATCACTTCCACATTTATTCAATTGATTCAATGAGTACTGAACACCTAGTACATACTACCTGTTGAGACAGATACAAATACGAACTCTGTACTTGATTACATGTGGTCCTCATGGTAATGAAAAGAGGTAGGTGTCATTAACATCGTTTGACAGAGCAGGGAACTGAGCTCCAGAGAAGGCTAGTGACTTGCCAAGGTCTTACATTTGGTCAGAACTTAAATCCAATTCCTCCAACACTAATGCTTTACTATTACAGCTTCTTTGGGTTGTAAGAATTTAATCATCTCTCTGATTTTTAGAAGAAGGCAAGGGCCTCAGGAAGTTTTCTTCCATATTACTGTGCGTTATCAGCTAGTACCACCTGGAGCACCAGCAGCACTGTTGTTCCAAACCTAAACCTCCAGTTTAGTCCTCACATCCACCCCAGGAGATTTACTTTGGTTTGAAAGTGGAAATCTATGGTCTTGTTACATCTTTGAAAATCTTTGTCAGGAAATTTCCTTTCAAGGTAGCTAATTTTTATTTAATTGAGATATGTAATCCCTTTTCTAGAGCTCCTGGTTTTCAGAATCTCCTGATAACCAAGGGATAGTAGCAGAGCATAAGCTCTGAAGTCAGAAGACCTACACCAGACCCAAAATGTAATATTGAATAATTCTGATAATTGCAGGATCTTCCCCGGGCTGATTTTCTATAAAATGGGAAAGATAATAACCCCTGTCCTAATCACAGGCCTACTGTGAAGATGCGCACAAGGAAAGAGCACATAAAATTCCGAGTTACATAAATCATAGTAGTTATCGTACAATAGAAAATACTTCTTAGATATTAAGTGTAAGTATGTGTTCTAGGATCCTCGGTCTGTTATTCCAGGAAAGTTGTGATCTGGCGTTTAATTCATTCTTCAGACTCCAGACTGTCTTATAGAATCTTTCTATACAGGAACAAAGTTCAGGCAATAGGTTTCGACCTCCAGGACACGCATCATCATAGTCATCAGAGCAATGCTGGGCCATCACCCACCTGTACCACCTTGGTGTATCCAAGATCACACCACGAATCCTACAGAGGGAAATGAACCCATGTTCTGGACATCTTTTGTTCTAATGATTTATTCCATCATCTAATACCATAAATAAGTCCTGTTGTTAATAATGTCTGTTACATAATTCTAGTGGAAAGAACACACCCAAAAATGAAAGGAAGGCACTCTCTTACAAAACCTTTTAAAATGCTTAGCCCTGGCAACTTCCTTATTTGAATAAATACATCTTATCAGTATTTCCTATGGCAAATTCCTCATAAAGTACTTTTTGTCAAGTTGTCTACATGAGATAACAGCATGATATGGTCTGAGGTGTGGTCTTTAGGATTCACATAAAGAGTATTTTTACATCCCTGCCCTGAGTTATATGTAACAGGGTATGTTTGTGAGATGGGAGGGATAATATATTCTGTCAATAAGGAACAAACCACTAAGAATTTAAATGTAATAGTTAAAAAAGAATTTATATTTAATAAGACAGCAAACACAATAATAGGAGTAGAGCAAAAGTTTATACCTTTTCTTTATGGATGTGTATAATCCAGAGAAAAGAGGTGACTGTCAAGCACACAAGAGGAAAAAGGAAGGTCTCCTGATTTCACCCCTATACTCTGCCTACTCTACCTGGCCTTCTAGCTGCTAACGTAAAACCCAAAACACCTAGCTTACGTCTCTTATTTTTCCAGTTTGCCATGTCAAGGCTCACTGAGTAGTTCTTTTGAACATGGTCTCATCTAGTGTTGCTTCGGAGCCCCAAATCTGGCAGAGAGGTTTCCAATTCCATTATTGCCAAAGCTTTTTACGGCAGTGGAGTGGCATGAAACCAGTTGTGAATAATAAGAAATATTTTTTTAGTAAATGTAATTGATTAAAATATTTTGTTTTATTGAATACAAATATATATTTTAACATCGAATGTAAATTTATTAAGCTATAATTTGTTAATATTATTAAAAATACATAAGCACTCTACCAGGGTCTGTTACTCTAAGTTTATACTATGGACTCTTTGTCTAACTTCACACTTTGGTCTCTTCAACATAATAATAATAAATGCCATTAGTTTGTAGACACTGTGCCAAATACTTAAAAGTCAGTATTTATTGAATATTTTCAATAACTTGGTGAGATCTTTGGTTTAGATCTTTGATTTGCCAAAGGTCTCATATATGAGGAATATAAAAAACTGAAATTTAAACCCCTAGTTACCTGAATAGTTTCTCTTATTTGAAAATTCCTACATTTTCCCCCAAGTTACATATCATCTTGCCTGAGGAAGAGCATCCTCAAATGCAATCATCAGGGAGAATGGCAAACCCAATAATGTGTGTCAAAACGTCTTTTCAGGGATTTAAGAAAGACCAGCTGTTCATGCCGGGAAACAGCTTAATGCACTATGAAGTGCAAGAACATGTGGCTTACACAGAAATGGTTGAAATTTGGTTCTGTCACTGTGTGACCACTCTCAATCTTTGTCCTGTCTTTTTATGGTAGATCACAGAAAATAAAACCTACTTTGCAAAAGTCGTATGTCAGGGACATTGCTTATAAATAATCTATTAATGATCCCAGTAAACAGTAAATATTTTAAAATATTAACTATTATATTATTATCCCTGCATATTTCAGTAATTAATTATCTTCACAAGGAAGACGTGACCAGTTCTGGGGTCACGTGACCCAGTATCACTTCCCTAGCCGAGAAACGTCCATCAGCCAGTGGAAGACACAGAAGCAGAACCACTGCTCTGACCAGAACCAGTGTGGCTCTGACACTGTAATCACGAATGTGGTGTACTTACAGATGCTGGCACATCGAGAGGTGTTGTTCCTGGGGTGCTGTTCTCTTCACACCTCCCTTCACTGCGTATGTGTGTGCTAGTCTGGCGTATTCTAAAACAGAACAGAGGAAATTTAAAGGCTGGAAAAACTCACAGTTATAATGAGAAAACAACAACAAGGATCAATGTGGGTGACATCTGGGCATCATACCAGAACTGAAATTAAAGGTAGGACCTGGGATCTGAATTCAACTATTTTCCAGTAGGGATCACCCAGGTTCAGTCCTCTCTTCAGATTCAGCTCCAAATTCATTCCCCAGTCCTAGATCCATTCCATCGCATTTCAATCCACCTATCTACTTATGAAATTGTTCAACATTGGAAATAAACCTGGAAACTATCTAGTCCAAAGCCATTATTTTACAGATGGGAAAACTAGATAATGTGGGATTACAAAATATAATACATATACATAATAAAATATGTAAAATATACTAAATATAGAATATAGATTTTATAAAATATAACAATACATAATCAGTTTGAATTTTATTGCTGGAAAAATCTTAAAAGGTATGAAATTTTAATGCCTCTCTTAAGAAATATCATATATTAAACATCTACTTGTTTGCCTCTGTGATGAGAAACTCACTATCTATCAAGATAGTTTGCCTTGTCTTTGGACATTGCTCAAGTCAAAATGGCTTCCCTCTAACTTCCTCTGAGAACACAGAAACCAGTACTATTCTCTCTTGCTTGGATAGCCTGGATCTTCTCTCCGTAATATATATTCCCAGTTCCTTTAGGTAAAAAATCCATCCTGAGGCATGCTTTATTAATATTTTTACCATTGAAGTGTGTGACTCAATGTTCCCTTGACTAGAGTATCACTTGTTATGGGTTTATACAGTTAATGGAATGACTAAAGAACACTGAGTGGATAATTTAGGCTCTGACCTTTACAGTAATGGGAAGTTGAAAATTTTCTGGGCTGAAGAGAAGGCATATATAAAACAAATTCCTGAATGGTTGCATTCATTTCTTGAATGGAGATTTCTTAATTCTTAAAACTCTGTAAGATCCATGGATGGATTTCAAGAGATTTATGAGCCCATAGATAATAAACATACAAATTATTAATGTTGCTTCATTTTTTTTCTTTTCTGGAAAGAGGTAACTTTCTCCATATCGACAAAGAAATTTTTGATCCCCAAATGTTTAAAGAACTACCACCTTGGATATAACAGTAGTGTAGTGGAGAGAAAAGAAAACTGTATTTAGATCTAAACCAACAAGGTTAAAATCCTGTCTGATCTACTTCTTAGCTTTGCGACTTTAAACAAATTACCTAGACTCTCTGAGCCTCAGATTCATCCTCTGTACAATATAGTGAGGATTCAGTGAAAGAATTAAAGTGCAAGTGCTTTACCTACAGACATGAGAACACATAAAACACTCTTCAGATGTTATTCTAAGTATATGAACTGCAGAGGGTACCATCCTCACATTCTGACCTTTGCTTATAGTGTCCTCAGAAGACTAGAACATACATGGACTACAGTGTAAATCTAGGTGGGGTGAGGCAGGATGGAAAAGTCAAGATTTGTCACCATGCTTTCACTCCGAGCTGGTCCAATGGAGGCTGGGAATGGAGGGGAGGGTAAGACAGTATTTGAGCAGAAAAGCAACAGAGCTAAAACCAATGATGACAGTATTAAAACAAATCCCTTATATTTAATTTCAAATAAAAATGGCAATTCTTCTTAACAACCTAGTGAAGTCAGCTGGCTCAGAGAACAGTGTGCATTTCTCCAGTGGAAAAACCGAATCTCCGAATGATAATATGCCCAAGATGCACAAATCTGAGAGCCCACAGCAAGTCTGCCATTTGTTCCCAGTTGCTTTCTCTTGCATGACACCACTTCTTCACCAAGAAGACTTGGAGAGGATCTGAAATACCTGGCTATCAGGTAGTCAATAGGCCCAGTAGAGGTTATAGGCTGGGCTGACTCAACATAGCAATAATTCTCAACTTTTTCCTTTTTATATAGTGGGTGGACGATGTTCACATTCTCCTGAGTACACAGGGGCTAATAGAAACTTTCTCTAATTGTTATAACCCCACCACTTTTCCTTTTTCTTCTACTCAGTAAAGTATATAAGCAATTTAGCCAAAAGGATAATCTTCAATGTTCTCTATTTTATATATGAATAAGATCATCCACAAATTTTGAATTTTTAACTGTTATGGTTAGTAAATTGGTACAACACACCTCAAATTGCTATCAGTGCAGTACTGTCGGTCAACACCACAGTCAAGAACCTCTACCCTTGAAGATATAATAGTGCAACTTGTAGACTTACAGGTTTTCATGACAGAGCATGCAGGGATTGTTGTATGTCTGGCCATCATCACCACAGACAGGATGTAAATTCTTCGGGCAAAGGTAACCCATCTTGGGTAATACTCGGTAGTGTTTGCACATCTCAGAATCCTGAGCAAGCAAAACATAAATCAGATTTTGTCAATGGCACTCAAGAGGGATGGGCTTGGAAAAACCTTTTGATTTCCTCAGTCACATCTGAATAAAAGATTAGTAAAGGAACTGTAACATAGGTCATAGGCACTCACTATTTAAAAATCAACCAACCCACTTCTAAATAACTCATGATTCAAAGTAATCATAATGGAATGTAGAAGTGTTTTGAACTGAATGATGACAAAACTACCAGATATCAAATCACAGCAGCTAAAGCAGTGATATGGGGACAGTTGTAACAATTTTATAATTGGCAAAGAAGAAAGTTTTAAGATCAGTGACCCAAACTTTCATGTTGAGAAGCTAGCAAATAATAAACAAACTAAATTCAAAGAAAATAGAAGAAAACAATAATACAGAAGAGAAATTAATGAAATAGAAAACAGAACAAAGCCAAACACTAGTTGTTTAAAAAGATTAATAAATTGATAAACCATTTGCAAAACTGATAAAAAGTCAAGAAATATACATTACCAATATTAAAAATAAAAAGGGGTTTCACTAGATATAGATATTAAAGAATGATGTGGATATGTTATAGCTATATGCCAATAAACATGACAACTTAGATGAAATTAATAAATTCCTTGAAAACCACTCTTTGAAATAGACTGAAAAGATAGAAAATTTAATAGTATCATATCTGTAGCCATTCATACAGAAATACTTGTTTGCTAGTGTAGTTGTTTAGATAAATAATTAAAACATCCAAATGGACTGCTTTAGATTATGGTGAGTTCCATATTAATAGATAATCAGGGAGAATTTAGATAAGCACTGTCTATGAATCACTGACAAAGGTAGGACTGAACCACATATATCCTTAGTATTTTTTCACGTATCTGCTGCTACAAGGTTCAAAACTACTAGGATAAAGCATTATACAGAAGCAACAAAGACAGGCTGCTTTTCTTTTTTATATATATTAAAAAAAAATTTTAATGTTGATTTATTTTTGAGAGAGAGAAACAGAATGCGAGCGGGCGAGGGGCAGAGAGAGAGGGAGACACAGAATCTGAAGGAGGCTCCAAGCTCTGAGCTGTCAGCACAGAGCTGGATATGGGGCTTGAACTCACAAACCGCGAGATCGTGACCTGAGCCAAAGTCGGATGCTTAACTGACTGAGCAACCCAGGCATCCCTGCTTCTCTTTTTTCTCATGTAGTACAACAACTCTGAACCAAGTATGGTTGATTCTACCTTCAGAGCAGACCCAGGATCCAACCACCTCTCATGACTTCTACCACCACTGCTGTGGTATAAACTACCTCCATCTCTTCCATTGATGACTGCTATGACTAGCCAGCTGTCCAGATTTTGCTCTTGCCGCCCTGTAGTTTATTTTCAATATAGTATGCAAAGTTATTCTTTTAAAAAATAAATCAGATCACATCACTCCTCTTTATAAAACCTTGGTTCAGAATGATAGTCAGTGTCTTTATTTTTTTAATATTTTTTAATGTTTTATTTATTTTTGAGACACAGACACAGCATGAGTGGGAAGGGGCAGAGAGAGAGGGAGACACAGAATCTGAAGCAGGCTTTAGGCTCCAAGCTGTCAGCACAGAGCCCGACATGGGGCTCGAACTCATGGACCATGAGATCATGACCTGAGCCCAAGTCTGATGCCCAACCAACTGAGCCACCCAGGGGCCCCTCAGTATCTTTAGTCTGGTCTACAAAATCCTATATAATATGGCTTTCTGTTACTTTAATGACCTCCTCTTCTATGGCTCTCTTTGAGGTTACTCTATTTCAGCTACACTGGATTCTTTGCTGTCTTTAACCCCTTCCTTGGAGCTTTGCTATTCTTTTCTTGGAATGCTGTCTTCTCACTTACATGTATGGAATCAATCCCATTAGGCCTTGGTGTAAATGTACCTGTGCAGGCTACTTAAAATTGTATCCCCCTCCTTACTCCGATCCCAGCACAATGTAGCAAACTACATCGTTATTTTATTTTATTATCCCCTTGGATTTACGCTTTATTCATTTATGTTATCGATTACCTATGTTCTTCAAATATAAACTCCATGAGTGTAGACAGTTTCGTCTGCTGTGTTTATGGCTATCATTCTCATACACATAAATAATGCTTGGAAAATGTGGGTGTTCAATAAACATTTGTCAAATGAATGGATGGATGATGAAATGAATAATGGATATGGTTCTCATCTCCAAGGAAAAGCTCAGCTCAAAATGAGATTGCACATTAGGAAGAACCTTGATGAGGCTTCTGGTCTGCTGGCAATACCTCATTTCTTGACTTAGGTGCTATTATCACAGGTGTGGTCCCTTTGTGATATTTCATGTAGCTGTACACTCATGAAAAGCATACTCCTTCTATATGACTATTATACTTCAGTAAAATGTTTAAAAAAAAAAGAACAGTGAATAAATCTTAAATGTTCTCAACACACACAAAAATGGTAATTATATGAGGTGATGGCAATGTTTGCTAACACTATGGTGGTATCATTTTGCAACAAAGAAGTGTGCTAAATCCACACACTGTACATCTTAAATTCACACAATGTTATATGTCAATTATATCTCAATAAAGCTGGGGAAAAAAAGAACAGATTTGTGAATAGTTTATTTTCATGCTTATGGGATTCCTAGTGAAGTGTCTAATTTACTAGAAATATGTCATTACTATGTATTTCACTAGTGCAACTCATCTATTATCCTACTTAAATTGGGCAAATAATAAGATAAAATTCATGTTTGATACTTTTCTTTCTTTTTTTCTTGGTCATCGGACTAGGTGCTAAAGTCTTACTTTTCGGGGCCAATTTGATATTCTACTTCATGAGTATACTTCATGTTCTCTTACCCCCCTTTCCTTCTTTCTAGTCCCCACCTTGGCAAAGCTCTAAAAAAGCAAACAGTGGGGCGCTTGGTTGGCTCAGTTCATTAAGCGTCCAGCTTCGACTCAGGTCATGATCACACGGTTCATGAATTTGAGCCTGACATTGAGCTCTCTGCTGCCAGAGCAGAGCCCACTTCAGGTCCTCTGTCTCCCTCTCTCTCAGCCCCTCTCCCACTCGCACTCTCTCTCTCAGGCTAATTTACACTAAGGTATACATTACTGATGGCCTTCAACTTGTATTTTGAAGAAGCAAGTTTTAACCACTGTGAATTGCTGATCGGTGGAATTTCACAAGTTTGAACATGCTCAGCATACCTCTCTGGGCTATTGGGAGGAGGGCTGGTTTGGGGATGAGGAGCAAAAGGAAGCTGGATGAGGAGTCTTTCTGGTCTGCTAAAATTATTTATTGGACCACATGAGCAATAAGTCACATTCATGTTTTAAAATGTTGAAAACGTACTAAATTGGCTTGGAGCAGGACTAATAATCTAAAAGAGCACAGAATAATATGCCCAGTCATCCCAGAACTCTCACTGAGCATGAACTACAGACAAAGGATTTGGAGTTACACTGGATTAGCCTTTCCAAGGCCTTTCCATGGCCTTTCCATAGAAATGAAGTTCATGGAGAGTGAGTGGCAACACGCCCCAAGCATAGGTGCTTTAAGTTAATGAGTAGCTTTTCTGAAGCAGCCATTCTTACCAGAGAAGAACTGGAGGAAGCTGGGCTGTTTTTCTCTGCAGAAGATCTAAAGTGGGATGACTTTTCTCGAATTCTTGCCCTTTCCAAAGCTTCTTTTTGACTATAGAAGAAGACAGAAAGTAGTTTAAAGGTATAGCCACAAAGACTACCTCCTATAACTTCCAGGGGGATGTTAAGTAACCCTGAATAAAATGTGATATAGAACATTCAACCAGAGGATGATGTAAAGAAAGGTACACAAAGGCGAACTGGTTTAGAGTGCTCATCACTTAATCGACATATAACCTTGGACAAGTTGCTTCAATTCCTTGAGATTAGCTTTCCTAGAACATAAAAAGAGGGTAGTATTGATGATTCTTATCTCCAGGAACATACTACAAAGAGCTAAAAAAAAAAATACTGATTATTATTATCATGTTCACACAGTGTTTTTCATAGCCATGCTCATTAATCTCTACCATGTCCATTGTCCCCAAATATGGTTGTTTGTCAAAATAACCTAGAAACCCTTTCTAAAAAACAAGTTCCTTAGCTCTGAATTTTCTGACAATATATTTTGGGGTGTAAAAATCTATATTTCTTAAAAAGAGACTTCTCTGATGAGTCTGATCTAGTCACAGAACAAAGATTTGGAACAATTTCTTGTAGCTATGATCCTGAGAGTTGAAAAAAATTTTTCTTTTGAGTGACACAGTTAGTAAATATCATAGTTAGAATTTACACCTGGATTTCCTGTCTCCAAGTCCAAGTGTTCTTTCTCCTATACCAGGTGTTCTCAACTTTTAAGGGCCTTGAATCTAAAGACTTATTTTAAGGATTCCATTGGTTTGTGTGCACACATTTATTTAACCAGCAGCTCCTAAAAATGCAATTTCCACATATCCTATCTCCATGCTTTAATAAAAACTCCTTTTTGCATTGAAAAATATAAAAATAAAAATAAAAATGCAATTGCCCCACTGAAGAGGGTAACAGGATCCTCTTACTCACATGATAGTTCTGCACATGTAGCACTTGTTTTTGTATAACTTTCCATCAGCACCTCGCACGGGGTCATTCTCTCGCGTGCACATGAGCTCATCATTCCTCACGTACTCCCGAAAGTTACTGCACTCATCCTAGAAAATGAGAAAGGGCAAGTGAACAGGATTTTCCCCCTTCTTGGCTTGGTGGCTTTCTCAAGCTTGATTTCAGAAAGTCTTTTCTTAGCTCTGAGTTCAGACTCAGTGCACTTCCCCTGGCAATGTAGGCCAAGGAGCACCCAGACTTTAAACTTTCCATCCCCCACTTCATTCTGAATCTCTCTGCACTGGTCCCAAAAATGCAGGGGGGTAACTCTTGACAGATCTCCTTGTCTCCCATACCCTTTCCTTCCTTGCTTCCTTTCTTCCTTTCTCTCATTTTCCACATGAGGTGTACTCTTGACCCAAGGACAATATCACAGGAATCTAATGCTACAAATGTGATTATTATTGCAAAGGACTGAACATGTCTTCTTTGCATTGAAAAGTAAATAGAAAAGGCAGCATCACACATACACACTATTGAGTCATTGATGCTCAGAAAGCCATCTGGAGGAAACAGAAAAAAGACATCAAGGAGAGAAGCTGAAGAGGAAGCTTTGAAATTAGTTTATATTACCTGAATTGTAAAAATCAATGTCAACAAACTACCTGAAACCTCATTTCACATTTAGTGTCAGAGATAAGCATGCAGTTGAGGTTGTAAAGATTTTTACACTCTATTTTTCAATCCCTATTTCTCCCAAAAAGGAGAGAATAAAGCAATAGTGGACACACACTGCAGGAGAATTCTCTACAAAATTGAGAAAAATGTTAAACCTTAAGGACAGAAAAAAATGTTGTTATAACCAAAATGCAAATATTAGCAGAGTCTCTTTTCTTTGAAGCAGAACATTAGCATTTTTATTATCCAAAAACTGGAGAATGTAAGATGCTGAGGATAAATGGCAAAATAGTCATCTTCATATCTTTTAAGAAATAATCTTTGTGGGGTGCCTACGTGGCTCCGTGGGTTGAGTGTCCAATGTGGGCTCACGGTTTGTGAGTTCCCAGCCCAGCATCGGGCTCTCTGTTGTCAGTGTGGAGCCTGCTTTGGATCCTCTGTCCTCCTCTCTCTGTTCTGTCCCTCCCCTGCTCGTGCTCTATCTTTCAGAAATAAATAAACATTAAGAAAAAATAACCTTTGCGTCATTTGAGGGCTTGGTGTTTGATTTTTCTTCATCGTTCTTTTTTCTTTCATTAGCTTCTCGCTCACTGCAGAATAAAAAAGGCTAGATCATTTTTTTATAGGGTTATTAGTGAGTTTTTTAAACTAAGTATTTCTCTAATTGTAAACCTTAGCAAATCTAACACCATTTTCTTGTATCTAAAAAATATCTAATATCTATCTATCTATATATTTACTAATGAGTCCTAATTGTTGGAATTGTCATAATTCATTTTTGGCAATGTTATCAACTTTCATAAATTCAGCTACTATGATGTCACCCGAATGATATATGCTCCTAGAAGGCCATTGCATGTTTTCCTTAGTAAAATATTTGTATGGCCCTCATGTGGTGTGATGTTTTATTTCTCTTTTTTCTTTTTCATATTAAATTAGAACTGAACTCTCCAATATTCATTTTCATTATATAGTTATATTGCTTTAAAGTTTATAAATGTTTAAAAAATATTATCTCCTTGAATCCCCACAGAAAGTCTATTTTGTAGTAATTTCTTCCTTTATATGTAAGAGGAAGTGAAACACTGCAGAGTGAACTGGCGTGTCCCGTGTTCCTCAGCTCCTGAAAGTCCGTGATTTTGGCACACTTTACAACAGCTGTCTCCCTGTCCCAGGTGCTCCAGGTACAATTATGCTTCTCATTATCAAAATGAAAATTTCTTATGAGAGTGTTCTAGAAGCTTACTGTCCTCTTCTAAAGTGAAGGTCTACTATATTTTTAATGTGTGATGCCCAGGGTCTTAACTTTTAAATTAAGAAGAATTATCTCTAGGGCACCTGGGTGGCTCAGTCACTGGTTGAGTGTCAGACTTAGGGTCAGGTCATGACCTCACGATTTGTGGGTTCGAGCCCCACATTGGGCTCTCCAGTGTCAGAGCAGAGCCCGCTTCAGATCTTCTGACCCCCTCTCTTTCTGCACTTCCCTGACTCACTCTCTCTCTCTCAAAAATAAATATTAAAAAAGAGACAAAAAAAAACATTACAAAAAAATAACTATCTCCTCACAAATGAGCACAACGTGCCAAAGTGATTGATAAACCTCTTCACGTACAAGATGCTCTGACACATAGCACACTTGTTGACGTGCATCTTGCCATCGGGGCCTCGAACAGGGTTATTTTCTCTTGTGCAGATAAGCTTTCCCTCTCTCACCATGTTCCGGAATTCATGGCATCGATCCTGAGGAAAAAAGAGATGTTACCATGATAGTCTGATCTCTAAAACTTAAAAAAATTTTTTTCTAATGTTTATTCATTTTTGAGAGATGGAGAGAGACAGAGCACAATCAAGGTAGGGGCAGAGAGAGAGGGAGACACAGAATCCAAAGCAGGTTCCAGGCTCTGAGCTGTCAACACAGAGCCAGATGCAGGGCTCGAACTCACAAACCGTGAAATCATGACCTGAGCCAAAGTCGAACGCTCAACCGACTAAGCCACCCAGGCGCCCCTGATCTCTAAAACTTTAAATGTAACTTGCGAGATATAAACTTATAATACTTAAGGGGGGAAATAAAAATCTAGAGAAAACAAAATGTTGGAGATGGAATGTGTTTCAAAGGAACTTTATTCAATATCTGCTTATGGTGGATCCTGAGAAACATAACAGAAACCCATGGGGGAGGGGAAGGAAAAAAAAAAAAAAAAAAAAGGTTAGAGTGGGAGAGAGCCAAAGCATAAGAGACTGTTAAAAACTGAGAACAAAGTGAGGGTTGACGGGGGGTGGGAGGGAGGGCAGGGTGGGTGATGGGTATTGAGGAGGGCACCTTTTGGGATGAGCACTGGGTGTTGTATGGAAACCAATTTGACAGTAAATTTCATATATTAAAAAATAAAAAAAAAAAAATAAATAAAATAATAAAAAAAAAAAAAAAAAAAAAAATAAAAATAAATATCTGCTTATGAAGTTAGAATCCTCTCCATAGCATCCCAGTGGAATTTTACTGTGTCAGGCAGCCTGTAGTGTGTTAACACAATTTTCAGCAGGCTGAGAGCTACACCTGTCTCCCTGCACCTCTACGTAATACTCCACACATACAAAAGCCCTGGAATGAACTGAAAGATGCTCTCTTGGCAAAAATCAAGTCTGTATTATCATATGCCAGGCATTTTGTTGTGTGCTCTAGTGGATTTCCTTGGGTTGTCATAAAAAAAACCTAGAAGATAAACATTCATTATCCTCATTTTACAGATGAGAAAATAAGGCTCAAAGTGATGAAGTAATTAAAGTCAACATTGGAATCGTGTTCAGAAATCTGTCAACAAGCTTTCCCGTCTTCTGGGCTTTCACCTGGCAGAGAATAAAACTCCTAAGCACTTGTAAGAAGGTAATGTGGCTTCGTACATTCATTGAAAAATAAGAACCTTAAAAAAAAAGGCAATGGAACGGAGTCCACAGGATCTGGAAATTTTTGGACATCTACAGAAATTTGTAAGTTCAAAGAGCCAAAGTAGAGATATGGGAAGATGTCCTTGAAAGACACCGCTAGTAACCTAGATGATAGTTAACCTTCTTTCTTTAAAGTGTGATACCCATGAACAACTCCAGAACTACTTTTAACTGCAGCAGTAAAAAAGTCCTCTGGAATTGAATACCTGATCCAAATACTAAATATCTCACAGCCATCATTTTTGGGAGTTGCTGTATTTCCTTTTCCATACACTCCAAATGCCACACACTTATATGTTTATGATAGCACCATATTGCAATCTTTGCTTTATGGGTGCAATCTCCGGCTTTTCTATTTATTACCTCTGTGTAGTTAACTTCCCTTGAGTTTTTCTCAACTGAAAAATTGCAACAGTACCACCTACTGCATTGATTTTGGGAAGGCCTGTTTATTAGTTTTTTTAAGGAGGTATAACTGACGTACAATATTATACTAGTTTCAGGTATACAACATAGTGATTTGGCACTTGCATACTTTGCAAAATGGTCATCACAATAAATCTAGTTACCATCTGTTACCATATAAAGTTAATACATTGTTACTGACTATACTCCCCATGTGTACTTTATATCCCCATGACATTTATTCTAGAACCAAAAGTTTCTACTGGGCTGGTTTATATGATGATGCATGTGTTCTGTGAAAAATTTTACTTTGCATTTGTAGGTAAGACCATAGTTCTCTTTTTGCCACAAAACACACACAGACAATGTCTGGATATTTTTCATATATGAATGTAGAGAGTATTTTTTGTTTGAAATTTCTAAAATAGATAATTAAAAAAAGAAAAACATTGACCAGGATTACAAATAGAATAGATGGCCCGAAGAGATCATTTAAAGTTGGATAACAAAATCTTTTCTCAAGCCCATTCATTTACCAAAATGCATATGCCCAACATATTTTTAAAAAATGAAAATTACTGGGGCGCCTGGGTGGCTCAGTCGGTTAAGCGTCTGACTTCAGCTCAGGTCACGATCTCGCGGTCCGCGAGTTCGAGCCCCGCGTCAGGCTCTGGGCTGACGGCTCAGAGCCTGGAGCCTGTTTCGGATTCTGTGTCTCCCTCTCTCTGCCCCTCCCCCATTCATGCTCTGTCTCTCTCTGTCTCAAAAATAAATAAACGTTAAAAAAAAAAATAAAAAAAAAAAAATGAAAATTACTATTCATGGTTCATTTTGTAAGTCAGTATAGACCTAATGAAAAGTTCCCTCATTAATGGGAAAACTTCCCTGGGGAAACTTCACAATTTCTCTTTTCTAATTGGAGTCCATAGATCGATTGGAGGAGATTGTGCTGTGTCACAGTCTATGTGTTAGTATTATAAAGCACTGAACATTGTTTTTTCTATTATTTTTTTAATGTTTATTTTTGAGAGAGAGAGACAGAGACAGAGACAGAGACAGAGACATGGGACTCAAACTCACAAAACAGGAGATCATGACCTGAGTTGAAATAAAGAGTCTGATGCTTAAACGACTGAGACACCCCATTGTACCTTGAACATTATTTTTAAAGCCCAAATTGGGGGCACATGTGTGGCTCAGTTGGTTAAGGATCTGACTTTGGCTCAGGTCATGATCTCACGGTTTGTGGGTTTGAGCCCTGCAGTGGGCTCTGTGCTGACAGCTCAGAGCCTGGAGTCTGCTTCAGACTTCAGTGAGCCTGGGTCTCCCTCTTTCTTTGCCCCTCCCCCACTAGCACTCTGTCTCTCTCTCTCTCTCTCTAAAATGAGTAAACATTAAAAAAATTAAAAAAAAATGTAAAGCCCAAATTGAATACAAGATGACACTGGACCACCAAGTCAAGAACTTATCATCAGAGCTCCAAGTTTTTGATATTTGCTTTCTTGTTCGTAATTTTGGTGTCTGTTTGCTTAATTATTTGTTTATTTGTTTGTTTTAAAACCTCAGAGAAGAAATCCCCTTGATAACAACCAAAACTTGACACTTGTCACTGGTCCTGTAAACAGGTGGTTAAGTGCATCAGAGTTGCTTTTAGGGCACTGGTTCACATGCTATTTCTTTGCCACATCTGGCCAGGGTTTCCTGTTTATCATTATGCCCACAATGAGTGGGTTCAGTTGGCATTCCATCAATATTTGTTGAAAGAATTAACCTTACAATCAAGCATCCAGCTTTAAGTGTTAGTATGTCTAACACGCACTACCTGGTTTTCATTGCTCTTTTCCCCTGCGTTTCTCATGTTGTCCTCCTCTTTCTTTTTTTTTTCAGCTGCTTCCCTTTCCCTTGAAGAAAAAAATGGGGGAAAAAAAAACAAAAACATTTCAGCCAGAGTGAACAAACACCTCATTAATAATTAGATCTGTTTTATTTTTTTCATTAAAAAACATTTTTTTAATGTTTATTTATTTTTGAGAGAGAGAGATAAACAGAGCATGAGTAGAGAAGGAGCAGAAAGAGAGACTCATGGAACCCGAAGCAGGCTTCAGGCCTTGAGCTGTTAGCACAGAGCCTGATGCAGGCCTCGAACTTACGAACCACAAAATCATTACCTGAGTCAAAGTCAGATGCTTAACTGACTAAGCCACCCAGGCGCCCTGATCTGTTTTAAAAAAAAAGTCATTTTCTCAAACTGATGAGAAAGGAGAAACAGTTATTATACTGTAATATTCACAATTAAAGCCCCATTTTTGAAAAATACTCACAGTTTGTCCTTACACATGGCACATTTATTGCCGTGTGTTTTGCCATCTGGACCCCGAACAGGGTCACTTTCTCGGGTACAGATAAGTTGCCCATTTTTCATTTGGCTTCTAAACTCATCACACGTATCCTAAAAATAAGGAAAGATGATATTGGAAATGACTATTTTCACATAGTATTCGATTGGGCTTGAAAGTCTGAAGATTTTGACTCAAGAGTCAGGAAGCCACTTAACCTTGCTGGGAGGCAATATAAATGACGTACAAACATGACCAGATTCTAATTCCTGGAACCTATAAATATGCTACCTTACATGGCAAGGAAAAATTAAGGTGGAAGATAGAATTAAGATTGCTAATCAGCAGACCTTAAAATGGTGACAGATTATCCTAAATTATCTGTGTGGCTCAGAGTGATCACAAAGGTTCTCAGGAGTGAAAGAGGGAGGCAGGGAAGTCAATATCAGAGTGATGCCACTTGAAAATGATTCAAGTGGACACCGCTAAGTTTAAAGGTGGCCATGAGCCAATGCAGGAAGCCTCCAGAAGTTAGAAAAGGCAACGAAACAGATCTTCTCTACAGCGTCCACAAAGAAACGCAGCCCTACTGACACCTTAGTTTTAACACAGTGTGAGATCCAGTTAGGACTTCTGAACTCCAGAAATATAAGATAATGCATCTGTGCTGTTTCAAGCCACTGTCGATAGCAATTTGTTACAGCAGCTGAGCCTCATTCTCCCCATCTATAAAATAAGGTTAAAAAAATGTATTTGACCAGGTTGCTGAGAGAATTAAATAAACTACGATTTATAAAAGTGCTTTGTAATGTGTTAGACTGAAAGATTTCCGTTTGGCATGAAATTTCCACACTGAACAAGTTATCAGCAATACTAACGTTTATGATGGCTTCTGACCTTCTTTTTTTTTTTTTTTTTCAACGTTTTTTTTTTTTTTATTTTATTTTTGGGACAGAGAGAGACAGAGCATGAACGGGGGAGGGGCAGAGAGAGAGGGAGACACAGAATCGGAAACAGGCTCCAGGCTCCGAGCCATCAGCCCAGAGCCCGACGCGGGGCTCGAACTCACGGACCGCGAGATCGTGACCTGGCTGAAGTCGGACGCTTAACCGACTGCGCCACCCAGGCGCCCCAGCTTCTGACCTTCTTAGGGCAAAGATCTTAGCTGGCAACATTGACATTCTCTTTCTGTATTTTTGATAGCCAAGTGTTGACTTACA
Organism: Panthera leo; assembly: GCF_018350215.1. Lineage (NCBI taxonomy): Eukaryota > Metazoa > Chordata > Mammalia > Carnivora > Felidae > Panthera > Panthera leo. Next base: position 123,288,686 of record NC_056679.1, on the reverse strand, counting down.
GAAAGACCGTTTTTATCAAAATCTAGTTAGTGACTCACCTTTTCTGATGCTGATTGAGTCTCATTTGATCTATAGTCAGAGTGCTTATTTTCCTCTGCTTCTCTTTCTCTGGAAGAGACAAGAGTCAATAGTCATCCTGTTAGCAGAAACTCAGGTTTGGAAGGAGCCTTTGAGTTCATATCCTACATTTCCTTCACAGAGAATCTCTGTGCATCCTCAAAGCTGAGAGTCAGCTTGGTTATTAAGAAGCTTCCTCATCACAGGGTCTATAGGGTAGATAGGTATTCTAGGTAGACAAACTCAAGTAATTTCAAAGTCTCCTTTATTTGTGTCCAAATTTACCTTTAACTTTCATCCTTTGGACTTCACAATCCTAGGACAACACAGAACAAGTTTGCTGAACCCATTAGCTCTTCTCGATATTAACTCATCAGATATTTAGAGGCAAGTTTCAAGTCTCAGGCCCAGTGTCCTCATCTTTTCATGCTATGTCTTGGTTTTTAATACCTCACCAATTCACCAGTCTAGTGCCTTGACTTGTAGATCAACCCATTAGGGTATTAGTTTTTAAAGTATGGAACCCAAGATAGAAAGAAGATAAGTAATCTAGAAAATACCTTAGGATCATGTTTTTTTTTTTTTTTTAAACTCTTTTCTGATAAAATATTTATGCCAGTGGTCTCTAAGTTTTCATGCACATTAAGAAACACCTGTGAAACTTTTAAAAATTCAGATCCACTGACTATCCCAACAGGTTTACTGACAAGATCTAGACTGGGACTCTGTAGCCTGATTTTCAACAAGCCAGGTCATTCGGATGCAGTTGGCTCAAGATCTAGTACATTTACTTTTCTTTCCAAGTTTCATTTGGTGTTGTACACAGAACAACATGTGTATGTATGTATATAACATATATACATATATATATTCTTTTTAGGGAGTTCCCTTTGCATGTATAAGAAATAGGGAAGTGGCAGTAAAATAGATCCTGAAGATTCAAACAAAGTCATGAAATTTTAATCAAGTACTATTGGATGAAGAGGGTACTGTAATGATTCAGTTTAATGCCACTCGAGGGATAATCATGGCTCTGATCAAAAGCCTCCAGTGACCTCTGATCACACATGGAATAAAATCCAATATCCTTCTCTTGGCCTAAAAAAGCCTTATTTAATGTCCCCATACTCATTTTCTGCAATCTTCTATGCAATAATTTTGAGACATGATGATCTCCTTTCTGTTTTTCAGCTTGGTAATTTTACATCTTCAAAAGTTTTCACTGGTTCTTGCTCTGCCTGAAACTTTCTTCCTCTAGATGTCCACATGGTTCACTTCACTTACTCTTTACGGGTGTCCCTCACACGCCAGGCTTTCCCTTAACACCATAAATAAAGCAGCAACTGCAATCCCTTTATGTTGCCTTACTCTGCTTTATTTTCCTTATTACCATCTAGCCCTGTGCTATGTAGTTATTTGTTTATTTATTTATAACTTGTCTGTTCTATATTACATTATAATTACATGGCAGGAACTTTGTCTTGTTCACATGAAGAATGCTTGTCCATGACCAGTGCCTATTACAATGCAGACAGTCAAAAACCATTCATTGTCAGATGAGTGATTTCTAAAGATTGTAAAAAATATTCCATGTATGTTGTGTTTTGTTAAATACTCCAGATGAGTATCTTATAGTATAGATGACAATTATTACATTGGCAAAATTTTATCTTATACATTTTTTGCATTGGAGAATCGTCATTTGTTCCTTAACAAAATTATCTATTAATATATGTGGCAAAAAGAAGCAAAGTCCTAAGTGAAATGCTCTCTCAGTTATGTTAGTCATATCTGCAAAGTACAAGTTGTGCAAAAGGACAACACAGTGTAGTGCAGGAAATCATAACATTAGTTATTATTTACTACTATTCATGCTGATGCCTATTATTTACTGGACACTACTGATGGTATTAATAGTGACAATTCACATTTATTGAATGCCTTCTTTGTGCAAGGCACTGTGTAGAGAGTTTTACCTGGTTCTTTTCATTTACCTTTCAAAACAGACACTAGTGGCTATGATGATTATTGTTGCCTCTACCACCATTATAAATATGAGCAGATGGAAGCCTAGGAAAGTGGAATAACCTGTCCAGAACATGAAGCTGAAATTATCTGATGCTAAAACCGTAGCACTGCTCTACTCTACTGCCCTGCTTCTATTGACAAATTTTCGTAATGTGAATAAATATTAGGCTAGTATTCAGAGGAACTGGATTCTGATTTTGGCTCTGAAGTTCACTTCCCCATGAGACCCTGAAGTTAAAAAAATTTCAGGGGCGCCTGGGTGGCTCAGTCGGTTAAGTGTCTGACTCTTCGGCTCAGGTGATGATCTCACGGTTTCGTGAGTTCAAGCCCCGCATTAGGCTCTGTGGTGATGGTGCAGAGCCTGCTTGGGAGTGTCTCTCTCTCTCTCTCTCTCTCTCTCTCTCTCTCTCTCTCCCTCTTTCTCTCCCAGCCCCGCTCTGTCTGTCCCCTACTCACACTGTCTCTGTCTCTCTCAAAATAAAAAAGTTAAAAAAAGAAAAATTTCAGTTTTTCTCATCTGTAAAATGCAACATTTGAACTAATCAGATTTTCTCACATGGCCTACACTATCACAAGACTGTAATTTCTTTTCAAGGAGAAAGGTGAAAAAGATGTATGTGTGGAGAAGCATTAAATGCTTATTAAATTCATATTGATTAAGTGTCATAATTAATAGCATTATGATATATGCATCAAATTTTAAAACTATGAGTACCTATCAAGGTCACCCAGAAAACTATCTCCGTGTACAAGGGTGGTTATGCTCCTTGACCCAGTAACACAAATCAAGAGTGGCTGAGTTGGATCAGAAAGCACTCCAATTCAGTACACTCACCATGGGAAAACACACAGAAGAAACACTCTGGATTATGCAATAAATGTGTTCCACACACACCGCAAGAAACAACCCTCTTAAACTATGCTGGTCAACTATTCCAAATGACCTTCGCGAACTCTCCACAGGACTTAGGCATTATATGTTCTAAAGAGAAATGCTCTATCATGATGGCAATTGCAGGTCACAGAATTATGAGAGAAAACAGACTAGGAATCAGACAATGATTAGCTGCCATTGCTAAGGCTCATTGTTTCTTACGGGATACAAGGGAAAGAGATAATACTTGGGAATTAACAAAAACAATTTTTCAGGAGGGAGCTATAAGTAAATGAGAAATAGCTAGTCTTTTAGCTTTGAGACTGCCAGCTGAAAGAAGTACTTACAGTATCTCCTTACACATGGTACATTTATTGTTGTATGCCTTGCCATCAGCGTCACGTACAGGATCACGCTCCCGAGTACAGGTGAGTTTTCCGTTTTGCATCTTTCCCCGAAACTCTGCACATTGGTCCTGAAAAAGGAGAGGAGAGTAGGTCTCTTGGATTACTTGGTTTGTTGCATTGTTAAGTTCATGAAACGATTTGAGTTTCTGTTATTACAATGTCCAGCACTGCTATCTACAGAGAAAGAGGGACTGGAATCACCCATATTCTAAGAGGTCAGTTGTCATAGTTAATGATGTTGCTTCTAAGGTTCTACACAAGGAAATTATAAAGCTGGCTGGGATTTAATAGCACAGATGAAGGGTCGGCAAACTATAGCCTATAAGACTAATCTATGCAGCTGTTCTTATATATGGGGGTTTTACAAATCAAAACTTGAAACACACCCTCAACTCATTCATTTAGATATATTTATGGCTGCTTTCCCACAATAATGTCAGAATGGAATAAGAGAAACAGAGTCCATATGACTCACAATGCCTAAAATATTTGCTATCTGGCCTTTTACAGAAGAAAAAAAAAAGCTGACCTCTGGTGTAGACAGAAGGGAGAAAGAATTGCTGGAAGAAAGTACAAAGTTATACAAAATGCTAAGGAAGACAGGCTCAAGACAACTGTGGAGAAGACAAACAGGGGACTTTTGAGTCCTCATTCCTGAGAGTGAGGATGTAGCCTCCTTAAGGAGAAAAGATAGAAAAACAGAATAGCCAGAACTTATCAAAGACATATGTCAGGCTTGTGTCAGATCTGGAAGCAAAGAGAGGATCTTGATATCCGAAGGTCGTAAGAAGTGAAATCAAGCAGCTGTAATCTTATGCAGTAGTGTTCACAGGCCCAAGGACTGGGTTTATAGGCAACACTGTCATTCTGACTCTTAAAAATGTCTCAGCAAATGTGCTAAAAACTTGCCTAAATTATTTTATTTTGTCCCTGTAAGACTACTGCTAGATAAGGGAAGCTAGAGTTCAGCGACATGAAGTAATTTATTCAATGTTGCATAATGGGTTGCAGGGTCTACCCCCAAACTATGTGGTTCTGAAAACCATGCTCTTTCACCATATTATGCTGCCTTGGTTCAACAGAAAAAATGCCCTGAAAAAGTGACCCTATCGAAGGAAAGAGAATAATAGAAGAAAATAAAGAGCATGTGATGCTGCTGAGGACTATCTCCATGTTTATACCACCTAACACTCTTATGATCAATTAATGGCCTGAGAGCTACACTATATAAAAAGGGGTCAGGAGTCTGGGATGAGGTCATCATGTTAATTATTTCCAGGGTTAAAGAAATCAAAACGAGCCATAGAGAGACTAAAATTTGCTGAGATATTACCCTGCAGTTTCAAGGGGAAACTCCCCTGTCCTTCAGAGAACGCTTTCAAACTCAGCCTGACATTCATTCCCCTTTATGCCAGGCTCTGCCATGGTGCTCTTGTCAGATACTTGCGTCCACCCTGGTCGTGGAAATTAGAGGTCCTCTCACCTGCTCTTTCCCTCCTCCGCCACCACCACCATGGGAACTATGACCCGCAGCGTTTCTCTGATCTTCCTCTTCTTTTCTCTTTCTTTCTTCATCTTCTTTCTGGCTGGAAATTAGAAAGGGGGAAGTACGGAATAACAGATTACAGAGAGCAGAGCCCATTTCTGTGAGTTGTTCATCGTGTGACCCAAATAGATTTGTACAGAATCCACCAGCATTTACTGAACATCCACTATGTTGCAGGCCCTCCTTTGAAAATAGAAAGACGAATTACATGGAGTCCTTCTGCCTAGAAGAGCTCTCACTACTGTAGAGGAAAACCAACATGTACACAAACACAAGCAAGGCCACGTGAGCGGTTTACTACCACTTCCTAAATGCTCACTGTGATTCTCCAGCTGGATTCTTCTCAAACACCTCATATTCAAGAGGTCCAACAAGAACTACCTCCTCCACCAAATGTGTCCTTGCTCCTGGATTCTCTACCATTCATGAAGAAGAAAACACTAGAGCCATCTCTGTCCCCTTCCCCACAGCCCCCATGGCTGTTGACACTGTGACACTGTTTTCACATCTCCCATGTTGATCCATTCACCTTCCCTCTTATTCCTCTGGCTCTGATGAGATCTAGTGGCTCCTGGATTCCTGCAAACCCCTACCATCACCAGTAGCATTCTGAATCTTAGTCTTTTCCTTCTCTTTCCCCCCTTTTTATTGTTTATGTATGGATCTTCCCAAAGGAACCATATTTATGCCACTTACTCTCTTACCCGAAAAATGTTAGCAGCTTCCCACTATGTATAGCATTGACTTCAAAATCCTTGATCTGGCATTCAAAGCCAGCAAAGTGGCTAAGTTCTAACTAAACTACATGACTTGCTCTTTGTTGTTCAGATTACTGTTTTCTTAATTTCAGAGCTTTACCCATGCTGTTGCCCTCTGCCCCTCTCATTCCTTCCTGTACAGTTCATACCTTATCCAAATTATAAAGACCAGTTCTATCCCCCCTATAAAACTTCCTATTAACTCTCTCTTCCCTGAAGTACCAGAATACACTGTACACATCATTTTTCATTTAGCAGTTCCTCCCTCATATTTTATTAACTTGTACCCATGTCTAATCTTTAGTCAACTATATGATTTCTGAGAAGATTATTTAATCCATCTATGAACAATCATTATTCACGTTGTACATTGTAGATAGTCAGTAAATGGCTATTAAATGAGTTAAATATTTTATGTGTACTTCTGAGCTTTGTATAAAGAATTTATTTTCATTCTGTGAAAAATGTGATATTTTAAAAAATGTAGGTAGAAGAGTTAGACTGATAGCAAAATATGTGTATTATATTCCCAATGGTAATTATAATCTAGAGAAGGGATCCATTTGACAGCAAAGGACCTAAAATTTTACCAAGAAAGATGTTGTGATCTATTAATAGGTAGGCTCTACCCCAGAACTAAGAGAGAATGTAACAACCTAGATATATTGTCTATTTCTAGAAGTGTAAATCTTGGCCTTTATAGAGGAAGATTTGCCTAAAAATGCTCTACAGATAATAATTTGCTCCTTTTATATGTAAAGAAAGGACAAACACAATGTATATTATTATCCTGGCTCTTTGCCTTCCACCATATCTGCCAGCTCACAGCAGGGGCTTCATTTGTGTACTCACAAGACAGCTTTACACATGGCACACTTGTTGCCGTGGGTCTTGCCATCTGGGCCACGCACGGGATCGTTTTCTCGTGTGCAGAAAAGATTTCCATTTTGCAAAAGGCTCCGAAATTCACTGCATGTATCCTAAAGGAGGAGAAAGGGCAAGAGTAGGGGTATTTTCTTATAAATTACTTTGTTGGGTTCCTACTAAGTGCTTCCTAGAAACAATAAAAAATGACCTATAGATATATTTTTTCCTGGCGATTGAATTTTTCAATCAATTCCTACTAAACACACATGATTTATTTATTTTTTTTCTTTTTTTTTTTCAATATATGAAGTTTATTGTCAAATTGGTTTCCATACAACACCCAGTGCTCATCCCAAAAGGTGCCCTCCTCAATACCCATCACCCACCCTCCCCTAAACACACACGATTTAAAAAGAGGTTTCTCTTCCTTTTTCCTTGAGGTGTAACCCCCAAATCCAGACTGAATCTGCAATCACACATAAGACTCGTTTTTGATGGGGGCAAGGAAATGACCACAAATTTGAAAAAATATACTTGGAATCAGTCTTTTTTTTAAGCCAAGAAAATGTTATCCTAGATTATCCTAGTGTGCCCAATGTATTATTTTTATTTTCCCCCAAATGCTGTCACCAGAAATAAAGGTAAGGCAAGGAAAACAACTGATTTCACCAAATGTGGTCATCGAAAACTACATGGTGGGTTAGGAGTAATGCTAGATTTGGTGTCCAGAGGTCTAGGTTTCAATTCTTTTGTTTCCATTTTTTAACTGTGAGTACTTTGAAATATAAAGATGTGGATTCAGATACCAATAGTCCCACTGCCTTTGTAAGCAAGTTCTTCCTTCTCTCTGGATTTTAAACCTTCATTTAAAACTCGGGAATGAAGTAAATCATATGTTTGCCAACTATGGCCTGTAAGCAAAATCTGGCCCACCACCTCCTTAAATAAATAAAGTTTTTTTGGAACATAGCCATGCCCATTTGTCTGCATATCATCTACGGCTGCTTTACAGCTACAACAGCAGAGTTGTGACAGAGACTGGATGGCCACAACCTAAAATATCTACTATTTGATCCTTTAAGAAAATTGTATCAATTCCTAGACTCGATGAACCTTGAGTTCTCTGACACAGGCTTTCAGTAATTGCATGTTATTTTTACAGAGAAACTGCAAAACCTCATCTTTTAGTGTGGTATTAAACTTCCAGGACAACTACCTTTTCAGCTTCTCTCTTAGCTTTTGCTTTGGATTCAGCTTCTTCTTTTTCTTTTGCTTCTTGCTGGCTGCAGGAGGGGGAGGGAGAAGAATCTTTCCTGGTACCCAGTACATGTTATCCTAAATGGGAACTCTCTCTAGATAGAAATATCCCATTACCTCCATACCTCTACCAACTCAGTTGGGAGTAGGAGAGTAAACGCACACCTGTCCATATTGTTTTCTGTATTTAATGTTGCTTAAAGAATAAGACACACATGTCATAGCATACCAGTAAGCAAATTTACCACTACAGTTGTCTGGAAAATAAAGATATGGTTTTTCTCCCCAGAAAGCACTAAGGATGCTTGAAAATATTTACTAGATGTTAGCAAATGTTCCATTTGTTACCACCTAACGATCACATCTTTGGATTATTCATGGTAGTATGTAAGCAGAGAACAGATTTCTCAGTCCTTGTATGCCATTAACTCTGGGAGACTTTGCCCTTAGCACATAGTACTCCCTGGAACAATTCAAGTACAGTTTAGAACACTGAGAACACCTCAAAGAAATGTGCTAAGGATATGGCTTTTTAACTGTAAATCCTTGAAAATAATGCAAAGATAGCTTCCATATCTACCTCCTAGAGAAAACCTTCAAAATCACCTCCCTTGCCTGTCCCAGGCCTATCTTCTCTCACACTCAGCAGCAGTGGCTGTGGTTCTACTCACAAAAAGGCCTCACACATGGAGCACGTATTGCCATGCATTTTTCCATCTGGGCCCTCGATGGGGTCGTTCTCTCTGGTGCAGGGAAGTCGTCCATTTCTCACATAGTTACGGTATTCACTGCACAGCTCCTGCCAAATGACGGTGGATTTAAGAATCAGGTAACTAAATACTGGAAAACTTCCTCTACATTACCCCTATAAAACCTATGATACAACGCCCCCAAACATAGCAGATACATCAAAACGGTGATATAGAAGGTCAACATTAGCCAAGATGCTTTTTAGGGACTTTTTAAGGTCACGCATTATCTGGAGTATAAGATTACTATTACTTAGTTCATTAGAAAACCTTCAATTCAACTCAAATATTATTCTGGGCTAGATACTGTGAGATACATAAAGAAGAATTGAGCAGGGGTGCCTCAGTGGCTCAGTCAGTTGAGACTCTTAATTTCTGCTCAGGTCATGATCCCACGGTCATGGGATCAAGCCCCACATCATGCTCCATGTTGAGCATGGAACCCGCTTAAGATTCTCTTTCTCTCTCTCTCTGCCCCTCTTCTCCACTTGCACTCTCTCTCTCTAAAAAAATACAAATAAGAAAGAAAGAAAGAAAGAAAGAAAGAAAGAAAGAAAGAGAAAGAAAGAGAGAAAGAAAGAAAGAAAGAAAGAAAGAAAGAGAAGTAAAGAAAGAAAGAATTATCTATTGTTCTTTTTGTAAAAAATTTGTGGTTGGCAGAACAACAGCTCCCATCCCTCCTATTTGTCCAAGTCCTAACACCCAGAGCCTGTGATCATATTACCTTACAGGGCAAAAGGAACTTTGCAGGTGTAATTAAGTTAAGAACCTTGAGATGGGGAGATTCTCCTGGATTCTCCTGGTATGTCCAATGTAACTGTAAGGGTCAGTCCTTAACAATAGGAAGAGTGAGACAGAAGAGATGGAGAGGGAAATACAACTGTAGAACAACAGTCAGAGATGTGATGTTGTTGGCTTTGAAGATAATGGAAGGGACATGGACGGCTTCTAGAAGTAAGAAAAGGCAAAGAGACAAATTCTCCCCTAGAGATTCCAGAAAGGAACAGAGCCCTACCAGCCCTTTGATTTAGTTCACTGAGACCCAGGTCAGACTTCTAATGTAAAGAACCAAAGACAGTAAGTTTGTTTTGCTTTAGGCCACCATGTTTGTGATAATCTATTAGAGCAATCAAAAAAAGTAAATACAGAGTGTTTAGAGTCTTTGAAGAAAATGCATAGAACCATCTATAACTTGGAATAAAAAGAATGAGATAATTGAGAAATAAAGGAAAATTTCTGGCATAATAGATGATAGAGCTATTAAGTATATTGTATAAATGGGGAAAATCTTTGGAGAGCAGCTAATACTTATTCCGAGCCATGGAAAGTGGCCAGAATTTTGACAAATAGAAGACAAGGACAATCATGTCTGAGTATGAGGAAAACCATATAGAAAGTAAAGTTCATTGTGTGTATAATATTGAAGACTTAAGACATGTGCTGTTATATATGGGTAAGTTCCTTGGGACTTCATAAAAATAATATACATAAAGATAGTTTATTATTTTATAAGTGAAGAAACTAAGATGCAAAAATGTTAACTGTCTGCCTTATTGGTGGGGAGACAGAGCCAGTATTTGAGCCCTGACAGTCTCAGCCCAGGTCTTTAACCACAATGTGACTGAGTCCATGAGATGGGATACCTTGAATTAATGCTTGGGATGTCCGAGAAACAACAAGGTGGCCAGTAGGGCTGGCACAAGGGCAGCAATGGGTAGAAAATAGGAAATGAGGCCTGAGAGGTGGCGGAGGTCAGATCATGGGTGGAATTATAAGCCACTAAAAGGGCCTTGGTTCTTACTCTGAGTAAGTTAGAAGCCATGGGTGGCACAGATTGCCTTATGTTTTGCAAAACTGCTTTGGTTTTGGAGTTAAGGGTAGATTGTAGGAAATAAAGATGAGAGCAGAGAGAACACTAAGGAGTGAGGTCTTCCAAATTAGAAAAGGACACAGGAGAGGAACAATGAAGATCTGAGACACATCCTGTAAAAATGATACAAATGGTGATAAAGTGCAAAATCTAAGGCGCATCATGGGCATTCAAGCCAGAACTTGTGGTCCAATTGCTAGCTCTCAAATTTTTAACTATATACATTTCCTAACTTCTAATCTGAGCCTCTGAGTCCTCTTCTATAAAATACAGATAACAATCACATACTTTGAATGGTTACTACAAAGATCAGACATAAAACTGTTATATCACATGACATATGCCAGAAACTAAATAATTAATAGTCATCACCATCATCATCATCATCACGTGAGAATGTAAACCCAAGGCTCAAAAATGCTGTTAAGTAATTTTCCCAAAATCTCACAGATAATTAATTGGGATTAAAATTTAGGTTTTATTTGTTTTGTTTTGTTTTTTGTTTTATTTGTTTTGAACTAAACATCCTTATATAAAAAGATATGGAGAAAACTTTGAAATCTGCCTCTATTGATTTGCATTCATACAAGATAGCAATCTGTATATGCTTCTTTTTTGGGATACTACAATTCACATGGTAAGTGGAGAATGGTGATTGACTTCTTCTCAAATGCACAAGCAACTAAATCATACTTGGAGTGAATAAACTGAATAGGAAGAAGGGATCTTCTTATACACGAGAATCCAATACATGTCCTCAGTCTGAGAAGTTACTAAGGACATGGGATAAGGAGGTGGGAGCAGGAGGCTTGCCTGGAGAGAATGGAACAGTTATGTGGCTCTGATGGCCTGAAACAACTACCTGGACTGCTTCTCTCTTCACTTTCTCAGCCCCTACTTTCTCCTTTCCTTCCTTGCTATTATTTTTCTTCTCTTCTTCTTCAAGTTTGCTGCAATCAAAAATAAAGAAGATACAAGCTAAGTACAGTTTTCGATTCTCTTTGGTAATGTATTTTAAAAAGGAATGAGGATCTTCGAGACAAGGTCAGATTCACTCTTCGGTACAAATTTATCCAGACTAAGAGGTGCTATTACTTTGCAGACAATAATAATAAAAAATAAATAATTCAGTAGTTTACAATTCTCCTTAAAAAAATAAAACTAGCATTTTTTTTTTTTTATCAGTATGTGACCCTCATGTAGTCTTTTTCTATCAGTCAGTGACTTTAGTGATCTGACTTTAGGCAAGCCACATTGCCTTGATTTTTCTAAACTGTGCAACTTTTCCTGTGTAAATAACAACCATATCAATGATCAAAGCAGAGGTGATACCAAGTCAGATGATGGGCCCTAGTCAAAATAAACCACGTTTCACTATAAAATTAAAACTTTAGATATTATTTTAAGGGCATTAATATTCAAGTTGAATTCACGTTTTAAAGTATAATAATGATCCAAGCCCAAGAAAATTCAACAACTAACATTTTGAGGTTGATCAAGAGCCTAAGCTTCTGGCATTCTTGCCATGTTCTACTGATACACAGCTTATCAAAGCTTGAACATCTATAGCATGGATCACATTATATCCGGTCATCTCCAAAGAATGAACAAATGGAGCAAGTAAGAGAAGACCCTTGATTTCCTGAATCTGAGCCCATCGCCTGCCCTACTGGCCTAGTGTGTCAACCTTTCCTTTAAGGAGCTATGTGCATATACCTGAGATTGGGCGAGGACATGCAAAAAGTTACAAGACAGAAATCAACTTTGCACCTCTTTCAACAGATACTATTTAAACATTTTCCTCAGGGCTCCTGGGTGGCTCAGTCGGTTGAGCTTCCGACTTTGGCTCAGGTCATGATCTCACGGTCTGTGAGTTGGAGCCCCGTGTCGGGCTCTGTGCTGAAAGCTCCGAGCCTGGAGCCTGCTTCGAATTCTGTGTCTCCCTCTCTCTCTGACTCTCCCCCGTTCATGCTCTGTCTCTCTCTGTCTCAAAAATAAATAAACATTAAACAAAATAATAAAAAAAATTTAAACATTTTCCTCAACATTTACTTTAGCGTGAGACTCTGTAGAGGACTAAGAATCTAAGGAGGAGGAGAACCAGAGGAGGTAATAATCAATTTCTCCTATACTGTTTCACACAATGGAGCTCAGGTCCGACTCACCAAAACAGCAGCAAAAAAAGTCCCTGGACCTGGCTTCACAAGAAGACATTTCAATAAACACCTATTACATGGCCCTGCCTATTAGAGGTTTTACTCTCTACACTAAACCACTTATCAAAGTATTTATCTCACTTGGGCATGGTAATGTTCCTAAAAGGATAAATGTAATTCTCTCTATTCCATTTCTCATTCAGGTTATTCTAACAGTTCTTGCACACTGGCCTCATAGATCTCTGTTCAACTGGTTCTTCCTTAGCCAATATTTGAATATATTCACATAATCATAAAATGTCAGAGGTGGGAGAGAGACCAATGATATCAGTGCATCCAGATCACCAAACTTCTGCTCCCTCTTTGTTATGAATGATGATTATCAAGTGTTACAAACATACCAGCACTAAATTAAAACTTTCCCATGACTTACCTAGAGGACAGAAAGAAAACTGAATAGAGAATCACATTGTCACTGTGTGATTCAATATTACTTCCTGCCTTGTCCATGTGCTTTTCAGCTTACCTAGCACACAACCCATGGCATATATTCTACACATTTCTAAAGAAACTGAGACTCAGACGTGATGGATAATAAAGAGATGCAGTAGAACAGATGAGCACAGGTACTCACAATAGACTTGCACACATGGAGCACTTGTTTCCATGCATTTTGCCATCTGGGCCACGGACAGGGTCATTCTCCTTGGTGCATATAAGCGTCCCGTTCCTCACCTGGTTCTGAAATTCACTGCAGAGCTCCTGGAAAATATTTTCTCAGAATGATTTCTTACCCTGACTATTCCTTTGCCTATTCTGAGGAATAAGTGATGCAGAGTAAGAAGGAAAAGGAAAAGTGATTATGTGTAGCAGTAAATCAGTAAGTATTTACAAAACTTCCATCACGGACTCAGCATTGTCCTGGCACCAGAGCAGGTCTGGAAATATTTAACATCATCATTCCCCTGAGACTGCTTACAATCTAGGTGCAGAAGAAGGCTGACAAAATTGGTAGAGAACAATATAAAATGTATGTTTGTGTTGTGTTACATATCAAAGTCTATAAATTATAACTGAATGATCAAAGGTGAGGGGGGTTCAATGGACCTAGAAGAAGAGGCTTCTTGGAGGAACTGAGAATACTGGTCAGCCTTCACAAAAAAGAAGGAAATCCTGCCTTTTACAACTACTTGGATGAAACTAGAGGGAACTCTGCTAAGTGAAATAAGTGAGGTAGACAAAAAATACTGTATGATCTCACTCATATGTGTAATCTAAAAAAGCTGAACTCATAGAAACAGAAAGTAGAACGGTACTTTCCGGGGCTGGGTGGGGTGGGGGAAATAGGGAGATGTTGGTTAAAGGTTATAAACTTCCATTTAAAGATGAATTAAGATCTGGAGATCTAATGTAGAGTGTGGTAATTACAGTTAACAATACAATAGTATGCAATACAGTATACTTGAAAGTTGTTAAGAGACTAGATCCTAAATGTTCTCACCACAAAAAAAGAAATGTATTTGTGTAATTATGTGATGTGATGGAAGTGTTAGGTAATGCTATGGGAGTATTATTTTATAATATATAAGCGTGCCAAATCAACACGATAGACACCTTAAACTTATACAATGTGATATGTCAATTAAATCTTAATAAAGCTGGAAAAAATTAAAATAAGAATATAGTCTCCAAAAATTATTGGTAAACCTCAATTTGTCTTTAGAAGGCCGAGAAAGAAAAGAAAATGATGCCCAAACTAAGAAATAAAGACATATTTCAAAAAAAGATATGGAGGAGAGAACAAGTATGATCCCTTGGAGAAACTGACACCTTTCTGGGAGTCACTTGATAAAGCAGAGGGATGCAGATTTCATACAGGAGAGGTACAAGAGAAGCAGAGAGAAGGAAAAATGGTTTAGGACCATTTGGAAAATCTAAGATGACTTAGCAGCTGATCAGATATTATGGATAAAACAAGTGTTCAGTTTAAAATAAAAAGATGGCTCCAACTAACAGAAAGAAAGTTAATGAGCAAGTGAGTCAGTTTAAAGGTCAACTTTTAAACTGTGTCAACTTTCCCCAAATAAATAGTAGGCTTACACCTTGCAGCTGTTAGGAAATAAAACACATAAAGGTAAATCCTGTTTATGGCCATTATATGAGAGTATTTCAATATCATATATGGACAGATTTTATTGTGTTGCCTATAAAATTATAAAATTAATCATGTACAGTAGATTAAGAATAATTAGAAAGTCAAAGGATTTAATAATTATTAACTAGGATGAGAATATTAGTACTTTCTCCATGTTTAGAGGGTGAGAAAGATAAAATATGATAATATATGTGTACTTTGTTTTATAAATTGGACTAATGAAAGCAATAGGGACATTGTACTGTGTATTTGAAATAATAGAGGTTGGAATGATGTAAACTGAAATTAGTAAATTGTAAAAATTGATATTAATAATCTGTGCCTGACAACAGAAATCTAAGAAAAGCCAAATATGGAGAATATACCTTACCAAGTAAGTTAACCCTCTACTTTTTATAAAATGAAACTCAAAATTTGAATTATCATGCAATATAATTGATACTCTGGAAACTTCTAATCAAGACCTTTTTTTCAGGGTTTTTGTTGTTGTTGTTCATTTCAGGCACGACAATTGAAAAGGAAAACATTTCTGCTAATGAGATATCTAGAATGCTTTAAGGAGAAAAAAATGTCAAGGCATAGCATTAGTAGTCCTGAGAAAATTACCTTTGTAGCTTCCCTTTTAGTCTTTGTTCTTGTTCTTTCTTCTTGCTGACTATAAGGAGCAGGGGAAGAAAAAGAGAGAAAAAGAAGAAATAGGTCTTAACAGAGTAGATTCTTAACGTGTACAGGTTGATCATCCGTTGCTTTAACAGGTCTCAAACACCCACAAAGATCCACTCATAGCAGTTTGTCATTTTAGTGGATAATAAACTGAAATGATTCACTTTACCTCAAGATAATAGTCTGTAAGAAAAAGTCCCTTCATGAGCAAAGGCTGCAATAATACTTCCTGTTTACGGATTCTTTTGCATCTGCGATAACTCCTTCTACTTTGGTAATATTTGGCTTCTGTGGGGCAGCCAAGCATGGTTAAGGGGACAGACTCTGGAGTCAAACTGCAGAAGGATCACAAGAAATGTCTGACCCTCTCTGTGCCTTCCTCATCTTTAAATGGGGAAGGGGAAGGGAGGGATAAGAGAAGTAGCAATGAAATTAGTTTTATAGGATTGTTGTGAGTATAAATGGGTTAATACATGTAAAACAAGTAGAATAAGTATTCGGTACATGATAAAGTGATTGTCAAAAGCAATCGGTGTCATCATCACTGTAATTATTATTACGAGTCAATCCTCCCAAAACAGGCATATGATGGAAATAAAGTGGGGGTGATGGATCTTAACCATTTTGGATAACTAACAGGGCTGCAAACTGAGTTCAGCATAATTGAACCTACAGCACAACTTAATCCTGGTGTACAGACGGAAAAAAAAATTAAACAACATGTAAGAAGTTTTAATTTTAAAATGCAAAAATGTTTTAGATAATATGTAAAAATTAGGTTATGTTTCAGTCAACATAAGGCTTGCTCCCATTGATCAAATTAAACTTCCTTAAAAGGTGAAAAGACAGTTTGCATATGGTATGAATGTGTGCAAGACGAGACCATGGAGGGAAGAAGGATTCTCAAAAAAGGCAACAGCCTTTGCTAACATACCCATAAAATATGAGGTAATAAATAAAACTTTATTTCTTTTTGATAAGGAATTAAAAATTTTTTTTTAATGTTTTTGTTTATTTTTGAGACAGAGAGAGACAGAGCATGAGCAGGGGAGGGGCAGAGAGAGAGGGAGACACAGAATCCGAAGCAGGCTCCAGGCTCTGAGCCGTCAGCAGGGCTCAAACCCACACACCTGAGATTATGACCTGAGATCATGACCTGAGCTGAAGTCGGACGCCCAACCGACTGAGCCACCCAGGCACCCCTTGATAAGGAATTTTTATAGGGATGGGAGAAAAGTACTAAAATAGTTCCAAAATTATGAGATTTCTCATACTTTTTTATATGGAAACTGACCTAAACTTTGCCGTGAGTCTAAGTTGACTAAAATATTTAAGAAGCATTTTCTTTCCATCCTGGGAAATCATCAGAGGAAGCAGCAGAGCTGACCACTAGGTGGCAGAATTCCTTCCTCATCACTGAAAGACTGATGTGGAGACACAGAAAAACAGACTGAAACAAGCCTACATTCAGGCAAATATAATTACTAGAAGTTGATAATGGCATTGCTAAATGATTATCTTCTATCTATACCATAGGGTGAGAAACATCATTTTCTTCATTTTTTTTTTTTCCTGCACTAATGTTTCTAACTTTCCCAACTCTCTGGGCCTTTATTTTGTCATCTATAACTTGTGATAATGTAAGAAAGATCTATTTCATGTTTGTCTTGAAGATCAAATGAGATTAGGCAGCAAAGCTTTTTGCAAATATTTGTCAATGATATGCATTCAATAAATGTTGGTTATAATGATTATATGTTCATCATCTTGACTTCCATCTAAGAGGTTTTTAACGTTTCCGTGCCCAACCACTATGGGACAAATATTGTTCTCTACCGGGAAAGACTGAATGAATCGTTTCAGAGATTCTGAGTTTATAGCAAATCAATTGGAGTGTTTCTTGGGACAAAGATCAAAGCCTTAAGGAATATCATAGACTCTTTTTTTGTGAGAATACATCATGCCATTTATTCTACAGTTACCCTTTAGTCCCCTGTAAACAAGGATCCAACTTCCACTGTTCCTAAAACAGGCTTCACCTACTTCAAATATTACAAAGTTCATCTTTGTGTTGTGCTCAAATCTGTGTCCCTATAGCTCTCATCCATTTTAACTCTACTTCTTAAGATCACACAGAATGAGTAAGAAGAAAGGTAGTAAACTAAAACAAACACTCTCCTAAAACCTGCCATGCACCATAATGATATTTTATATGTAATCTCATCCATTTCCTATTTTAGCTGATAATCCTTCAAGTAACTAAAAAGCAATTACTATGGTTACCACAGAGTATTCTCTTCTCTGAATCAAAGATCTTAAGTTCTCTCTAAAACCTCTTTATATCGCAATCATCATCATCTGAAAGCTCTCCACTTGCTTTTAGGTTTTGTATTTTAATGTGTGTGTGTGTGTGTCTGTGTGTGTGTTTAGTTCATTGAAATGTGACACCCCAAATAGACTGCTGTACTGAAGAGAAAAATGCATTATTCACAACTGATTATTCACAAATGTTTGAAAAACTTCGCTTGGTTCCTTCTCCCCCACCATCAGCAGTCCTGAGCTTTACTCACAAGAAGGCCTCACACATGGAACAGGTGTTGCCATGCACTTTCCCATCTGGGCCCTTGATGGGGTCGTTCTCTCTGGTGCAGAGAAGCTGTCCGTTCTTCCTTAATTTGCGGTATTCGCTGCACAATTCCTGTGAAATTGAGGAAGGAAGTTCGAGGTCTTGAACATAGGTTAGATCAGACTGGCAAAACAGCTGCATTTTTTCTCAAATGGGGATCAGCAAGTGGCTTATTTTAGAATAGGTCTTAGAAGACATGACTATTTTTAAAGGATGAGTTATAAACACTTAACCTAGAAATAGTCACATATGCACATGTGTATATGCTCACATGTAAACAAACACAAACTGTACAAACGTTTCCTACAACTTCAGGGGATTTATGAGTTCCCTGAATGCCATCTATGGAGCCCAGGTCCACATGCCTCTGACTTTTGGAAAAGTTTCCCTTACCTCAAAGGAAGTTGTGTTCTTAGATTGTCTCTTATTTCTTGACTCACTTTCCTTCTTTTTCTTTTCTTCTTCTGCTTGACTAAAAGAGAATATAGAAAGAGATCTGTAAGGATCATAGAATGCCCAAATTGCAAGTGATCTCAAATATCAGTTAATTATTGTAGTTAACATTTAGTAAATTCTTACTATGTACCTAACCTCATGCTCATACCATGAAATCTTCTCAACTGCATGTTGTAAAACTTCTATTACGACCCCACAGGTAAGAAAACTGACAGACAGAATGGATCACTTCCCCAAGGACACTTGCAGTTTTCCAATCTTCCAGTACTCACAATTTTCAATACTCAGTATGTCTCATTACTATCTAGCTTTGCTTTAATCTGCCAGTAAATTCTCTACTTACATCATCCGTGAAACCCCACACAGGTCATTCTACCCCTGAAGTCCTCAAACTGTTAGGAAGTTTCTCTTGGCATTGAGCTGGACCCCTTCCAGAGTTTCAACTCATTGTTCCCACTTTCATCCATACAGACAGCCTACAGTGTTGATTCCACATTTAAAAACAAAAGATACTTGGGTATTTCAAGGCCATAACTCTCCCCTTGCTAAGTATGCCATGTCTTAACAGTCCTCAGGGGAGATGGTTTGTATTCATTTCCTCTAAATATGTTTTTGCTTTTCTGCTGAAGTGGAGCTCTCACAAAGGAACACAAAGTTAATCTGGACTCAGTGCTTACATTTTCTAGAATCCCTTCCATAACAACAACAATTGTCTATTGAAGAGAGAGATGTTGAACATATAGCCACACATATCAATTTACAGCTATACTAATTGTGGTTAGTGCTATAAAGGAAAGTCCTCGTCACCAAGATGGAACAATTGAGGGGTTAGGGGCATGGAGTAGGCTTCACCATGATTGTTTCAGCTGACAAGTCAACACATGGAGGGGTTTACTGTGCCAGATACTCATCTTTCCTATTCCAAGTCGTTCCCCCAGGTCCTGTGTATGGACTAATGTACCATTTTGCATACTGATATGTTTGCTTTGTGATTTGTTGTGTGATTTCAGATGACTTCACAACCTGCTCTGTAGGGGTGAGATCCTTGTTTTATATCCTGTACACTTCCAGAGGAACTCAACCAGTGATTGATATGCAGGAATTATTCTTTGGAGTTGGTTAGGAGTGACATCACCATGATGGCAACATAGGTGGTTCCTAACTTCCCTCCCCCTCACGAGAACAACCGACTTCTATTCAAGAACACGACATGACTGAGAGAATCCTACAACACAGGGGTGAGGCTGAAGCACACACTGGACCTGAGACCAAGACAGACTGCATTAAAAGGGTAAGAGAAGGAGCTACACGTGGACCTCTCTGCCTCTCTCTCAGGACAGAACAGGAATTATTCTCTGATAATTATGACATTGTGCAAAACTGTCACTGACAAGAAATAAAACACAACTTAATTTTTAAGAAGTAAATACAACAAAGCTAACATTAAAAAATTTAAAAAATGAAGCAGAAAGGACAAAAGTCTCCCTCATTTTTCCAGCTACAGCGCTACTCACAAGAACACCTCACACATAGAGCAGGTGTTGCCATGCATTTTCCCATCCGGGCCCTGGATGGGGTCGTTCTCTCTGGTGCAGGGGAGTCTTCCATTCCTCACAAGCTTACGGTATTCACTGCACAGCTCCTGCCGAAACAAAGAAAGCAAGTTGGGGATACTTGCTTTTATGCCTATTCCAAGCAGAATCCTGGAACATCTACAGTGGCAGAAACTAGTGTTATGTTTCTTTGATTCCAGGATTTCAGCTGTGTTTCTCTCACATGTAAAATTCAGTTCAACAAACAAAACTCATCATTTGCTAAGAGATGGGGACAAGTTGAACACAATAGGATGTCAAAATATAATAAATGAGGTGGGCAAGTAAACTCCATTTTAATCTAAATGGAATAAAATAAGTGCAAACATGTAGGTACAAGAAAATTTGAGAATGCAGAGGTTGAGGCCATGAGATCTGATTGTGAAAAGCAGAGAAGATGTCATGGGACAGGAATAATTTGTATGAGACTGAAGAGCAAACAGGATTTTGTGGGTAAGAAGACGATTGGGGAATACGCATACTGGATTGTTAAAACAAACTAAGAAACAAAGTTGTAAACTACACGGGCATATAGCAGAACATGAATTTCTAAATGAAGGTAAGAAGCCAAATAAAATAGAGATAAGGAGGTTGAGGTGTATGTTGCAGTTAATGATGAGCCATTTGTGGGCTTTAAGCAGATTAATATTTTGAAACTTCAGTTGTGTTAGGGAGGATAGTTGGATAAGGGAAAGACTAAAACCTAGAGGGAGAAGTAGGAGACTTTCATCATCTAAACAATAGGTGATGGGGGGCCTGGGTGGCTCAGTCAGCTGAGCATACAACTCTTGATTTTGGCTCAGGTCATGATCCCAGGGCTGTGGGATCAAGCCCTGCATCAGGCTCTGTGCTTACTTGGGATTCCCTCTCTCCCCTTCTCCCTGCCCCTCCACCACTTGTATGCTCTCTCTCAAACACACACACACACACACACACACACACACACACACACACACCCCAAGGGAAAAAAAACCCAAAACAATATGTGATAATAACTTAATAAAAGGCTATGGAAACAAATATTATAACATTTCAGGGATAAAAATCAGGCTTTCTGTGTGCAGAATGAAGGTATTTTTATCCCACCTCAGATGTGAAATTTCCAAAACTCGCAGGTAGAAAATATACACGTAGAGTCTCTGGAAACTGGTTTGCCAAAGTCTAGCACAGTCTGTACTGGTGAAACCAGTACTAGAAGTCAGTTTTTTCAGACTTCAAAGAAGTTATTCTTATTGTACAGGATTAGTCTCTGAAGCAGCGAGAATGGATCAAGCACCCATAGCAGTCATCTCAATGTCATCTCCAGAGGAAAGGGTTAAGATTTCCTGGGAATTTTTGCAGGACAATATTCTACCCTATAGACTCTGAAATATGTTCAAATTATAGTGCCCAGTAGGACTCATTGGGTGGGTTCCACTCACTGCGTATGAAGGTGCTTTTCCAGATTCTCTTTTACTTCGTGCTTCATCTTCAGCCTTTTCCTTTTCTTTAGCTTCTGCTTGGCTGAATGAGAGAAAACGAGAAGAATCCATAGGACCAAATACAAGCAATTATTTGTCCACATTCCTGCATTGATAATTTCTCCTCCCTCTTTAGGAAGAGCAATTTTGGCCTTTTATCGCTAAACCAATGAGAAACAACAAAATAGCCTCCAGTATGGTAAGATACCATAACTTCTTCATAGTTTTTGCTTAACATTGAAAGAAATATGGTGATTGTGGATTTGGAAAACTTGCTTTCTGTAAATTACCTTTCTTGCCTGAGGTCAGAACAGAAATGTCATCAATGTCCACAGAGGAGGTATCAAAACTGGTACCATAGTGACAGTATACCTGGAGGCTGAAAGTGGCCTTTACAAGCACATTGACTGGTTCCCTTGTTTCACAGTGAGGCAGAGACAGTTTTGGCTATACTCTTAGGACAGGACCACAACTAAACAAGTTCTCTCCTCTTAAGTCTATAGTCTATCTATCACATCATGCACACCCTAGCTTTATTAATTCACCTTACGTGTATTGCTTACTCATGGCTGTGTTATCTAAAAACAAAATATAGGGTGGTGGGAAAAGACCAATAATTTTCATACACTGATAAACCAAATGAGCTTACATTTGCTTGGCACAATGGAATTGCATAGTATGTACAGCTAACTGATGGCATTTCAATTACACAAGGCTGTCAATCAAAACAAAAGACCATAGATTTGAAATGTAAATCAACTACTTAATCTGAGCTCAATCAAATAAACTGGGAGCAATTCCAAATTTTGAAAGCAAACTGTCAATTCTAACTTATTGAGAAATGTCACATTATATATAGTAATATTTAATTTTGTAAGGGTTCATGGTCGTTTCATGGGCAACACTAACTCTAATAATCACTTTCTGCTTTAGGTGTTCACTTTGGGCCCTAACGTCTCCAGAGGATGAGATGCCACAAACTTGTACAACAGGTTCACATATGATGCTTCAGCAGTGGGAAGAATGTGATATTTGCACAAGCTCATGGTTGTCAGGATGTTCCAGTGGTAAGAGAATGAATGTCGGGGAAACAGACATATTGGAATAAATAGTTCCCAGCTTTATTGGCTTTATTGCTAACATTCTATGTAAGTATTCAACTTATTCAACTCCTTTCCCTATTTTGAGCCACAGCTTCCCCATCTATGAAAGTAGCTAGTTCTATTAGACCATCTGTAAGTTCCCTTCTCTCTTTGGTGTTCTTTTAGACACTTTGTTTTTTTTTTTTTTATTTTTTTTATTTTTTTTATTTTTTTTATTTTTTAATATATGAAATTTACTGTCAAATTGGTTTCCATACAACACCCAGTGCTCATCCCAAAAGGTGCCCTCCTCAATACCCATCACCCACCCTGCCCTCCCTCCCACCCTCTTTTAGACACTTTGACATTCTATACTCACTAGAAGGCTTGACACATGGAACACAGGTTTCCATGCATTTTCCCATCTGGACCACGAATAGGGTCATTTTCTCTGGTACAGAAAAGTATTCCATCCTTTGCATGATGCTGATATTCACTGCAGAGTTTCTAAATAATGAAAATGAGACACTTTAGATATAGTTCTCTATTCTGTTTATACATTTTAGATACTGTGGAGGATTTGAGTGACAGGAGACTGAAGTTAGAGAAAATATAGAAAAAAATAAGGAAAGAAAGGGAGGGAAGAATTGAGGAAGAAAGGAAGGGAGGGAGGGAGGGAGGGAGGGAGGAAGGAGAGAGTGAAGGAAGGAGGGTAAAGAAGGAAGAGAAGGAAGAAACTGGAAATGAAAGATAAAAGGATAGTTTTGATTTGAGAACTAAAATTAAAGGATTGTGGGAAAGAAACCAGTTGAAGATGAGGGCTTGACAAAAAGATGGAGTTACATGAAGTCAGAAGGGGACTAATGAGGTAGGCTGTTTTATGAAACTGTGAAACTGCACACTAGAGAAGGTGGGCTAACTCACTGTTAGAAACAACTTAAATAGAGTTTCTTCATGGAGTGAAATGGTCCAAATATCCTCCAGGATACCTTCAAATGTTGGCTTGTCATACTACCACTGGATTGTGCCAATATTTCTGACTCTATGAACACAATGTGGAAGATGAACTGAATCTTGAGGACTGAGGGAGATGTTGGCTACAGACATAGAGACTAGGCAGAATGCTAATACCCTGACACAAAGGAAATCTATTAGAGATATGAGCTAAGTCAGTAGCAGGAGAAAAAAAACAACAACAACAGATGCCTGGTTAAGATATGTTTAGAAAGTAGAATGTGGTATGATTTTAAAGGAAGCATATTAAAATGTTACCCTGAAGACCTCCAAACAACTACCACACATATCAAACTTTGAATTCAGATAGTGCTTTGATATATTACCTTCATTTAGGAACTATTTTACTAATATGACTTGATTAATTTCTCCAAATAGAGCTAAAAATTGTAATGCCATAATTATTCTTATAAATCTTATGAATTAATAACTATAAATCACTTTCCAGAAGATCCATCAGTAATGGAGGAAAAATGAACCAACATCGAAAAGGCTTTCTAGAGTAAAATGTAAGCACACACACACACACACACACACCCCCCGCAAAAGTCAAAACAAGGTGATCAAACAAATCATCACCTCAATTTCTCTTTTAACTTTAACTTTTTCTTTAGCCTTCCTTAGGTTTTCATGTGCTTTATTTTTTTCGTCTGAAAAATGCCGTTTCCTGGAGAAAAACAAGACAAAATAAATGCATACAGATGCTTCAAATCTTTATGTTACAAAATAGTCATTTAGATGAAGGTGGAAAAACAGCCACATGTTCATGAGTTCTAATACAAACATTTTCCAATCATCTTAAAGATCCTAATTAGATTGAAATCTTCACTCTTTACCCCCCCAATCCCTTTCATTTTGCTTTCATGTATCCACTGCAGTGATCGTTTTTGTCATCTTCCTTTTTTTAAAATCCCCTTAGCTTAAATTCTACCTTCATTGAGAAGACGTCCCAGATCTCAAAGTGGAAAAGGGTTGTATAACTGTCACTGTATTTTCATACCTGAATATTCTCTTATGGGATAGTTCTCACTCTGTCTTGAAATGTGTGTGTTTGCGGAGGCACTTATTTGTACTCTTTAACTTTAAGCTTCTTGAGAGCAGGGATCTTCACTTGTACATTCGTTCAACATTTGGCCAGTAACAATTTTTTGTCAAGTGCAGGGCACTTGGGCATATACTACAGCAGCATACAAAACAGACACATACCCTGTGTTCTTGGAATTTAGAACCCAGTAGAAAAGACTAACAGTCAACAAATAGTCATAGGAATAATTACACAATTACCAGCTGTGATGATTGTTAGGAAATAAAATTAAGAGTTACAAGGATTGATTTCAATTAGGAATTTCAGGAGTCTTATCCAAAGAAGGATAATCTTGAAATGCAATCCACAGAGGGGGAGACACTAGCTGGCCAAGACTGAGACAGACTTGCTGGAGACAGCATAAAAAAAAGAGCTTGGAAAGATCAAGGATATGAATGAGTGACAAGACCTTGTCTGAGACATCTTCATAAATGCCATGATTTCTATGTTGTGGGATTTGCCCTTCCCCAAGGTCAGATGCCCGAGATGAAAAGATAACATTAATCTCATTCACATACGAACCTCATGTTTTTGTGGGTGTCAACATCTGTCTATCACAATGGGATAATTACTGAAGGAAAACAGTCAAAGTCTTGGTACCTGCTTTTACCCTCATTCTGTATTATGAGTAGCTCATAAAAAGGCTTACAAAAGTGGTGGGAGGAAATATTAAGAAGTATTTTGTAATCCAGTCTTCTAACTGGAAAATCGAATCCATCTGTACTCAGAAACAGACATACATCATGAGGATCTATTTACTAGGTGATATCATGTTTTGTAGAGGGCAGAAAACTGCTCAAAAAATTCTAAACAACAAAGCTGTACCTCAACATCGTGCTTATTCACTGTGCCAATCAATCTCCACTTCACGCGCCCATTCACTCCAAAGAAACTGCATCTATACTCACAACATTTCAGCACACAGGGCACATTTGTTGCCATGCATCCTGCCATCAGGGCCACGAACTGGGTCACTCTCCCGTGTACAATAAAGTCTTCCGTTCTTCACTTGGGTTTCAAATTCCTTACAAAAATCCTTCAAAAAGATAACTAATTACACTTAGCACTTTTCTACTCTTGAACACAGAAAATGTATACCATGGATTTATAGTCACAGAATGTCAGGTGTAGAAGATGTTGGTAAACATGTAACATATTAATGAAGATTAGTAAGAAATAGAAATAGTAATTATGTCATGACATTACTTGGTACCTGTATCTACTATTTGGTTTATTAAAAGGTAAAGAGCATTATAAAGAATAAGGCTGAGCATTTATTTCGTAAAACGAGATAGCTCTTGTTAACTTCCAAGTCAATGAAAAAAGGATTATAAAAAAAAAAAAGTTCTTTCAACTAGTCCCAACAAAGACATAACAAAACGCAGCTGCCAAGACAAAAGCAAAAATTTGTCAACAAGCAGAACAGAGAATCTGTGAGATGTGATGCTTAAACACTATTTAATATGGACTGAATCAAGAACAATCCAATATGGCTTGCAAGGAAATAAGGTGGCATCCAATGACATTACACTTTCTTTCATTTGTTCTCTCTGTGAATCTGGGGCCTCCTTTACTGATGTTCATTTTTATGGGCTCTGCTTCCTTTATTGATATCTATTTCTAATACGGTAGATAGAAAGCACAGAAAATGAATCTAATTTTCATTCACTTCCCACTGTAGAGAGAGGAAAAACATCAAAACTAATATTTATTTAGAAAACCTTAAAAGGCTGTGACTTCCCCAAATGTTCCAAGAAAGGTTTGTATCCAGATTTCCCAATACTTTAGTTCAGTGGTTTCAGGTTTTTCTCTCTGTTTGGAAATCCTACTATTAGATGAAGGCTAAACTTTATATCTATGTCTATATTTCTATCTATACCTCCCCTAAATTGCTCTAGACTTAGGGATCTCTCATGTCAACAAACATGTTTTGTGATGGTGTATATTACTATATAACCTACAAAAAATGCTTTTCAAAGCCTTTTTCAACTGTGTGACCCTCATTTTCCCATTTCAGCCAAGAAAACATGAGCACAAAGAATGTGGTTTGGAGTCTGAAGACCTGAGCAGCTAGATTGCCTTTAACTCCCTGGGAGATCACAGCAAAGCCCCATCACCTTAGAGACCTCAATCTCACCTACCTACACATTGAGGCTTTTGGAATAGATGCTCTTTAGGACTTTTTCTAGATCTAGTATTCTCAATTTTTAAAAAAGAACTCCTATTTCATGAGGACACTTTAAAAAAGGACTCTAATTGACTCTTAATAAGAAGATACTTGTTTTTGGAGGAGCAGTGGGTGTGCTCCAAACTTCCTGGTTATAATGATGTAGGAATAAAGACATAGAAGACAATCACCTGATAATCACAGCATAGTAACAAAATTACTGTTCAATGGTTCCCATAAGAGAAACAATGATAATTTCAGTTTATAAGTTGTGATTCATCTAAGGAGATTCTGAAGAAATACTTTTGTGAGCAAACCACTGACAGGTTAATTATGGGGCAGTTATTGAGCCATCACTATAAAGCATCCCCATTCAATACAATCATGTCCTGTGACCCCACCAAAACAATGACCCCAGCTACAGAGAAAAAGAGGGAAAAATAGCCAAGACATGATAAAAGACAATGGAAAAGATCTGTGTTTCTGAAGTAATAAAATGCTCGATATTACAAGATGACCCAACATTTTTGACTGAAATTTAACCACCAAAAGAAGTGCTTTTCAAATCTTAGTGAGTATTCAACAAATTACTGGCAACTCTGAATGCTCCACTTTTCTTCATTTAAACTCTCAACACTCTATTTAGGGTGGAAAATATGCTTCATTGAATAGTAGTATGAGGTGGAAGCTTAGCCCAGGTCCACCAAAAACTGGACCTATGACTATCGTAGGAAAACATTTGCCCATCATCCACAAAAATAGTATCTTGTGATGCCTCTCCCGATCTGATGGGGAACCCCAAAAGTGGGGTGAAAGAATTCACCCAAGGCAGAACAAAAGAGATAAAAGTTTATTGAATACATCACAAGGGTGGGGGACAGGAGAGCAAAGGAGAGGCTACCTGCCAGGAGGCAGTGGGGACTGTATTTAAAGAGGGAAAGTGAGGAGGTATGGGAATGTTTGGAATTTTCCTTTTTTGGTAAGAGTGCCTGGTTGTAAGTAGCTGATTTGTTAGTTAGGACTTGTGAATATTTTGAGGTGGGTTGCCCCAGGGGCCTGTCTGTATTCAGCCAGGGGTTAATGTGGGTCCTTCAGCCTTGATCAAATTTCCATTGCTCAAGGCTATTGTCTAAAAGCAGCTTCTAAACTTGTATTAGCATGAAAAGGTACAGAGTGTGTAATCACATTCCAACAAGAAAGTAAAAATTGACATTTATCCAACCTCTTTAATTTGGAACAAAGAAATTGAGGTTCAGAGAGAAGAGATGACTTGGTCAGTTTCACAGAGCCAGAGCATAACAGAACTATAGCTAAAATTTAGGTGTTCTGACTTCTCAACAAAAAGTCATTTAGAAACATAATTACTGTCACTGTCATTGAAAGTACGGTTTAATAACTGTGGTGATTTAGGAAACCCAAGTTGTATGATCTACAATGCTTATTCAATTACGAAAGGAATAATTTTTGTATACTAGGTTAAACAATAAAATCATACAATAATTTGAAAAAACTTAAAGGGTACTTTAAAAACCACAGTCTCCGAGTGCTTGAATGGGTCAGTTAAGTATCTGACTCTCGATTTCAGCTTAGCTCATGATCTCACAGTTTGTGAGACTGAGCCCCACATTGGGCTCTGTTCTGACAGCATGGAGCCTGCTTGGGATTCTCTGTCTCTTTTCCACTCTGTTCCTCCTCTGCTAACACTCTCTCTCAAAATAAATAAATAAACTTAAAAAAATAAAAATAAAACCTACAATCTCAATATTTGTGTGGGTTTTTTTTTGTTTAAACAGAAGCAATACTTTTATAAACATAGGCCTCATTGAATGTAATAACCATAATGGAAAAATAACTCCAATTTGTATCAGTGGGATCATATATAAAATACACCAGTGATATACTGTTTAAAAAACTCTAACTGGGTGTTGTATGGAAACCAATTTGACAATAAACTTCATATATTGAAAAAAAATAAAAAATAAAAAATAAATAAAATAAAAATAAAAAACTCTAGACTTATTTAGAAGTTATTCTGTCTATATTTATGTTGCATTAAAAAAATTTATTCAAAGCAAAATTAATCTACACTAAACCAGAGAGAAGTCTGGGGGAAATTAAGTAGAACTTAATTTGCATGTTTTCTTTTTTTTTTCTTTCTTTTTTTTTTTTTTTTAAGTTTTTTTTAACGTTTATTTATTTTTGAGACAGAGAGAGACAGAGCATGAATGGGGGAGGGACAGAGAGAGAGGGAGACACAGAATCGGAAGCAGGCTCCAGGCTCTGAGCCATCAGCCCAGAGCCCGACGCGGGGCTCGAACTCATGGACCGCGAGATCGTGACCTGAGCTGAAGTTGGACACTTAGCTGACTGAGCCACCCAGGCACCCCAAATTTGCATATTTTCTGACTTACATTCTTTCTCTCTTTTTTTCTTAAGCAAGGAGGGAAATTGCTTGAACTTTAGGTGTGGAAATGCTATTTTAAGATTGAATCTAATGATTAATATACTAGGAATAGTGAATGTGGTAAAGTTTGAAATTAAGGGAAACAATTTATTGTAAAAATTAAGGACAATGACATTATTGAATTACCTCAAAGTGTCACACCTAAGTCTGTTAATATTTTGGCCACAAGAACCAAATTATGTTGGTGAGTAATTTACCTTTTCAGCACTTCGTTGAATTCTGGTTTCACCTTCTTTCTTGGCATTTTCTTGAGCTTCTTTTAAGCTGTTATGAAAGAAAACAGTTGGTCAGTTTATGGCTCAATCATATTTTCAGCATCCCTGTGCTAGGTACTTTCACATCCTTGGCCATAACTTGTTAAACCGATCCATTTACATGAGACAAGCTTTTCCCTGTCTTGATTGAGCCAGAAAATTGCCAAAGATAAGGAAGGGTGTGAAACTGACTCACTGACAGTCAATTAGAAGCTCTGTTCTGTAAAAGTAGATGGGTGTGACTCCTTGATTGACAAACAGAAGATTGTTAGGAAAATCCCCTTTAACAGGCAGAACTAAGAGCTTTAATACAATGCTGTGACTACAGTGAAACCAAACTAAGCATTTAAAGTATTGCCATCCACGCCCTTATGTAAACCTTTTCTATACCTTGTAAAGTATTTGTTTGCCTTCATGTAAAAGCACCTCTGTTAAAAAAAAAAAAAGCTACATTGAACTGAGCTTCTAAGTCCTCTCATACCTATTACCTACTTGCAGTCTCACCCTGGAGATGGGCATTATTAGTTCTACAGAGGAGAAAACCAAGAGTTAGAGAGGTCAAATTCTCTTTTTTAGCTAGTGCATGAAAAGAAACAGAAAGTCACAGAACTGAGGCAGGCTGGAACACTAAAATCACATGCCTCCTAGATAAGAAAGTGGAAATTAGGCTTATTTCCTGTCTGGAAACCAGTTATAATCACTGTTTTGCAAACCTGATAGGATGTGCCCCTGAATTCCATAAGAGCACACTGTAATTTTCAAAGGCAGGTGTGAAGTTTATTAATCTCTTAAATCTAATGAGGTAAATGGAACATTTTAAAGCTTGCTGACATATAGAGAGTCCATACCTTGTTTAATAGCCAGAATATTCAAAAGACTCACTGGATGGTCTTCATATCTCAGCCTCAGTACTCACAACAATGTCAGACACTCAGGAAAAGATAACCCAATTCTTCCCTTTCATAAAGTTCCACCTTTTATTTTAATAATGAATTCAGCCACATGACGTTATTGTTATTATTATCATCTTAAATTAGACTTACTTTTAGTAAGAGTCTCTATACATATTCAAATGAAACAATGCATGTCAAATGACTGACGTAGATTATTTCATATGAAACTGCTTTCTAAATTTTAAAATATTGTGCCTTATAAACATGGTGCATTGTCCTGTCGTTATAATTAAGCAAATTAAGAGTACTGAATTTAATAATGTGATCATCTCATCCACTTCTTTTAAGAAACACTAGCAGATGACATTAATCAAAAAGAAAAGCCACTCTGAGAGCAAGGACTATTTCACCTTATGAAGACAAAGAATTATATGCTTCATGAAAAGGACTGTATCTCTCTGTGGAGTGGTTCTCAACACAGCAACCAAATGCATCCGCACCAAGTCTACCTACGTGCCCTGCTTGGGGATGACAATACTTACAAAAGCTCAGCACACATCGCGCATTTATTGCCATGTGTTTTTCCATCAGGTCCAAGGACGGGATCATTTTCCCTTGTGCATCCAAGTCTTCCATCTTTCACATAAGGCCGAAAAGCACTACATACATCCTGAAGAACAGGGAAAGGAACTTGACATTCACCATACTGATTGTAATGCCTTCCACACTGTTTTCAGAATTTTTATAATTCTCAGTGCTTCTCTGCCCAATGCACAGTAGCCACCTGGAGCAGTGCCAGATGCCTAGAAGTAGCTTAGTAAGTACTGCATTAAACATGTGGTTTAGTATGGTGCCCATTTACCTATTCATTTACTATTAAACACAGATACCCTAGTATGTGCTAGAACCAAGGTAGAACATGGTCCTTGCACTCAACTTGCTCATGATCTACTGGGGGACACAAAGAGACACTTAAAATATGATGTGTGGGGCACCTGCATGGCTCAGTTGGTTAAGTGTCTGACTTCAGCTCAGGTCATATCTCACCAATTCATGAGTTTGAGCACCTGATTGGGCTCTGGGCTGCCAGTGCAGAGCCTGCTTGGGATTCTCTCTCCCTCTCTCTGCCCCTCCCCTACTCATGCTTTCTCTCTCTCTCTAAATATAAATAAATAAACTTAAAAAAAATACATGATGTGCTAAATGTCTTGGTAGGTGCTCTACGAGCATAGAAAGGGCACCAAACCTTGACTTAGGCAAAACATTCAGCTAGAAAAAGTCAAACGTGACATGTCTGAGATACTTATTTCTTTCTCCTATCATCACAAGTGCATAGAATTTTAGCCTAGAGAAAAGCCATTTAATACAAATCTCACTTTTAGATATGGAAACACTGGTACAGTGTGGGTAAGTAATTTGCCCAAGATCTCCTGACAGCAAGTGACAGTGCTAGGGTTTCAATTCAGGTTAAGTACCTGATGCATAATGCCCTTTCAACTACAAACGTAGTTTTGTTTTGATTGATTGATTGATTGATTGATTGATTTCTCTTTTTCATAGAAAGCAGAAAGAGAGCTGAAAGGTCTCACTACCAAAATAATAGTTTCAGGAACTATCAATTGCTTTTCATCTAAATGAGCCGTGTTTAAATGAGCAGAGGTTGCCTGCTTCCTCACACCCACCCAAGAAGGAAGAGGAGAGCATCTTTTCTCTCTCTGGTCAGCCTCCCAAGCGTTTCCACCATTTTGACACTTGTCCTCACCTGCTCTGGATTACTGGTCTCACATTCCCCTTCACTTTTTATACCAACTTGGGACCTGGTTTTGCTGGAATTGAAAGTTAGTAGACACAGAAATTTAGCATCACAGAACATCTTACCATTCAAAAAATAACTTATTTTCATTGTATTACGATTCTCTTTTACCCTTAAAAACAGATGTCACACTGCATTCTTTTCCTGACTTACTCTTTATAATGACAGCCTGTGTTTATACCTTGGAGTCAAAGAAATAGAATCACGTTGGAGGGCTAATAAGATTCAGACCTGAAAATATGATTTCCAGAATTTTCCTTCCTGTGTCTAGAGGGGATCCATAACAGGAGAGAGGGAAAAACTACATCTTGTAACTAGATATGCCCCCAAAAAACTATGCTGCTGTCATTGATGGTTTTTTTTAAATATACAAATTCAAGTTTATTGGATGTAACTTGCTACTATACTATTCTTTGTTTGGTTGATGCTAATATTTTAGTTGTCATGGAAAGTACCTAAAGTCCTAAGAATTTTATTCGGTCTAATAGACCTTTAAACCATATCTGAAAACAGAACCATAAATGTAAAAAACACTTTCTACTTTATAAAAAGATAAAAACCACAGCATTTGTGTAACAATAAAAGACCAATATAAGGAGAAAAATGAAGTCATTAAAAGCGATAATAAAAAAGTTATATCAAAAGATATCATCTGAGGGAAAGAAAAAAATTGAATCCTAATGTTATTGCAGAGTCTTCTAGCAGACAGAGCAAGACAGAAACACAATGAGCAGTATGGCTATCACTGTATTATAAAAGAAGTATACCAGAAATCAGGAGAGAGAAATTTACACCTAAAACAGAGAGTTAAAGAATCTACCACAGGATCCCCACATAAAGCACAGTAGTCATTAACTGTTCAGTGTGCTCATAATAGTATTACAAAATGCATATCTAACAAAGCCTGTCTGTTCTCCCTAATGTCTATTTGTGTTTTCATTTATGTTGGCCACTGGTGAGAGTTGAAGGCATAATTTCAGAGTACATCTCTGAAAATGGAGTAATGTGAGGGACCAGAGTGATTTAATTCAGTTGTCTTTTGGTAAAGATACTAATTACAAGGAAAGATAAAGCTTGCAGAAGCTTGAAGACCGAATATTTATTATATCCTTTACTAGTCTCAAGCACTGGTTCTTATCATTTTTGCAAAAACTGAAGAGTAGACAACTCAAGACTGAGGGCACAAACCAGAAGCTGAAAAGCAGGTATGCCATCTTGTTGATTGAAGACAATTGATAACCAAACTAGCACTGAGGGTGGAGAAAGAATCAAAGAGGGACAAAATATTGGACAGTGAGATGCTTTAGCTATGTGACAAAGGTCGAATAAATGGAAAGAAGTTCAATATTAAAAATTCCAATTAATCTACTCTAATATTATAAGTTACAGAGTATTTAATAAAAAAATACTTTGATGATTAAATAATTCTCTGTGAGAAAAGATACACTCCTAGACACATAGAAATGGATAGGTGTCTGTATGTATATGTATGGGTATGTATGTGCATATACATACATGTGTACTTATCTGTGCATGTACCTAGATATATCAGATGTCTACTTCACAGAGACACTGATAACTATTTGATAAATTACACACAAAAGTCCTTTGTAAAATATAAAGTGTGACACAACATATTTTTTTCCCTAAGAATATAGTAAAAGGAGGGGCACCTGGGTGGCTCAGTCAGTTAAGTGTCCAACTATGGCTCAGGTCATGATCTCACAGTTTGTGGGTTCGAGCCCCACGTCGGGCTCTGTGCTGACAGTTCAGAGCCTAGAGCCTGTTTTGGATTCTGTGTGTGTGTCTCTCTCTGTCCCCACCCCACTCATACTCTGCCTCTCTCTGTCTCTCAAAAATTAATAAACATTAAAAAAAATTAAAAAATTAAAAAAGAATATAGTAAAAGGAGTGGTCCTAATAATTTATGGATGGCTAACTCCCACAAAATGAACTGATACTTTAAAGACTATAAGAAAAAAATGTGTCCTGTAATTATTCGGAGAGCATGCATTAGGGAGAAAGTCTGCTGCCAATACTCACGCGTTCTCAGCACACAGCATACATTTGTTGCTGTATGTTTTCCCATCAGTGCCACAAACAGCTGCATAATCCAGAGTACAGATAAAACCCCCATTTCTTTCTCCTTTTCTGAAATCATCGCAATTCAACTGCAAGAGACATTATCAAGGAACATCAAAATACAAGAGATAAAATATTCCTTAGGTACATAAATGAGTTAATATTTTAAACCCACAGCAATATAACTACACTGGAGAACAAAACAGGTTTAGGAGACTATAGTACACTAAAAAAGTCATGGATAATAAAACATGGTCCAAGAACAGAGATACAATTAGATTTCAGGAGAAAGAATTTCTATGTGATTTCAGTAGGGCAAGTCAGGCACCTCTGTGAAATTTAGTTTCCTGTTTGTCTGTCAAATCCTGCCTGTCTTCTCTACAGAGTAGTAATGAGGCCCAGTAGATAATGGATATGAAAACTCTCTGTAACTATAGGCTGTAACAAAGTTTTTATTATTACAGATGAGGATAGGGATCAGAAGCCAGATTGCTGGGTTCATAATTCTAACTCTCCCACATACTGGCTTTGTGATTTGGGAGTTACTTAACCCCCCTGGGCTGTAGTGTTCTTACTTGCAAAACGTGTACAATATTACTAACTTCTTAGGATTACAAAGAGGTTTCAATGTATGAATACATGCCCAGCACTTAGAATAGTGCATGGCATTTCGTAACCATCGACTGTTGTTGTTTTGTTGTTATTTTAAACATTTTCCCCACAGACAATCAGGCCAATAAGACTAAACAACCTTTTTTGGATGACGGAACAAATGCCCAAATCTCAGCTCTAGTGATACGACATGTACTTAGGGACACAGCTGTGCAGGGAGACAGCAACTGCTTGAGGTGATACCTGGAGACCAGCGTTTGAATCTCAGACCTGCCACCCACTCACTTCACCTCTTTGAACCTCGCTTTCCTCCTTGCCTGACAAATGGAAATTCACACCCTGTCCATATTACAGATTTATGCTGGGGATCAAGTGAACACTTGAGAAACCTTATTTGGCAACACTATTGTGACATGAGTTAACTAAAGAAGACCTCAAGTTAACTTGCATTTAATTTCTATCTAAAAGCAAATAATAACACTAGGTATTTTTCCAGTTATCAGAGGGCAACATAAGTTTTTGATGTTATTGTCATAACAAAAATATTTTAAATGCAAATGTGGAAAACTTACAATGTATAGATCTGTGACCTAGTATGTCACACAATACAAAGACTAAAAGTACAATGCATACAAATATATAATGAATTTGTGAACCAAAGGTGACATTGAGGACTTCGGAAAGACAATAAAAAAGGAAAAAGAATGTAGAATAGTAAAGAAAAGCTATGGGACATGCCCAACTATTCATGTCATATGTTTAGGAAGAAGTTAAAATAGAGGCAAAACAGGGTAAGTAATGGCTCTATGTGTTATTTCACTTGTTCGGTTGTTCATTTGTTCACTTGCGTTCTGATGAGAAGACAAAGACCATAAATATGATAATTTTAAATTATAATAAATGCTATGAAAAATAAACTGAACAATACCCACAATAGTGGCGATTTTAAATACAGTGTCGAGAATGGTCTCTCTGTAAAGGTAACATTTGAGGTGAGATGGGATTAATGAGAAGGAGTCAGCCACTGAAGATCTGAGGGAAGACTATTTCAGGCATAGAGAAACTACAATTGCAAAGGATTTGTGATAGGAACTAGACTGTCCTGTTTAAGAGGCACCAAGAAGTGTGGCTGAAGTAGAAGGAAAAAGCAGGAGAGCTGCTGGCTTTCTCTCTAAGGTCATTTCTGGAGAAACGACAGAAGCATGGGTGATAGGGATTGATTTTATTAACTTGGGACAATCACTGTGATTCCCCTTCACCAGCAAAAGCAAAGGCAGCATACTAGGTCACAGGTGTTGGCAGGGTGATGACAGGGCAGATCAAGAGCCCAGCTGTGAGGTGATGAGAACAGGTGCAGGTAGTTACTACTCCACTTCCTCCTCCCCCTCCAAACTCCAAGGGCTGGTAGATCACAACCTACAGAGAACACCTCTTCCTATTGCTAACAGATTCTGAGAGTGGACAGATGGATTTCTAACCTGTGGAGTAGGGAACAAACTGGAGGAGCAACACTGGTTCCAGAACATTCTGATCTGGGCTTCATCCCTTTTCCTATCCTTACACTCAACAGGAGAGGCAGAGCCTGAAGTGTGGCCTTAAACACCATCTCACTCACTGTAGCAGAAAAAGTAACTAAAGCTATCATGGAATCTTAAGAGTAAAAATATTTGTATACATGAGGAGCAAAACAAGGTAAAAGAAATATGGTAATGTGAGCAATATTCAGTATCAGTTGAAGCAGAATTATTGGAATGGATAGAAAAATAATTTATCAAAAGTGTAACTATGCTTTAGAGAGATAAAACATCTTCAACGTGAAACAGGAAAAAAGTTATAATGGGAAAAAACTGGAAGTTCTAGATATGGAAATATTTAAACGGCAATAAATAAAACAATATAAAGAATAAAAGAAGGATAGGTGCACATACCTAATGAATTTGTGAACCAGACAATCAGATCAAGAAACTCTTATAAAAGGCAATGATAAAGGAAAACAAAATTTAACATAAAAAATTTAAAGAACATGGTGAATAGAATTAGAAGTCCCCCAAAGGAGGCAAACATATATAGACAATAATATTTGAAGAAATAGGGAACATTTCTAGAACTAATGAAAACTGAAAAAACAAGAGAAAGAGAAATAGACATAGCAAATCAAAAATAGCATCTGGTCAATAACAAATTGGGGGAGGTTTAGGGAATTTTAAGCAAACCAGACTAGCCTAACATATGTTAGGGGAGAAAATACAGATATTGACAATAAACAAAGATGTTAGCAATAGTGATAAATAATTATAAATATGGATATTTGGTTAAGGGTAGTCATAAGAAGAACAAAAATAGGTATGCGACCTTTAACTCATCATCACACAAAAGCTGGAAAGAAGAGACTACTTTTAAAATATGTTTTTATTAAAGTCTGGTAACTGAAACTATGAAACATTAGGAGAACCAAGTCCTAGAAAAACAGAAATAACAAACTGAAAATGGGCTAAACACACAAGTTAAAATATAATTTGTTATTGGATTTTAAAAATTAGGATCAAATCAGGTATGGATGATAAGAGAAAAGTTAACATTAAAAAACACACAGATACTAAAACAACAGGGTAAGAAAGGATACAAGGTAAAAATGAATAAGAAGAGAGCAGATGCAGTAATATTAATACTAAAAGTATAGAATTCAGTTCAAAATGCATCATAAGTGACAAAGAAGGACTCTATATAAAGTAAAAGAAAAAGCAGAACATGAAGACATAGTAATCACTGAGTATTCATTCAGTTAATTAAACAGGCTTTAACTATGTCAAACTACAACCATCAGAATGTGATAGAATTAGATAACCAGGGGGCGCCTGGGTGGCTCAGTCGGTTGAACATTCAACCCTTGATTTTGGCTCAGGTCATGATGTCACAGTTCATGAGATCATGCCCTGCGTCGGGCTCTGGGCTGAAAGCATGGAGCCTGCTTGGGATTTTCTTCCTCCCTCTCTCTGTCTCTCTTTGTCTCTCTTTCTCTCTCTCTCAAAAATAAACTAAAAAAAAAAAAAAAAAAAAAAGAATTAGATAGGGGTGCCTGGGTGGCTCAGTCAAGTGACTTCAGCTCAGGTCATGATCTCACTGTTCATAGGTTCAAGCCCCACATTGGCCTCTGTGCTGACAGCTTGGAACCTGGAGCTTGCTTGGGTTTCTGTGTCTCCCTCTCTCTCTGCCCGCCCCCCCCCCCCCGTCAGTCTCTCTCTCTTAAAAATAAATAAATATTTTAAAAAATTAAAAAAAAAGAATTAGATAAATCAGTAGCTGGAGTTACA
The DNA here is from genome assembly GCF_018350215.1 of Panthera leo. Classification (NCBI taxonomy): domain Eukaryota; kingdom Metazoa; phylum Chordata; class Mammalia; order Carnivora; family Felidae; genus Panthera; species Panthera leo. The sequence goes on along the minus strand of NC_056679.1, from coordinate 123,250,389 downwards.
GACTTCAGCATGCACTTCTCAGAAATTGATAGATCAAGAGTAAGAAGTTAAGATGCTTAAGCCATCAGATTTTGATAGAAAACTACATCCATGACACAGAAAATAAACACTTTTTCCAAGACATAAGAAACATTTATAAAAGTTGAATACTTATTAGGTCACTAAAAAAGTGTTAGGAAATTCCAAAGGATCAATGTCATATGATCTATGTTCTCTGACCAAAATTCAATAAAATCAAAGTTAATTTAAAATAGGCAAAAATCAAATAATCAAATCAATAATATAAAGAATGTATTACTGAATAACTTTGCAAGGGAGGAAAATTAAAGAATGTTTGGCAAAGAATGACAAATGGAAACACTTGAAGTACCAATCTTTAGATAATCATTAATATCTTTAAGTACCCCGGTCACAGAATTTTAAAAGTTAAAAATTTTAAACTAGGTATTGTGCAATCCATTATAAGATGTGCAGGAGAACAAGATTAAAGAAACAAGAATGAATGACACAGATAACATAAACAATAGAGAAGATAAACAAAAACAGCTGGTAAGATAGATTTCTAGTACAATTGATATGAGAAAGAGAAGATGGAAATAAAAAATACAAGCAATGACCATTGAAAATAACTGTGTAAATGTTGAGATATACGTACAATAAAAGCATATTAGGAGTATCCATATGCTAAAACATCTGAAAACTAAAATGGAGATATGGCTTAAAAAAAAGTGTAAAACACTCTCCATTGTTTAATAAGAAAAGTTGAACAGACCAAAAGCATTAATCCAACTAATATACTGGCCTGAGATAATCCCTCCCCAAAATGCCACAGTCCTAATAGCCTTAAAGTCCATTTTTCTAAAGTCCTTAAATTAAGAGGAAAACTTATATTGAATAATAATAATTTGTTATTCCAAAAATTGAGAAAGCGTGTAAACTGAAAAACAATTACAGTTTTACTGAGGTTTTACTTAACATAAAATTCATGAATTTTAAGTGTACAATTCAGTGATTTTGGGTTAATTTATGGAGTTTTACAACCATCACCATAACTCAGTTTTAGAATATGTCTGTCACCCCAAGGGGTTTCCACTATGACCATGTACAGTTAATCCCAGTTCCCAGCTCTAACCTTAGGTAACCACAGAATTTTCTGACTATAAATTTACCTTTCCTCTATATTTCTCATAAATGGAATCATAAATATGCAATTGTTTGACTCTGGCTTTCACTTTGCCTAATGTTTTTGAGGTTCATCCATATCATAACAGTAACAGTAGTACTTTCTTTTTATTTCAGAATATATTTCATTCTATAAATGTAGCTCATTTTGTTCCATTACCAGTGGTCTTTCAGACACTTAGATCATTTCTAGTTTTGGATTATTAAAAAGAATGCTGTTATGAACATTCACATGCCTGGCATATGAGAGAGAGAATTTTAAATAGGCTCCACACTCAGCGTGCAGCCCCACTTGGGGCTCGATCCCACGATCCTGAGATTATGACCTGAGTCGAAATCAAGAGGCAGACGCTGAACCCACTGAGCCACCCAGGTGCCCCCAGTGTAGCTGCACTCTTGAGTACTCTTACCAGAAATCTGCAAGTGTTCCAGTTTCTCCACAACCTTAAAAACATTTTGGGTTTTTTTTTTTTTTTTTTTGTCTTTATGATTATAGCCATTGTAGTGGGTGTGTAATGGCACCTCATTGTGGCTTTAATGTGCATTTCCCTACATAATACCAATGTAAAACATCTTTTTAAGTGTGCACTAGCCATTAAGATATTTTTAGTGTAACAGCTGTTTTTAATTGAATTGTCTTCTTATGTCTGAGCTGTAAGCGGTCCTTATATATTGCAGATAGAAGTCTTTTACCCAATATATGAATATATGAAAATCAGAAATTTTCTCCCAGTCCATAGTTGCTTTTCTGTTGTTTCAAGGATTTAATTTGAAGCCCAAATGTTTGTATAGACATACTATGGAGACATGGCAGGTTTGGTTCCAGACCACCACCATAAAGCAAATACTGCAATAAGGCAAGTCAAATGAATTTTTTGGTTTCCCAGTACCTGCAAAAGTTATGCTTACACTATGCTAGTGTTTTAATAGTGCAATAGCATTATGTCTAAAAAACACCATGTACATACCTTAATTAAAAGATAGGTCTTTTTGGCTAAAAAATGCTAATCATCGTCTCAATTTTCAGTGAGTCTTCATCTTTTTGCTAGTTGAGAGTCTTGTCTCAGTATCAATGGCTGCTGATAATCAAGGTGGTGGTTGCTGAAAGCTGGTGTGGCTGTTGCAATTTCTTAAAATAAGACAACGAGGAAGTGTGCCATATCGATGAGCTCTTCCTGTCATGAATGATTTCTCTGTGGCATGCAATGCCATTTGGACTTCTTTCAAAATTGGAGGCAGTCCTCTCAAACCCTGCCACTGCTTTATCAACTAAATTTATGGAATATTCTAAGTCCTTTGTTGTCATTTCAACAATCCTCACAGCGTCTTCACCAGGAGTAGATTCCAGCTCAGATTACTTTCTTTGCTCATCCATAAGAAGTGACTCCTCATCCGTTCAAGTTCAATCACAAGATTGTAGAAATTTAGTCAGATCTCAAGCTCCACTTTTAATTCTAGTTCTCTTGCTCTTTCCATCCCATCTATAGTTGCTTCCTCTGCTGAAGTCTTAAACCCTTGAAAGTCGTCCATGGGGGTTCTCAACTCCTGTTAATATTGATACTGTATTTTGACCTCTTTCCATGAATCATGAATGTTCATGAATGTCAATTTCTACCAAAGAAAAAGCCTGCCACAGGATTTTGGTAGGGAAGATGTTGAATTTATAGATTCCTTTGGGAGAATTGTCATCTTGATAATAATTTCTCGATTGTTCATCATTAGTATACAGAAATAAAGTTGAATTTGCATTATTTATTTGCATGCTGAAATCTTGCTAAACTCATTTATTAGTTCTAGTTTATTTTCTTTTTGGATTTTCTATATATAGTATCATGTCCCTACAATGAAAAAAATTGGTTTTTTTCCCAAGCAGAATGTCTTTAATTAACTAAAACATTTTGCCTTATTATATTGGCTATACCCTCCAGTTCAATGTTGAATAGAAGTGGTGTGTTGAATAAGAGCAATAAGAACAACCATCTTTACTTTCTTCTCAATCTCTTTGGCCTCTAATCATTAAGTATGATTTTAGTTATAGGTTTATCATAGATGCCCTTTATCAGCTGAGAAAGTTTTTGTCTATTGGTAGTTGTGTGTGTGTGTGTGTGTGTGTGTGTGTGTGAAAGAGAGTGTGTTTATCTTGAATGAGTGTGGAATTTTGTCAAATGCCTTTCTGCATCTATTAAAATAATCGTGTAGTTTTGCCTTTATCAATGTGGTGTAATAGATTTTCTGTTGTTAAAACAATCTTGATTTCCTAGAGTAATTCCTACTTGGTCATGGTTTTATCTTTTTTATGTTGTGGATTCTGTTTGCTAATGTTTTGTTAAACATTTTTCCATGTACGTTTATAAGTAATATTTGCCAGTAGTTTTTCTGTAGTTGTGTTATCTTCATTTGTTTTTTTAAAACTTTTTAATAATGTTTATTATTTATTTTTGATAGACCGGAGGAGCGGCAGAGAGAGAGGAAGACACAGACTCTGAGGCAGGATCCAGGATCTGAGCAGTCAGCACAGAATCTGATGCAGGGCTCGAACCCTACAAACTGAGATATGACCTGAGCTCAAGTTGGATGCTTAACCGACTGAGCCACCCACATGCTCCACTTCTTTTGGATTTTGTATCAAAATAATACTGGCTGGTGTTACCTCTACTTCCTGAATGAGTCTATAAAATATTGATACTGTTTCTTCTTTCATTATTTGCTGGGGATCACCACTAAAGTCTGAACTTTTCTTTGATTTAATCATGGATTCAATTTTTTTGCTTGTTATACATGTATTTTGATGTTCTAATTTTGGGGTCAGTTTTTAATAATTCATTTATTTCTAGGATTTTTTCCATTTCATGTCAGTTGTCTACTTTTTTGTGGCACAAATTTATTCATAATACTCTACTATAATCCTTATAATTTCTCCAGGGCATATATTGATATCCCAAATCGCATTCCTGATTTTGGTTAAGTATTGTCTTCTCTCTCTCTCTCTCTCTCTCTTTAGGTCAATTTATTTAAAGATTTGTCTCAAGGAACCAATGTTTGGTTTATTAAATTTTCCTATTGTTTTAATAAAGTTTTGTATTTTATAGATTTCTGCTCTAGTCTTTATTATATCCTTCCTTCTGCTTGGTTGAGATTTAGCTTGCTCTTCTTTTTCTAAGCTTCTTAATGCGGAAGTTAAGATTATTAACTTGTGAACTTTCTTCTCTGATTTATGCATTTAGAGCTCTATAGAATGCTTTAGCTAAATGCCCAAGTTTCAAATTGCTATGTTTTTAAAAATTTTATTCAATTCAAATTGTGTTCTAATGTCTGTCAGGAGTGTTTCTTTTATCCATCAATTTTTTAGGAGTATGCTGCTTAACATGCAAATATTTGGGAATTTCCAGAATTTCTTTCTCTTGCTGGTTTTGTATTCAATTCTATTTTTCAGAAAACATACTTTGTATGATTTTAAATCTTTTAAATTTATTGAGATACGGGCTCCTAGGTGGCTCAGTTGGTAGAACACCCAACTCTTGATCTCTGCTCAGGTCATGATCCCAGGGTTGTGGGATCAGCCCTGCATTGGGCTCTGCGCTGAGCATGAAGCTTGCTTAAGATTCTCTCTCTCTCCCTCTCCTCCTTCTCCCCCACTTACACTCTCTCTCACTCTCTCTCAAAAAAATAATAGATTTATTGAGATAGATATCTTATAGAATGTTCCATTGTTTCTTAAAAAGAATGTACCTTCTGCAATCATTAGGGAAATACTCCCTATATTTCAGTTAGTTCATAGTGTTGCTCAAGTATTCTATATCTTTGATGGTATTTTCTCTAGTTGGCTCTTTCAACTTTTAAAAGTAGAGTATTAAAATTTCTGACTATTATTGTTGAATTGTCTCTTTCTTTACTTATAGCATATTTAGTTTCACACATTTCGAGCTTCTGTGAGTAAGAGCAGTTATAATTGTTATATCTCCTGATGTGTTAATACTTTTAAAATTATAAAATGTCCTGGGGTACCTAGGTGGCTCAGTTGGTTGAGTGTCTGACTTCAGCTCAGGTCATGATCTCACAGTTCGTGAATGTGAGCCTTGCATCGGGCTCGCTGTTTTCAGCACAGAGCCTGCAGAACCCACTTTGGACCCTCTGTCATCCTTTCTCTCTCTGCCTGCCCACGCTCTCTCTCTCAAAAATAAAAATAAAAACATTAAAAAAATAAAATTATAAAAGGTCCCTATTTGTCTCCAATAATATTTGACTTAATGTCTATTTTGTTAGATAGTAGTATAGCAAATCCTGCTCTCTAGTGTTATACTTGTCATGGTATCACTCTTCATTTCAGACTCCTGTGTCTGTAGATCTAAGGAGTATCTATTGGAGATAGTTTATAGTAGCTTTTTTTTTAATTAAACAACAATCTCTGACTTTTGATCAGAATGTTTAAGTCATTTACATTTAGTATAATTATTGATATAGTTGTATTTATATTTGCTATGTTTCTGCTTGTTTTCAATATACTCTTACCCTTTTTACTTCTCTGTTCTTCCACTACTGCCTTCTTTTGGGTTAAATATTTCTAGTATGTCTTTTTAATACTTCTGTTGATTTTACATATTTATTATATATATCATTTTATTGCTGCTTATTCTAGTGATTATCATATTCAGCCCAGTTTATCCCAATCTATTACAGATTAATATTTAATTCTGGTAAAATATAGACATTTTGCCCCTATATAGCTCCATTTCCTTTATTCCCCTTTGTACTATGGTTATCTTAAATATTTTATCTATACACCCAATAAAACAGCATTATAGTTAATGCTTTATAAAATATTATATTGTTAAAAGAAACTAGGTAAAAATAAGGGAAATATATTTATAAAGTAGTTCATTTTAACCCATGTGTTTACCATTTCTGGTTCTTTTCACTTCTTTCTATAAATCCAAGTTACTATCTGGAAGTGATTTCCTTTCATCTAAAAGACTACCCTATTATTACTTGTAAAACAGGTCTGAAGGCAATAAATTTTCTCCAATTTCACTTATTTGGAAATGTCTTTTTTTGACTTAATTTTTATTGGTTAATTTTGGTGAATATAGAATATGGATAAACATTTTTTTTCTTTCAGTACTTTGAGTATGTCATACCATTGTGTTCTGGTCTTCATTATTCTAGATGAGAAGCCAGTCATTAATTTAAACCATTATATACAATGTGTCATTTTTCTTTTTCCACTTAAATTTTTTTCTCTTGATTTCAGCATTTTAATCATGATAGGCCTAGGTGTTGATCTCTTTGTATTCATACTATTTGGGACTTGTTGCAATTACTGAATGTAAAGAGTAAGTTTTTAAAAATCAAACTTGATACATTTTAGGCCATTATTCCTTCATATAATTGTTCTGTTTATTTGATCTTTTTTATTTTTGGTATTTCTATTGCACATGTATTGACATGCTTACTACCTCAGGGATTCTTTGTGTCCATTTTTAACCAATATTTTTTCTACTTCCATTGTTAATTTTTATTTATCTTTCTACAAGTTTACTAATTCTTTTTTATGCAGCCTCAGAGCTTCTTTTGAGCCTCTCTACTGAGTTTTTTGTGTGAGTTATGCTATCAACTCCAGAATTTCTATTTGAGGTATTTATCTTTGTCTATCTCCGTCTCTATCTCTATTTACTGAAAATGTGCATTTATTTATTCTTTGTTATTATACTTTCCTTTAATTATTTCAGTAGTGTTTGAACTATTTAAACACTTTTAAAATAGCTGCTTCAAGCCTTTGTCTGCAAAATCTAACCCCCAGAGGCATTCAGATAGTTTCCATTGGCTTTTTTTCCCCCTGGGTAGGGGTCATACATTCCAGTTACTATTTTCATATTTCATAATTTTTGTTGATGGCTAGACATTTTGGATAATGATTTCACTATAAAGAATATTTTTGCTGTTGTGTTGCTTATTTGCATCTTCGGCTGGGCTAACTCTCTGATTTCTTGCTGTCCCACAATGTACAGTTGTTGATACATCTGCTAAAAAAATGTTTATAGTTTTTATTTTTTTAAGATTGGGTCTTTAGGTTTTTCTTTCCATATCTCTATAGCTTAGCAGATGGCCAATGATTAGACACAGTTTGTGCTCAAACATCTCAAGCTAGTAAGGCTTCCATCCCCTACAGATAGGCCTGTGTATATTGAGGAGGACATTCAAAGTTCAGAATACATTTACATCTACCTCAGCATTTGCTTTCCACTGGGATTTTTTCATGTGTGTTTTCTAAGTGCTTGTGCACAATATTATGGCCAACGAAGACTTTGTGAATTGCTCAGTCTTTCTTTACTCTCTGCTGCCTATATATGAAGACCCAGCCAGAAATATGCTTGCCTCAACCATGTTACCACTTCAGGCCATTGTCTTTACTCTGGGTGAAGATCATGACATCTACTGGAAACACCTCTGGATACAATTGTTGCCCACTGCTCTAAATTACTTCAATAAGACAGTGCAGTTGCTGACCCTCATAGTCTGCCCAACTGGTGGACACTCTATACCAACCCAACAACAAGAGTGAGATGGGAGTTTCCTTAAGAAGAACATCACAGACTCCCATTGTTCTAAATCAAAGTTCAGCAGTTTTTCAAGCATAAATGCTTATCAGATTGACATAGGCTACTGGTCAATTTCCAGATGCTATAAGGGTTGTTTTGGTCAATTTTGTCTAGATTTATAGTTGGTTTTTGAGGAAAGGATTTGCTAACCTTGTTATTCAGCTATAGCCTTAAGTGCCACTTCTCAGGGTAATTTGATATTGATTTCAAAACCAGATAAGAATAATTAAAAAGAGAAAAGTATACACTCATTTTACTTAGGAAAAGAGTTTCAAATTTTCTAAATAAAATACTAACTATAATTCAACAGTGTATTAAAAATATTAAAAATATATTAAGGTTAGTATGATTTACCCTAAGAAAACATGAATAGTTTAACATTAGCAAATTTATCAAGAAATTTATTACATTAATAGACTGAAAGAGGAAAGTTAGAAAATTATTTCAATAGTTGCAGAAAAGGCATTTGACAATGATCAAAACAGATTTAGAATATTAAGAACAGAAAGAAATTTTTCTAAACCTGCTATAGTTTATTTAAAAAACACTTACAGTAAACATACTTAGTGGAGAAACTTTAGATATATTCCTTTTAATATATGAAGAGAGTGCAATCTGATGTTCATTATCATCACTACTATTTAACTTTTGAATTCTAGATCCTGGCCAATGATACAAGAAAAGAAAAAGAAATAAAGGAGTGATGAAATGCAAAAGGAAGTTATGAAACACCTACTATCTCTTATTATCCAGATAATGTGATGAACTACCAAGAAAAAATGATAAAATTAATAGATAAACTATCAGAATTAACAGAAGATGCCATAAAGCTATTCAGTGTAAGATTAACCTGTAGAAATCAAAAGAATTTTTCTATACCAGCAATAACCAGAAAGAAATACCATAAATAAAATACCAATCAAAATAGCAATAAAATTACAAATTTTGTAGGTATTAGCAAAAATCATAAAAATCTCTGTGGAGAATATAGATTTCATGAAGTACACAGAAATTATTATGAAGTAACGATAAGGTATTCTGTGCTCTTGAGTTGGTCAAGTTACTACTATAAAAAGTCAATTTTAGGGGCATCTGGGTGGCTCAGTCGGTTAAGCGTCCAGCTTCTGCTCAGGTCATGATCTTGTGGTTTGTGAGTGCAAGCCCCACACCTGGCTCTGTGCTGACAGCTCAGAGCCTGGAGCCTGTTTCAGATTCTGTGTCTCCCTCTCTCTGCCCATCCCCCACTCACACTCTGTCTCTCTCTTAAAAATAAATAAACATTTTAAAAAAGTCAATTTACTCAAATTAATTTATAAATTATTTGTATCCCTAATCACTTTGGGTTCCCAAACTCAAGTTAGATTTTTTCATAAACTGAATAAACTGTTTATTTGTAATATAGGGGGGAAATATAGGTCTATACATAGGTAAGTCAACTTTGAAAAAGATGAATTAAGAAAGGGGACCTGCCTTATTAGTTATTAAAGCAATGAATTCATCTAAACAGAATAGGTAACTCAGGAACACATACATACACACATATGAACTTAATATCCTACACAGTTGGCAACCTAAATCATAAATAAATGAATCAATCAATTAAAAAATAAAGTCTCTACACAGACCAAATACATTAAAGACTATGAGGAATTAGACGAGGGTGGTAGAAATGAAAATGGTAAAAAGGAGTCATACTTGGGATATACTTTGGAGGCAACACCAATGACAGTTGTAGATGGACTGGATATTAGAGTTGGAAAGTGAAAAAATGACATACTAGTGAAGTAGAAATTGATGCAAGAGAGAAAGGATTTCTGTAGGAGGAAAATTCTTGAACTGGAAGAGCACCTTATTCTGAAAGTGAGTATCAGGGTTGATTTTTGATGGGAGGTATCTAAGCACAAAAAGTGGGTAGATTTTTCTCTCTTATAGTAGACAGAAAGTAACAACAAAAACAGTGTAATTACATGAACTGATTCAAACACAAATAAGTAAAAATCTAAACAGAAATTATCTGAAAGGCCCAGAGACAAATATGAACTACCTTAATTTACAAGTACTTTCCTAGGTGGGAAAAAGTAACCATAAGAACTTAAGAGGTAAAAATTATAACTCAGGCATAAAATGATAACAGAAAGGTATAATGTGTTCAAATTCTAAAATTTTATTTCTTAAAAATCCTACTTGATTAAAATTCAGCAAATATATGCCTACATGTGAAAACATCTGACTAGCAATATTTAGAAATAGTTTTGTTAAAATTGGTATGTTTGTATAATTCATTTTTTGGTTTGTATTTCCTTGTATTTTATATTTTAAAACATCACTGATTAGTTTCTCATGAAGGAGAAAGATGGGGAACAGAAGGTGGAGGAGAATAGATCTTACTGAAGGAGCCTCTCTCTAAATGTGACCAGTAAGGGCAGAATTGGAACTTACCAGTAAACCTTTGGGATCTCCACAGACTTTACAGAGCACAGAAGCAGCTTGCTTTTGCTCAGATAAAGGATTTTCAGGGATTGACCAATTGAGTGGTGACTGTGTTATTGTTTTGGAAGTGAGATTGGTTGAGTTCAGGCAAAGAATTTGGTTGACTAGATTTACTGTGGAGGCTAAGATTCTCAGACAGACCTGAGTAACGTTGACAGGGAAAATTTTAGCTCGGTTAGCCCAGGGATGTTACAGCAATTTGGGTGTGCCTCCCCTGACTGATCATTTTAATTATGTGTCAGGGACAGGAGTGGAGGAGAAAGAAGATGTTGGAAAAGAAGCTACAGAGGAGATCTATAGTGATATGAGTTGTCACGATTCCTAGTGGTAACCCCAGCTTTGTCAATAACTTACTGTGACACGGTGTACCCTAGAAATTTCCCTTAATCTGGGTCTAGAATTCTTATTTTTTTGTAGAAATACAAAAATTGTGTATACATAAAAAAATAAAAAGTGAAATCATTGTGTGGTGGCTGGCAGCTGTATGGTTTCATTTTATTTGATTTTTTATCAAAAAAAAATTTTTTTTTTTTTTACCACAGAGCACTTTTCTCAAACAAATATTAGCCTGTATTCCAATCTACAAAATAGTTACAAATAAGCAACGCTAGTTGAGTTAGGGAAACTACAGGTATCAGAAAGGACATGAGTAGGAAATAAAAGAAGGAAAGAAAAAACAAAGAAAAGGAATTAGATGCCTGCTAACACGTGTTAAACCTTGTACTTGGCTTTTTAAACCTAGTTTCTCATTTGGTCCACATTCCATTTCACAGATGAAAAAACTGAGACGCAGAGACACATAAATTGTCCAAGTGACATAGACAATAAATAAGAGTTCTGAGATTTGAACTTAGTTCTAATAGTTCCATGAAGGCTCTTGGTGAAGCCGAGACAGGACAGGAGGAATGAGAAATGGCTATGGAAGGCAGACATCACACTTACTTACTCCACCTCTTAGCGTCTGTCAGTGCCCAAAATGTTTTCTGAGAGTTAGGTCATGGGTTGGGCATAGGGACAAGCTGTACCAGATAGTTAGCCCACCCCTGGACTAAGCCATGTTCCCTCCCTTCCTAAGTAGTTGGCTTCACAACAGGTATGACCTAGTAATTAGGAAATAAACAAATAGTTTTAAATAGTCAAACATAATCTTGAAAGTAAATATGACAAGTTGACTTCAAATAATCTCACCGTTTCTGGGGCATCGGCCTGAGTGGCTCTTGTTAAATGCCTAGCCCTCTTCTGGGATTTTGCTTGTTTTTCCCTGGAAGAGAGCAAGGAAGAGCATAGCTTGCTTAGATATGTTTTCCCAATTTGGGGGATAATAGCATACATGTCAAACTTAATTTTGACTCTTACCCTGAGCTCAATCAGGTATATCAGAAGTGAGGTACATGCAGAAATGAGCCAAGGTACCATAAATGTCTCCTCAGTACTGAAAAATATCTCAGATATGGTTCCACAGAAGGCAAGAATCTTTACCTTTAACTGCATAATGACTACTCCCCCACCCCTTTCAGTGCTTTCAACATCTAGGTGGTCACCAACTCTAAAAGCCATCTCTGCCATTGTTGGAATAGTCTCTTTGAAAGACCATGTTCACACTGAACCAAAATCTATCTGTCTGTTTGTTTCTGGTTCTACACTCTAAGGTCCCACAGAGAAAATTCAGAAATTTGAGGATAGCTTTTATGCCTTGCACAGTTTCCTTTCCAGATTAAGAAACCGAGTTTATTCCGACATAATTTAAGTAAGTGATAAAAATAATAATTGAGTGAATGACTTCAAAGAGATAAACTGCCTTGTATGTCTCAAGGCATTCTACTTTTGTTTTAAATTATTTTTCAATAAATGTACTAGGTTCATAGTTTCAGTCTCCTGTCAAGACAATCCTATGTAACAAGGAGGAAGCTTTGTAGTAACTAATACAACTGCTAGTTTACATTCAGGGTTCAAGAGAATAATTTGCCATAGGTCTCCCCCCATCCCCACCTAAATCTTGATCTTTTTCCTTCATCTTCCCCCAGTTTCTTCACTAGCAGCAGCATGTGTGATCATGGCTTCATTATCCCAATATTATTGACTATGTCAAATTAAATCCCCTGAGATTTAATTAGCATTTAAAAAGCTAATTATAACATAATTATCTTAAATGGATCAGCTTAGTGTTGGCTTAGTATCAGTGTTGAAGTTTTGATGGTGGTCAGAAATTAAAGATGACCTCCCTATTCAAAAACAAAATAGAACACTTTGATTTGAGGATTTTCTATTGATAGCAAGCCTTCTTCCACCTTTGGGTGTCATCAAAGAGAAGGAAGTCAAGTTAAGAAGCATTACATGGATGTTGGTAAACTTTCAGGACACTCAGCCTTTCTGAGCTGCCGGGATGTAGAAAATAAAATTAATTCTTTAGACCTTTTCATCCTACTGTAATCCTAGGTGTCTACAGACACTGGCAGCTCACAGGGTCAGAGTGCAAGATGTGTCCTGCTTAAAGCCTTCTACTGTTTGGCTGCCATAAGGAGAGCCTGGCATCATTCCCAGGGTGGGGGGGGAGTGGCTTTTCTCACTCCTGAGGGTACCACAGAGTCAGGGCTTAACACATCTAAGAATTCTTTTTTCCCAGAGTCAGGAAACTCAAATTGGAACTATATCCTTAAAAGACTATTAAGTGCTACATAAGGTATTAACCCTCTACCCTCTGGAATGTTTTAGAATACCATTTGAGTGATTTAAAAATCTTTCCAGGAGGCACCTGGGCGGCTGAGTCAGTTAAGGGTCCACCTCTTGATTTCAGCTCAGGTCATGATCTCGAGGTTAGTGAGATCAAGCTCCACGCAGGGCTCTGCGCTAACAGTATGGAGCCTGATTTGGACTCTCTCTCCCTCTTTCTCTGCCCCTCTTCCGCTCCCTAGCGTGGTCTCTCTCTCTCTCTCTCTCTCTCTCTCTCTCTCAATAAATAAATAAATAAATAAATAAATAAATAAAAAAAAGTTAAAAAAAAATCTTTCCAGGTAGGAGGTACTTATCCAACTTCTGCTAAGCATTTTTATTTAACCATTTAGATTTAGAAAAGTACATTTGATGGGATATAAAAAGAATACATTTACTATTTCAGAGAATAGCTGGTAACTCAAACACTCAAAAGAACGAGAACTTTTACTCACAGTATCATTTTGCATGTGGCACACCTGCTGATGAATGCTATTCCATCCGGGCTTTGAAAAAGTTTTTTATCTTGGGAACAAAATAATTTTCCATTTTTCATCAATGCCCGATATTCATTGCATGTTTCCTAAGGAAAAGATTTAAAGAACTGTGTTTACTGAAGCTCATAAAACCAAGGCTTTACCTTCTAAGAAGAACTTCCTTGAGCAATATTATTTAATGACCACTACCTGATTTCTATCGAAGCCAATCACTCAATTGACACAAATAACACGAATTCAAATAATGACTGGATTGTCCCTTGGGGATTGAAAATCCACTTAATAAGCATTCATCTAAAACAACGAGTAAAATGGAAAGACCTGACCTCATATTCCAGGGCTGTCATTCCCAAGCCCAATAGCCTTCTCAAATTAAGTTCTCAATGGCTAACTTACCCTATCTGTAAAAACAGGATATAATTTCATATGTTTCATATGTCTTGTGAACATTAAATATTATAAGTATGTGAAACATTCAAAGGTGCTTGATACATAGTAAATAATCAATAATTACATTCCTCTCCCCTCTTCTTCCTCCTTTATTATTATTGTTGCTATTATTATTATTATTGGAATATGATGAATATAAGATACCCAGCACACAGTAGGTCAATAATAATTGCTGTCAAAAGGAACATGAAAAGACTACTGAAAAGGTAAATTCAATATATTTCATGGAAGGCTTTCTGTATGTCACTATTTTCTAGGAACTTAAAATCAATGGTGCATTTGCACTATCTCATAAAGTACTAATTTAATATGTCATACTTGCTATCAGTTTAGAAAATCCACTAGGTATTTAGAGCAAGCCTTTAGAATGTAAGTTCTGTGGGGTTTTTATTTTGTTTTGATTTTGCCAAAAAAAAATACTGCCTCAAGATGTTTACATAAGAAAAAAAAATTAAACGATGCTTTTGTGTCCAACTCTGACAAATACAACCTCTTCAAAAGAATTGATCATAGAATTCTGTCCAGCCTCTTATATCTTTATAATAATCATTCAATAAGTTAACAAAAAGTCATTACAATATTAATATACTTTGCTAAGTGCCATGTATATAGCTAGATGCATGGATAGAGCAATGAGGCAGGAGCATCCTTGCCTGAATTGTGCTTACCATCTAATGGATACTAATGGATAATGATGTACTTCACCTAGCTTCTTTAACATGGGAGGCAGTTGGTAGCACTAGCAGAATAATTAATGGAGAAGAGGAATAAATAAATAATATCAGTGACAAGCCCTGGGAAATTTTGCTAATGGTGACCTACTAAAATACCTCAGAAAATGATTATCACCACCCAGTGATGTTATCTGAGTAGCACAGTAATAATTTCTGGCAACTGACTGATGACTAGGCCGCTTGAGCTCTGTGTAGTCTCTGATTCTATAGTATCTTTTTTTTTTTAAGTTTATTTATTTATTTATTTTGAGAGAGAGAGAGAGTGCATGAGCAGGGGAGGGGCAGAGGGAGAGGGAGACAGAACCCCAAGCAGGCTCTGTGAGCCTCACAAACTGTGAGATCATGACCTGAGCCGAAACCAAGAGTCTGACGCTTAACCAACTAAGCCACCCAGGAGCCCCTGATTCTACAGTATCTTATGCCAACATGGAAAGTTACTGCTTAGCTTGCCAGACATAACTGATTCTAAAAAGTCTAGATGCAACTTTGTCATAGAGAGAAGAGCCTGGTATTTTTTGTGATGGAAACATATCCTTTGTGAGTTAAGATAAAACTCAATGCTATTTTTCTGAGTTGTGAAATAATCCAATGGATTCTCTTGGCAAACAGAATAAAGGCCATAAAAATTAAAAGCAGGAGGTGGGTTTTTCCCTGGAAAAACCTTTGGCTTGTTTTCATTTTGTTTTGTTTTGCTATTGTTGTTGTTGTTCATGTCTTCTCCACATGTCTCAGAAAAACTAAAGCCCTCCAGGGCCAAGCTCTTTCCTTTACTGGCTCTGACATAGCTCATTGTCTTCTACTGTCTCTCCTCCAATATCATAATACAATCCCCCAGGAGCTGGCATCACCTCCATTCTGTGTTAGGGCACTAACAAGGTGCTTTTGACTATAATAACCCTTCTGTGATAACAAATTTAAATGTATGGTAAAGATCCTTGCAGATGACTACAGTCATTTTCTGTGCTGTTCCGGGTCATGTTTATAACATTCAACATGCTTTTCTGGAGCTGTCAAGAACTCAAGCTACTGAATTTGGAAAATAAAAATTCCAGGACCATAAGAAACATTAAATCAATACTTCTCATTTCTGACAAAATATACAAAGATTGCTATCAGAAATATTTCCAGAGACATAATTATTTCTTTGTGTTCTTCTTGCCTATGCCAACATAAAGGGTGGCTAAATTTATTTTTAAAAGAAATAGAGTTTGTACAAAGTCCCAGTTGCAAAATTGCCTGGATGGCTCAGTCGGTTAAGCGTCCGACTTCAGCTCAGGTCATGATCTCGCAGTTAGTGGGTTTGAGCCCCGCATCCAGCTCTGTGCTGACAGCTCAGAGCCTGGAGCCTGCTTCAGATTCTGTGTCTACCTCTCTCTCTGCCCTTCCCCTGCTCATGCTCTGTCTGTCTCTCTCTCTCTCCTTCAAAAATAAAAACATTTAAAAATTTAAAAAAAAAATAGAAATATCTATCAGAAATCACCACTCATTATCATAGAGTCTGAAAAAGCAAATTATGGCTTCATGCACAGTGATATTTATACAATACTCTTCTTTTTGCCAGTATAAAACATGCAAGTGAGCATGCTCTCTGACTCCTTCAAATCCAAGTTTTTTCTACTCTACCCTACTACCCTACTTATTCCGTAGAGGTTTCTGAGCCTCTCCTCAGACAGCAAACTTAGATGAAATAATAGAGACTACGGTGAAATTTTCTACAGGGGGTGCCTGGGTGGCTTAGTCAGTTAAGTGTCTCATTCTTGATTTTGGCTCAGGTTATGACGTCACGGTTGGTGAGACAGAGCCCTGAGTCAGGCTTTGGACTTCAGATCTTTGTTTTAATGCTGTCTTTTTAGAGAAAACTTCTTGACTATCCTAAGAAGAACTGATACTACCTCCATCCCCAGAAATTCCTACCTTCCATCCTACTTCATTTTTCTTGTGACACTAATCATTATTTAATGTGCTATACATTTTATTAATTGACTCATTCACTTGTCTGTTTTTCTCCACTAAGATGCAAGTTCCACAAGGACTGGGTTCCTGTCTGTTTCCTTACTTTCCAATATCTCCAACATCTCAAACAGGGTCTGACAAATGGTAGATGCTGAGTAAATATTTATTGAATGAAATACATACACTGACATACATATACGAATATATACTAGGTAGAGACAACCCCTTTATACACAATAATCACAAGAGCACTCACTTCAGCTTTCTATGTATGTTGTTACTTTTTCAGGTGTGAAACTGAACAATACTAATTCACTGGTATGTTTATGGAATTTTTTTTAACTTTATTTATTTGGAGAGAGACAGAGAGAAGACATGGGGGGTGGGGCGGGGGGGGGGGGTTGGCGCGCAGAGAGACCATCGCAAGCAGGCTCTGTGCTGTGAGCACAGACCTCAACCTGGGGCTCGAACTCACAAACTGTGAGATCATGACCTGAGCCGAAACCAGCAGTCAGAAGCTTAGCAACTGAGCCACCCAGGTGCCCCTGTTTATGGAATTTTGAAGCACTCCTTTAGCATGGTAGATTGCCTCTTACAGACATCCATCATCATTTGTACATTGATATGCGTGTCTGTGTGTGTGTGTGCGTCTGTATGATTCATGTCTTCCTTCATAAAGACTTGTTTCTGTTTTTAACGAAAGCTATTAGTACCTATCAGTATAATATGTCTGTATTATTAACGTGAAGGTGTTGGCCACAGATCATTTTTCTTTAGAGATCTTGGAATGGATTCAATGAACAGAAAAAGCAGGACTAACCTGATTTTCACCCTCACTGGCAGCATCTGGGACAAAAATATAGAAACCAAAGTTAAGGGAATGTAAACTATTCAATAAACAAACAATTCACTCAGTGCAGTGTCTTGCTTATTTTAATGGCAATATGTTATAAAACCACAAATTGTTTTTGAACACATTAAAACTTACGATGGCAAATAAAATGAAGGCACTGCACCAAGAAATCAGCACGTACACTCACAGAGGTCCAGTCACTCATAAAAGTCTAAATTACTTTGGAAAATAATACTCATATACTTTCTTACCCCCTCAAAATATCTGATTTCAAAAAGATCCTTTCACAGAAAAGTATGAGAGACCTCTCTTAAAATTATAATGTAACAAATACCAAGTATATCACAGCAATTATAATTTAAAAGTATAGTGTAGCGTAAAGTTTATATCATATATACACATAAAATTAAATTTTCTCAATTCTGGCAACTCTGCCTCCTTATTACAGCTACAAGAATTAGAGATTTGACAAAAATTAAGAATGATTAAAATCCCAAGCTATTATACTCTCTTATTAACAGACTCCAGCGCCCCCCTTTTTTAATGTTTATTTTTTGAAAGAGAGAGGGCGAGCGGGGGAGGGGCAGAGAGAGAGGGAAACACAGAATCTGAAGCAGGCTCCAGGCTCTGAGCTGTCAGCACAGAGCCGGTGCGAGGCTTGAATCCACAGACAGCAAGATCATGACCTGAGCCAAAGTAGGTTGCTTACCCAACTGAGACACCCAGGCGCCCCAACAGACTCCCTTTTGTACCTACACACTTATTTTAGGAAAGTGACATCATTTATGTATAATAATCTCCAGACTCTTCATCTCTGTGATTTTCTTTTAAAAAATGCAAATGCTTCAGAGAAGATTGAGCCTAGGCAATTCATGTTTCCTTCAAATTCAAATAGCAAGTGCAAAAACTTACCTTTCACTTCTTATAAAAGTCTCTTACCCTTTAGGAGAGATGCTCTCAGTTCATTTAGGATTTGGTAATACAAAGATAAAATATACTAGAAGGCACTGCTACTTTAAAATAGGAATAGATGATTGAATTTTATTTTTAATTGTTTATATATAGTACTATATATATATGAAATATACATCTACATTTTAAATATCTACTACATACATAATTCCTATCAGTATGAATTGATGTAGTTGGTTATGGGAAGATGAAGAAGAATCTATTAGCTTTTCAGAACTAATAAAGATTTAATAGAAGGATTTATCATTGGTAAAAATTCAGATTGTGTCAAACTACTTGCCATTTCTAAAGATAACAACATATTTATTAAGCCACATATGTAATCCTTCAAAACTCTGTCCGGCAAGATATTTCAAGATTATACATACACACATACATATATACATACAAACACACATTTCAGGAGTAGGGGGAGGGAGACAAGTCCCTGCCTAGGGCTTTACCATGTGTGGCAAGAGGCTTAGATTACATGCAAATTGCTCACCTTGTATAAGGCAAACAGCCAGGGTCAGAAGCATTGGCACTGTGGCTATCTTCATGTTGAAGATGATGTAAGTTGGTTACAAGTCTGCTCCGTGCATTGCTCACCAGCTGGTGCTCTAAGACTGAACCCGTGGAGATGCAGCCTACTTTTTATATATACTGGCAAATACTGGTGACACCCACAACAACAACCAATATTATAAAACCAGTTGTTCAAGGTCGTGCTAGACTTAATACACCACATCAATTTAGTTTCCATCCTTTAGCATCCTGTCAAGGGAGCAGATTTGAACCGATAATGTTTATTTCTACAGTTCTAATATGTTTTCATGATACCTCCCCCAAAAAGCGATAGATTGAATCCAAGAATGTCATTAAAGTTTAATACTCCACGGTTATTAGTATCTAAGAACTGAATTCTTCACCAAGACCAGACACATTACTTTTCAGACAAACATGTTTCTAACTGGGCTCCCTTCATAAGTGGGAGGGGAGGGAAAAAGACAGATGGATTACCCTACTAGTCAGAGACTTACAGATTCCCACATCTGGAGAAAGTTGCCTGTAGTGAGAGAAGCTGTTGCTTCCATCCGCAGATGTTTTGAAGTGTCTCAATTCAGTGCCATGGACTCATGTACAAGTTAGAATTTAACAACCCACAGAGCTAACCCAGCAAGATTCTAACACTGAGTACATGGGAAAGCTGAAATTCAGAAAAGGAACACTGACTTTCCCCAGAACACACAGTTTAGAAGGAAGACTCAAGGGTGGTACTTGGAGAAGACCACAAGTTCAACACTTTTTTCAACTTTTTTCATGGCTTCCATCACGCATTAGTAAAGGCAGAAACTGTGTGAAATCAAAGCTTGCACATAACTACTTTTAAAAATTCTCAACCTGAAGGATATTTTACATTCTAAGGTCTCACTTTTTGGTTTAACCAAACATCGTAATCATAAACATTAGAGTCTCCAGCTTTAAGTTTCCACAACCCATCACTCCCCAAATGACTGTTTGAAAAACTTGTCTCAACCAATTTTCTCCTAAATTTAGTTTACTCCTATGTTGACTCATTATTTAGTCTCCCAAGGAGGAAAGAAAGAATAAAGTATTTAAAAATACGAATATATCAATGTAACATTTTTCTAGAGATAGTATCTTCTCCTTAGTTCCTTCTTCCATTTTACAAGTAATGCCTTTTGTCTACCTGCTTACTCTACTCCAGTAGCTCAAGAAAGCACCTGAAAAATTATGTAAAAATGGTTGAAGCCAGAGCCCAACGGTTTGATTCCAGTACTCCAAAGGGTCTCTACATTCATAGAGGGAAAGTTTTAAACTTTATGGGATCAAAACCCTTTTAAAGGTTCTTCCAGAAAACTGATCTAAGGCTAGCCAATTTGAGAATGATGTCAATATTCTGGAGACCATCAAAGCCAGAGTATTTCCTTTTCTTTTTTTTTTAATGAAATAACTTATTTCCTATAAAAGTATAATCATTGGTTTCAAGGTCTGTGGTTTGTTTCTTCCAATAGTTTCGTAAAATGAGTGTCTACGGAAAGCAAATTCAAACTGCATTACTGTTATAGATTAGAAAATTGATATCCATCATGGCGTAATCGAAAGAGAATGGAACAGAGAGTCAGGAAATTTGTTTCTATTCCTGTCTTTGCAACCTTACAGCGCAATGGAAATGAACTTGGCTTTGACGTATGGTAGACGTGGGTCCAAATCTTGACTCATCGGTTACTAGCTATGTTGCCTTGGGCAAATCACTTATTTTCTCTTGGCCTCAGTTTCCCAATATGCAAAACAGGGGTAATAAAATTGCAGTATACAATTGTTGTAAGAGTTAGAGGAAATTCTTGTGTGTGTGTGTGTGTGTGTGTGTATGTGTAAGGCTTAGAATAATTTTGAGTATAGTGATAAGTCTTATAGTTAATTATAGTTGGTTTTGCATTTTTATGTTATTATAATGGTGTAGGTGTATTAGTTAATGTCAAAGATCCCAAGAAAAGTCAATATCACTTGGACATGGACCTCAACAACAGATTTAAGTTTACTCATCATGGAATCACACCCCCAACACGTTCTGAACTAAGATTAAAAAGTCAAGATATAAGTTCTCCTTTTCATTTTATTATATTCTCTCTTTCTTTTTTTTAAGTTTTATTTTAGACAGAGGAAGCGTGCACACATGCACAAGTTCCAGCAGGGGAAGGACAGAGGGAAAGAGAGAGAGAACCTTAAGTAGGCTCCACACTTGGTGTGCGAGCCTGACTTGGGGCTCGATTCCACAACCCTGGGATCATGACCTGAGCTGAAATCAAGAGTTGGACCTTCAACCAACCGAGCCACCCAGGCATCCCCATTTTATTATGCCCTAAACCACAATATCTAAAACAAATCAGACCATTTGCTGTTTAAAACTTGTCAAAGTCATTGCAAGATTTCAGTCACCATTGATTCCTTAGCTTTTTCTGTACAAGTGTCTTCTAAATATTGACACACAAGTACTGATTTTTTATTTTTTATCTGCTCTGTCAATTCATATGAAATGGGACCCAACAATACACTCTATTACTGGTGATAAGGAAGTTTAATGCCTTAAAGTAGAATTGGTGACTGTGTAATATGCTCCGATGAACCCCAAACCTAGCCCAAATGGATAGTATTCCCAGGAGTGGAAGTGGTGTGAAGGCAGAACAAAAGAACCAAAAAATTATTGCATCTCTAAAGAATCTCTGCTATGAGGAAAGGTTGAGGAGTTGGTTTCCTTCTTACTGGAAAAGTGCTCCTCAATGACACCCAGTACGTCTGAAATGATGAATAAGAAGTTTGGAATGGATAGCCTCTTCTATGAGGAGAGGGAGCCAAAAGAAGATTCAATGAGCACTCCCAATATTGGAAGGAAAACCAGTTGCCTCTTGACATCAGGGCTTTTTCTCCATTTCATTTCAGGAATGTTCTAAATCCAGAGGTGATTCATCACATACTCTGTTAGTTACTCCATGTTTCTGACAACCACAACATTTAAATTCAAATGAATGGGATTGAAGTTTTAGAAAAATGGGGTTTGGGTTATGAGAGTACTTTTGTGTGTGAGTGTGGTTCTGAAAACTGTTTTTCTTTATTGTTATTTTACAATGTACCATGAAAACCTCTTCCATGCACATGAGTGAAAATGTCCTACTGACAGAGAACACTGCAGTTGGATCAAAAGGCTGCTGGCAACAAGAGTGCCAGCTAAAGCAAGGTATCAGCTAAAGGTTAAAGCCAAAGTTTAGCTAATGCTAAAGCAAAGTATCAGCTTAAGGTTAAAGCACATAGCATGGCAAATGTCTGCCAGGGAAAGCAGAGTCAGCAATATTTTCATCAGAGAAATCAGAATTTAAGACCAAAGGCATTAGAGATATGGGATATCATGTAAGCCCACTTGGCCCCTACCTCCACCCGTGACTTTCCTGACACCCATGGTCCCCTTGGCGAGAATGGATCCCGTACATCTCTTTGCATCCAATGTAAACCACCCATTTTCTGTTTTTTCCTTAGCTCTTCCTGAGCCCTTGACATATCTCCACGTTCTCTCATCATCTCCTCGAGTGCCCTTTCTGTAAGTCCTCCTGATAATCCTTGGGGGAATCGTCTGTTCCCCTGTCCGTTTTTCTTTTTGCTTTCCTGGGCATGTCATCTTCAGCCAGGCGTTTTTCCGCATCCCACAGCTCGCTCGCAGGATTTGCCTGGGATTCTGGCTTGCTCTCACACTGCGGCCTTCCCTCATTCTCGGACTTGCCCGGCTTTTCTTGCTTTCCCTCATCTTCTGGTTGTCCCTCATCATCTGGCTGTCTCCCATTCTGGAACCTTCCCTCATGCCCTGGCTTCCCCCTCCACTTCCAGCTTCTCTTCCTCATCGGATTTCCCTTCATCTTCCGGCTTTAGCCTCGCTTCCAGCTTTCCTTTCTTTTCATCATAGAGTTTTTTCCATGTTGACATTTCCCCTTTTTTCCTGCCCTGCAGGGAACCCGGACAGGTTCCTCTGTCCCTTCTAGTCTTGCAGAGTGCTGGGGACTGACGCGCGGAGGAGTGGGCCGGCAAGCCCCCGCGTCCTCTGGCTCCGGAAGCGCGCCCTCCCCCCGCCAGCGTTCAAGGAGCAGGTTCTGCGCAGGTGCAAGGACACGCCAGCAAGGCAGGCAGGGAGCGTGCGTACTTTTCCTTAAATTCCAAATTCCATCTTTTTTTTTCCTTCACTCTTTCAATTATTCATGAAACACGTAGAACCTTTTTTCTTCTCATGAAGAAGGAACGAAGCTAGAGTACAAGAAGTATAAACTTTACAGTTCAAAACAGGTATCAAGTGGTCCAGAATCTGAATTCACGTCAAGGATATTGACACACAGGAAAGAGATGAGAAAACTATAAAAGCAAACGAGATTTTGTAGACCAGTAGTGTTGCTAAAGGCCAAATTTATTTCCTAAATCCGAAGTTATCAGACTGTGGTTCAAATCTTCTTTTTCTATGTAGAGATATCCTTGATGATGACCATAGTTTAATAAATAACTATAGTCTCTTAAGATAAAATCACTTACTGCATTTTCAAAACAATCTGCCATTATTAGCTGTCTTGATTTGTTTATGCAATCACGTGAGGTAGCAAAGTACGTGTTATTCTTTTCTTACCTGCCCCAGATGGTAGCATGAATGAACCCCAGATCAGGAACTAGCTTGGAAAGTAATCCCAGCCTTGCCTCTTGCTCACCTTATACACCCGATAAAGCTCTCCCAGAGCCTTTTAGGGAGTTCAAAGAGAATCTAGACATTATAATGCTGTAAACTAGGGACAGCGTGCTACTGATCATTTAGTTCTTCTCATGCCTGCTCTCACACACTCATACAATTGCACACATACACACACAAAACCATTCACCCATAATGGCTTGGGCAAAATAAATGTGTTGCGATCATGACTGTAAAGTATATACCCTAATAGATCTTAGAAGATGAAGTAATTTACTTCTTATTTTCTTATCCGTAATTTCCTTTCCTATAATTCTCATATTTTTCCCCATTAATTTAACAGGTCTGTCTGTATTCTCTTTTTTGAAAGATGCTAACTGGAAAACAGCCTTCACCCACCTTCTTATCTTGCACTGTTCCATTAACAGCTAACTTCACTCCCTCTCTGGAAATTCCCCTCTGTTTGTCCACAAAGCCTTAGAAACTATAGAGATAAGCATCTCATTTTATCTAAGAACAAGATGGGATGGGCACTGTTTGATCACAGACCCTACTATTTATAGATATTGTTGCTTTTATTAGATTAGGATTAAGAAAACAGGAAAGTTTCAATACCTAATTTTTAACTGGATTAACTTTTACATACTGGGTTATATTTGTTCTAAAATACAATATCCCTACGGTTGATGCTACTAGAACCACTGCTCCATGACTCCACACTGTCCATCACCTGGAAATTCAGTACATTCTGGAGTCTCCTAGGAGTCATTCTGACTCTACAAAACAGAAGTCTGTGCAGCTATGGTCCTTGGGAAAAAAATCACAGTAAATTACTTTGAACTAGCTAGTATAATGAATTTTGTTGAAAGAATATTGTGTATTTTATATGTGAAATATTTATGTGTCTATGTATACAGTAAGCAAGAACAAAATTGCTATATTTATAAGTAAAATTCTGAAAAGATAATCTGTGTTTTTGATTTATATATCTGTATAAAATTATTTGCAAAGAAATATAAAATTTGCTAGCTTTTTTTAATTAAAAATTTTTTTAATGTTTATTTTTGAGGCAGAGAGAGACAGAGCATGAGCGGGGGAGGGGTGGAAAGAGAGGGAGACACAGAATCTGAGGCAGGCTTCAGGCTCTGAGCTGTCAGCACAGAGCCAGATGAGGGGTGTGAACTCGTCAACCACGAGATCATGAACTGAGCCGAAGCCAGCCGCTCAACCGCTCAACCGACTGAGCCACCCAGGCGCCCCTAATTTGCTAGCGTTTACTGTATACTAACTGACAGGTATAACAGAAAACCTAAAAGGAAACTATTTTGTTCTTTTTTTACAGGTAAAGAAATCGAGGTTTGGTAAAATTCTGTAACTTTCTCAAGGTCGTACAGCCTATAAGAAGTAGTTTTTACATTGCAAGTAAAGGCAAACTCCAAAGCCCATGCTCTTAAATATCGCACTGTAGAGACCATGTTACCTACACCTGTAATTAACTTATCTCAGATACTCACTGTTATAGTCTCACTTGTGTCCCTCCAAAATTCATATATGAAGCCTTAACACCCAATACCTCAGAATGTGACTGCATTTGGAGATAGGTCCTTTAAAGAGGTGATTAAGTTAAAATAAGGCCATTAGGGTTGGGCCCTGACCCAAACTGACCATTGTCCTTATAAGAAGAGATTTGGACACGCAGGGACACACCAGTGAAGCATGCGCACAGTGACTTACACCAAGCACCTGGCTTGTAGGTGGTTAAGCTGAGAGTTGTATCTAGGTCTTAAGACTTGAAAAATTTCATTCAATCAAGTAACACATTGATTGTGTCATGTGACAATCTTTATTCATTAGACAGAAAAAAGCAATAAAGGGATGAATAGTAAGCTTGAAATCAGAGAGTTCTAGGGTATAGGACCAAATGATTTAAAAAGTTAAAAATGTGAGTCCAAAGTGAGGTGCTATGGTATTCCAGCAGATTGCATAGTACTCCCACATGAATACAACAAATATTGACTAAATGCCTACATTTGCCTGGCACTGTGTGAGAGGCTAGTGTTAGATTTGTGAATAAAAAGTCATTACCTCTATCTTTAAGAGGTTATGGTCTAGTGGAAGTGGTGGAAAACAATCATACAAATCATTGTTCAGTCAAATCTGTGAAAGTGTTTTTTAAAAAAATGTCCATGGAGTAAAGCCAGTATATTAGCACAGGTATTTAGCCTCTGAAGGGGGATTCCCTGATGAAATCAGGCTCAATTTAAAAAAAATGATCTGGGATTATAGGTAGTCCAACTCACCTATCTGAAAAATTCACACAATCAGAATGCATCATTCCTTAAATAATTATGAGAGCCTAAGTTTTGCTCTGGTAATTTCTTTTATCTGATATTTTCAGTTTTTACTGTATCACTAGTTAGTTATCTAACAGCTAGGCAGGAGTTGAAATTAAAATTGAATGTGAAAGTGATTTTGAATCTAGTGGGTTTTTGGTTTATTTTGAGTGATAACTCCCAGGTGATATTAATGCGTTTCAAAGCCTCACTAAAAAACTAATCTAGTTAAGAAAATATTTTTCCTTAAAAGTAATTTTAATATTTCTGAGTGAGGAGCTGTAAGTGGTGGACATTTATTTGCCAACCACAAGAACACTCTTGGAAAATGCAATAACTAGCTTTAGTCTATAGTATAAGATAGCAGTTATTTTTTCTCTCACTCTTAGAATATACTACTTATGCTTCTGGGAGAAGTGTTTCGTTTTGTTTTTAATTTTTTTTTAATGTTTATCTTTGAAAGAGTAAGAGACAGCATGAGCAGGGGAATGGGAGAGAGAGGGAGACACAGAACCCAAAGCAGAGGAGGAGCAGAGAAAGGGAGACACAGAAGCAGAAGCAGGCTCCAGGCTCTGAGCTGTCAGCACGGAGCCCAATGCGGGGCTCGAACCCACGAACCATGAGATCATGACCTGAGCCAAAGTCAGATGCTTAACTAACTGAGCCACCTAGGTTCCCCCGGGAGAAGTGCTTTTAAAGTGTACAGGAAATTATTTAAGAACTCTATGCAGTTACTAGCATTAATAAAGGTATTCACCTTATTATTATACTGTACTTATATGTAAATTTTATTCCAGAATAATACTCATAGAATACTGTATAGTACAATACCAATTTGTACACAGTATAAATATGTGTACACTGTTTATATTTTATATATTTGATCCTATATTAACCCTTTAAAGTAAGTAGATAATTTGTTATTTCCATTTCATGGTTGGTAAAACTGAAAATCAGCACGATTGAATGATTTTTCCTCAAATCTATTAGCCAAAGAGTTGGCAAAGGAATTCATGTCTCTTGACTTTTATTCTGATATGGTTTTTTTTTTCACTCTCATATTTGATAGATCTAAACACTAATTCAGTGATATTAGGAAAGAAAAGAAGGAGAGGGGTGCCTGGCTGGCTGGGTCGGTAAAGCATGCAACTCTTGATCTCGGGGTCATGAATTTGAGCCCCACGTTGGGCACATAGATTACTTAAAGAGAAAAAGAAAACTAAAAAAAGAAAAAAAAAAAGAGGAGAAAATGTTGAAAGAGTACGAAAGGGTGTTTTAAAATACATATTCTCATTTGGGCCTCATTACTAACCTGGTGAGTAGGTTAGACATATAATATTGTTAGTATCCCCATTTTACAGAAATTTAGAGAGATACAGGAAATTTCTCAAAGGCAGTAAATGGTTAAAGTTGGAATCAGACAGGAATTTAATGAATCAAGATTCTATTGTCTTTTTCCAATGACCTTTGGGTCTCCTAACAATGTAAAAGATGCTTAAAGATATACTTTTCAAAATTTCATTAGGAGGAAAATTATGAGAAGGCTTTGAGAAGACAGGTGGGAAAAGAAAAATACCTGCTTTATATCCTGAAAAGAGAAACACAAATTAGTATGTATGCTAAGGAGTTCACTGGTTTGTTTTTAAATGATAAGTAAGATTTATGTTCTGGCTACAATGGAGTAGTAACAGGGAAAGGATATTTCTTCCTACCTGAAAAAAAAAAAAAACCCAGAAAAACTACACAGTTTTCTGACATCAGACATCAGATAGTACAGGTCGGTGATCTCTGGGAGAGGGAACAAGTACAGAGTAAGCAATACCTACATTGCTCACTGTCTATAGACCATTTTCAGGCTGCTACACAGAGAGAGAAAACCCAGGCAGAGCCTAGCAGTTTCCCTAAATGCAGATACACAGCTGAGAGTTGGGGAGACCAAGGGAGTTAAAATTCACATGGCATGGGTGCCTAGGTGGCTCAGTCATTGGAGTCTGACTCTTCATTTCAGCTCAGGTCATGATTCCCGG
Source organism: Panthera leo (assembly GCF_018350215.1). Classification (NCBI taxonomy): domain Eukaryota; kingdom Metazoa; phylum Chordata; class Mammalia; order Carnivora; family Felidae; genus Panthera; species Panthera leo. Next base: position 123,222,378 of record NC_056679.1, on the reverse strand, counting down.
GTAATGGGATTCAGCCCTGCTTAGTGCTCTGCACTGAGAATGGAACTTAAGATTCTCCCTTTCTCCTTCTGCCCCTCCCCTGCTTATGTGTGTGCACACACTCTTTCTCTCTTTCTCTCTCTCAAGAAAAAGGAAAGAAAAGAAAAGAAAAAAATCACACGGCATGGACTAAGAGAAGAGAACTTCAAAGAAAGGTCTTCAGAGAGCTGCAGCAAATAATAGTCTTCAACTGAGAACTAAGAAGTAAATGTAATTGAGAAGGCTACTCAAGTCGAGGGGAAAAAAATCACCCTACAGGGAACAATATACAGAACTTAAACAGGAGAGGAGATACCTTGTATTTCATCAGTAAAAGGGAAAAACCTTGTCATTCAGTTAGTGATCTGAGAACGGTATTGCTCTAGCAGTGGGGCAAAATTAACCCCAAAGCCTGCTTTTGTTCCATCCAAAAAAACTTAAAATCAAGACTTCAAAGTATCAAACTATTTCCAAGTAACTTAACTGTGTCTCAGAACAAAGCTCAAGAACAGAGGAATACAAAAATATTTATCACCCAACAGAGTAAAGACAATGACTAGTCTACAATAAAAACTTAACAAAGTAATAGGAAATAGAACCTGTAATGAGAAGAAACATCAATAGAAAGAAATGGACTGCTGGGGCGCCTGGGTAGCTCAGTCGGTTGACTTCGGCTCAGCTCATGATCTCGCGTTCCGGGAGTTCAGGCCCGCAGCAGGCTCTGCGCTGACAGCGGAGCCTGGAGCCTGCTTCAGATTCTGTGTCTCCCTCTCTCTCTGCCCCTCCCCCACACGCGCTCTGTCTCTCTCCGCCTCTCAAAAAAAAAAAAAAATAAATAAAAAATAAAAAAAAAAAAAGAAAGAAATGGACTGGACTCAAGAGTCCAGTCAAAATGAAGTAAAGTGTTTTAGGATTTTCCTGAACCATCTCCTACAGGTGGAGCCTGACAATGTCTGGGTAGGGAAGATCAATTCTCCAAAGTGCACCATAGAAGACCAGTGATTTTTTGGAAATGTGTGACTTGCTGGCATTTTGACGTCCTGCAAACCATGATAAGAGTATCATCCATTTGACAGCATTGTTAAGCAGATTGAGATGATTCTGTGAAAAAGCCAAAGCCACTATTATATTGGTAAGTGTGAATTACATAGTGAAGACTACTTGAGAGCCAAAAGTACTTTAAACTTCGAAGTTAAGTGTTTGGCTTTGTACCAATGCTACTTGGATTCAGAAACTGGCTTTTGTGATATGTGGCCAGGGACAATTGACTGAAACTCCCTGTCTTAATTTCTTCACTGCTAAACTCAAAATTGTAACAGTGATGCCATGAAGATTACATGAGGTAATTCCTGTAAAGACTTCAGATGATTCCTGGTGTATGGAGAATACAAGTGTTAGATGTTATTAGAAAGGTCTTCTTGTTACCCTGTTGACAATATTGAATTAGAGATCACGGTGGGGAAATCCAATTCTTGGGCTTTGAAAGTATTGAATATTTTATGGAAAGTGCCAAAACCCGGGGCCTAATTTTATGGGTACAAACTAAGCCTCCAGGGTAGAGGAGTCATTTCCTCATCATTGCCCCTTCCTTTGGACAGCTTATTGCACTCCAGGTGGTGAGGCTTTGGCAAGGAATTGGGTCACCCACAATGAACAATAGCCACACGTGGCTGGATGGACTGATAGGTCATTTGAAACATGAAAAAGTGACACTTTTTCAAATAGGTCAGAAAATGAAACAGCTCATTTTAAGCTCTTACATTTTCAAATATTTCCTCTTTTAAAAGAGAGGAAATATTTTATCAGCTCTCTGGGGATGGGGGTGGGGGAATGCCTTTTCCTACCGTTATGAGTCCATCTTAGGCCTTTAACTCATTAGCAGGTTCATGAATACAGCCAAATAGTACTTAATGTGGAATTTGGGAGTCTGCATTTTAATTCCAGTCCTCACTTTTAGCTGAAGTGAGACTGTGAACATGGATTAAATTTCTAAATTACTCATGAGGCAAGGCACATCAGAAAATTGACAAAAGGAACAAAATGAAGGTAGACTAATTAAATTTTACTAATCAAGTATATCAACCAATGTAATAAAAACATTGCCTTCAGACAGGATTTTTAAGATAGTAAAACTACTCTGTACAATACTATAAGGATACACATATATTATTATGCATTTGTTCCAACCCATAGAATCTACAACACCAAGAATGAACCCTAAAGTAAACTAGGGACTTTGGGTGATAATGATGTGTCAAGATGAGTCCATCAATTGTAATAAATGTACCTCTCTGGTGAGGATGTTGATAATGGGGGAAGCCATGCATGTATGGTACAGGACGTATATGGGAAATCTCTGTACCTTTCACACAGTTTTGCTGTGAATCTAAAACATCTCTAAAAAACAAGGCCGACTAAAAAAAAGTTTTAAAAAATACAGTCTTCAAAGGCAACAACGCCTAGAACAGCATTCAGTAGATAGCAAATTACATGATGACCCTTTTGACTAAAATACCCTATCATTAAGTCACATAAGGAACAGCTGTGAAAAAAAGTGTAAGATTTGGAATAAAAAAAAATGGGTCCCATAAGTTATCTGTGCAATTTTAAACCTATTTATTTACATCTCTTAGCCCATTTTCTCATTTAAAACATACACCTAATACTGCCATCTACAAATCAGTTTTGTCGTGAAGATAAAATTAAACAGTAAGAGTAGAAGTATTCCATGAGCTATAAGGTGCTAAGCCTAAGCTCATTGCTGTTCTTGGTCCATACTGGTATTATGTGCCTCAACTCATATATTTATCAGCCACATTCACTTACGAGGCTAGCTCGTTACATCTCAAAATCTTTAAAAAAAAAAGGAGAGTGGGAAAGAAAGAGCTGAGACTCTTTTTTTTTTTTTGCCCTTAGATTAATTAATATATGCAATTTTAATTAAAGTTCTTAAAAAATATGATTTGTCGTCATCTGGGTGTGGCTGCAATAGTAAGATGCCACTGCTGTGAGGGTGGCTGGTGGTGGCACCAGGCCAAATCCGTGGTGGGTGTGGAGACATCTAGAATAATAAAGTATCACTCCACCCAGTTGTCTGTCACCTAATTAACTGGTGTGCTCTGAAAACAACTCTTGGGAGTCACAGTAATCTCTCAAAGTTGTGATGCAATGGAAAATGGCAGCCTACTTATGGCGGAAATGCAGAATATCCTCTGACGTTTGTTTTCTGGGAAGAGAGTCAAATGGAGAGAACAATTCCCATGGAAGTTCACCCTTGACTCCTTGCCCACTTGAATTACATTTCTGAGCCCAGCAAAAAGTGCTTGCATAAGCAAAACTGCCAGAAAGAAAAAAAATGAATATTGCAAAATAGATGCCTTTGCCAGAGCACACTTTTTCCTTCCATTGCTCATAGAATTGAACAGTGAGGGTAGATATAGCATGGAGCCCTGTTAGAAAAGAAAAAAAAAAAAAAAAAAAGAAAGAGGGGAAACCTGTCAGGTTTTCTTGTTTTCAACAAGAAAATACACTCAGCTCTCTTGAGTGTCTAGTCTTTGTGAGAATTCAATAGCCAAAGAACTAGGTGAACATTTATGAATAGTCACAAACTTATCATAGTCTTTGAACTGGAATGGGTCTTGGTATATTCTAGTATTTTCAAATATCTTCATTTTATCTGTAAGGCCGATGAGGGGAAGCCATAAATTCAAGGACAAACAGCTGAGAACAGCAAAGCTGAAACTCATTCCACGTCTCCTGACTTCCAACTCCATGTGCTTTCTCCCACACTTTTTCAATCACCTACTCATGCCTGATTTGGGGATTGACTCTTCTTTCACACCCTGTATTTTGGGGAATAAACTCAGACTCATCTATACATAGAATTTTATGTAATGGTTTGGACTCTAGGTTACATTTTATTAGCTTTACTCTATCTTAACTGGAGGCAATTTTGTCCCCCTTCTCCACACAACCCCGGGGACATTTAGCAATATCTGGAGATAGTTTTAGTTGTTACAATTAGGGATCTTCTATGGCACTGGTGGATAGTGGCCAAGGATGCTGTTAAACATGCTGTAATACACAGGAAAGCACTTCTGGCCCCCAGAAAAGAGTTACCCAGTCCGAAATGCCAATAGAGATGTTCAGAAACCCTGCCTTATGCTTCCTAGCCAGAATTAGCTTCAAAGTTTTATTAATTATCTTGGTGATGAGACAGTTATTTCTGGAATAAGGGATTCTGCTGTGACCCACAGAGGGTATAAGGGTACTGTTAGAAAAGCCAAGTATTTATTTTTTAATGATTTATTAGATCGGCCAGTTTCTCATCTCTGATTTTAAAAATTGTATCATTACCTGCCTGCAGAATGTATACATAAATCCAGAATCCATCTTGGCCAGAGATACACTTTTAAGAGAAGATGTAGAACCCTGGAGATTTTACTTTAGCCTTCTTTCTATCCTTTTCCTCCTTGTTTTGCAATCATTATTTTGTCATTAGCATCTCCATGGCTGAACTCCTCTGAGATCTAACTTCCAAGGACCTTCTTTGAGTGGCTTCTTACCTTTGGTGGAACTTCACCAAGCTACCTAGGTATTCACAATTGGCCACATTCTAAAGGTTTATTTGTATTGCTGACTCTCTTCACTGTTGTAACAATGGCCTATCTCAAATTTCCACTCCAAAGACAGCTTTCCTAACTTCCTCTCTTCCTGTTCCTTTAGAACTCTCCTAAGTGTCTTCTGTTCTTTTTCTGGGGCTTACAATGTTTCTGTCTTTGCTATATTGAATTTAATGCTTAAACAATAAAATTTGTTCAAATAAGATTGTGAATGTAACCATAACATATGTAACAAATAAAAGTATTTTGTTTTCATGTAGAAAGGGGAGGACCAGTGTGCCTCACCCAGCTTCCACCTTCATTACTTTCTACTTTTTTTAAGTTTTTATTTAAATCCCAGTTAACGTACAGCATAATATTAGTTTCAGTTGTATAATATGGTGATTCAGTACTTCCACACATCACCCAGTGATCATCAAAAAAAGTGCACAGAGAGGGGGTGCCTGTGTGGCTCAGTCAGTTAAGCAGCCAACCCTTGGTTTCAGCTCAGGTTATGATCTCATGGTTTGTGAGTTCGAGCCCTGCATTGGGCTCTGCACTGACAGTGTGGAGTCTGCTTGTGATTCTCTCTCTCCCTCTTTCTCTCTCTCTCTCTCTCTCTCTGCTCTTCCCTCTCTCCTTCTCTCTCTCAAAATAAATAAATAAACTAAAAAAAAGTGCATAGAGATTAAATTACCAGTGTGTATCTAGTATCTCGTACAGGGAGTACATGCAAAGACATTATGTACATATTCGTTGATCAAAATGAAAGAGGGAAAAGATATAAACCGTTTGAAAATTAGTGATGCCAAGTGTGGCCTTTTCTCCATGCTACATTTTCCCCTGCATCTCAATTGCTCTGAGTATGTTGAATCTTGTATCAGTTGAATATTCTTCATGGTATGAAGAAGTGTATCTTTCACCACTGAACACATTACTGATTTGCTACCCTCTTTCTTCATTTTTAAAGTCCACTTCTCATTTTCCATTATCTCTATCAAGATGATGCCTTCTTTGTGCTCACTTCAGCAGTACATAAACTAAAATTATTCATTCATTGATTTGCTGAGTCATTACTGATCATCAATTTCAAAGTCTGTGGAAGTTACTAAAGATGAATCAGGTATAAACCTTGCCTTCAAGGATCTTCTAATTTAATAGGGTAGTTAAGGCTAATCCCCAACATAGCTCTACTTTGAAATAAACAGTGATAACCACCAAAAGATGAAGTGCCATGGGAGTTTGTAATGGGAAAGTTTACAATCAGCTGAAACATTAAGAAAAGATTTATAAGAGACATGAAATTTGATAAAAGCCTTGAGAAAAGAGTGATCTGAAACATAAAGACACTCAGGTGAGGTTCAGGAGAAGTATATTTTGAGGAAAAGGGATATTGTGGAGTTTAACTAGACTGTAATAAAAGGTAAATTAAAATAGTGGTAGATACAATTAGAATAGGATAATGAGACCAAAATGTAAAGGGCACAATACCTAAATCTTGAGTCTCATTCTGTTTTATTTCTCATGGCTTTTTCTACCGATATTTTAAGATAGCAAATATTTTCTTTATTGAAAGTCTTTGTACTGGGTTAATGTTCTATTAAAATAAACATCTTAATTAACTATTCTGCCTTAAATATTTGCTGAGTATGCAAAAATTTTGACATGCAAATTTAACAGTAATCTGATACATCTTTGTAAGTCAGATAATGTAATCAGTGGAAATGGTTATCACTTACATATGGTCAATAAGGAAAAGTACTTAAAACTCGGCCAAAATTAACAAAAAAGACATTTAAAAATGGAATTGAATAAGCAATTTTACTGGAAATGAGCCAAGCTTTATGAATAATATTCTGAAAAAAAGTAAAATGAAAAATTATCAAAGTTATTTAAAAAGAATACTGCAAGCTTGTGGTTTTTAAATGTACCTGTATATTTATATGTCTGCATCTATTGATACCTGTTGCTATCTATCCAAACATTCAGTGGTGATAACATTTACCATGACAAATGCAGTAACAGATTGGTACTGCTAAGAAAAAGTTGCCACATGCTAGTTTTCTTTACTAATGCTGATTATCACAATGGTAGTACCTGGTACAGGAGAAACATTAGAGGTAGAAATCTAGAGACACAAACTATAACTTGGCTACTAATTACAACTCATCTGGCCTGGGGCAAACTGCATCGTCCTGTTAAAACAGAGATTACTCATTTATGCCATATTGAGAATAGACCAAATAACTTCTAATTTCAAATAATGACATTAATAGTAATTTTGTCTTCCATGATGCCTGACCTCTATGAAAAATTGTCCCACCCAATTTCTTTGAGGAAAGAGAACTCAGGGCCCTTCTTTCAGCGTGGGGAGGCATGACTACTAATCAGACAAAGGGTGACATGTTGTCCGAGGGCAGTCAATACATAGGCTGAGGATACTTTGCATGAGGACTTCTGTGTAATAGGGGTGATGGATATTATTTTAGCTAAATAATGCCCCCCCTGCTGGAATTTGAGTAGTGTAATATGGAAAGAATCAACATACTGATAAATGGAAAAAGAAATAAGATACAGAAAAGTAGGTGAGGGCCGGATAGTAGAGTCAGAAGAACCAGTGAAAGGGATGGCAAGAAAATCCATTGCTCGTAGTGATGAAGGCAGGTGTTCTAAGCATTACAAATATATTGGCACAGCTCTCTACAAAATATGGAATTCAAAATTGTAAGATTACTAAACACGAAAGCATGGGCACAGCAGTCCAACACACTTGAATTTTCCCCTTATGACTATGAACTGACTGTAATGAAATATCAAAATCTTAAAAAAAAAAAAAATCCAGTACCTTGTCTTTGAACAAGTCTTAGGTGCCTGAAGCACATTCTCAGTCTTTCCTATTGGATCACTTATTTGAACTGTGATCCTTCTTTTCTTTCTTTCTTTCTTTCTTTCTTTCTTTCTCTTTCTTTCTTTCTTTCTGATAGAAACTATATAACATAAGATTTACCCTCTTAAAACATTTTTAAGCATACAGTACAGTATTTTTAACTACAAGCACAATGTACCGATCTCTAGGACTATTTCATCTTGTGTGACTAAAACAACTGAACTGAACAACTCCTTGTTTCCCCCTCACCCCCTAGCCCCTGGCCTTGATCATTCTAGTTTCTGTTTCTGTGAATTTGACTACCTCAGATACCTCATGTCAGGGGAATCATGCAGTATGTACCCTTCTGTGACTGTCTTGTTTCACTTAGCATACTGTCCTCAAGTTTCATCTATGTTGTAACATGTGGCAGGATTTCCTTTTTGATGAAATAATATTCCATTGTATGTATATGCCACATTTTCCCTCTGGGATCCTTTTTTCTTACTATGACATGTTATCCTTATAATACATTCCTGTTACTAGAAATAAGTAGTTTGGGTAAAACCTTTTCTCCCTGGAACTTAGAGAACTAATGACTATAATTTTTTCCACCTGTCATCTGATTTAATGTTTCCTCAAAACCTATGAGGCATTATTATCTCCATTTTAAAATTATTATTTCCATGTATAATTCTGAGGTTCAGAATCTTACCCCAAATTACAAAACTAGACAGTGGCACAGACTGCCTTCAAACCTAGAAATGTGTGGCCACAAAGACTATGCTATTGTGATGCCTTCCAAATGTAAATTACCAACAGGCTGTTATCCCACACCTCTAAGGAAAATGATAGTGCGATATTTTTCAAAATACTTCTATGTCTTTAGCCCGTATCTTCATACCTTTGCTCCAGTGTGGAAGTTAAATGAGAAAGGTAATATCATTTCCATTTTCAGATATAGAAACCTAGCATGCCACTCAATCTGGAGACTGTATAAAGTAAACCATTGCAGAGGAAAGAACACATGCCTGCCTCCTCCACTTACCAGGTGTATGAACTTCTGTGCTTCACTAATAGGGAGTTCCTATGTCAATAATGATATTGATCTCATAGAACAATGTTAGGATTCATATTAAATGAAATCTAGCTCAATAAATGGCAAGTAAAAGATATTCAATAAGATGATTGTTCTCTTGTTATTTTCATTCCAGATCCCACCCACCCTCTTTTTAAGAACTAAATCACACTGTACTCTCCAAGGTCAAATTATAATGTGAAATATATGAAGGATGATTCATCATATAGGATTTCCTTAGATTTAGAGTGTCATTTTATCCCAGACTACTCATGTCTATTTCTGCTCACTTGCTAATTTATTTCCACCCCGCCTTGTTCTAAAAAGAATTTAAGGCAGACAACTCAACTCAAATCAAATTGCCAGGATATAAACAGTGACATAAACTTGAGAGAGCTCATTCTTTCAGTGGTCTTTCAACTTAGGAACTGCCTGTAGAGGGGTGCCTGTGTGGCTTAGTCAGTTAAGCATCTCACTCTTGACCTCAGCTCAGGTCTTGATCCCAGGGTAATGAGTTTAAGCCCTGCAATGGGCTCTGCATTGGGCTCTGCACTGGGCATGAAGCCTACTGAAAAAAGAAAAAAAAAAAGCCTGCTTGTAGAAAAGAAAAGAAGTGCTGATCTGAAAGCCAGATACATTTAGAATTAAGTACTAATTTCATCATCAAAAAAACTAGATTTAGGAAAATTGCCCTCTCTGAGCCTCAGTTTCCACTTGTGTGAAATGAAGGAGTAGGATTAGTTTATTCTTCATTTTTATTCCAATGTTTATGATGCTATGTTATTATGGGTGTAGAACACCAACAGAGAACCTGGCCACTACCTTAAAACTGAAGTGGAGTGGACTTCCTGTCCACTTGTGACCCTTCCCTCCACTAACCTCTTCTATCATACACATATTGTCTTCATCACCCATTTGACGCATTATTTTAAGATTAAATTATGATGTGCTTTTTGTTTTCATAGGTGTGTAGTTAACAGAGAAGACACATAATTAACAGAGCCTTATCCATGTTCATAACTCCAATACCTGATAGAGTATCTAAAGAGAGTGAATACTTGATGATAAGGGAAACTTTTGTTGTTGTTGTTCTCTCGGGTTTAAAAATTTAAGCACCTTAAATGTGTTTACAATAATGTGTTCTCTGGTTCACACAAAAGAGTTCTGTCATTAATGTTGGTCCCAGACATTGTAAAGTCTTTTCACCTTAATTATTATGTTTGATGCCTCCACCAGCCTCAAATCTTGCACAGTGATCTACATCCTACTACTGATCTACATTCCTGTAACATTTTACAAGCAGGGAAGCAAGACAAGTGAAGAACATGTGCTTTAAAATTGGATCAGGTTCTTGGTTATGAATCCACCATTATCAGCAATGAAAACAACAGCAAATTATTGGAATTTCTGGGTCTTGGCTGAGATTAAACAATTCTATAGTTATCAGGAGGATTAATTAGCTAATATTTGAAAATTTCTAGGCTTTAGTAGGTAGTCAATAAATGGTAACTATTATTCATTCCACAAAATATTAAGGCATATATAGGAAGAAAAACATAAAATTGTCTTTGTTCACAGATGATATGCCTGTTTCTCTAGAAAATCCAAACAAATACACAAAACAAATCCCGGAACCAATAAGTGACTATGGGAGGGTTGCAAGATACAAGGTTAAAATGCAAAAGCCAATCACTTTTCTATATTCCAGCAATGAACAAGTGGAATTTAAAATGAAAACCACAACACCATTTACATTAGCACCCAGAGAAATGAAATATTTGGTTCTACATATAAAAAAATATGTACAAAACCTATATGAGGAAGGCTACAAAACTATGGTGAATGAAATCAAAGAACTAAATAAATTAAGAAATATTTCATGTTCATGAATAGGAAGACTCAATACTATCAAGATGTTAGTTCTTCTCAACCTGATGTATAGATTCAATGCAATCCCAATCAAAATCCTTGTAAGTTATTTGTGGGTATTAACAAACTGATTCAAAAGTTTATATGAAGAGGCAGAAGACTCCAAATAGCCAATACAATGTTGAAGGAGCAAAACAAAGTAAAACAAAACAAAACAAAAACAAAAACAAAAAACAAACAAAAAATAAGCAAGCTGGAAGTAATGCTGCCTGACTTAATGTTTACTGTAAAGCTACAGTAATCAAGACAATGATGCTGGAACAACTGAATATCCACAAGCAAAAAAAAAAAATCTTAATTCAGCTTTTACATTCTTCACAAAGATTACCTCATAGTGGATCACAGATCTACATGTAAAATGACATAAAACTTCATATAAAACTCCTAGAAGATAACACAGGAGAAAACCACAATGACTTTGGGTATGGAGATCACTCTTTAGATACAGCACCAATGGCATAATCCATGAAAGAAAGAATTGATAAGCTGGAGTTCATTAAATTAAAAACTTCTGTTCTGCAAAAACAAGCGAGTGAGAAGACAAGCCACAGACTAGGAGAGATAGTTGCAAAAGATGTCTGATAAAGAACTGTTACCCAAAATATACGAAGAACTCTTAAAATTCAACAATAAGAAACAATCTGATTTTTAAATAGATTGGGCCCAAGACCTTAACAGACACCCCACCAAAAAATATAGATAGATAACAAACAAGCATATGAAAAGATGCTCCATGTAATACTTCATTGGTAAAATGTAAATTAAAACAACAAAGATACCACAACATAGTGATTAGAATGGCCAAAATCCAGAACACTGACAACACCAAATACTGGTGAGGATATAAGCAATGGAAACTCTCATTCATTTCTGGTGGGAGTGTGAAATGGCACAGCCACTTTGGAAGACAGTTTAGCAGTTTTTTGCAAAAACTTTTACCATACAATGCAGCAACATAGCTCCTTAGTATTTACTTAAAAGGATTGAAAACTTATGTTCACACAAAAACATGTACATGGATATTTATTCATAATTACCAAAATTTGTAAGCTACCAAGATGTCCTTCAGTAGGTAAATGGATAAATAAACTGGTGTATCCAGAAAATGGAATATTATTCAATCTAAAAAGAAATTAGCTATTAAGCTATGAATAGATATGGAGGAACTTTAAATGCATATTACTAAATGAAAGAAGGCAGTCTGAAAAGGCTAGGTACTGTCAGGTTCCAATTGTATGAAATTCTGGAAAAGGTAAAAGTATGGGTACAGTCAAAAAGATCAGTGGTTGCCAGGGGTTAGGGATGAATAATTATAGCACAGAAGATTTTTAGGGCAGTGAAAATACTTTGTGTGATACCATAATGATGGATACATATCATTACACATTTCTAAAAACTCATAGGATGCACAGTGTAAAGAGTGAACCATAATGTGAACTATGGACTTTAGTTAATGATATTTTTTATGCTCATCAACTGTAACAAATACTCCACCTGGGTGGGGTAGGCTATGCATGTGGAGGCTGGCAGGGGTATATGGAAAATCTCTTTACCTTTCCCTTAATTTTGCTGTGATCCTAAAACTGCTGTAAAAAATAGACTTGATTTTTAAATCTTACCTTGTGATTTCATTCACAAAAAATCTTCCAGTGACTCCTCTCAGCCTCAGAATCAAGATGTTCATTTTCATTTCTGCTTTTCAAAGACCATGTAATTTGTCTGTGGCTTACCTATTGGAATATAAGGGAATCTATATGAGTCCTTTGACCTTAACAATCTAGCTTTTGAATACCTCTTCTTGTCCCTCCATTTGTCACTATAGAAAGAATAGGATTTTAAAGCTAGTCACAGACAGAAAAACAGATTGACAGAAAAACGTCATACCTATAGGATCTTACAGATTTCACTTAACCTGCTCCATCTGTGAAAAGGTGGTGGTAATATAAGGATTGCTGCTAATATCTATATTATTTAGAACTCAGGACCTGGCACATAGTAGGCCCTCAATAGTTGGCATTGATGGTAATAATGAGGATGATGATTTTCTGGCCACTGAGCAGAGATGCAGGAAGTAGAAAAAAATTTTCTTTCAATACTTTAACCAAGTTTTAACTAAATCATTATTGACTTATTCAGCTCACATGTGTTTTTCTACTAGACAGAGTGACATCTGTACCCCATATTCTATCTCATGTTGTTGTCTTTATATAAATAAAACATTCACCAATCCAGTGTCTTACAGATTGCCAACGGAATTTAATGATTAATGTATGGATTCTGGAAATAAATTGCCTGGATTTGCACCTGCCACTAACTGTGTAAGGTTGGACAAGTTTCTTTATCTCTCCTTGCTTCCATTTATTCATATGTAAATTATGGATAATAATAGCTGGATAATAGTAGCTGGAAAATAGTAGCTATCTCTTAATTCAATAACTAAAATTAAATAAGTTAACACATGCATAAAGTGCTTAGAATGGTTCCTGGCAATCATAAGCTCTCAGTAAGTATTTGCTATTATTATTATTTGATTCTTTGTTCTCTCTAACCCTCTCCCCAGCTCCCTCTCCAAATATTTAGCATTAGCTGGGAGGGTCCTGAGTATTTAATGACTTGAGATAGAATGCAATTTGGATTTACAAGGCTTGAAAAGAAAGACACTGGTAATGCTGGAAGAGTTTGTGGAAACTGGTACAGCCTTTCTGAAGAGCAATATAGATAGTCCATAACTATTTTAAATGCATATCTTAGTCCGTAATTTAACTTAGTGCCAATGAAATAACAGATCAAATGCACTAACCTAAACATAGATGTTTAATAATTGTATAGCTCTATATAAAACAAAATAACAACTTAAACATACACCAAAAAGAAAATGGTAAAAGAAACCATAGTGGAGCACCTGGGTGGTTCAGCCGGTTAAGACTCCAACTTTGGCTCAGGTCATGATCTTGTGGTTCACAAGTTCAAGCCCCGCAAAGGGCTCTATGGTGACAGCTCAGAGCCTGGAGCCTGTTTTGGATTCTGTGTCTCCCTCTGTCTGCCCCCCCCCCCCCCCAACTCATGCTCTGTCTCTGTCTCTCTCTCAAAAATAAATAAACATTAAAAAATAAATAAATCACGGATTATTCACAGTGCAGCTATCTAGACTTGAGTCTATCAACTCTTGCACCCTAGCTGTACTCTTTATCACCTGTCCCACCTATCCTGAGCCTATCTCAGTAAATGTATTTCTCAAGTCAAAAACCTAGGATTCTTATCTGACTCCTTTCTACCTAATCTTCCAGTAAGTGCAGTCAATTCTTCCTCTACAACATATCTGCCTCTACGCTGTTACCTACTGACCCAAACCATCTCTCCTATGGACCGCTGCTCTAGCCTCCTCATCAGCTTCCTTGCTTCCATTTTGACCCCCATGCTGATCAATTTTCCACACAGTAGTTTGAGATATGTTTTAAAAATACAAATCACATGAATTAGACTAACTACTTAGAACTTCTGATTGTTTTCCATCTAACTTCACATTGGAATTACATCCAGACTTTCAGCTCTGGCCTACAAGATGCTAATGAATCTTTCCAATGTCAATTTGCACTATTGTTTTTTCTCACTTATCATATTCTTTCACCATCAGCCTTTTTCCTGTTTCTCCACCATGCAAGCTCCTTCCTATGTTAGAATCTTATATGAGCTTAACCTTCTGTCTGGAAAGCTCCTCCCCTAGTTTTTGAGGAGTTGACTCCCAGACAGGCCTCAACTTAATTTTTTTTTTTTTTTTCAGACAGACCTTTCTTTGTAACCAAATCTAAAGCAGACCTTCCAGCTACTGCATTCCCAATCCTGGTTGTTTTTATGACCCAGTTTATTTTATTTTCACTGTAAAATAATCACTCACTGGCATCCTTTTGTTATTAATCTGTTTACTTCTTTACTATGTGCCTTTACCACTAGAATATAGGCTCCATAAAGAAAGACTCTTTCTCAGATTTTACTCCATGAAGCTGTATTTCATGATTATTGTTATTGGTATTATTGATGCGGGACCATAAGGCACACTGAGGGCCAAGCACAACCTAGAATTACCTGCCCCCCTACCCAGGTGGGATATGTGTGACGTTCCTCAGGCACTCCTGGCTGCCCAAGGACAAAGGAAAGGACTGAAAACAAATGGGTAAGCTGATAAAGTCTCCATCAGTTTACAAATATCTTAGTAAATTATAAGAAAAAGGAATCTTATCAATAGCCTAATCTCCGGAAACCTATAGACTCAGCTTCCTGGAGCCCCAACATCACCCTCCCCTCCACAGTGATATGGGAAAGAAAGGCAGAAGGAAATGGCAGATAAAATTGAATTTCTTTATAACCTGCAGCCCATTGACAAATACGTGAGGCAGGCAGACTAAAACATTTCTCTAGGAGCCCCCTACTGTCTTATTGTTAATGCTTTGCTAGAGGGGAAAACAACCTTAGCTTGACAAATAGCTAGGCCTTCAGTAATTTGTGAGTCTTTAGCATGTGGAAAATCCCTTTATGAAAATTCCTCTTGACTTTACTTCCCCTGGCCCCATAGTATATAACCAGTCACTCTTTACAACCCCAGGGCAGCTCTTTGTGCCCCCGGGTCCTGTCCTGTGCTTTAATAAAATCACCTTTTTGCACCAAATACATCTTCAAGAATTATTTCTTGGACATCAGCTCTGAACCCCACCATTCACCCCAAAACCCCATCATTATCATATTATTATTATTATTATTATTATTATTATTATTTATGTGACTTGAGAATTTTCACTTGGTTTCCCCTATTTCAGAGCAAAAATAAGAGCATTCCTTTGTATAAATCTCATATACTACAAATATAACTTCTTCCAATCATTTTTTCTTATGCTCTCATTAAAAAAATAGTAAATCCATTAATTTGGTGCCGATGATATTTAATTTTCTTAAATCTTCTCATCCTATCACATTCCCAGACCTCTTTTTATACATTATAATTTTTCTATAGCAATAGGACTTGAAGTATCAACTATATCTCTGTCAGTCATCTAACCTACTATACCTCATTTAAATGCCCTCAACAACCTGAAGAGGTGATATCATCATGCCTATTTCATGAATAACAGCTAACATTTGTTGACTGATTATTCTCTACCAGGCACTGTTGAACATGTTCTCAAATTAACCAATCTTCATGACAACTAACATTTTACAGATCAGGAAGCCAAGGAGAAGAGAAATTAATTAACTGGTCTGACATTTACAGACATTATTAATGACAATGTCAGGACTCAAACCTAATTCACCTGACTCTGGCCTCATTTTTTTCAACTTCTATATTATCTAGCTTTCACATATGAAAAAGAAGTTTCCTTTGGGAGAGTTTGAGGAAATGGAGAATACGTAGCAGAATGGGGTTTGAATGAAAAATCACATACTCTAAACTATTAAACTATTTTGCTATCCCAGTGATATTTAGTACCTCAGTCAAGAGTATGAAGTGTTATGATTAGCCAAGTTGTTAGAACCCTTTTCTCACTCCCTAGACCATTGCTTGTTCTTCTTGTTTAGCTGTTCCACACCATTCTTTATTGACAGTTTTCCTCTTCATAGGATTGGTAAGAAATTCTGTGGCTGATCACTACCCACTGCTTACACCCACCCTTGTCCCAGCAAATGTGAACAAATAGAACTGGCACAAAAAACCTGAAACATTGTAAATGCAGGAGACTTTGCAGTCTGTCAGAGTTAATAGTCATCCTTGAGGAAGGATTACCCATATTCCAGGCACAATGAACACTTTACATGCGTTATCTCTTTTGGTTCTTCACAACAACCCTATGAGGGAGCTATCATTATCTCCATTTCCAGGTGAGGAAACACAGACTCAGAGTTTAAGACTCATCCAAGGTCACACAGGTAGAAGTGAAGCACCGAGATTTGAGTATGAGTTTTCCTAACACTGTGGGCTACTCTTAAACTCTTAAACACTACACATATAGATTTCTAAATAAAATTAGGAGGGAGCTTTTCACTAGAGTTCTATTCTAATCCTGTTTGTCAAAAACTTTTAAAATTCTAACATGGGCGGGGTGCCTGGGTGGCTTAGTCGGTTGAGCATCTGACTCTCAGTTTGAGCGTCTGCCTCTTGATTTCACTCAGGTCATGATACTATGGTTGTGGGATCGAGCCCTGAGTGGGGCTCCGTGCTGAGTGTGGAGTCTGCTTAAGATTCTCCCTCTCTCTCCCTCTGCCTCTCTCCCACACTTGTGCGCTCTCTCTCTTGTAATATGGGCAATTCAACTTAGTAAGTCACACAAGAAAAATGCTGAATAGGGGAGGGCTCAGGAGTCAGTGAGGGCATCCTGAGATAGAACATGGTTTCTGTCCTTACATAACACAGGTGCATAAAATGTTCCCAGCCCAGACATGCAACATCAAAGTTCTCATTGGATTACACATTTAAAGCTGTCATTCCCAATATTGTTATGGTATCATAGCAACTGATTCAGGTCAGAATTCCTGCATTTTAATTCTTGCCTAATAGTGAAAAGGAAAGAGTGTCTTACTGTCAGAACTCAAGAAGCTCTTAGAGTTCATCTAGCCCAACCTCTTTCATTGTCTAGATTAAGAGACTGAAGCCCTATTGACATTAAAACACGAGACAGCAACTGGATGAATCTCGAAGACACTCTGTGGAGTGAAAGAAGCCACATACAAAAGACTAAATGACCACCATGTAATGTTTTTATACAAGAAAACTAGAGTGAATTACCTGTTTAAAAAAAAAAAAAAAGACACACGGCATACAATTCCTTTTATATACAGTTCCAGACAAATAAAGCAAATCTGTGGGGATAGAAGTTCAAATAATGGTAACTTCTGTGGCCAGGGGTGGGGGAGGCATCGACCATAAAGAGGCACAAAGAAACCTTTAAGGCAATTTCTATACTTTAATATGAAAGGTGATTCTATAGGTCTATGCATATATAAACATGCAACAGACTGTACATTTATGACTTGCGAATTTCAGTGTATGTAAATTATATCTAAAAGGAAAATGAGAAAGAAAATAGCTGTCTGTATACTAAGAGGCCTGTGTGAATCTCATCTTTTACTGAATACTCAGAGACCATTTTGTCTCTGAAAACTCTGAATACTCAGAGACCATTTTGTAACCATTTTGAAAGTTACATTCAGTACTGCAGATGTGGGAAGTTGCTCTGTAGAACAGGGAAGACATTTACTCAAGATCACAGACTAATGACATAGCTAGGTTTGGATTTTATATTTCATGCCATAATGGCTTAGAAATACCTGAAGCTCTAAAGAAGTTTTGATGGAGGCCCCAGCCGTACTGTGGAAAAAATCACAGGAGAAAGGGTATTGAATTTGAAGCCAGATAATTTGTATTTAAAGATCAACTTTACCATTATTTCTATAAATTACAATGCCTGGCACATGGTAGGCATTCAATTTATTTTTAATGAGGGGGTGTGTGAAAGGATGACTGAAAGAAATATGATCAGTAATTTAACTTCTGAATTTAGGAAGAATAAAAATAAAAATTTTTATGTATTTTAAACAGTAATCTTCAAAGTATGCTCCATACAAAACAAGTATTTACAATTGTATCTTTAGAAAAAAGGCTTTTAGGGTCAAATGTGGCTTGTCAATCTTTTTTTTCTTAATGTTTATTTATTTTCATTTATTTATTTTTTGAGAGAGGGAGAGAGAGAGAGTAGGGGAGGGGCAAAGAGAAAGGGAGAGAGAATCCCAAGCAGGCTCTACACTGCTAATGCAGAGATCATGACCATGAGATCATGACCTGAGCCGAGATCAAGAGTCAGACGGTTAAATGACTGACCCACCCAGGCACCCGATTTATCAATCTTGGTTTAAGCAAATTAAATAACTTTACCTAGCTGCAGGACTCCTTTCAAGTGCTAAAAGATATGTGAAATCTAGAGAAAAATTAAATATAGAACATTTCCTAAAATCATTTAGCCACTAAATTATCATTAGGTTGGACTATTATTAAAATCTCAAAAAGCAAAAATGCGTTATAGAAGGGAAACATCCTATCTTTTTAAAGGATGAGGAAAAACGTCAAATTAGTCCATGATATCCAGAACAAAAATGAATGTAATAAGATGAGATTTCAGTTTTACTAACTTCCAAACCCAAATTTAAACATTTTTTTAATTAATAACTTTAAAAGATATGATGCCCTAAAGTTAAATATATTTGTGGGTTTATTACATAGAAAGAAATTAAACATGACCACAATGGTATGAATGACTGCAGAGAGGAAATGAAAATATACTATTGTAAGGTTATTACATGCTCGGTGGTTGGCATAATATTTAATCATAGATTGCGAAAGCTTAAAATGTATATTGAAAACACTAGAGTAAAACTTTAAAAAATTTTAAAAAGGTGTAACTAATAAACAATGATGCAACAAAAATGGAATCATAGAAAAATACTCAATGCAAAAACAGCAGGAAAATGAGAAAAGGGAATCAAAAACAGGAGGAAAGACTCACAGAAAATATATAGTAAGGAGGTAGATCCGAATCCAATTATTGTCAATATCAATTGTCAATAAAATGAAAATACTAATTTGAGAAGACATACTTACTTCTATGTTCATTGCAGCATTATTCACAATAGCCAAGATACGGAAGCAACCTAAGTATCCATTGATGGATGAACGGATAAACACACACACACACACACACACACACACACACACACACACACAGAGGAATATTACTCAGCCATAAAAAAAGAATGAAATCTTACCATTCACCACATAGATGAACCTAGAAGATATTATGCTATGTGAAATAAGTCAGAGAAAGACAAATACCATATGATTTCACTTATTTGTGGAATCTAAAAAACAAAACAAGTGAACAAACAACAACAAAAGAGAAACAGACTCATAAATATAGAAAACAAGCTAGTGGTCACCAGAGCTTGTGCCAGGATAGGCAAAATAAGTGGAGGGAATGAAGAGGTACGAGCTTCCAGTTATAAAATAAATAAGTCACAGGGATGAAAAGGAGAGCCTAGGGAATATACTTAATAATACTGTAATAATTTTGTATGTTGGCAGATGGTGACTACACTTGGTGAGCTTTCTGTAATGCATGGGACTGTTGGATCTCTATGTTGTGCACCTGAAACTAATATAATAAATGTCAGCTATACTCTAAGAAATAAATTTAAAAAATGTTTAGAAAGAATTGTTTTAAGTTTATTTATTTATTTTGAAAGAGACAGAGAGAGCATGAGTGGGGGAGGGGCAGAGAGAAAGGGAGAGAGAGAGAATTTCAAGCAGGCTCTATGCTGCCAGCACAGAGCCTGACACGGGGCTCGAGTGCCGAAACTGTGAGATCATGACCTGAGCCAAAACCAGGAGTCGGACACTTAACTGACTGAGTCACCCAGACGCCCCTAGAAATAATTTTTTTTTAGTTAAAATATATAAGGCCATTTACAATAGCATCAGAAACAAAAAATTTAGGAATAAATAGAATGAAAGCTGTATAAAACCTCTACACTAAAACTATGAAACGATACTTGAAAGAAATGAAGGAAACTGAAAGAAATAGATAAATACATGTTCGTGGATACAAAGGATTAAAATTATAAAAATTTCAAATGTACCCAAATTTAATGTACAGACTCAACTCAGTAGCATTCAAAATTCTAGCAAGACTCTTCATAGAGAATGAGTAGCTGAATTTATAGTACATGTTAAAGTGCAAAGGACCAAGAAGAGCTGGGTCCTTTGCAAGGATACTGACGATGGGATATTAGCAATAAATGGAAAGTTGCAATTAATGATGCCTAAAATCTTTTCCTTCAAGCTCTAAACTTCATATTTCTTTAAAAGAATGAAGCTCTTGGGGGTGAAAGTTGAGTTCAGAAGACCCAGGCTTTCACACTGGTCATCTTTATTTACTAGGAGAAACAACCTTTGACAAGTTATTTAACTTCTCTCTTCAGTCAGTAAAGTGAAAATAATCCCTGCTTTCTCACATTATTGGGGTGAGGACAAAAATGTACATATGGAAGCATTTTGAAAACTGTGCCACGTATATATATTTATTACTGCTTTTATTACTTTGGGAATTTTACTTATATCAAGAAGAAAACAGAAAAACTACATGACAGAGGCTATTTTGGGCGCTATTAAAAATACCTGAGTGGGAAGGAAGCAGCTGGGACTCTCAGGTGGAATGTGGGTGGGAATTTCCTGAGTAATTATCTGAAGAAGGGAAGAGCTTATCAAACATGGCGAAAGGGTAGCTCAACTGAAATACTATCAAAGAATAGAGAAGTTTTTTGGGATTCTGAGGACTCCTGCACCTACTGGCATTATACTTAACAGACACATAGCCAACCTGGCTGTGTGTGACAGAAGAATCAGTTAAACAATTGGGCCACAACATTTAGTGAGTATACAGGTTGTGGGAATAATTTTAAAGAACATGATATCAGTAAGCCAATACCTTACAGAATGAGTTATTCAATATGATGGAGATTTCTGAATAATTCAGAATTTCCCCTTTACATTCCACATAGCTTAACCATGACCCAGAGGGGAAAATATTCTAAAAATCTCTACACACACATTTTGCCTCCTTGAATAAAAAATAATACACAAAATTTAACTATCCTTGACAATTGTATAAAATACAGTTACAACTTGTGGATTTTATTAAGGTTCATGGGGTTGTCTGCCTTGCACTGTTTTTATTGTCCAATTTATGTGTTCTCTGAATTCTCCTATAAGCTTTCCTTGTGGAGTTTTTTACAGAGCTACACTCTGGCCCTCATCATCACAGGGTATTCTCCACCCCCAAGATGTAAAACTTAAAAGTGCCGTTTCTTGGCAATGAGAAAGAATGAAATATGGCCTTTTGTAGCAACATGGATGGAACTGGAGAGTGTTATGCTAAGTGAAATAAGTCATACAGAGAAGGACAGATTCCGTATGTTTTCACTCCTATGTGGATCCTGAGAAACTTAACAGAAGACTGGGGGAGGGGAAGAAAAAAATGGCTAGAGAAGGAGGGAGCCAGAACATAAGAGACTCCTAAAAACTGAGAACAAACTGAGGGTTTATGGGGGGTGGGAGGGAGGGATGGGTGGTTAATGGGTATTGAGGAGGGCACCTGTTGGGATGAGCACTGGGTGTTGTATGGAAACCAATTTGACAATAAATTTCGTAATAATAATAATAATAAAAGTGCCATTTCTGATCAGATCCCCTCTTTCCATCTTTCCCACTCTCTCTCACTCATCTTGCTCCTCACATTACTCATACCCAAGTTCCTTCTCCTCTTCCTATTATTGCTAACTGAATATCTTGTCTTAGTTTTCTCTCTCGTTCTTCCAACCTAAATCCAATGCTCAACATATCAGGTATTACCTCACCTTCAGTAACACATAATCTCGAGTTTCTACCCCTTCTCTTTGCAAAATTCCACACCTAATCAACAAAGGACAGCTATTTTCATGTGGAGGTATAGCTTATATTTAAGAAACTAAGCTCTAAATTCAGGCACATCTAATTTTGAATTTCAATTCTTCCATTTACTATTTCTTTGAACCAAGGCCATTTATTTAACTTCTCTCTGCCTCAATTCTCTCCGTAAGGTATATTCCCCTGGTATGTCCATGGTGCCTGACAAAAATCATATGCAAGGTGAGTATTTGTTGAATGAAAATGAACATTACCCTCCTTAATGTCATGGAAATGCCATTAATTTCAACTACTGTTCCTTCTTTTTACTTCAAAATACATTTACAGTTTCAGTCATCCTTTCCTTTTTCCATTTTGCCTCAGGAGAAGGATGACTTACAATTCTTCAAGGCTAATCACCCACCTCTCTTCTGTATTCCAAGGACTCCCACGTCTATAGTGCATTGCCTTATCAAAGTTCCTTATAATATCCTCACTACAACAGGATGTTTTCCTTTAACCCACAAACAAGCTTTATCTTTCTCCTGTAAGTTACTCCCTCAGTTCTCCCTTGCCTCTTGTGTTCCCAAGGTCCTCTGAAGGGCAGTATCTACTTATGGCTTCTGCTACCTTGCCTCTCATTCATTTATTCAGCATTAACCAAATCTAATTTAGCTTCTCTCCTACAATTGTACTGAAAATCACTAGCATTAGCCATTTAAAGATAAATTCGTTTCTCATTTTATTCAATTTCTCATCAAAATTCGAGATGATAGTTGCACTTCCCTCTGAAGTCTCTGCCTTTCATTTCAGCGCCACTACTCTCTTCACCTATGCTTTTACCATGCAGAACATTCTTTCTCAGTCTCATTTCCTTATTTCCCTTTCTTTCACTGCCTAGCTCTCAAGTCTGGTATGTCTCAAAATTTAATTCCTGACCCATTAACTGTCAGCTACATGACATTAACTCCAAATCATCTCCATCTCCCCCTTCAACCAAACTTCTAACTTCTAACTTTCCATCAGTCATAATTACTCACATATCCAAAACCAAACTCACTATTTCTTCCTCACACCCAAGTCTCCTCCTCTCTTGTTCCCTATATTTAGAGCTTCCCTATCCCCAGCTAGAAATGTAGAAGTCATTTTAACATCTTTTTATCCAGGTACATCTAACTGGTCACAACACCTTATTGATTCTATTAATAAAATCCCCAATCTCTACGCTTCTTTTTTAACTTCATTACTGATGCCTGCATGCTGGCTCACTTGCTTTTATTCATTCAAGATAGGGGTGCCTGTGTGGTTCAGTTGGTTAAACATTTAACTCTTGGTTTCAACTCAGGTCATGATCTCACTGTTCGCGGGATCCAGTACTGCATTAGGCTCAGGACTGATACCATGGAGCCTACTTGGGATTCTCTCTCCCCTCCACTCTCTGCCTCTCTCTCTCTCTTTCAGAATAAATAAATAAACTTTTTTTTAAAAAATATAGAACTCGTGACTTTCCCTACCTGACCTTCACCTACAGTCTGTCCTATTACAGTCAATTACACCATCATTTTCCCAACGATGCCCCAAACCTAGCATTTGTCTTTGATTTCTCAGTTCTCTCAATGATCACATGCAATCCGTCATCTATACTAATTAATCCATGTTAATTAACTTCATCTTCACAACACCCCTATGAGGTCTAAGGCTCAGAGAAGTTAAATAGGTCACTTAAGGCCAAAGACCTAAATGAAATCAGGTCATGTCTCTCCTTTCCTAAGCAACCATCCAACAGATTTCCGTTACATTTATAATTAAACACAAATTGTTTATGGCAGGCAACAATGATCTCATCCTTGCCAGTTCTTCATCTTCATCACATACTGCTGTCATGTGTGTTCACACAAACTTGCCTAACTCAAGAGTTTTGCTCCTGTTAGTTCTTTTACCTGGAAAGCTCTTCTACCTAATTCTTTCTATACCTTACTTATCTCAACTTTCAGGCCTCAAATTAAATGACACCGTTTTCCCTGAAAAACTTAAAGGCCCTAAAATAAATAAAGGCCCTCAGGATGGAGAACTATTTATCATGCTACTGGAAGCCAAAAGAAAGCTGGAGTAGCCATACTTATATCAGACAAACTAGACTTTAAATTAAAGGCTGTAACAAGAGATGAAGAAGGGCATTATATAATAATTACAGGGTCTATCCATCAGGAAGAGCTAACAATTATAAATGTCTATGCGCCGAATACCGGAGCCCCCAGATATATAAAACAATTACTCATAAACATAAGCAACCTTATTGATAAGAATGTGGTCATTGCAGGGGACTTTAACACCCCACTTACAGAAATGGATAGATCATCTAGACACACAGTCAATAAAGAAACAAGGGCCCTGAATGATACATTGGATCAGATGGACTTGACAGATATATTTAGAACTCTGCATCCCAAAGCAACAGAATATACTTTCTTCTCGAGTGCACATGGAACATTCTCCAAGATAGATCATATACTGGGTCACAAAACAGCCCTTCATAAGTTTACAAGAATTGAAATTATACCATGCATACTTTCAGACCACAATGCTATGAAGCTTGAAATCAACCACAGGAAAAAGTCTGGAAAACCTCCAAAAGCATGGAGGTTAAAGAACACCCTACTAACGAATGAGTGGGTCAACCAGGCAATTAGAGAAGAAATTAAAAAATATATGGAAACAAACGAAAATGAAAATACAACAATCCAAACGCTTTGGGATGCAGCAAAGGCAGTCCTGAGAGGAAAATACATTGCAATCCAGGCCTATCTCAAGAAACAAGAAAAATCCCAATACAAAATCTAACAGCACACCTAAAGGAAATAGAAGCAGAACAGCAAAGGCAGCCTAAACCCAGCAGAAGAAGAGAAATAATAAAGATCAGAGCAGAAATAAACAATATAGAATCTAAAAAAACGGTAGAGCAGATCAACGAAACCAAGAGTTGGTTTTTTGAAAAAATAAACAAAATTGACAAACCTCTAGCCAGGCTTCTCAAAAAGAAAAGGGAGATGACCCAAATAGATAAAATCATGAATGAAAATGGAATGATTACAACCAATCCCTCAGAGATACAAACAATTATCAGGGAATACTATGAAAAATTATATGCCAACAAATTGGACAACCTGGAAGAAATGGACAAATTCCTAAACACCCACACGCTTCCAAAACTCAATCAGGAGGAAATAGAAAGCTTGAACAGACCCATAACCAGCGAAGAAATTGAATCGGTTATCAAAAATCTCCCAACAAATAAGAGTCCAGGACCAGATGGCTTCCCAGGGGAGTTCTACCAGACGTTTAAAGCAGAGATAATACCTATCCTTCTCAAGCTATTCCAAGAAATAGAAAGGGAAGGAAAACTTCCAGACTCATTCTATGAAGCCAGTATTACTTTGATTCCTAAACCAGACAGAGACCTAGTAAAAAAAGAGAACTACAGGCCAATATCTCTGATGAATATGGATGCAAAAATTCTCAATAAGATACTAGCAAATTGAATTCAACAGCATATAAACAGAATTATTCACCATGATCAAGTGGGATTCATTCCTGGGATGCAGGGCTGGTTCAACATTCACAAATCGATCAACGTGATACATCACATTAACAAAAAAAAAAGAGAAGAACCATATGATCCTGTCAATCGATGCAGAAAAGGCCTTTGACAAAATCCAGCACCATTTCTTAATAAAAACCCTTGAGAAAGTCAGGATAGAAGGAACATACTTAAAGATCATAAAAGCCATTTATGAAAAGCCCACAGCTAACATCATCCTCAACGGGGAAAAACTGAGAGCTTTTTCCCTGAGATCAGGAACACGACAGGGATGCCCACTCTCACCACTGTTGTTTAACATAGTGCTGGAAGTTCTAGCATCAGCAATCAGACAACAAAAGGAAATCAAAGGCATCCAAATTGGCAAAGATGAAGTCAAGCTTTCGCTTTTTGCAGATGACATGATATTATACATGGAAAATCCGATAGACTCCACCAAAATTCTGCTAGAACTGATACATGAATTCAGCAAAGTTGCAGGATACAAAATCAATGTACAGAAATCAGTTGCATTCTTATACACTAACAATGAAGCAACAGAAAGACAAATAAAGAAACTGATCCCGTTCACAATTGCACCAAGAAGCATAAAATACCTAGGAATAAATCTAACCAAAGATGTAAAAGATCTGTATGCTGAAAACTATAGAAAGCTTATGCAGGTAATTGAAGAAGATATAAAGAAATGGAAAGACATTCCCTGCTCATGGATTGGAAGAATAAATATTGTCAAAATGTCAATACTACCCAAAGCTATCTACACATTCAATGCAATCCCAATCAAAATTGCACCAGCATTCTTCTCGAAACTAGAACAAGCAATCCTAAAATTCATATGGAACCACAAAAGGCCCCGAATAGCCAAAGTAATTTTGAAGAAGACCAAAGCAGGAGGCATCACAATCCCAGACTTTAGCCTCTACTACAAAGCTGTCATCATCAAGACAGCATGGTATTGGCATAAAAACAGACACATAGACCAATGGAATAGAATAGAAACCCCAGAACTAGACCCACAAACGTATGGCCAACTCATCTTTGACAAAGCAGGAAAGAACATCCAATGGAAAAAAGACAGTCTCTTTAACAAATGGTGCTGGGAGAACTGGACAGCAACATGCAGAAGGTTGAAACTAGACCACTTTCTCACACCATTCACAAAAATAAACTCAAAATGGATAAAGGACCTGAATGTGAGACAGGAAACCATCAAAACCTTAGAGGAGAAAGCAGGAAAAGACCTCTCTGACCTCAGCTGTAGCAATCTCTTACTCGGCACATCCCCAAAGGCAAGGGAATTAAAAGCAAAAGTGAATTACTGGGACCTTATGAAGATAAAAAGCTTCTGCACAGCAAAGGAAACAACCAACAAAACTAAAAGGCAACCAACGGAATGGGAAAAGATATTTGCAAATGACATATCGGACAAAGGGCTAGTATCCAAAATCTATAAAGAGCTCATCAAACTCCACACCCGAAAAACAAATAACCCAGTGAAGAAATGGGCAGAAAACATGAATAGACACTTCTCTAAAGAAGACATCCGGATGGCCAACAGGCACATGAAAAGATGTTCAACGTCGCTCCTTATCAGGGAAATACAAATCAAAACCACACTCAGATATCACCTCACGCCAGTCAGAGTGGCCAAAATGAACAAATCAGGTGATTATAGATGCTGGAGAGGATGTGGAGAAACGGGAACCCTCTTGCACTGTTGGTGGGAATGCAAATTGGTGCAGCCGCTCTGGAAAGCAGTGTGGAGGTTCCTCAGAAAATTAAAAATAGACCTACCCTATGACCCAGCAATAGCACTGCTAGGAATTTATCCAAGGGATACAGGAGTACTGATGCATAGGGGCACCTGTACCCCAATGTTTATAGCGGCACTCTCAACAATAGCCAAATTATGGAAAGAGCCTAAATGTCCATCAACTGATGAATGGATAAAGAAATTGTGGTTTATATACACAATGGAATACTACGTGGCAATGAGAAAAAATGAAATATGGCCTTTTGTAGCAACGTGGATGGAACTGGAGAGTGTGATGCTAAGTGAAATAAACCATACAGAGAAAGACAGATACCATATGGTTTCACTCTTATGTGGATCCTGAGAAACGTAACAGAAACCCATGGGGGAGGGGAAGGGAAAAAAAAAAAAAAGAGGTTAGAGTGGGAGAGAGCCAAAGCATAAGAGACTGTGAAAAACTGAGAACAAACTGAGGGTTGATGGGGGGTGGGAGGGAGGGCAGGGTGGGTGATGGGTATTGAGGAGGGCACCTTTTGGGATGAGCACTGGGTGTTGTATGGAAACCAATTTGACAGTAAATTTCATATATTAAAAAATTTAAAAAAATAAAAAAAAATAAAGGCCCTCATTTTTTTTTTGTCAAAGCACAATTTGGATTTCTTTCATAATATTTATCATATCTGCAACTATTTTGTTAATTTGTTACTTGTCTGTTCCTTCTCTTCCATTACATTATACATTCTGCAAGGTCAGGAACCATGCCTTTTTGTTTAACACTTTAACTTCAATACAACACTTGACACAGTCTCTAGGACAAGGGATATTCACAGTAATAATTGCTGAATTACTCATTTGATAATTCAAATTTTATTTTTTAAAAATGTTTATTTATTTATTTTGAGAGAGAGAGAGAGAGAGAGGAAGCAGAAGAGGGGGGAGAGGAAGAGGGAAAGAGAAAGAATCCCAAGCAGGCTCTACACTAAGCCAAAATCAAGAGTCAGACCCTTGGGGCACCTGGGTGGCTCAGCTGGTTGAGCACTGGACTTCAGCTCAGGTCATGATCTCACGGTTCATGAGTTTGAGCCCTACATGGGGCTCGCTGTTGTCAGCTCAGAGCCTGCTTTGGATCATCAGTACCTCTGTCTCTCTGCTCCTCCCCCGCTCATGCTCTTTCTCAAAAATAAAAATAAACATTAAAAAAATAAAAAGAAAAAAGAGTCGGACCCTTAACTGACTGAGATGCCCAGGTGCCCTGATAATTCACATTTTAAAAATCTATGTTAGTTTCTACCGTGTTCTAAGTGCCTGGAATACAAAAATGATCAATGTGGTTTGTAAGAACGTGGCCTTGTATAGAAATAGACAAATAAATAATTCAAAACTATCTGAGAGATGCCATAGAAAGGCATTTGTAGGAAGAGAAAAACTCTGTTTTTCTAAGGGAGACAAGGAAAACTTTATGAAGAAGTTGACATTGGAATTAGATCAAAGATTCTCATATGGTTGCAATTTTGTCCCCTGGGGGACATTTGGCAATATCTATGGACATTTTTGATTGCCACACGGAGAAGAGAGGGACTGCTATTGGCGTCAAGTAGGTAAACACCAGGGACATCCTGCAATGCACAGGACAACACTCCCAAAACAAAGGATTATCCAGCTCAAAATTTTAATTGTGTCAAAGTTGAGAAACCCTGAATTAGCTCTTAAAAGATTAATGAAGATTTTCTATCAGCTAGGTAACAATCATAGTTTCCTGTCTTCCTGAAAACATCCATACTATACCCAGGTGCCATTGGCTTTCTAAAATATAAGTCTATGCTGCCACTCTGGAAAAACAGTGTGGAGGTTCCTCAAAAAAATTAAAAATAGATCTACCCTATGACCCAGCAATAGCACTGCTAGGAATTTACCCAAGGGATACAGGAGTGCTCATGCACAGGAGCACTGTACCCCAATGTTTACAGCAGCACTTTCAACAATAGCCAAATTATGGAAAGAGCCTAAATGTCCATCAACTGATGAATGAATAAAGAAATTGTGGTTTATATATGCAATGGAATACTACCTGGCAATGAGAAAGAATGAAATATGGCCTTTTATGGTAATGTGGATGGAACTGGAGAGTGTTATGCTAAGTAAAATAAGTCATACAGAGAAAGATAGATACCATATGTTTTCACCCTTATGTGGATCCTGAGACACTTAACAGAAGCCATGGGGAGGGGAAGGGAAAAAAAAGAAGTTACAGAGAGGGAGGGAGCCAAACCATGAGACTCTTAAAAACCGAAAATAAACTGAGGGTTGATGGGGGGTGGGAGGAGGGGAAAGTGGGTGATGGGCATTGAGGAGGGCACCTGTTGGGATGATCACTGGGTGTTGTATGGAAACCAATTTGACAATAAATTTCATATTAAAAAAATAAAATAAAATAAAATAAAATAAAATAAAATTAAATTAAATTAAATTAAATTAAATTAAGTTAAATAAAAATCTACTTATACCATGCCTGGTTCACCATGTTTTCTGATACGAATATCTAAAAATTTATTGATCCATTAGCACATGCTAGGGTCTTCAAAACAACCTCATGAGGCAGGCATTACTGCCCCCATTTTACTGAGAAGGTAACTAAGATTCAGATAAGGTAAGTAACCTACAAGGTCTCACAACTGATGGCTTTCTTTTTCCTCTAGAAGAACACCTTGGCCCCTCGGCTTACTGCACAGTCTGATTTATAACCTTCTTTCCCAGCTTTGTTTTCTTAGAAGTTTATTTATTTAATTTGAGAGAGAGAGAGAAAGCACGAGCAGGGAAGCATGAGCACGAGAGAGAGAGGGAGTAAGAATCCCAGGCAGGCTGTTAGCGCAGTGCTCAGAAGTGGGACTGAGGCAGGGGCTCGAACTCATGAACCGTGAGATCATGACCTGAGCCGAAATCAGAGTCAGTTGTTTAAATGACAGCCACCCAGGCACCCGGGCAACTTTATTTCCCAACAGTCTTCCTAAACACAAAAGTTTAATCACAACTAAATACCAATTACTAATTACAAATTACAAATTTCCAAAAACACCTTGGAAAACAACACTATCCAGAAAAGTTGAAGATACAGGTACCATATGAGCAAGCAATGCAAATCCTAGATGAATATGTTAGAGATACTCTTGTACTTCCACACTAGGAGACACGTACAAATACTAGTTTTTCCAACAACAACAACAAAAAAAAAAAAACGAAAAGAAAAAATAAATCAATATGAATATCCATCAGTAAGATATTCCCATGAGTGAATTGTGGTTTATTCATACAGTAAAATAGTACAGAGTAATTAACATGTGATATATGTAGAAATATACATATCAAAATAGATGAAACCTCACAATTAAACATTTAGAAAAAATGCAAGTGGTAACAATATAAAGTGTATAATAACATTTATATGAATTCAAAACATACAAAAATCTAAACAAATCACTTGAATGTCCTATAAGGAACAAAGTTATTTATATATGCACATATAAAAAAGCAAAGGAATGGGGAGCCTGGGTGGCTCTGTTGGTTGAGCGTCTGACTTCGGGTCAGGTCATGATCTCATGGTTCTTGAGTTGAAGCCCCACATCAGGCTCTGCTGACAGCTTGGAGCCTGGAGCCTGCTTTGGATTCTGTGATTCCTTCTGCTTTGATTTTCTTTTTCAACATTACTTTGGCTATTGGGGTCTTTTGTGGGTACATACAAATTTTAAGATTGTTTGTTCTAGCTCTGAGAAGAATGCCGGTGCAATTTTGATTGGGGCTACATTGGATGTATAGATTGCTTTGGGTAGTATCAACGTTTTAACAATATTTGTTCTTCCAGTCCACGAGCATGGAATGTTTTTCCACTTCTTTGTGTCTTCTTCAATTTCTTTCATAAGCTTTCTATAGTTTCAGCATACAGATCTTTAACCTCTTTGATTAGGTTTATTCCTAGGTATTTTATGGGTTTTGGTGCAATTGTAAATGGGATTGATTCCTTGATTTCTCTTTCTGTTGCTTCATTATTGGTATATAGAAATGTAACTGATTTCTGTACATTGATTTTATATCCTGTGACTTTGTTGAATTTATGGGTTAGTTCTAGCAGTTTTTTGGTGGAATCTTTCAGGTTTTCCATGTAGAGTATCATGCCATTTGCAAAAAGTGAAAGTTTGCCTTCTTCTTTGCCAATTTGGATGCCTTTTATTTCCTTTTGTTGCCTGATTATGGAGGCTAAGACTTCCAACTCTATGTTAAATAATATTGGTGAGAGTAGACATCCCTGCCATGTTCCTGATCTCAGGGGGAAAGCTTTGTTTTTCCCCCGTTAAAGATCATATTAGCTGTGGGCCTTTAATATATAGCTTTTATGATGTTAAGGTATGTTCCTTCTATCCCAACTTTCTTGAGGGTTTTTAATAAGAAAGGATGCTGTATTTTGTCAAATGCTTTTTATGCATCTATTGATAGGATCGTGTGGTTCTTATCCTTTCTTGTATTGATGTGATGTACCACATTGATTGTTTTGCAGATATTGAACCAG
The DNA here is from genome assembly GCF_018350215.1 of Panthera leo. Classification (NCBI taxonomy): domain Eukaryota; kingdom Metazoa; phylum Chordata; class Mammalia; order Carnivora; family Felidae; genus Panthera; species Panthera leo. Next base: position 123,190,498 of record NC_056679.1, on the reverse strand, counting down.
CCCTGCAGCCCAGGAATGAATCCCACTTGATCATGGTGAATAATTCTTTTGATATACTGTTGAATTTGATTTGCTAGTATCTTGTCGAGAATTTTTGCATCCATTTTCATCAGGGATATTGGCATGTAATTCTTCTTTTTAGTGGGGTCTTTGTCTGGTTTTGGAATCAAGGTAATGCTGTCTTCACAGAATGAGTTTGGAAGCTTTCCTTCATTCCTATTTTTTGGAACAGCTTGAGAAGAATAAGTATTAACTTGGCTTTAAATGTCTGGTAAAATTCCCCTTGGGAAGTCATCTGGCCCAGGACTGTTATTTGCTGGGAGATTTTTGATAACTGACTCAATTTCTTTCCTGGCCATGGGTCTGCTCACATTTTCTATTTCTTCCCATTTGAGTTAAGGTAGTGTCTAGGACTCTGTCCATTTCTTCCAGGTTGTCCAGTTTATTGGCCCATAATTTTTCATAGTATTCTCTAATAATTGCTTGTATTTCTGTGGTGTTGCTTGTGATCTCTCCTCTGTCATTCATGATTTTATCTATTTGGGTTCTCTCTCTTTTCTTTTTGAGAAGTCTGGCTAGGGCCTTATCAATTTTGTTTACTTTTTCAAATAAACCAGCTCTTAGACTCATTGATTTGTTTTACTGGGTTTTTTTAATTCTATTTTTTTAATTTCTGCTCTAATCTTTATTATTTCTCTTCTTCTGCTGGCTTTGGGGTTTCTTTGTTGCTCTGCTTCTAGTTCCTTTAGGTGTGAGATTGGGTTTTCTATTTGGGATTTTTCTTGTTTCTTGAGATAGGCCTGGATTGCAATGTATTTTCCTCCTAGGACTGCATTTGCTATATCCCAAAAGGTTTGGACTATCATGTTTTCATTTCCTTTGCTTCCATATATTTTTTAAATTTCTTCTTTAATTGTATGGTTGCCCTATTCACTTTTTAGTAGGATGTTCTTTAACCTCCATGCATTTGGAGGCTTTCCAAATTTTTTCTTGTGGTTGATTTCAAGTTTCATAGCATTGTTATATGAAAATATGCATGGTATGATCTGAATCCTTTTATATTTATTGAGGGATGTTTTGTGACCCAGTATGTGACCTATTTTGGAGAATGTTTCATGTGCATTTGAGAAGAATGTTTATTCTGCTGCTTTTGGAAAAAAGTTCTGAATATATCTGTCAAGTCCATCTGGTCCAATGTATCACTCAAGGCCATTGTTTCTTTATTTATTTTCTGCCTATATGATCTGTTCATTGTTGTAAGTGGAGTATTAAAGTCACCTACAATTACTGTATTAAGATTGCTTATGTTTGTAATTAATTGATTTATATATTTGGGTGTTTTCAGGTTGGGAGCATAAACATTTACAATTGTTAGCTCTTTTTGATGGATTGACCCCTTAATTATGATATAATGCCCTTCTTCATCTCTTTTTGCAGTCTTTAGTTTAAACTCTAGTTTGTCTGATGTAAGTATGTTAGCCAACTTGACAATAAATTATATTTAGAAAAAAAGAACCATGAAAGTCAAACAAAAGAATAGAATGGAGTGGAGAGCAGGGGGAACCATCTGGAGGCTATTGTGAAAAAGAGAAGGATCTGGGACAGCATGCACTGGTTAGGGACAGAACATACTCATTTACTAATAGCATGAGAAAAGTATGGGGGTTTTTAAAAGAGTTATCTCTAAAGCTTAAGTATCATATTCTAGGAAATTAACCAAAATCATCTCCCTTTTGCTAAAGATATTCTATGGAATGAAATCAGTCACACGAATAAAATTGCATTAATTCAACAGGATGCCAACTTGACAATTAAATTATATTACTGAAAACCTTTATTTTCTGGAAATAATAAGTACCACTTTCCAAGATGCTTACATAACTTTCTAAAAGCTATTACTTATGTCCACAGCAGGTCTCAAGTTGGAAGGGTCAAAGACATGCAAAGCTGGACATGGTATGGTACTAGAGATTATCTAGTTCATCCCCTTAATTTTACTAATGAGGAGACAGATGCCTGGAGAGGGGAAGTAGTACTTAGCCAGGTGACAGGACAAGTTATTTCATCCACTCATTAGGGTAAATATTTATTGAACTCCTACCTTGTACTAAGCTCTGGGTTGGTATTTGAGCCAGGAATAAATTCCAGGTCTCCAGATTCTCAGCTTCAGGCCCTTGTGCCACAACATGTATGGCCAAGCATTTAATAGCATATTGATTCACCAGGGACAAATTTCAACTTACATTTCTGTAAATGAGGTCCATGGTCCACCAGAACTGGAGTCCTGGGCACTAACCTAGACTTACTGAGAATCTCTCTGGAAAGGATTATAAAAACTGCATTTTAACAATTTCCCCAGGTAATTCTCATTAATATGATATTTGAGAAACACAGCTCTAAGGGAGTAGACAGGAAAAATCCAGGATTTAGACCTTTCATTTAATTTAGAAGCAAACAGCTAATACCAGTCAGCATATCCCAGAAGTAGGAAAGAGACTGATCCTCTAGCCAGATTTATGGTATCTTAGAATCTCACTCACTGGTTAACCATTTATCTACAAGATATACTTCACCATTTATAAGTGCTTTCACATAAATTATCTCGTTTGATCAAAACAAAAACACTAACATATATTGGCACAATTACCTTCTTCTCTCTCCTATCAGGAGACAATAACTCAGGAAGGTTAAGTGGTTTGTAGGAGGTTATATAGATAAAAGGCCACAATTATTCTCACTGTATCACTATGTCCTCATCTGGCAGATAAAGAAATTGTACTTAATGAAACTTAAAATTCTCTGTACGAGGTATGAAAACTAGAACATGTGTTTGCCAGTGCTTATCTATATGGTTTCATTCACTGCACAGCCAAAGTCTGTGTTTCCTTAAAAAAAGAAGAGGAAAAATGAAAGCCAAGCATCTCTTGCCAGACTGAGACCTTGAAACTACGTAGGGGAGAGTATCATATGAATGTCCAATCTCTGGGGCTTCAGGAACTTACTCCCATGCCTGCCATCTGCCTATGTATATCCTTTTCCCAGCAGATGCTTCCTTGCAGGTGTCTGTATGACATCACAGGCCTATTTCAAACAGTGTCCACTATGCTCTTTCTCCTGGAAAGAAACTGAGTTCACATTCCTTCTATTGATACTAATACCATCTTACATAAATTTAGCACTTTGTAGTTTTTAAAACGTTCAGAATCTTTTTATCAGACCCCAGGTAGTTCTTGGTTGCTATGTTCTTCTGCTGAGGCTTCAGGGCTCCAGATTCAGATCCACCCCAGCCTAGCACTCTCAGGGCTCCCCCTGAGGCACTTTTCTTCATATTCTCCTTCACACTTAGGGGCTTAGGCAGCTAACTTCAGTTCTATTTGGTCTCGTTTACCCAAAAGAACTATCAGCCCCTTTAAGTGTGGGGATTTGCAATGCCTTTTCCCCACCTCCCCACAGTCCAGAACATTAGGTAGAGCACAGGTACATGCTCTGGAACACAGAGACAGAGCTCCCTGATGCTTTCACTTGACAGGATGCCCAAGTAATATCCTCTCCACTTCCTGCCATAATGCTTAGCCATAAGAAACCACTCCCCCCAAATTTAATATTAAACTCCCTTAATGCTAACAGCAATACAATTACTGTGTCTAGGAGATTGCTAAGTGCTTTATATGTATGTATATCTCACAAAAGTTCTGCAGGAAAATATTATTACTTTCATTTTATAGATATGTAAACTGAGGCCACAAAGACTAAACACTCACTCAAGTCACACAGCTAATAAGTGGAAACTTTGAAATCAGGTCTGTGAAACTTTAAGAGCTATGCTCTTAACTAGTCAGTTAGACAGTCTACTTTAACCATTACTTGTCTCTCGCCATACTCTTCTTAGAAATATTGAACTGCGTTGGCTGGCTGAAATTCCTAACTGCACCATCTGCAGCTGAGTCCCTGCCCACCACTGTCCCATTCAAGTGGGTGGAGGAAGTTCCAAGTTCCAGACTCTCCCAGTCATTAAATTCCACTAAAGTTAACCAGGCTATGCTTGGAATTATATTTGATCTTCCCAGAAGCTCTGTGAAATTGACACCACATAGATCATAAATCCCACTCTCTGGTTGAGGATGGCTGAGGCACAGATAATTTGATTAGTCTGGGTTTAATAGAGCTAGCAAGTGGCAAAACCATGAAACTCAGGTTTCAAACACTAAAGCACTGTACATTTAAGTTCCCCTCAAATGCATTTAAGTTAGGCAAGGAATACAGAAAATTAAATGCACTGAGTCTGATTCATCACAATGTTGAAGTGCATAGAAATTCAGTTCCGTATGAGGGCTTGAGGCTAAGATGTTATCAGCCTCTTCACCCTTACTCATCACCTCTTTGTACCATGTTGGCCCATACAGTAGAGCAATAATCAATTCAGTGTATGAAGTAGCCACATCAATGATCCAGAGTATATGACCCAGTAGATTTGAATAAAATTATATAATTAATGGAAGGAGAGGAACAAGGAATGAGGTAATAATGAAGTAAGATCTGGGGTAAGTCTGGACAGGAATCAGGAAAGGAAAGATTTTGTTAAAGATATTGAAAATGTACAGTGGTAAAATAAATTTTCCTCATAGGGTACCCTGGGTTTCCCCAGTTTTGGCTAAGCCATATCAATATCTGACATTTCCCTAGAGGAGCAAGATCAATCACCACCACTGAAATAAGACTCAGCGAATATGGAGGCTTCTATCCAACCTTTCCTATTTTTTAATGGAAAATCAAAAGAGGAAAAGAAAAACCCTCCAGAAGTCACTCATTCTGTGCTCTTGCTTGGAGATACAATCACTCCCATTTAGCTCTTGAGAGTGATACAGAATTTTGAGTAGGAAGGGCCTCGAGGGTCATCTCTTGTAACTCCCTCATGTTACAGATGACACAGTTGATGCACAGAAAGAATAAATGACTTGCCCAAGGTCACACAGTGAGTCACTGTCAATGCTGGGCATCAGCACCCAATGTGCTGTTCCTCTCAGGACTTAAGCAACTGAAGGCTTTCTTATTATTATTTTATATTTTATTTTATTAGCATGGGGTAAAATCTGATTATTTACGAGCCAGAAAAAAATGAAAGCAAGATACTAGATTGATTACTGTGTTTTCAGTATTATGAACATTTGTTTGATAAGGGGGATGGTGAAAAATGGATACATCCCATTAGCTACAGTAACTGTATTTCTATTTTCTTTGGAGTATAAAATGATGAAGTGGCCAACTCATTAATCAAATGTAGAATTAATCTTTAAATTCAATTTGGGTTAGACTACATTACTTCAAGATTTCTGAGAACATTTGAGACTCCGTGATCCTGCACAGAGAATGGAATGGGCCTTGGACTCTGAGTCCAGAGATATCAGCTGAAATTCCAGTGCTAACCTGACCAGCTCTACAACTTGAGATAAATCATTTAATCTTTCTGAGCTTCATTTTTTTTTCTTCATATGAAATACTAATAATCCCTGGCTAAGCCTCAGGCCTATAAGGAAAATAAGAGATCATGTATTTAGCAATAGTTTATATTCTATATTATTAGTATTACTAATATTAGTCTGTAGTAAGTATGTAGATGCATGTATATATGTATGCATTCATGTCTGGATAGATGGATTCATAGACACTTCTGCTTTACCTCTCTGTGCCCAGTTTGATTCAGCTGTACTGTCTCATAATGGCAACACTTCTCTAGGGTGTACCATACCTGCCCTAATTTGACTTCCTATGAACCGTCATCCCCTTCCCCTTCCTCCTGAATGCATCTGCCATGGTTCACATACCTGGCATTCATGACATCGTACCTCCCAAGTCTGTGGATGGTACGGCTTACTGTTCTGTTTCTCAGTATTCCATTTTGCGATTTCAGTTTCAAGTTACATTTTAAAAAGAACAAATCAGATTTTTGTTTTTCTCTATTTTTTTTTTCTCAGATCTCCCAGGATTTTTTTTTTTTTTTTTTGTAGAAAATATATGTGCAACTTTGCCTTATGAAATTTAAGGGCCAATTCTAGATATAAAGCCTGTGAATTGGAAGTCTTTGAACTGAGGATGTGGTCACTTTATTGAGTCTTTAATTTATAGATGGGGTGGGAATAATCAGCTATAATCATCTGGGTGTATACAATGTCTAACATAAGCTAGGATTTCGGGATCTGATGAACTAACATTTTTATGCTGAAGTATTATCATCGAAAGTAAATGAAAAACTGGCAAACTTTAAAAAGGGAAATGTTTTTCAAATTGCTATGTGAAAAGCAGTGACCAAGAATCAATCTGGAAATGGGTGGGAGGGGTGGGGGGGCATAGCAAATGAATAAATTAGCTTTAGCAATAATATAACAAAAATGATCTCTTCCATGTGGAATGTGTTGTGTATTTTCAATGACTTTTTATCTGTTGTGTTTCATTTTATCCTCACATAACACTGCTAGGAAGACAAGTTGATGATGTATTTTTCTCATTTTACAAACAAGTATCTTGGCAAGGTTAAATATTTTGCCTGAGGTCCCCTGTATAGGGACTGGAAAAGCCCAGACTACTAGTTGAAGACTTGCTCTGAGACATAAATTTTATTCCCCCAGAGTGAATTTCCATTATTTTGTTACTTTCTGATGTTCTCAGAGCACCCTATTTTTAAATTATTAAATCATTTTAAGGATTCCATGAATCAGAAATTGTATCTTCGTGTTCTTGGTCTACCAACAATACCTAATGTGCATGCAGACCCCTTAGCAGTTTGCAAAACTTTAGGAACCCCGTCTCACCACAGAAACTTGATCCCCTTCCCTGGGAACCACTACTTTTACATGGTTTGCAAAGTGGCCTGTGTGAAAAGAGCCTGTGTCAATTAGATATTAATCAGAAAGGGAGTCATTATTTCACAGAACAGGAAGTCTAGAGGTGGAGCAGGCTTCAGGACTGGGTGACTCGGCAGCATGGCTTGCATCTTCCTCATGCAGGAGGCCAACTGGCTGCAGCAGCTCCAGGCATGGAGCAAGACGACAAAAGACCATTTCTTCTTCAGGCATCTGTTAGAAGAGAGGAACCTTTTCCAGAAGCCCAGCACAGATACCACCAGTCTGTATTGAGTTCAGGTCATTCCTGAAGCTAAGCACTGGCAAGGAGAATAGTACTTCCCTTATGTCAATGAGGCCCAGCCTGGGCCTGTAGGTAAGGTCAGCTTCCTAGAGGCACAAGGCTATATGCAGAGATGAACAATGGACAAAAATCAGCCTTCTGTTAGGCGGAGAGTGGAATTCATGCTGAGTACGGAAACAATGGTCACCGGGCGCCAACACATGGGCATATCTCTAGTGCAGGAATAGGACCCAAAGGAATTCTTCACTGGAAGTCCTAAAGTTAGATGATAGCATTTGCCTTATAAATTTCTTCAAAATTGAAGCCAACACCTGATATTTTAGATTGAAAATACAATTAATACATTTCCATGGTCTATTAACGTGAATGACAGAAAATGACCATTTGTGAAGTGATCACAGTAACAGTGTATTATTTTTAGTAACTCATTTACAAAGTTCATTAATCAATTTAGCAGTCACTGAGCAAGTGCTACATGATGGATAGTGTTCTAGACAGTGAGTATAACAGCATAAATTCATGAAAGTGTGTGTGTTGTGGGTAAAGGGGTAGAGACAGACATGTCAATTATTATAATGTATTTTTTTTTCTATCCTATACAAAGTAGAATGGAAGGATGGTCCAACACATTAGATCAGGGCTAATGAATGGCTATATATACATGCATATTGAGATATCATAAATAAGTATAATAAACATATGCACATTTCCATCTTAGCAGTAGTAGAATGGAGACTCTTCATTGTTCACTCTGTTATGTAGAAGTGGTTTCAACACCCAGGGCAATATAGATGTTATACTCCAGCAGAAAAATGGAATTGCATGAAGACATACATAGGTAGCATGGCTAGTATCCAAAGGGCAGTCTAACAAGACCTGACAGCTAACTAACTACAAGCTATGTTTGCTGAACATATGAGAGACAACTCTCTATCCAGAATAAAAATGGATCATTGAAAATGGAACCCAAAGCTTAGTTAAAAATAAATAATAACAGGGGCGCCTGGGTGGCTCGGTCGGTTAAGCGGCCGACTTCGCCTCAGGTCATGATCTCGCGGTCTGTGAGTTCGAGCCCCGCGTCGGGCTCTGTGCTGACAGCTCAGAGCCTGGAGCCTGTTTCAGATTCTGTGTCTCCCTCTCTCTGACCCTCCCCTGTTCATGCTCTGTCTCTCTCTGTGTCAAAAATAACTAAACGTTAAAAAAAAATAATAACAAATATGATCTCTTATATTAAGTACTTATCCACGTTACAAATACAATCTTATTTAATCACCGGAAAGCCCCTGAGGTAGGTGGTATTATTATTACTATTATTATCATTAATGATTTTACAGATGAGGAAACTGAAACTCAGAGGAGATTAAGCAATTTGCCCCAGGTATATAAGTAATAACAGATGAAAAGAATTGGGCCCAGACTCTTTTGTCTCCAAAGCCTGTACTTTTAATGATTCAACCACTGTTTTTCAAAATGTGGCCCATGGTCTATTCACAACAAAATCACCTGGGATGCTTATTAAAAATGCAAACTCTTCAGCTCCATCTAGGCCCACTGAATCTGCATACTTCGATGGAGCCAAGAATTGATCATTTCACTGCCATTTTTTTGTTTGTTTGTTTGTTTTTGTTTTTGTCTACTGCCTATTAACACATTGATAAGCTACTCTGCCTTCTGACATTTAAGACATCATTAGGGGGGAAAGGTGAAAACCTTACTAATACGTGCACATGAACAAAGACCTTCTAGAAGTTATTCCATCTAGAAGCCTTCATTGAATAGATAGGAAAAACCAGTGGCCAGAAAGTGTAAGGTCTAAGACTTATGCGACAATCCCAAAATTACACCATGGGTGGGAGTACCTATGGATACCTGAGAATTCTGGAGCTTTCCCCCTCCTTCCTGACTCTACTTTATTCTATGACTTTGAAAAGGTCATTTTTTATCTCTATGCATCAGTCTCTTTACTGTTAGCTTCTGGTGAGCTGACCTATCCTTCCCAAGGACGATCCCAAGACCCACTCGGGAAGAGAATTTTCTTAGACCCTGCAGCTCAGTCAAGTGCTCTGGGATTTCTAGCTTTGAGCAAAGAAATGTTCATCAAGACAAGGGAATAGAACATTCTCATTTCTCTGTTTCAGTGTCCTTGAAACCACCCCCCCCCTTTTTTTTTTGGTTACCATTTCCCACCATCTCTAAATTCTTTCAGGAACAAAACTGAATATAACATGTAAATACATGTCCTTCCTACTTTCTTTTAGGTGGCTGCAAAAAGTAGCAAGTTAATAAAATTTCACAAGGTTATTTAAAGCATGAGAGGTAGAAGGCATCTTGAAGTATTTATTTTCACTCTCTTTGATTTTTATAGGTGATAAAACCAGGCAATAAATGGCAGAGGCAGAATCCAGTGAAATACTATTATGTTACTCCACTGCAACTGATAAATGCTTATGCCTCCTAGTCTCTGCTTCCCCAAACAGTGCTAGTGTCAGCACGCCTGGGTGGCTCAGTCAGTTAAGTGTCTGACTCTTGATTTTGGCCCAGGTCATGATCTCATGGTTTGTGGGTTTGAGCCTCACTGTGGGCTCTGCACAGACAGTAAAGAGCCTGCTTAGGATTCTCTCTCTCTCTCTCTCTCTCTCTCCCTCTCTTTGTCTGACCCTCCCCTGCTCAATCACATGCACACACACTCTCTCAAAAGAAAATAAATAAACTTAAAATAAAAACAAAAAATAGTGTTAATGTTGCTATAGCTGCTACTTTTTTCTGTACCAGTAACTTTGGCCCATGGCCCTGTGGCAGAGTAGGGAAGCAGTTCTCAAAGTCTGGGAGCTTCTACCCTTGTTGATTTTAGGTAATGTTGAATCACATTTTTCCATTGAAAAATAATTCCATTAACAATTTAAAAAATATTTTTACTTATTTCAAAGAGAAAGTCTCTATACAATGTTAATATAACTTTAAAACCTCTGTGACTTGATAATCTCTGTTTCTAAGAAATTGAGAGTGGACAGTTTTGTTTTGTTTTATTCTACTTATATTCTTAGGATTACCTTCTCTTTATGCCAGGTAAGATAAGCTTTCCAAATATTATGGTGATATGAATTTTTCTTTTACAATAAATAAATTTAAAGAAAAATATTATGCAAATAATAGTATAGGTGTTATGATAAAATTCATGAAAATGGTACGAGAATGATTAGGGTACAGGAGACACTAATAAAATGTTTGAAACACAGACTTTGGAGTCAAATGCACTTGGGTTTCCCACCCAATTTCTAGATGCATAAGATTTGTAGCAGCTTATATATTCTTTCAGTAATTCACTTAACTACTGGAAAAATGGGAATACCTATCCACAGTTTGTTATGAAGATTAATAAAATGATCAATGTCAAGGTCTTACCACAGTGCTTAGCATATAGTGAGGTCAACAAGTGCTAACTGCTATCTTATCAACAGTGGTAGCACCAACATTGCCTTAGTGAGGAATGTTGATATATTTCATCTTCTAGGAGCACAGATCATAAAATCTAGGTATAAAAACACATCTCTAAAGTTTATCTAATCTAACCTTTCCCAGACCCTACCACTCCATGCTTAAATTTTCTCTAAGGGAGTTTTTCACCTTTATGGTTTTAACCTTTATGGTTTATGACATTTAATAATAATTTAAAATATTTTTTCCAAAGAAGATATCCATATGGCTAACAGACACATGAAAAAATGCTCAACATCACTCATCATCAGGGAAATACAAGTCAAAACTACAATAAGATACCACCTCACACCTGTCAGAATGGCTAAGATTAACAACTCAGGCAACAACATATGTTGGCGAGGATGCAGAGAAAGAGGAACCCTTTTGCACTGCTGGTGGAAATGCAAACTGGGGCAGCCACTCTGGAAAATAGTATGAAGGTTCCTCAAAACATTAAAAATAGAACTACCCTACGACCCAGCAATTGCACTACTAGGTATTTATCCAAGTGATACAGGTGTGCTGATTCAAAGAGGTACATGCACCCCAGTGTTTATAGCAGTGCCATCAACAATAGCCAAAGTATGGAAAGAACCTAAATGTCCATCGATGGATGAGCGGATAAAGAAGATGTGGTGTGTGTGTGTGTGTATATATATATATATATATATATATATATATATATATATATATATTAAAATATTACTTGGTGATCAAAAAGAATGAAATCTTGCCATTTGCAACAACATTGTTAGAACTAGAGTGTATTTTGCTAAGCGAAATAAATCAGTCAGAGAAAGACAACGACTTTCATATGACTTCACTCATATGTGGAAGTTAAGAAACAAAACAGATGAACATAAGGGAAGGGAAGCAAAAATAATATAAAAACAGAGAGGGAGATAAACCACAAAAGACAAATACAGAGAACACACTGAGGATTGCTGGTGGGGAGGTGGGTCAGGGGATGGGCTAAATGGGTGATGGACATTAAGGAGGGCACTTGTTGGGATGAGCACTGAGTGTTATATGTAAGTGATGAATCCCTAATTTCTATTCCTGAAATCATTATTACACTATATGTTAACTAACTTCGATTTAAATTTTTAAAAATATAACAAATAAAATATTTTTTAAAATATAATTTGTCAAATTGGTTTCCATACAACACCCAGTGCTCATCCCAAGTGCCCTCCTCCATGCCCATCACCCACTTTCCCTTCTCCCCCACCTCCCATCAACCCTCAGTTTGTTCTCAGTCCTTAAGAGTCTCTTATGGTTTGCCTTCCCCCCCGACCGTGACTTTTTTTTCTCCTTTCTCCTCCCTCCTGGTCTTCTGTTAAGTTTCTCAGGACCCACATATGAGTGAAAACATATGGTATGTGTCTTTCTCTGCCTGACTTATTTCACTTAGCATAATACACTCCAGTTCCATGCACGTTGCTGCAAATGGCCAGATTTCATTCTTTCTCATTGCCAAGTAGTATTCCATTGTATATATAAACCACATTTTCTTTATCCATTTGTCAGCTGATAGACATTTAGGCTCTTTCCATAATTTGGCTATTGTTAAAAGTGCTGCTACAAACATTGGGGTACATATGCCCCTATGCATCAGCACTCCTGTATCCCTTGGGTAAATTCCTAGCAGTGCTATTGCTGGGTAATAGGGTAGTTCTATTTTTAATTTTTTGAGGAACCTCCACACTGTTTTCCAGAGCGGCTGCACCAGTTTGCATTCCCACCAACAGTGCAAGAGGGTTTCCGTTTCTCCACATCCTCGCCAGCATGCATAGTCTCCTGATTTGTTTATTTTAGCCACTCTGACCAGTGTGAGGTGGTATATCAGTGTGGTTTTGATTTGTATTTCCCTGATGATGAGTGACATTGAGCATCTTTTCATGTGTTTGTTGGTCATCTGGATGTCTTTTTTGGAAAAGTGTCTATTCATGTTTTCTGCCCATTTCTTCACTGGATTATTTGTTTTTCAGGTGTGGAGTTTGGTGAGTTCTTTATAGCTTTTAGATACTAGCCCTTTATCCAATACGTAATTTGCAAATAAAATATTTTTAAATGCTTTCCCTAATCTAAAACTAAAATTAAGCAAACATTTTAATACAAGTAGTACTCTGACCTCATCACCAATGGTAATTATATATACACATAATATTACTGGAAATATTAACATTCTTTGCCACTCAGGAATTATAGTAGTTATTAGAGGGGTTGAACTACATATTAGCATATTAAAGAAGAACAAATGTATTATTAGATGACAAATGTATAATATTTTGATAACTGCATTTCACTATAATTTGTTTCCTTGTAATTTTATGCATTTCAAGCATTTTGAGAAGAAAATAACAGGCATTACCACACCACCACAGGTGTCTAGAGCACACACCAAAAGTTTAAGGATCCTTACTCTACAGCATTGCCATAAAGTATCTTTGCAGTCTGCTTGCATACTTCGAGCTATTTCCTTTCTCCAGAGACAATCATTCCATATCTGTCCAGAGTGAGTGTTTAAAACCATGGACAACAAATTCCACTTGGTGGCAGAAACAGAAACCAATGTGCTGACTAAATTTCCTAAAAATATAAACTAGTTCTGCACCTATCTTGCAAAGTTATCCAAGAAAAATACTAACTCAAGAGGCAGAATTTCCAATATTTAAATCACCTACTAAATAAGTAGCAGGATTTCACACTGTTTCACAGTGTACTCTGTCTACAGGCCACTTTCTTTTTTCTTTGGTTTTTTTTTTCAATCAAAGTACAATTAACATGCAGTGTTGTATTGGTTTCAGGTGTACTATATAATGATTCAACAATTCTATACATAAGCATACTCATAGGATAAGTGTACTCTTAATCCCCTTCACCTTTTTCACTCATTCCCCAACCCAGCTCCCCTCTAGCAGCCACTGGTTTGTTCTCTGTATTTAAGAGCCTGTTTTTATATTTGTCTCTTTTTCTCTTTGTTTGTTCCTTTGTTTTGTTTCTTGAATTCCACATAAAAGTGAAATAATATGGTATTTATATTTGTCTGACTTCACTTAATATCATACCCTCTAGGTCCATCCATGTTGTTGCAAATGCAAGATCTCATTCTTTTTATGGATGAGAAATATACCATACCACAATATATTGATAAACACTTAAGCTACTTTCATATCTTGGTTACTGTAAATAATGCTGCCATAAACATGTATCTTTTCATGTATCTTTTCAAATTAGTGTTTTCATTTTCTTTGGGTAAATACCCAGTAGTGCAATTACTGGCTAATTGGTAACTCTATTTTCAGTTTTGAGGGAACCTCTCTACTGTCTCCCACGTAGTTGTACAAGTATGCATTCCCACCAAGAGTGTATGAGGCTTTCTTTTTCTCCATATCCTCACCAAAACTTGTTATTTCTTACCTTTTTGACTCTAGTCCTTCTGACAGGTGTAAGGTGAGATCTCACTGTGGTTTTGATTTGTATTTCCCTGATGATTGGAGATTTTGAGCATCTTTTCATGTGTCTCTTGGCCATGTGTGTCTTCTTTGGAAAAATATCTATTCGGGTCCTCTGCATAGGCCACTTTCTTATTTACTAGCTCAGAATTAATATTGTTTCACTGTCACTCACACATCACTCATCTTGCTAAAAAAAATGGGGGAGGGATGGGGTGCATCAGCTTTCAATTATTTTGCTTAAACTATTCTCTCTGCACAAGACACAGGTAATTAAATTAATCAATTTTTCATCTGTTTTATTATTTTTTCAGCAGGTTTTTGTCTCTTCAGAATTAAGAGGCAGCTTCCTACACCATAACAAAAGACCACAGAATTTAGGTTGGTAGTCAAGCAGCATGTAGATCCAAGGCATTCTTGCTTCCAATTTAATGCCCTCTGTAGCACTCAGGGCCAGAGAAGAGGATTATGGAAACAATAGGTAGACAGAGGAAGAGAAAAGGATAGGACTAAGGAGAGTCAAGGAAGAATGAATTAATAATTTTACATTTAACAAAGTGTTTCCATAGAATCTCTCTTTACATGCTCCAAACCACAAAAACAACAAACACACAACTTGTGTGATATTACCAATACTTTCTTGATGAGCAAACACAAGAGAACACAGAAGTTAAGTGATTTGTTCAAATTCACAGAACCATAAGAGTGCAGTCAAGGTTTGAGCTCAGGAAGGCTGGCAAGAAGCTGCCTCTGGCCTTGTCCTTGTCCCTCCCCCAAATCCATTCCCCTATAGAGTGGGTGGCACAATCTTTCTAAATGAAAGATATGAACATGCCACTTTCAGATTTGGTGTCTTCCAGAGTCTTAGTGATAAAGTTCTGTACTTGGAGATCTATTTTGATCTGACCACTGCTTATTTCTGCTATGCTAGAGGCAGTTCCTACTGGCCTTTGGGAAATGATAAATATGAAGGAATTTTGCAAGTCCATTGATAAACTATTGGAAGCTTAGATTTGGCAATAGCAGGAATATTGACACCACAGAAATGAGCAAAAGTTACAAATTAAGGTTGTTTTTTTGTTTGTTTTTCGAGAACAGATTTACCAACATACTACTGCTCCATACCACATGTCATTTGACCACACCCTTTCTCTTCTTTTCAAGCATGCTGAACTACTTTCTGTTCTCCACTCAGTAATGATTCCTTTGCCTAGCCCTAAATTTTCCTTCTCCTCTTCCTTTGACTCTACTCTTAGGAAACTTTCAAGTTTCAGTTTTTGTTCTACTTTCTTCCTGACATTCATTTCCCTCTGGCCCTCATCACTACAAGACTGGGTGAGATGTCCCACCAATGCCATCCCAAAACACACCATGCCGTCCACTCCTGAGGCAGTATTGTAATTGCCCTATTACTGGCCAGACTGTGTCACCTAACTACAAGCTTTTCAGGTGCAGGAACTCCATCTTATACTTTATTTTAATACCATTCTCTACCACTTGTCTGACATCTAGTGAAGGCTCCATATTTGGTCAATGACCATGATGAATGACTAGCATTAAGAAGGTTTCAGGGGACAAGATTCCTAGAAAATAGAACTTCTAACTTAATTTGTATTCAGAGGTACAACACAAGGAATTGGGAAATCATTATCAAACCAAAAGAGAACTTCAGGAAAGAAAAAAAAAAAAAAAGACAAAACCAGGGTCTTAAGAGACAGGGTTGTCAGTTTACTTCTGGTTCTAGCCCTGAAATGACAAATACTTGTCCAGATGACACCACTACCTATTACCAAGGGTGTGAGAAGCTTCCATGTTTGATACCCTTTTCTGCTGAGCCCAGGAGACTCCTCCATGCCCAGGCTGCTGTCATCAGTCAAAGCTGGCATTTAAATTGAAACTCATTTGTCAACCTGGAGAGGTCATGAGACACAGTAACTACTGCCTTCCTCCTGAAGCCTTTCTGCCCTACTTTCAAGTGTCTTTGCCAGCTTGCTCTCTTTCGGTGTCAGGTTTGAAACAGAGAGGAGAAGGAAGAGGAAGTGAGGAAGCCGCGTGGGAGGGGGAAATTTTGGCAGAGGCCATTGGCGAGGGCCACCTGTAACCTGCTCTCACGTTCCACCTCCACCCCTTTCCTGCCTTTCCTTGAGTTTCCTCTCTCTCCTTCTCACTACTTCTCACTGTCATTGTTCACCCACTTGCCTTGTCCTTCTGAGCTTTTGGCTCTTTGTTAACCCATGCTTTTTACTCTGCAGCAGCTTCTCATTTCTTCTCAATTTCTTTTTCTGACCTTCCCGTCTCTTTCTCCTCTGCCACCCCCATTCCTTCTCAGCCTCTATTTTTGTCTTATATTTCCTCCTTCCCTTCAAACAGTTTCCATGAACTTTCTGGGAATTTTTGGTGTCTCCTCTCATTTCCATCTTTCTCCTCAGCTAGATTTTAGCAGAATTATCTTAATCTTGAACATGACTTTCCTCCTGTTTCCCTGGTCCTACTTACCCTTATCTTTCAAGTTTCACCTTCTGTATCACTGACTTCCTGACCCTGAGATCCCCTCCTAGCCCTCAATTTCCAAAAGGATGGGAAGAAATTTCTTTAGAGCACTGTTTTTTTCTTAGTAGATGTTTCAACTATATATCAAAATATTTTATTTAAATGCAATAGATAAAAAATCATTGTATCACATACACAGTAATATAACCTTGCAAATTATTTTCTAGCTGGCTTTACAAATCTTACATATCTTCTAAATTGACCATTTAATCATGCATAGTTTTCTTCAAATTAAAACCTAAAAGCAATGATCACAAAAATTAATCCTGTCATTTCTTGAGTGTCTACTATGTATACATTGCTCAATGTATTACTCAAGTTCTAAAGCCTTTGCTTTTCCTGTCTAGACTTACATGTAATCTTATTTCTAAAGATATTTCATGAGAAAATTTGTTTTTAAATTAGTACAGGTTAATTAGAACATTATACATTTGTATTGTCCTGTTAATGAACGTTGAATGCCTGTACATCCTGGAAAAAAATGAGCCATGACCTCCTAGAGGCCTTTGGAGTAGCTTTCTTAATGAATGTCTGTGCCTTACCTCTCATTAGCTTAGAAACATTAAAAAAAGTCATGTTGTTTCTTAAAAAGTGAAACACAAGAATTCTGAGTAAAAGACAAGGTGTTACTGCTAGGAAGAGGCAATGTCATAGGCAAGGTGTTCTTCATAGGGTTCTTCACAGGGTGGGGAAGCTTGGTTGACCTTGTTTTTAGTAGGAAGGTATCAGTGTTTCCTTAAAGTCTGTCATTACAGTGACAGACAAAATGCAAAAAGCTCAGAGCTAATAAACAAAACAAAAGAAATTCAGCAAGTCTCTTAAGAAAAGCCCCAAGTATTAGTATCCAAAATCTATAAAGAATCTCTCAGTCTCAAAATTCAAAAAACAATAATCCAGTGAAGAAATGGGCAAGACATGAATAGACACTTTTCCAAAGAAGACACCCAGATGGCTAACAGACACATGAAAAAATGCTCAACATCACTCATCATCAGGGAAATAAAAAATGAGACACCACCTCACACGAGTCAGAATGGCTAAAATTAACAACTCAGGCAACAACAGATGCTGGCAACGATGCAGAGAAAGAAGAACCCTTTTGCACTGCTGGTGGGAATGCAAACTGGGGCAGCCACTCTGGAAAACAGTATGAAGGTTCCTCAAAACATTAAAAATAGAACTACCCTACGACCCAGCAATTGCATTACTAGGTATTTATCCAAAAGATACAGGCGTGCTGATTCAAAGAGGCACATGCACCCCAGTGTTTATAGCAGTGCTATCAACAATCGTCAAAGTATGGAAAGAGCCCAAATATCCATCGGCTGATGAATGGATAAAAATGTGGTATACATGTATATATGTATTTATATATATATATGTATATATATATATTTATATATATATGTATATATATATTTATATATATGTATATATACATATATTTATATATATATATGTATATATACATATATACATGTATACATATATATATATATATACACATATATACCACATATATTTATATAGCTTAGCATAATACACTCTAGTTCCATCCATGTTGTGGCAAATGGCAAGTTCTCATTCTTTTTGATTGCCGAGTAATATTCCATTTTTTGTGTGTGTGTGTGTGTGTGTGTGTGTGTGTGTGTGTGTATACATATATATATACACATATATATATATATGTGTATATATATATATATATATATATGGTATGGTAGAAGATATGGTATATATATACATATATATATATGTATCATATCTTCTTTATCCATTCATCCATCGATGGACATTTGGGCTCTTTCCATACCTTGGCTAGTGTCGATAGCACTGCTATCGGGGTGCATATACCCCTTCGAAATAGCATACCTGTATTTCTTGGATAAATACCTAGTAGTGCAATTGCTGAGTTGTAGGGTAGTTCTATTTATAACTTTTTGAGGAACCTCCATACTGTTTTCCAGAGTGGCTGCACCAGTGTGCATTCCCACCAGCAATGCATAAGAGATCCTCTTTCTCTGCCTCCTCGTCAACATCTGTTTTTTCCTGAGTTGTTAATTTTAGCCATTCTGACTGGTGTGAGGTGGTATCTCATTGTGGTTTTAATTTGTATTTCCCTGATGATGAGTGATGTTGAGCATTTTCTCCTGTGTCTGTTAGCCATCTTCTAGACATGTTAGCATGTCTTCTTTGGAAAAGTGTCTACTCATGTCTTTTTCCCATTTCTTCACTGGATTATTTGGTTTTTTTGGGTGTTGAGTTTGGTAAATTCTTTATAGAGTTTGGATACTAACCCTTTATCTGATATGTCATTTTCAAATATCTTCTCCCATTCCATCAGATGTCTTTTAGTTTTACTGATTGTTTCCTTCACTGGGCAGAAGTTTTTATCTTGATGAGGTTCCAATAGTTCATTTTTATTTTTGTTTCCCTTGCCTCTGGAGATATGTTGAGTAAGAAGTTGCTGTGGATGAGGTCAAATATATATTCAGATATATTCAGAACATTTCATCCTAAAGCAGTGGAATATACATTCTTCTCCAGTGCATATGGAACATTCTCCAGATCACACACTGGGACACAAATCAGGCCTCAACAAGTACAAAAACATTGAGACCATACCATGCATATTTTCAGACCACAACTGTATGAAACTCGAAATCAACCACAAGAAAAAATTTGGACAGACAACAAATACTTGGGAGACTAAAGAACATTCTACTAAAGAATGAATGAGCTAACCAAGAAGTTAAAGAGGAAATTAAAAAGTACATGGAAGACAATGAAAATAATAACACCATAGCCCAAAACCTCTGGGATGCAGCAAAGGCAGTCACAAGAGAAAAGTATATAGGAATCCAGGCCTTCCTAAAGAAGAAAGAAAGGTCTCAGATACACAACCTAATCTTACACTTAAAGAGCTAGAAAAAGAACAGCAAATAAAACCCCAAACCAGCAGAAGACAGGAAATAATAAAGATTAGAGCAGAAATCAATGCTATCAAAATAAAAAAAATGAGTAGAACAGATCAATGACACCAGGAGCTGGTTCTTTGAGAGAATTAACAGAACTGATAATCCCCTAGCCAGTTTGATCAAAAAGAAAAGGACTCAAACAAATAAAATCAAGAATGAAAGAGAAGAGATCACAACCAACACTGCAGAAATACAAATGATAATAAGAGAATATTATGAACAATTATACGCCAATAAATTGGGCAATCCAGAAGAAATGGACAAATTCCTAGTTTGGACATAAACTACCAAAACTGAAACTAGAAGAAATAGAAAATTTGAACAGACCCATTACTAGTAATGAAATCGAATTAGTAATTAAAATTCTCCCCAAAACCAAGAGTCCAGGCCTGGATAGCTTGCCAGGGGAATTCTACCAAATATTTAAAGAAGAGTTAACACCTATTCTTTTGAAGCTATTCCAAAAATTAGAAATGGATGGAAAACTTCCAAACTCATTCTATGAAGCCAGCATTACCTTGATTCTAAAACAAAACAAAGACCCCACTAAAAAGGAGAACTACAGACCAATTTCCCTGATGAACATGGATGCAAAAATCCTCAACAAGATATTAGCCAACCAGATCCAATAATACATTAAAAGAATTATTCACCATGACCAAGTGGGATTTATACCTGGGATGCAGGGCTGGTTCAATATCCGCAAAACAATTCACGGGATTCATCACATCAGTAAAAGAAAGGACAAGAACCATATGATCCTCTCAATAGATGCATAGAAAGCATTTGACAAAATACAGCACCCTTTCTTGATAAAAACCCTTAAGAAAGTAGGGATAGAAGGATCATACCTCAAGATCATAAAAGCCATATATGAAAGACCCACCACTAATATCATCCTCAATGGGGAAAAACTGAGACCTTTCCCCCTAAGGTCAGGAACACAATAGGGATGTCCACTCTCGCTACTGTTATTCAACATAGTATTGGAAGTCCTAGCCTCAGCAATCAGAGAACACAAAGAAATAAAAGGCATCCAAATTGGCAAGGAAGAAGTCAAATTTCACTCTTTGCAGATGACATGATACTCTATATGGAAAACCCAGAAGATTCCACCAAAAAAACTGCTACAATTGATCCACAAATTAAGCAAAGTCACAAGATTATAAAATGAATGCACAGAAATCAGTTGCATTCCTATACACTAATAATGAAGCAACAGAAAGAGAAATCATGGGATTGATCCCATTTACAATTGCACCAAAACCCAAAAAATACCTAGGAATAAACCTAACCAAAGAGACGAAAAATCTGTACACTGAAAACTATAGAAAGCTTATGAAAGAAATTGAAATGAATTTCAATTCATTTGAAAAATTAAAAATATGAAAGAAACGGAAAAATATTCCATGCTTATGGATTGGAAAAACAAATATTGTTAAAATGTCGATACTACCCAAAGCAACCTACATATTCAATACAATACCTATCAAAATAACACCAGCATTCTTCACAAAGCGAGAACAATCTTAAAATCTGTAAGGAACGAGAAAAGACCCCAAATAGCCAAAGCAATCCTACAAAAGAAAACCAAAGCTGAAGGCATCACAATCCCAGACATCAAGATGTGTTACAAAGATGTAATCATCAAGATAGTATGGTACTGGCACAAAAACAGACACTTAGATCAATGGAACAGAATAGAGAACTCATAAATGGACCCACAAATGTATGTCCAACTAATCTTTGACAAAGCAGGAAAGAATATCCATTGGAAAAAAGTCTCTTCAGCAAATGGTGGTGGGAAAAACTGGACAGTGACATGGAGAAAAATGAACCTGGGCCACTTTCTTACACCATACACAAAAATAAACTCACAACGGATGAAAGACCCAAACCTAAGACAGGAGACCATCAAAATGCTAGAGGAGAAAGCAGGCAAAAACCTATTTGACCTCAGCTGATTAATTACTTTTCAAACTGCTTTGCTGAGAGGAAGAAAATAATTGCTCACCAGCCAGGGATGAGAACCCACCATCTCATCCCAGTTCCTCAAAATATCTAAGTTACAGACTTATTCTCATGGACAATTGTAACCTAAATACTACTCTAAGATTGCCTTTTTGCCAAGAGATGAGAAAGGCTTTCATGTATCCACAGGAAAAGGAGACCCACAACACTGGGAAAAGGGAGAAGAAAGTTGACCATGATGTAGCCCTGAAGAAGAAAACCCAAAGAGCTACTTGGAAAGGGTGCAAACAGTATATATTTGGAAGGAATTGTTAATTTATCTGGAAAAAAGTTATGATCTATAAAAGGGTTACATTATTTATCAAGGATGTCTTTAGTTGAGACTTTAAACTTCAGCCCCACAAGCACCCCACCGCCATTACTAAATGAGGCACTGTCATATTCCACAGGGCTGGTGGGCCTGGAGTCCACAGTTTGTGCACATTTACATGTCTATGCCCAGTAGGCTGTAAATTTTATAGTGATGGTATAATTGTTCACCATCCTTGTAAGAGACCATTGAAGGAGACAGATGCAGTGAGAAGTGAGGAAAACATTTCTGCCTCTGGTGCTATTAGCTTTGTGGTTTTCCTGGTCAATACTACAAATCCTGAGGTTATTTGTTCTGTCACCTGACCTTTATTTGCAGCACGTTGAGGTCTGCTGTACAAACCTCAGAGTAACAGCTTTTCTCTCCAGATTAAAATTAAAACTGCCTTAGGCAGTGAAATCTTAGAGCTTTCATTTTAAGCAACCAAATTAGTTTGCAAATCTTGTTCTTTTTATAAAACATTTTAAATTAACCAAATTTTAATATTACTATTTTTTAAGTAAGCTTCATACCCAGCATGGAGCCCAACACAGGCACCAACTCACGACCCGAGATCAAGACTAGAGCTGATATCAAAATCTGGGTGCTCAACTGACTGAGCCATCCAGATGCCCCAATTAACCAAATAAAAAAAATTTTTTTTAATGGCCTCTGAAATATATTCGATATCTTTTCAAAAAATTAGTTAATATTCTAAAACTGAAAAAAATACATTTATAAACTTAATTTCCCTTTGAAGTATTTTAAATGCCTTTTTAAAAAGTGTTTATTTTGAGAGAGAGAGAGTGTGCAAGTGGGGAAGGAGCACACAGAGAGGGAAAGAGAGAGAAAGGAGTGGGGGAGGGGCCGAAAGAGAGGGAGAGAGAGAGAATCCCAAGCAGGCTCCTCACCGTCAGCACAGTGTCCAAAGCGGGGCTCAATCCCACAAACTGTGAGACTGTGACCTGAGACGAAATCAGGAGTCAGATGCTTAACTGACTGACTGACTGAACCATCCAGGAGCCCCACTGTCCACTTTTTCAGTTAAAAAAAAGTTTTCAGAGGACGTTCCTGCTCACAGTAGACCACAATGAGCTATACCCTCACTCTGCAGGGGTGAAGTTTACTTTCTTTTCTGGCAGAGAAACTGTCCTTTTGACTTCTCATTCTATCCCTAGGTGTAACAGTGGACATAATGCTCCATGAATATTACTACAAGAAGAGGGAACAGAGTTTGTGCACTGGTAAGGAAAGGTTGAGAAACACACTTAGTATGGCTGAGGGTAGGGTGTGAAAAAAGGAGTGGCATAAGATATGCAGAAGTGATGTTATACCCGTGTCTGGAAAATCCTGCTGGGTATGAGTTTCACTAGTGGGCTGTGTTACCTCATTTAATTAGATTTACTGACCCTCCATTTCACTTTGGAATACTCTGTACATTCTTAAGCTTCATCTTCTACTTTATGATGAGGGCCTTAAAATAGTTCACAAGAATCTTCATTTATCTGTTACCACAGGCGAGTACTACAAAGAGAGGAGGTCCTTCTGTATTTGTTTATTTGCTTTGCTTTTCGTTTTGTGTTGTTTTCTTTGCTGGAAAACTAAAATTCTCACTTATTGAAGTCAATGTCAGGGGGCATCAGGGTTAGTGCGTCCTGATGAAGAATCAAGACTCCCTTTTATGTGACTGGCCAAGTGTCATTCACCCATCATATCATATTCTTTCCTTTCTTTCACTCTGAATATACCTAAATTTGACCAAGTCCTGTGAACTCCAACTCTAGATTCCTTTTGGCACCCATCTTCTGCTCTTCATTGCTGTCAACACAACCTTGCTGTTGTTCTCAAACCACAGCATTTCAGTTGTCTCTACAATGATACCTGTGTTTCCAGGTTCTCTCCCTCTTATCCCATACTGAAGCACCAGCATTATCTATGTGAGATGCACATAGTGTTTCACTATTCCCTGTGTGAATAAGGGAAAAGTTCATAATCACTAGTGGGGCATGAACATTCCTTCAGATCTAGGACAGCAGACCTTCCCATCTCCTCCCCTCACTACAACAAGCTACACTTTTCCTTAGGCTTTTTCTTTCCCTGAAAAGAGTATATTGTTATAGTTCCTTGTGCTATCACCTCTGATTGGAAGGACTCCCTCCCCTCTGTCCACGTGACAAAGTCTTGCTTAGTGCTCAAATGTCTTCTCTGAGCCTTCTCTGACTTTCTGAAGCAGAGACATCTCTCCTCTCGTGCCCATGAAATTGTGTTTTTCTCTAATGTGGTATTAGTCATATGATACTTAGTCATATGTGTGAGTTTATATAGGGGTCTTGTCTACTAGAATTTGCTTCTCAAAGTCTTGGCTGTGTCCTTTTCATCTTGATATGCCCAATAAGTATAATATTCATATATATGATATTCAATTATATATAAATAATATATAGTATACACAGTACTTTGCCCAGTGGCTAGCAAAGAATGGATACAACACAAAAAGCCAATGAATGTGGAATGAAAAAAATGGGTCCATGGCATTAATTAATCCAAAAAATATTTGAATCATAAAGATCTCTACTTGCCATGTAGGATGTATTGGGTGCATTCTATAGGTAACAAGATGGGGTTTGAGGTTTTTAAGCAGGAAATGCACCTGATTTTATTTATTTTCCTTAGAATATTTAAAACTTTGTCAAATATGGGCTAAAGGGAAAGGGCTGAAGAGTCCATTGAAAAGCAGTAGATCAGACCACTTTCATTTAAGTAAACAAGGAAATGAAAGGAATGAAGACAATGGTTATTCCAAATGTAAACTTAATAGGAGTTAGCAAGTTATTAGATGTATAAATGGTGGAAGGTAGAATGAACCAAGTTCTAGAGTTCTGTTGTGTGAAAATGAGTAGATAAGGATCCATCAACATACGGAGGATATAAAAGGAATGGCATGTTTCAGGGGTAGAGTCATTACCAATTTTGCACATGCTGAATGATAGATTTCTAAGATAGGTCTAGTTATTAAGTTCAAAACACCAAAATATTATAGATGCAAATAAAAATTTTTGTTAAAGATGAATTTAATCTAAGGCAAAAAGCATGACACAGCCAATTACCTATAATACCATACAGCAAATGCTACTTTAACAGAACAAAATGCAATAGAAACAAAGGAGGCAACAATTAAGTGAAATAAAAACTGATTAGAACTTCATGGTGTAGGTTAAAATAGAGCTGTATTTTGAGGAGTAAATTCATTCTTTATCATTCATTCTTGGTCATTCATGAGGCAATCTGCTCAAATAAGGAAAAAGAACAAAAGGATCATGGGATAAGTGCTCTGTCTGAGCCCCTGTCTCACTTCTTTTGTGGTGACCATCACAAAGGGGTGAGCTATCAGGCTTTTTGTATGTGCAGCCCTTAAATCTGCACATCCTGTTTACACCAGGGCTCCTTGAGGCTCCTTCCATATCAATTCAGGTGGGTTAGCCCTATTTTCTGAAACCACTCACAAACCTGACTACAGTTTTACACACTGTATGTGGCCAGAGCCATCTACACATACCATAGTCCTCTTCTGACCGACCCCAGGGGCCATCCTCGATTGTCTGCCCTGCTCCTCACAGGTGTATCAAATCACAAAATCCTACCTCTTCCTACTCCACCCTTTCCCATTGGGATCACTAGCCTTGGTTCTGACATAAATATGTGATGGATTGATCATCTGGGCTCGTGGCAAAGACTTCGACCACAAATCCACATCATCTGGTCTGACAAACTTAGCTGTGTATGGAAACAAGATTCTGACATCCAAGTGGAACTATCCTTTCAAACTGAAAGGTTAGGTTTTCATTTCATGTTCCCTGAACCGTGCATTTCCATTCAGCCTTTTGTGTTTCAACTCCATGCTGATTATCCTCCACTGCTCTGTGATGTCGTGCCATCTGCTTTGGCTCATGGCATTCTCACTGTGCCATAGAAACCTTCCAATCAGTTGCTACGAGGACTCTCAGTAGGGCTGGCCTCATTATCCGCTAAATCCCCTAATTTCTATTGCAAAATCCTTCTAAAAGCTGCCTTCCTTGGAGGGGTTATATTATTAGCACGTATCACTTCTGTATTGATTCTATAATAAGGAACATTAAATTCCTGACACTTCCCTTGTCAGTCTTCATGAGTAAACCTCGCACCCATCATCACCAAGCAAAGTATAAATCAAACTGATGTAGCCTGTCACTTCCCTTGACAGTCTTCATGAGTAAACCTCGCACCCATCATCACCAAGCAAAGTATAAATCAAACTGATGTAGCCTGTTTATTCCTGAGGAAGTTAATTATGCTTAAAACCAGTAGGTAATATTTGTTGAGCCCTATTTTTCCTATCTGCCAAGCTCTATGTCAAGCACTTTTCCTGCATTTTTATTGAATCTTTAAACAATACTAGGAGGTACCTACTAATTTATCCCCATTTTAAGGTTAAAGAGGTAAAACTGAGGGCTAGTAAGTTAAAGTAACTTGCCCAAGATAACATGGCTAGTAAGTGAGTATCAGGATTCAAACATTTGACTTTGAAACCTATGAAGCAAAAGGAAAAAACAAAACAAAACATACAGACACATATCTAATTCTGATACAAAATGGATATTGCTAAGAGCCATAAGAGTGGTATTGATAGAGGTCTGTGGGGTTCTAAATAAGGACAGAATCAACTCCTGCTTGAGAGAAGAAAGTGGGAATGTGCACTTTGGAGCTTAGCTCTGAAGGGCAGAGAGAAATCAAACAACTTTGAGAGGAAGAAGAGCAGAAACAGTGTGGAGACAGGAAGCATAGGCCATACAGAATGAACATATTTTTTTTTTTTATTAGAGCCAACCTTACACGTGAGCAGGTGATGAAAAATCACTTTTGAAAGAAATACTAATACCAGAATGTGGAATGACTTTTATATTAGGGTAAGGATGTGTTTCTGAATAAGATTTCAAGCAGGAAAGACACGTGTTATAGGGCCGCCTGGGTGGCTCAGTCGGTTAAGCGTCTGACTTTGGCTCAGGTCATGATCTCACGATTCATGGGTTTGAGCCCCGCATTGGGCTCTGTGCTGACAGCTCAGAGCCTGGAGCCTGTTTCACATTCTGTGTCTCCCTCTCTCGCTGTCCCTCCCCAACTCGCACTCCGTCTCCCTCTGTCTCAAAAATAAATAAACATTAAGAAGTTTTTAAAAAAGAAAGACACGTGTTATCATATCCGTGTTTTAGCGGGAGTCTTAAATTAGGGAATGACTGATGCAATTCAAAGGGAGGAGAATATAGTCTGGGAAGCCAGCCAAATTATTTCAGCTGTTGAGGTAAGAATTATGAGGGTCCCCACCAGGGGGCAAATGGCAGTAGGAATGAAGAAACAGAACAAAGATGAAAGATGCTTGCTTCCAACATTGTGTGAAATGTGAAAGACTGACCTCAAAACCTTCATAAGCTTCTTGGGAAGAAGCTTCCAAGAACAAAACAAGACAAAAATCAAAAACATTATTTAAAATATGGCAGTTAATGGCACAATAATGCAGAGGAAGTATCTGTCAACTAAGGTTGAAATTTCTGGAGAAGATTTTTAATAGAGAAGGCTATTCAAACGCAACTGGGGGACATACTGCAATGTTTGGAGTCCTGTTTGGTTGTCACAGTTGAAGGGTGAGTCCTATTGGTACCTAATGGGTAGAAGCCAAGGATGCTGTTAAACATCCCACAGCCCTTCCTCAACAAAGAATTACCTGGCCAAAAATGTTTATAATGCTGAGAATGAGAAACCCTGCTTCAAAGGATCACTAGGAATTTGATAGACAATAGGAAAGGTTTTTTTTTTTTTTAAGTTTATTTATTTAGAGAGAGAGAGAGAGAGAGAAAGAGCATAAGCAGAGGAGGGGCAGAGAGAGAAGGAGAGAGAGAGAATCCCAAGCAGGCTCTGTGCTGAGCACAGAGACTGATGTGGAGGTTGAACTCACAAACCGTGAGACCATGACCTGAGCCGAAACCAAGAGTCGGACACTTAACCGACCGAGCCACCCAGGTACCCCAGGAAAGTTATTTGACTTCTGTGATTCTGCTTCCTCATTTGTAAAACAGAACAATAAGGGTGATGGCAACTCTTTCATAGAGTTCATGACAAGATTAAATATCATGCTGGTTAAGTTTTCTTCGTAGGGCAAGTGCTCAGTAAACATCTATGAATAGCATTGACTTTTTTCAAAAATGGGAGATTGAAGAGACAATAAGTGAATTCGTAAGGAAGAATTTCATCTCATCAGAAGTCAAAATCTCTGTGCCACCAAGTCTACAACATGTAACCCCAGCTCTGACCTCCCTACCAGACTCTCTTCCCAACACGTAAAACTGCCTGCCATTTTCATTTGATTATTTCACTATTTTTTCCAAACCCAACCTGTATAAAATAGAACTCATAATCCCCCTACTAATGCATCTCCATTGCTTGTGACAGGAATCAAAAAAGAGAGTAGGTATGATTCAGAAACACTGTCTTCAAGATCCTCACCCGCTACTAACATGGAGTGTGCTATGGGGCTTTAACAGCTGCATTCCTCTTCTTGGCCTCAACTTCCCAACTGTGCAGTTGAGGACATTAGCAGGGATGCTCTCATAGGCCCCTTCCAGAACTAATAGTTTATTGCCTAGAGTGACAATTTCCTCTCTCTTTCCCATTTAATGCCAACAAGTGATGTCATTTCTTTCCTGGAAATGCCACTCACATTCGCCCCCTTTCCCCCAAATTCCAGTGGGAGCACACTGAAGCAGATGATCAATAGTTTTTCAAAGGAAAATTGTAACAGGCTCCTAATGAGCTCTTTGCCTCCTAATGAGCTCTAGCCTTTATCTCCCAATCCACTGTACATGCCACATACATCCTTTTTACACATGTCTTTGATATGCCACACCTGCTCAGAATTCTTCGTCGGCTCCTGGCTGCACATCTCATTCATGAAAACTCTTCCACCTGGTGTCCAGGGCTCCCCATGATCAAACCCAGTCCCCCTTCCCAGTCTCGTCTCCCATGGCTGTCCTCCATACACTGCTGTCTAATGCACACACGCCTGTCCCCTTGCTAGTACTGTAGCATGACATGTTCATTCCTTACATGTTCCTTACATTGTTATGCTCTCTGAAGTGCTTTCATGCATATTCAACCATCTCACTAGTCATGACAGAAAAATTAATGAAGGGCCTATGGAGACATAGTAAACATGGAAAAATCTATGTAAGCAAAATAAGCATGGTTCTCTGCCCTTACAGAGCTTGCAGTGTGAAGGGAGAAATGGACACTTGTCGGGTAGTCACATAAGTAAATGTGAAATTGTTAACTGTGTAGAATGCTACAACTGAGAGGCACCTGTGCTGTAAGAAAACAAGGTGAGTCTGACCAAATCAAGGACGGGTGAATAGGGTTGGGGGTAGGTTCCAAGGAGCTGGTGTCTGCATAAGAAGCTAACCAGGCCAGGAGGAATAGAAAGCCCATCTGGGCCAGCACAACAGAGTCTAAATGCAAAATTGGCTTTCTTCTGACATTTGTATATGCCGGTAAAAAAAAATAGCAATAAGTTCACAATTACATGGGGTTTGTCTAGTTTATGCAAAGGCTTAATATGTGAAAACTCATTTGACCCTGACTGATACTCTACAATCATTAATATGGGCCCATTTTATGGATGGGCATATTTGAGTTCAGAGATATTAACTGACTGGTCTAAAAGACAAAATCAGGAATAAAACTGTGGTCTCTGATTCCTGGTGCAGGACATTTTCTCCACAACCATAGTCATTGCCTCTGCATCTACAAAGTCCATTCACCTCTGCTCAACCAGCAAGCAGCCCAAGTATGACTTCTTCCCTCAAGTCTTCCCAGTCCTCTCTGACCCAGAGTCAAAAATAACTAGAACTCAGTAAATGGTATCTTACAAACCGGAAAAATATCTAACATAAATGGCAGCAAAGGATCACCATAAAAAGAGATGAACACAAGCAGAAGGGAAGGAAAAATAAGATAAAAACAGAGAGTAAGGAAAACCATAAGAGATTCTTAAATACAGAGAACAGAGTGAGGGTTGCTGGAGGGGAGATGGGTGGGGGATGGGCTAAAGGAGTGATGGGCATTAAGGAGGGCACATGTTGGGATGAGCGCTGGGTGTTATACGTAAGTGATGAATCACGGGTTCTACTCTGAACCAATACTACATGGTATGCTAACTAACTTGAATTTAAATAAATAAATTTTTTAAAAAAGCTCATAACATTGATTGGGAAACACTGAGACTCTAGTTAAAGTATGAATAAAATCCAGGCAAAAGAAATACAAGGGGCGAAACAAATACAGAATAAAATGTCAAACTTTACTAGTGTTCAAAGAAGTGCAAATAAAAAGGGGGTAACTTTCATCTATTAAATTAGTATTTTTAAAATATATAATAAAAGGAAAAGCTGTCAAACTTGACACAGAAAAATGACATTAATATACCTTGTTGGTAGGGGCATAATCAAAATAGCAAACAACTGTACAGAATGTACCATTCTCAGTACTTTACATCCACTGTTCTTTTTTTTTTTAAGTTTTTAATTTATTTATTTTGAGGGAGAGAGAGAGAGAGAGAGAGAGCAGGGGAGGGGTAGAGAAAGATGGAGAGAGAGAATCCCAAGCAGGCTCCACACTCACAAACCATAAGATCATGATCTGAGATGAAGTCAAGAGTTGGATGCTTAACTGAATGAGCCACCCAGATGCCCCTCATCCACTGTTCTAAGTACCTTCCATATGTCAACTTAAACCCGTGAAGTAAGTACTAATGTTATTCCCATATTAGAGATAAGGAGGCTGAAGCACAGATAGGTTAAGTGACTTTCCCAGCCACTAATTAATTCAATACAATCCTCCTGCAAAAATTAGATGTTATACAAGAAAATTTTAAGTATCGATATTTGACCCAATATAATAACTCACCAGAAAGATTTATGGTCAAATGTATTCAAAACAGTGTTAATGCTCAGATTGCTCCTGATATTTTTCACTGTTATAAATGTGAATAGTAAAATGAAAGAGTGAACACTTAGATATTGTAAGACAGAATATCACAGTTTATCGGGGCACCTGGGTGGCTCAGTTGGTTAAGCATCCAACTTCAGTTCATGTCATGATGTCACAGTTCATGAGTTCAAGCCCTGCTCCAGGCTCCGCACTCTCTCTCCCCCTCTCTCTGCCCCTCACTTACTCGTGCTCTTTCTCTCTCTCAAAAATTATAAATAAATAAATAAATAAATAAATAAATAAATAAATAAATAAAATCACAGTTTATCTGTATGACAGAATGTTATTAATCTTTCCAAAATAAAATGAGTAATAAATTTTTCACTGACATAAAGTGTTCTGGGATATTCTGGAAAGTGTTTATGGAGGAAAATAATACAAAATCATATAGACTATAGTTATTCCAACTTTGTTGTTTTTGTTTTTGTTTTTAATTTTTTTTTAACATTTATTCATTTTTGAGACAGAGAGAGACAGAGCATGAATGGGGGAAGGTCAGAGAGAGAGGGAGACACAGAATCTGAAATAGGCTCCAGGCTCCAAGCTGTCAGCGCAGAGCCCGACGCGGGGCTCGAACTCACAGACCGCGAGATCATGACCTGAGCTGAAGTCGGACGCCCAACTGACTGAGCCACCCAGGCGCCCCCCAACTTTGTTTTTAATAGTACTCAGTAAATATTTGAATGCAGCTGTAAAGATAGGCTCGATGAAGATAAACACCTAATCTATAAATAAGAATGTAAGAAATCTGTTTTGAAGGAGCAATTAAAAAGTTAGTAACTTAAGAACATAGAGAGTATCTTGTTTTATTTTTTTTCTTTTTTTTTTAAATTTTTTTAACGTTTATTTATTTTTGAGACAGAGAGAGACAGAGCATGAACAGGGGAGGGGCAGAGAGAGAGGGAGACACAGAATCCGAAACAGGCTCCAGGCTCTGAGCTGTCAGCACAGAGCCCAACACGGGGCTTGAACCCACGGACCGTGAGATCATGACCTGAGCCGAAGTCGGACGCTTAACCGACCAAGCCACCTAGGCGCCCCAAGAGAGTATCTTGTTTTAAAATCAGGATGGTGGTTTACATTATGAGGTATTATGTCTCCATAAAATAGTTCAGAGTTTACAAATTGGAAGAATCTCAACTCTTGCATTACACCTAAATCTCATTAAAATGAATCACATCCATATAGTTTTTTCAGTATTACAGGAACAAAACTTAACTAAATCTGAGCTACTTGGCCAAGACCCTGTTCATCAGGTTTGGCAAGTCTCCTTGACCCACTGGGGTTAGGTCCAGCTGACCCTCTGAACCCAGGAAGTCCAATTTAGCTGGCCTGTTGACTCCTTAAGAGTTTAAAAGTTTCATAAAAAGAGCCTCACCCTCTAGTCCGCCCAAAGGAAAACCTGCAGCAGCCATCTCCAAACTTTGAGAATCTTCCTTCCTCTCTTGAGATTATTTGTTCACCTGAGATTCCAAAGCTAGCTACTTCACTCAGGGCCTATATATAATCCCTGCTCCTCAGAATGATCTTTATGGGGGATGGAGACTAGATTGTGTTACTAACAGAGCCTGGCCTGGTTCAGACCCTGTCCCAGAGATTAACAGCAAGCAACACCCACAGGATATGATGAAGGAATCCTCAATTGTTGCCTTCTCATGCCCACCTTCACGATGAATGGAGGCTATATATCTCGGTCCATTTAGTTTGTCTATGTGTCTCCACTTTCTCATGTGGAAAATGGGTATAATAATAACACCTACATCATTAGGAATATGCCACCAAAATGTTTTTAGCACATAGGTGTTAAGTCCATAAATGCTAAGCTGCTATTATGTTAATGATGATCACCAAGAGAAGCTAATTCTCAGTGAGAGCAAGTACAGAAATTTAACCAGACAAAACTATTTGCTCTCTTTTTTTTACCTATTACTTTATCCTCAGTATCTACAATGTAACAAATGGCACATAGTTACACTTGACAAATACAGATAAATGAGAAAGAATAATGGATCCGGCAAATACCCTCCGGCTGCCCAGAGTTTAGACATCCCTGGGGAGCAGTGATCTCAACCATACACATCTGGGTAAAGAGCATGGGCTTTCTGGGAGGGACATCCATGTTTCCCAGCCACCTCCAGAACCAGTACCCAGGTGCACTTTCCTACGAGGGGCTGCCTCTTTTCCTAGATTTCTACATTAACACCGGCAGAACTAAGATTTGCAATTAAAAGTGACCGCAACTTGTGGCAAACACTGTCTGAGGTCACTCCCTTGGTTTGGACAAAACCATCTGGCACTATTAGAGTCAGAGCTCTGGCAGTACAGACACATCCCTCCAGACCCTTGCTGGCAGCAGAGAGATGAGTGGACTGCCGTGATGCAGGAAGCCACTCCCTGTAACAACCATCTGAGAAGTCCTGTAGCTTCTCTGTATGGGATGAACCTCATTAAACTCCATGAAACAACAGCCACAAATTTAAGTGATCAAAATCTTAGTTTTGTACAGCAGAGGGCAAGGAAGGGTTTGATTGTACATGGGTGGAGAAGACAGCTTCCAAAGCTGCCCTCCCAGGCTACCTCCTCCTTCCCTAGTTCTCCTCTCTCCCATCTACCTCTCAGAGTATGAAATTCAGTAGCACAGACTGGTCCCATTGTGCCTGGACTAGAAATCTCAGAAACCTGGTCTCTACTCTGATTCACAGATGATAATCCGTGATAATCTTCAGGGCTGACAGCCACAAATCTTCCAAATTCTTCTAAGTTCCTAAATAACCCTAGAGTCCTCCTCATAATATTCACAGCAAATGATCATCACATCCATGTTCGAGAACAGTTTGTGATGGGAAGCTTGACTCCTAAAATAAATCCATATTTTCATGTAGTTACCTAATTCACTATAATTTTATTATTTTATTCTAGTTTTAACCCCCTTGGGATCTTGAAGAATAAATATAATCCCTCTTTCACACCCCAGATTCCTTTTTTTGACATGGTTCTTTGTATGAGGATTAAAGGGTTATTTATAATTCAGTCTTTCCCAAATTGTGTTTCAGAGTACAGCGCTATTGGGATCCGTTCCATGAAAAGGGTGGTTTGTTGTCAAAGTTTGTTTCTTATCAAAAACATAGGATACACTCAGTGGTACCAATACATGTTAAACAAGCAGAGGCAAGATGGTGATCTCTCTCACACATGCACGTGAATCACACATGCACCTGAAGAGATTTCCACACAGGATGAAAGAATTGACTTTATAACTAAACTATCATCTCAGCTTCAGTCCTTGTGTTTTGATTAAAAGGATCTAGTAATTCCTTCTGGCTCACAATGGCCCCATCTCATTTGAAACCTCATAGAAAAGCAGGGAAAAGTGAGCATTCTGTATTTAATCCATCACCAGTCATCAAGGGTCAGCCCTAGGTCACACCCATCAAGAAGGTTTGTCAATTAGTCATTATCTTGAGGGAAGGGCCGGGTCTGTCTACTCCCACTATAATTCACTTAGTTCTCATCAATGGCAATGGAAGATTTCACCGTTCACTTAGTAAGGGCTCAGCAGATTTCAGATGAAAGAGAATCAGAAGTCAAGGAGGTCCACACCTATTCTTTTCCAGACACTTGGAAATCTGACCTAATTTCGTCTTTATACATTGTATAAACCTGTTGGTAGTCTGAAAGAAATTGTTTACAAATATATACCTGATTTGTTAACCTGTTTCAATTGCTTCTATTTTTCCATAAATTATTCTAGTCCTCTACAGCAACCACTTACCTATTTCACATGGTTGTAATCAGAGTATACATATAATTTTATGTATTTCACATATGTTGTACACATCTTTCATACTCTTAATGGTATTTATAATTATTGTATAATATATGATATTCACACAGAGTTCGTTCTATGTGCCTTAACATTTCCCCAACTTTGTAATTTGAGGTTACTTCACATATTTAACTATAAAAAAGTTTTAAAATAAATATTTTTGTACAGAAAGATTTTTCCTTGTCTTCATTTTCTCAGTGTAGATTATTATAAGTGGGATTATTGACCCAAAAAGCATAAATAATTTAAATTAATTTTTTATAATGCTATGCTAATTCATAATAACAATAGGTTTTAAAATTAGTGTTTTAAAGGGGCACCTGGGTGGCTCAATCAGTGAAGCATACAACTTTGGCTCAGGTCATGATCTCGCGGTCTGTGAGTTCGAGCCCTGCATCAGGATCAGTGTTGACAGCTCAGAGCTTGGAGCCTGCTTCGGATTCTGTGTCTCCCTCTTTCTCGGCCCCTCCCCGACTCGCACTCTGTCTGTCTCTCTGAAAAACAGATAAACATTAAAAAACAAAAATTAGTGTTTTAGAATACACTTTTCATTACAAATTCACCCATATATTTTCTTCTACCTTTATCTATATATACTGTGTTTTAATAAAACTTTTAAAGAAAAAGAATGTATCACAAAATTTTTTTCCCCAAACACCACAAAACGTATTCATACAGAAAGACATCCTCAAACAGGTCTTTAAAAACATTTCATGGTCAAAGACCATGTAAAATTGATGTGATTTAAACTAGACCTTGTGGTAGGCAGAATTCTAAGAAGGCCCCCAAGATTCCCAACCTCTGTTGCTCATACTATGTCAGTGAACCTGAGTGTGGCAGGTCCTGAAAATATGAAAGCAAATTACCATCAAGAGAAGGCTATGGTGTATATGACAGAGTAAAGGGATTTTGCAGGTGTAATTAAGGTCTCTAATGTATTCATTTGAAGTTAATTAAACGGAGATACCCTGGGTGGATCTGACCTACTCAGATGAGCCCTTCAAATAGGGGCTAGAGAGATGAAAATCAGATGGTCAGAGAGATGTGAATCAGGATCATACACACTCCTGCAGATATGAAGAATGAAACTCCATATTTTAAAGATGGCCTTTTCTGAGGTAATAAAAGGTAACAGCTAAGAGTTGAGGGCCTCAGTTCAACAGCAGCAGGAAACTAGGTTGGTGTTAATTTGTTACTCCATGATAGAAAACTAATAAAGGCTTAACACAAAATGTCAAAGGTAGAAAAACCTTATGATGATCAAAGAAAGGAACCAGCGTTAGAAAAAGAAATGAAATAAAACATTAACTGCAAATGTTAAGACTTGAAGCTAATGGGTCACCTGGTGGCTCAGTCAGTTAAGAATCCAATTCAGGTCATGATCTCACAGTTCCTGAGATTGAGCTCTGCATCAGGCTCCACACTGACAGTGCTTGGGATTCTCTTTCTCTCCCTCTCTCTCTCTCTCAAAATAAGCAAATAAACTTAAAAAAAAAGTTGAAACTAATAATTATTCCAAATTAACATGTTTCCAAGAAATTTAATTCATAACAACCAACAAAAAACTAATCAAAGATGGGGTCTCCTTCTTCAGATTAAACAAAACAAAAGCCAATAAGGATGGT
Source organism: Panthera leo (assembly GCF_018350215.1). NCBI lineage: Eukaryota > Metazoa > Chordata > Mammalia > Carnivora > Felidae > Panthera > Panthera leo. The sequence continues at coordinate 123,154,052 of NC_056679.1, read as the reverse complement.
CTTTTTTTCTATAAAAGCAAGTAAAAAATGTATTTTGGATGAGTATAAATCAATAATTTTATGATTAACAATGTTTGAAATTGTATTAGGAAATAACAAATGGCATAGAAAAAATCCTTCTCTCACAAACAATTTTAAATGAAAGTTCAAATCAAAGACACTCCATGTACTGATAAGCAAGGAAACAAACAATAAATATAAATAAATCCAAGGTAGTATATAAAAAGTTAACAAAAGTCAAATTATGAAAAATTATTCAGTAAATGTAAATGGTCTAAATTTCCCTAATCTAAGGAGTCTACAAGAGTATCTCAAGAGAAATTTAGCAACACTGTTTTTTTATTTTTTATAATTTTTTAAATGTTTATTTATTTTTGAGAGAGAGAGAGAGAGACAGCGTGTGAGTGGGGGAGGGACAGAGAGAGAGGAAGACACAGAATCTGAAGCAGGCTCCAGGCTCTGAGCTGTCAGCACAGAGCTGGACGTGAGGCTTGAATTCACAAATTATGAGATCATGACCTGAGCTGAAGTCGGACACTTAACCAACTGAGCCACCTAGGAACCCCTAGCAGCACTGCTTTTAAGAGGCATTTCTAAAACAAAATTACTAATTAATTATTAAATTGATGTAAAAGGCTGGGAAAAAAATGAAAAATCATGCTTAAGCAAAAAAAGAACAAGCTTGCCAATATGAACATCAGACAAAAAGATAAAAGATAAAGCATAGCAGGCAAGTTTTAGGAGGTTTATTTTACAATAATTAGAAAATACACAAAATGGTATGAATGAAAGGAATCTGTAAAACAAAATACACATATTTTTTAAATGTCAGAAACAAAGTTTTATATTAATGCAGCAAAATGAACCTATTGCAAATGAAACAAATTTGTGACAAATGCAAACCATTGAAAAATATTTAAAACAATTAACGTTTAAATCCTATATACTAAAATTTATAGATTCTAGTCAAAGAATTACTCTGAGCAAAAAGTAAAAAAAAAAAAAAAAAAATCACACAACAAGAAAATAAATAGGGGCACTGGAGGGGCTCAGTCAGGCCTGGAGCCTGCTTCAGATTCTGTGTCCCACCGCCTCCCCCCACTACTCGTCCCCTGCTTGTACTCTGTCTCTCAAAAATGAATAAACATTTTAAAAAATTAAAAAAAATAAATAGAAGAAAATCAATGACATGAAAGTTGTTACATCTAATTTAGAAATTACAAGCACACCTAAATTAGTCAAGTCCAACTCCTTAAATATGACTAACAACATAGACCAAAATCACCGATTCTAACCAAGAAAAAAGTAGTAGCATCAGCTTGACAATATTGAAGGGAGGATACATTATTAAAATGGTTATTTAAAGGGGTATGTGTTTTTGAAGCCATGGCTAAGTGACTTTATATCAAAAACTCTAAAACACAAAAAACAATGAAGAAAGCTGAACAAACCTGGAAAAAAAATAATAATGGAAGTATAATTTAATCAAAGTGATTCTCTTTTCTTTTTTATATTTTATATTTTGTGATATTTTATGATAAAGTACTCATATTTAGAGACCTTCCTAAATTGAAGAAAGGGCCTTTGTGTATGAAGCCTCTTACACAGTTTATGTTTTTCTCAAAACTGTTAGCTCTGTGTATATTCCTTTTCTATGCTACAAAAGAATTTTCACTATCCCTCGTGTGTGTGTGTGTGTGTGTGTGTGTGTGTGTATGGAAGAAAAAACGACACTCCAACATTGTTGGTGTGATACTAGGAGGGTTCCTAGCCTCGCGCTGAGAGTGCTGGTATGTCCTCACTTCTTCCATGAATGTATTTTGGTAGCTGAGCATGTAGATTTATACAAGGTCAACTATCCTTCACAGTATGATTTTGCAGTCCTCAGTAAAAAGCTCCCTCAATTTCTCTTTGTGTATGAAAGCCTATCTCAGCATCACTGAACTAGGGCTGGAGGACAGGTCAGATAATGGCTTTATTTTTGCTTTTCATTTTTTTTTTTTTTTTTTTTTTTTTTTTTTTTTTTTTTTTACAAACACCTCTAGGGAATAGTACCATAAAGAGCATAAATTTAGGCACAAGGCAGACCCAAGTTGCTGAACTTCTCTGAGCTTAATTTCTTCACCTATAAGACAGGGCTAAAAATGCCTTGTTTGTTTGCTTTGAGACTGAAGAGAAATAGGGACTACATGTGGAACAATACCTGAAAGAGTGTTCTTTTTTTGTTCTTCAGAATGACACTCTGTCATTCTCTTCTGTTTCTGTCTCAGTCTCTCTCTGTTCCTGTCTCTCTCCCTCACAATTAACTTCTCATCGTGTGACGAACAACACGGTGATGCTTCCCTGGTGGCTGATGAGGAGAAAAACCACGGATGTGGCATATGAGGAACAGGCTTGCAAAATGAGTAAGAGTTCTGACTCTGGCCTGCCTGGGCTTGGCTCCTGTCTACTGTGAATTTGGGCAAATTCTCTAACTGCTCTCTGCCTCAGATGTAAAATACAAAAACATAATAGTAACTCCCTCATGGAGAGGTTGTGAGTATTACATGAGTTAACATATGTAAGCGCTTAGGGGGGAGGGTGACACATAATTAATGTTCAATAAGTGTTAGCAGTTATTACAGCATAAGTAGTCTTTGTGTGTTGAATAAAAATGCCCACAGCTAAGTATAATCCACATATTCCAGGCTTCCCACGATGTGACAATAAAATAAGGTCATACTTCTTTTTTATAACCAAATTGTGACAGGATTAATGAACCCCTGGTCAAAACCCATTCATCTTCCACAGGTCCCCCAAGTATTTCTGAGATTTTCCCCATTATTGTAAAGTAAAACTTTTTTTTTTTTTTTAACATTTTTTATTTATTTTTGGGACAGAGAGAGACAGAGCATGAACGGGGGAGGGGCAGAGAGAGAGGGAGACACAGAATCGGAAACAGGCTCCAGGCTCCGAGCTATCAGCCCAGAGCCTGACGCGGGGCTCGAACTCACGGACCGCGAGATCGTGACCTGGCTGAAGTCGGACGCTTAACCGACTGCGCCACCCAGGCGCCCCTGTAAAGTAAAACTTTTAATTCATCTGCCGTCAATCCTTCATCACGCCAGCATTCCAAAGTCTCTGTTCCCAGAGACTCTTGGAAATAATTATTTAGTTTGATACAGCTATCGTCCCGAGGACATCACCATTGTTACTCTCTTCTGGCTTCACCTGGAGAAGGTGGTTTGCTCTACAATTTTGCCTTTGCTACTCAAAACATACCTGAATAAAGGCTTTTCTTTTTGACCAAAACTCACTGGAGCTTTGCGGATAATGAAAGGAAGGTGAAACACTGAGAATAACTTTAAAAGGCTCTTTGCGTGGCTGGTTCCTCTTAATTTAGGGGTCACCTGAAATGTCATCTCCTCAGAGAGACCTTCCCAAATCAGCCAGTAATGTATCTTCCTGTTGCAGCTTTCTCCTCCTCCTCTTTCTTATGCTGCACCAGTACCTAAGATTATCTTACACATTTGTTTACCTGTTTATTTATTCCCTTCTCTGAGACAGTTCTTATCCATTACTAAGTCCTTAAAGCCTAGAATAGGGGACGCCTAATTGGAGGAAAACAATACACATTTGTCGCAGGAGAGGAATGAATAAATGAACGAATGAACCTGACCTGCTTTAGGGTGTAGTGAATTTTTCCAAGGTCCTCCATGACCCACTGGACAAAATAAGCTCTCCCTCTGCACCCTTTGTCTAAAATAATTCATTTATCTGTCTTCCCAGCTTGATCATCAGGGCAGGAATTATGTCCTGTTTCATCTTACAACAATGTGTCCCAAGTCCTAAGAAGAGTGCATGTTAGGTACTCAGTGCTTAATAAATCTTTTCCAGTAAAAGTAATTATGAAAAGAGGATTCAAATTGATAAAATAACACACAATTAAAAAGTAGCCTTCTTATTTCATGGAAAACATAAATTGAAATTATGTGAAGAAAACATTCTAAGGTACAGGTGACCTGACCAACGTTTTACAAATTGTTTTTTTCCCCTGACTCTACATCTCTCACTCATGAGTCACTCTGTTCCCACCATCACTAAATATTACAAATTCTTTCACTGCAATTACAAGAACCTTTCAGAATAACACTCAGCAATAAATGCATCCTTTAACCACAACATACTAATACCTTCCATCAACAAGTTAGTGACCAAGGAAATAGTTTCCCCCTGTGTACTTTCACGTTATTCTGGAAGGGGGAAAATCGTAATAGTTAGTCCTTGTATTGTTATATTTGGTGTCATTAGAATAAAGTCACATTCAAAGTGACATGTCTTGGGAGTCAACCTGCCTAAGTGTTCTCAGGCCTCAGGAATGTGAACATGGTAGCACATTCCCACCCAAATTTTAATGGCTAAAGTGGTAAAACAGACACTCAGCTGTTTTGATGCTTAGGCTTTAAACCTTAGTTTTTGCATATGCTCACACAATGGCAAAGAACAATATTTACTTAAATAAAGAAAAATCACAATAAAAAAATTAAATGTATGATTTAATTTTATAAAAATAATATTATTATATTATTTAATATTATGGCAAAATCTCTCACCCTAGATGCATACTGTGTTTGTGCTTTGAAAAACAATTATTTGGGGGGCACCTGGGTGGCTCAGTTGGTTAAGTCCTGACTCTTGATTTTAGCTCAGGTCATGATCCCAGGGTTATGGAATGAAGCCCCACATCAGCCTCTGTGCTGAGTACAGAGTCTGCTTAAGATTCTCTCTCTCTCTCCCTCTCTCTCTCTCTCTGTTCCTTCCCCCTTCCCCACTAAAAAACTAAAAAAACAAAAAACAAAACCCAAACAACAAAAAAAGATTTTTTACAATGTCACGTTTCCTCTTGTGTAAAGTGGATATAATAATGCTATCAAGTTCAGAGAGTTGCTATAAGGTTTAAAGGTGATAGTGATCGTGAATACCATAATTACAGCCCCCACTTATGCTTTACCATGTGCTGAGTATTTTGTTAAATATTTTATCTACATAACCTAAAGGAATTTTACAAAAATCTTGTAATATGGACAGATTTCTGAAAAAAAAATTAACAAGAAGGAACCAAGACAGAAGAGATCAAACAACTTGTTGGTAAGAACTGCCATAGCGTAAAACTCTAGTTGACACCATTGATATAGTCATCGGTATGCATGGCGCCCTGGGAATTGTGCCGCAGTGTGGTCCTGAGAGCCAGAGCCAGGATTAAAATAAAGCCCTTAAGCATAATGTGCTACAACTTGGTTAGCTATGAAATATAGCACTGATGCAAAAATGTTAGCTAGTATCTTCATAAACAACTGTAAATATTAAAATAGTTTTACTCTGAATGTCCTGCTTACAAGAAAGTATGTTAATTAAATGTATTTGAAAGAGAAGAATGGCTTTAAGTTTACCAGAAACACTAATTCAAAAGAAAGACCATTTAATCGGGTTTAGAAGAATCAGCAGGTTGACCCAAATAGGGCAGAGGAGAGAACACTGGCTGAGTTTAAATTAGCATAATAGTACCATTGCCTTCCTTGTTAACAGCATATACTATGGTATAATTATGTTCTGTTAGTTCAGAATACCACAGATATAGAAGCAGCAGTATTATATATGCTTCATGCAAACAAAACAAACAAACAGAAAACCCAAGAGATTCAACTCTTACCTTTATGAGGATTTATATTCCAAAGGATCCCTTCACTATTAATGTCTTCTGATCCAGCTTTTGTAGTCCAAGTTTCAAGAAACTGGTGTGCACCTTAAAACAATCTTAACATAAATTTAAAATCTTCTCTTGTTGTCTCCTTTAAAATAATTCAGAATAACCTCAATAATGATAACTACTTACACTGAGGGTTCACAATGTGCCAGGCCCTATGCTAATAATGTTACACTGATTACCTAACCTAATCCTTCTGGCTGCTCTGAAAGTTGTTTATATTATTATGATTCCATTTCATAGATGCAGAAACTGACACAAAAAGACATTATGTTATTGGCCATAGGTCACACAAGTTAGTTAAGAAGTAACACTAGCATTGAAACAAAGCAGTCTAGACTCCAACATACTTAAATGTGCTGATATCTTGATCAGGGATTAATTCTAGAATCATTCCTGAGAACTCCCCTCCCCATACCAAACTACGTACTAGTTTTTGAGTCTCTTTACACAACACTGTCTCTATCTGAAATTTGGTTTTCATGAACTATTAAAATAGCTCTATAATTCAAATTCTAGCTCTTGACTACCCTTCCTCATGAAACTCTTTTCTCTCAGGTTTCTTATCACATGTTGCCTTGTATTGTAGTTATTTGGAGACAGAAATCAGAGCTGTCTGTTTCTTCCAATGTCAGGAACTGTTATTATTCCAAAAAGTCTTCTAATGCCAAGAACAAGCAGCCATTTAATAACTGTTTGTGGAAAAAAGAAAACAAAATGAAGAACAGAATGAGAAAAGTAACTGATCAGGCAACAGTTTATTGAGTTAAGTTAGACTGCAAGATTTTAAAAGTGAAGTGTGTCAGGACCATAATCCCCAGAAGGAGAGGAACAGCAGTTTTAGCAGACCTGACTCAGGAGTCTAGAATTCTCTCTTTTCTGGGGGGCTTCTCTCTCTATCTGCCATCATTTCTAAGCCCAGGATCAGGTAAACCCTATTCCTTCCCCTATTTACAGTTGTGTCCCGACTTGGACCTCAATCATTTCTCTTTGATGATCTTAATATGTAAACCAGAGTAGCATTTTCAAAATGAACATCTTCAGGGGCACCTGGGTGGCTCAGTTGGTTAAGTGTCCAACTTCAGCTCAGGTCATGATCTCACAGTTTGTGGGTTCAAGGCCCACATCAGGCTCTGTTCTGACAGCTCCCAGTCTGGAGCCTGCTTTGGATTCTGTGTCTCCCTCTTTCTCTGCCCCTCCCACACTCATGCTCTGTCTCTCTCTGTCTCAAAAATAAATAAAACCTTAAAAAAAATTTTTTTTCAAAATGAACGTCTTTATCTATGTCAAATAGATAAGTTAATAATTTTAGGGATTAAGATCAAACAAGTTTCCAAAAGAAACTTGTCTGGTGCTTAGCTACTAAAAGTAGCAAAAGTATGATCACTTTGCCAAGCACTTCACATATATTATCTCATCTCAAGGAGAAAAGTATTATTTTCTTTCCGTTTTGTATTGTACAGAAAGTTCAAGCACCTTTCTCAACTACACAATGGTTTGTGATAGAAATGGAATTTGAACCCAGCTTTGGCTGATGTTAAAGTCACTTTTTTATCCACTATGTTTTTCTGAGGCTTCCATCTCCTCAGTCCTAAGGACAGTGCACACACTGTCTCCAACTGTGCCCATGTGTCTTATTCCTTGTTGGTCTCCCTATTTGTCCAGCTTAATTCCCTGGATGATTTCAGAGGAGGCTGCGAAAATTTTTTTTATTCCTTCATTTTTCTCATTCGTAGTTCCCAGAATACATAGGCTTCTTTCATTTCTAGAAGTACTTGGAAAGACAAGGAATAGAGAATCAAACTCTGGCTCTGACTCTGAAGACTTCCTCTGCAAACCAGGAAGGTCCAGACTGCAAAAATGGTGTTCCCTCCTCACACAGTGATTGTCTCTGCTGCTTGTCCCACTGTGGGTACTGTCACTCAGGCAAGAGGCTCCATCCATCCAGACGGAGGCATGGAGTGGGTTTTATTACTAATAATAATAACATCAGTGACAGTAACTGGCATTTATTGCAGTCTTTTGTTTTGCTCAGTTTCATATTTTTATTATATTTCATTCTCACATCCACACTATAAAATAGATAGGACTATCACCATTTGGCACATGATGAAAGCAAAGCTCAGGCAAATTAAGTGATTTTGTCACCAAGGCCGTAAGCTGGAGTTGGAACTCAAAGTCCTTGGTCTGAACCTTTGTCCCATATTGCATCTGATCCCATCTTATCAAAATGTAATTAACACTGGAGCACAAATATAGCACTGAAAAAGTGCAAACACGTACACACATGCATACACATAAAATCACCATATTTCTACATTATGCAATTCCACGCCTACAGGTGTTTTCTCACAGTGTCTTTCAAGTTTCACTTACCAGTGTTCTGACCAAGATGACTGTGTAAATTCCACAAATAGTATTGATAGTCTGATGCAATTCAGCGCAGGCCTTATTATTCTAACAACACTGTGGTTTTTTTATAGTTTACAAACACTTGATATCTAGTTCTCACTTGAGGCTCACATCAACCATGCAATGTGCAATTTTACAAAGGGGGTATGGCCTCAGGTAAGTACACAAGAACCTGAAATCAGAAGCCAGTAGAGGAAAGAGTAGTGAATTGAATCTCAGCTCAAGCTCCAAAGCCTGGGGCTCTCTGCATCACTTCCCACTGCCTCCCTTCAGGTGTTTTATGAATCCTTTCCTCATCTCTTCTCTTCACTGTGTAGTTGCGGATATTGGTCATCTGTGGCGTTGGACATTCCCCCAGATGGAAATCACCTACTCACTGGATTACACCAGAACGCTTTTATCTGGGTGGAGTCCTCAAATTGTCCCCTAAGTCCTTTCCTTCCCAGGGAAATGCCTGGACACAGTCCAAAGTAAAATGAGTTGAATGGCTCCTTGCCCTCTCTGCTGAGTCAGCTAACATGGGGTCTGCGTGACTGAAGGCAGTTAATCTAAAAAGGCAGATCTCTTACCTTCTCAGAGCCCCAGGGTTGAGAACTCATCAAGCCAGCACTTGGTCTGGGATGGTTTGGGCTTCTACATGTAGCACTTTTATTTGTTACCTTCATTTTCTAAGTGAAAGAGTTGGAAGGATGAAAGGCCTTTCCCATCTAAAACTCTGCATCTACAGTTACTTGCCGCCTGAATCTTTTCTGATTCCATACATTCATATCAATGGGACATTCAGAAGTAGTTCCAAAATATGACTTCTTGTGGACTGATGTGACAGTTTGTGAACCGGCAGCATTCTGCTGATGGTACTTTGAGTGGCTCAGCTCTGTGTGTCAAGTCTACCCAATCATCCTTCCAGGTTGCCAAGATCCTTCTCTGCAGCAAGCTGACACTGGACTTTCACAGACTCTTATGAGGCAGGCTATTGCCATCTACAAATGCAATCCCATATCCCTTGGAAATTAACCTCACCATGAATTCACTCCCTCTGAGGAGTCCAGAGAAATGGATTCAGGATCTAGAAGTAACTTTAGCCATTGGGGAGAAGGCTCCTCATGCTGAGAATTTTGAACAACTTGAAAAATACTCATAGTGACCAACAAACCATAATGGTTTATATATATCTTTCATGGTTTGCCAAGAATTTCCTCAGACCTTTGTTTCTTGCAAGAAGAAAACTTTGAGGAATAGATCATTTTTTCAAAATTGCCCTGTGGCATTCTTCTATCCCTATTGGCACTTCCCAAGCTCTCCAACTTCATTTTTTCCCCCACATCACCATTCATCATATATTTTATTTATTTGCTTTCCTATACTCACCAATAATAGCTACATAGCAAATTCATCAGTTACTATTCTAAGAGCTTTATGCTTTATTCTAAGTTCCTATTCTAAGTGCATATTCATTCATGTAATCTTCATAACAACCTGTAAGTAACAACCCTGTAAAGTAAGTCCTTTTACTATCTTCATTACAGAGATGGGAAATTAAGAGAAAGTGGATGGGTTCAGTTTTGAGCGTCGTGAGATTGAAGCACCCTTGAGATATTCATGCATAGTGGACTATGCGTCCAGTCCTGGAACTCAGCAGAGAAATGACATTAGAATTAGATATTAGAATCCTCAGTCTGTGGACTGAAACTAGGGAAGCAGAATTGAAAGAGATCTCTTAGGATGGTGGTCCTGGTGTGTGGGGCTGGGCCTTTTTGTGCTTGTCTTTGAAGGCACTTGGTGAAGAGGAGGGGACAAAGAGGCAGCATGCCAATAGCTGTAGGCAGGACAGGGAGTTTGAGATTTGTTGGGTCTCTCTGAAATGTGAGGCCAGCATCTAAGCCTCCTTCCAAATTTTAGGATTATAGCTAACCTGTTCTATGGCTTTGTGCAAGTCTTTTTACTTGTAAGGTCTTTGATTTCTGTCCATGTAAGATGAGTGGGTTATACAATGTGGTTTCTAACTCTTCAAGCTTTAACCTTTAAAATCCTAAGAAAATAAACTCAAAAAATCTGCTGATGGGAATGTAAAGGGTACATCCTGTAGAGAGGGTAATTTGTCAACACTCTTCAATATTACAAATATCTATACCTGTTAACCTAGTAGTTGTACTTCTAGGAATTTATTTGGTAGTTCTACTTACATATACACAAAATGATGTAAGTTCAGTGTTGTGCCCAGCAGCATTGTTTGTATATCAAAGATAAGAAACAGTCCTAATATCTATTAATAAGGGGCCAGATCCTCTTTGTAGCAACGTGGATGAACTGGAGAGAGTTATGCTAAGTGAAATAAGCCATAGAGAGAAAGACAGATACCATATGTTTTCACTCTTATGTGGATCCTGAGAAACTTAACAGAAACCCATGGGGGAGGGGAAGGAAAAAAAAAAGAAAAAAAAGAGGTTAGAGTGGGAGAGAGCCAAAGCATAAGAGACTCTTAAAAACTGAGAACAAACTGAGGGTTGATGGGGGGTGGGAGGGAGGGGAGGGTAGGTGATGGACATTGAAGAGGGCATCTTTTGGGATGAGCACTGGGTATTGTATGGAAACTAATTTGACAATAAATTTCATATAATAAAAAAAATAAGTGATAACTTAAAAAAAGTAAGGGGCCAGATCAATACATTATAGTATATCCTTAGAATGGAAATTTGTATAGTCACAAAATAGAATGCAGACACAATGATATATACTATACATATCAATGAGAATAAACAAAGTATTGTTACAGGCCGTAGTATATGACTATCAAAACAATGTAGAGAAATGTAGAACAACAGAAGTCCAACACAAAAAGAGTATACACTGTATGAACCTACTTAATTAAAGCTCAAAAACAAGAAAAAGAAACCCCTGGTGTTATGAGCTGGGATAGCGGTTACCCCTGGGGGGTCAGAGCCTTAAAGAACACCAAACATCCCATGATCTATTACTAGTGGCTTCAAATAAATATAGTTACTCGACCCCTTGTAACTGAACTGCTACTGAGAGCAAGTGTCTTTATGAAGAAAAGGGGGCCCAGATTCTACAATCTCTACCCTTTAAACAAGGCAGAGGTGCACCATATTAGAGCATGCTATCAATAACTAGGCAGAGGAGGGTACTGGAAGCTGCTTGACAGAAACAATGCATCTGTGAGAACAATGGAGAATGACAAGGAAATGAACAACCACAGGACAAACACTCCATTAGTCTGCAATCTTCTGGAAGTTTCCCATGGGAGGCAACGGGGAAACTTGTTCTTTGTGGTTCAAGGAGATGACACTAGAGCATGTGGGTGAAAGCTACAGAGAAACATATTTCAGCTTGTTTAAGAAAAGTTTTCCCATAGCCAGAACTCTCAAGGTGGACCTGAAGCCTCAGCAGCCACTACTGGGAATAGGCCAGGTTCCAGTTGAGAGTTAGATAGGATGGATTCTCTCTATACCCATGAGAAACCCTTCTAGTCTTTCCCACGGTTGTGAGGAAGGATGCGAGGACAGAACAGGCGTTTTTCCTGGTTGGGCAAGAACTATAGGACAATAGCTGTGTGGTTCTCAGACAGCTCTCCTTGACAGTGATGTGGGTGATGGAAAGGCCAAGCCTGGGTGTCACAGCCAACAATGGTGCTCAGAGAGCAATGGTTCTTTGAGTCTTGATGAGCAGCAACTTAAGGGGCCTCCCAAGATGTAGGAGAAAAACTCTAGTTCCAAGTCTCTCCTGCATCCTGGAATTCACCAAAAGAAAAATTATAGGAAACTCCCAGCTAGAATCACCTCAAAGTTCTAGCTGAGTTCCCACCAAAGGAGGAAAGTCCTTTGCAGCATCGACAGATACCCTCCTAGTCTTGTTTGTATACCTCCAATGACAAGGAGCTTCTGGCTTCACAGCTTTCCATGGTTCAAAGTTCTCCTTGCTATTGATAAAATGTGAAAACAATAGCTACCATTTGTTGAGCTCTATGTGTCAAACTGTGCCGAATACTTTCCATGCATTCAGTCATTGAATCCTTGCCACAAAATTATTAAACAGGTGAGGAAATGTTAAAAATATGTTCAAGATCATGCAAAGTAATAGAGCTAGCTCTAGGAATATTATTTTCACAGATTTTATTCACTCATCTATCACTTTATTTGTATTGTCTGAGAGTTACCTTTATTAATATGCACTCAAAATTTCTCTTTAAATGATCTGGTTTCATTTTTTTAAAAACTTGAATATTTATTTTAACTACTTATGTATCTGAAATCACAAAATTTGTCTACTATTTATGTGTTTTCTCCAATACATATTAAAATAAATTCATAACAAATAAAAGTATTCAAAGTGTTCAACAATGTTCTAAGTAAAATCAATTTTTAGCACCATCTTGTATGTACTATATTTTGGTAAACACTGCCCTAATCTATTTTACTTTTCATTTTTAAATGTATATTTTTAGTACACTTATTACAATGAGCACTGAGTAATGGGTAGAATTGTTCAATCACTATATTTTATACTTGAAACTAATATAATATTGTATGTTAACTATATTCGAATCCAAAAAAATAAAAGAACAAAAACAAAAACTCTGATTTTTGCAATTATTTTTCACTGTTGGTATTAACTCTGCCCTGTGAACTTGCTGAGAAAAAGTCTTGGCAATCTTGTCTTCAAGACTGGTTTTTAAGTGTCTGAAAAGATTAACTATATTTCCATTAAGGCTTTTCCATATTGGTCATTAACTGTTCTTCCAACCTCTTAGTTTCTAGGGCCATCTAGACCCTCACAAGCTGGTCAATCTTGCTTGAAATCCCCTATTTTGTAACCCAGTCACACTTTACTGTATACAGGCATATATAGGGGTGCCTGGGTTGCTCAGCTGGTTGAGTGTCCGACTTTGGCTCAGGTCATGATCTCACAGCTCGTGAGATCAAGCCCCGAGTCAGGCTCTGTGCTGACAGCTCAGAGCCAGGAGCCTGCTTGGGATTCTGTGTGTGTGTCTCTCTCTGCTCCTCCCCCACTCACATTCTGTCTCTGTCTCTCTCAAAAATAAATAAACATTAAAAAAAAAATTTAAAGGCATATATAATCCTACTTGTGGAGGCCAGAATCTCTACAATGTATCCAGTAGCTGCTTCCATCTTCAGGTTCAGATCCATCTAGCTGGAGACAGAATACAGAAGCTAGTAGAAAGAACACAGTCCCTACCCAGAAGACATAAGCTATTTATTTCCCAGCTTGGACTACTCTTTAGCTATCAGTTGACCTGTAAAAGCCTGAGTTTACTTGACTGAAAAACAAATACAATAATTTTTGTCCTGCTACTCTCTCAGGAGAGTTGTGAAGACAAAATGAGGCAATTCATGTGTAGATTTCGTAAACTATGAAGAGTTACAGACATTAGTTATCATTAAACCAAGATCCATGGCCTAAATACACCAGTATTTACCCCTTTGTATAACTCATAAGCCCAGGGCAGTTATAGAGCTCTTCTAGAAAACATCAACTTGGAGAAAGTGGTAGGTGGACTTGATATTCAAGTAATTCACCATGTGAGGAACTGCTATGTTCCAGTCACTGTTTTAGGTCCTGAAATCCTGAAATAAATTAATATTTAAACAGTACAAACTAGTGGCCGTACCGATTGTTAAAATATTGAAATATTTTCATACTAATGGATGACTACCCATTTCCCTAGTCTCCTAGTTCACATGAATTGCCCTATTTACTCCAACTCCTCCCTCAGGACTTCTATATCTCCCCACATGCCAGCAACATAAGGGTTAAAGGGCAGAAAGAGGGGCTTCCTGGACCCTGACCCAAGATTCTGACCAGTATCAACTCTGATTGATTAGTGCCATGTGACACCAGTTATTAAATATTTGGAATATTATACTGCAAGAACAAGTTTCATTGTATTGAGAACGTACAGAGTAAGCAAGTGAATGAAACAATGCATAATTCATTTGCAGATTGTGATGAGAGCTAAAAATGAATGAGATGGTGATGGGGGCAGAGGAGGGAACCTTAGACAGCGTAAGTGGGAAAGGCTTCTTCAAAGAAGTTAGCATTGACTTGAGAAGGGAATGAGGATGAAGGAATGACAGCCAGCCATGCAAAGGTTTAGGGGAACAGCACTGCAGGAGGAGGAGGAAAGAGTAGGAACAAAAGCCATAGAGCAAGAATGGGTTTGGCATATACGAAGAACAGAGAGCCCATATGACTGGATCGTAATGCAGGTTGCTCAAGGTAGGCCAGGGCCAGAGCGCATGAATGCTGGCAGTCTTCAGCAACAAGCCTAGATTTTATTCCAAGTGCGAGCAGAAGGCATTGGAATGACTTAAGTACATTGACATGTGGTTATCCTATTCACCAAATGCCTTATTCTGAGAGACTCAAATCCTGGAAGACACTCCCTTTCCTATTGTCTCTCTACCAGAATTGGAAAATCTGAGGCTGATTAATGTTCTGCAAGATATATATGCTGTGGCTCATTACAATCCATTCAACAGGGTCGGAGGAGGAGACCCTCTGCAGGATGGTCTACAGAGACCTAGAAACTCTGTCCTATGAGGATGGAGGAAGAGGAAATGATGAACCCGGAGACACCTTCATAGGAATATTGTCAATCTTCTCAGACATTTAAAAACTAGCCTTGAAGACAAAGTTGCCAAAATGTTTTCCTTTACGTTGTCAGATCTTCACAACAACCAGGTGCAGTGGCTCAAGCTGAAGTTATCACTTCTTACCACTTTACAACAAGAAGTATCAGATTCTTCAAAGAAAATTACATTTGTGTTCTACAGAGCCACAGGAAAGGATTACTTCACCTATTTTGCTCATTGAGAAAGCAATTAAGAAAATTTGCCTCGTTTTACATATAATTATCACAGCTGGGCTATCACTAGAATATATTCCCCAACTTAAGGTGGTTTGACTTTAATTTTTTGACTTTTTCATAGTGAGAAACCAATATGCATTCAGTATAAACCATACTTCAGATTTTGAATTTGGATCTTTTCCAGGGCCACTGATATGTGGTAAGATATTCTTTCAAGCTGCTGGGCAGTGACAGTGAGCCACACCCCCCAGTCAGCCTCATGCGCATAAGGATACACAACTGATACCCATACAACCATTTGGTTTTCCACTTTTAGTACAGTATTCAATACATTATATAATATATTCAGCACTTTATTTTGAAATAGGTTCCCCGCTCCCCAAACTATCGGCTATTGGAAGTGTTGTGAGCATGTTTAAGGTGCACTAGGCTAAGCTATGATGTTTGGTAGGTCAGCTGTATTAAATGAATTTTTGACTTAAATATTTTCAACTTAAACCATGGGTTTATTAACCTCATCATAAGTTGAAAAGATCTGTATAAGTGCCCTCATTCTCATAATACTCCACTGCCTCCTTGTGACATTGGGGAACAGGAGAGTTTTGTAACTTTTGTGCTAGGGAGCTGAGGAATGATCCAGCCAGCTCCCTATGTACTACTCAGCCCACATTCGCAATGACTGTCTGGTAAGGCATTCAGAGAATCTGCATGCTTTATCAACTGTAGATAGGGCAGCCATGCACTCAGCTTGGCATACACACACTTCAGTTAATCTTCATTCCAAATTTTAGACATAGCTAAAACCTGCCCAGAGATTTTCTGTGATTGAACAGCATCTAGGAAAAAAAACAAAAACAAAAACTAAGCTTTTTAATTGTGAACCAGATTATCACAGTAGTGTAAGGGAAGGACAAGTGGACTAAAAAGAAAGAGATGTTTCTTTGCTCATTTTTCTAGAGGCTCCTAACTAACTGCAGCTCCAATCCATGGTTATCCCCCCAAACACAGAATAATAGAGGCATGTATGTTCATGGTCTTAATGCAGCACTATTGAATAGAAGAGTCTCACACAGAGACATGGGGAAAGATTTTGCCCATAAGATGGGACGTAACGTCAGGGTGGCCTTTCCCACGCCTGTGCGGTGAGGCTTCTCTTGGGACCCTTCTCCAGGCTGTGCTGTTCCAGCTTCATGTTCACGTAGTTCTCTCCCTCTAACGTTACCCTGCTCCGTCCATTCCCTTTAATTACTTTGATATTTTCCATCTCTCCCATTAGTCTATAATATTTCTTGAAGGCAGGGACCACATCTCCTTCTTTACTTACTTCCATAGTTGAAGCATGCTCTTTTTCACAATAAGAAGTAAGCACATTTTTATAAAGTAAAACAGAATATAACAATGACTACCATTTGTGGAGCACCGTGTGCCAAGCATGCCACTAAGTGCCCTACATATTTTATTTTATTTATCCTTACAGCAATCCAGTGACGTGGGCGTCTTCAGTCTTGCTTATAGAGGAGCAATAGAAGCTTTAGCAAGTTAACTAAGTTGCCCAAGGTCACATAATTAGTAAGTAGCAAAATTGGGACTTAATCCATATTTTTTCCGATGCAAACACACAGTAATTTACACACTAATCTAGGCTGCCTCCTTGTATTGTTTCACTATAAAATTGGAAGAGAAGAGTTGGAATGGTGAAACAGAAGCAGACAAGCAGCCACTTGCATTAAGGAAGCTGGACCAGTTGAACTGCCAAGCACAGTCCACATTCTTGATGTGTACCTGGGTATTAGAGGGTGGGCAGGCATCTGTGGGAAGGAACTCATTTCAGATGCTAAGCTAGTTCCCATCCCCTTTTAATACCAGACAAACAAACTGAAAGGGAGCTGCCCTGTGTTCAGTGTACCTAATGCTAATCCTATTTTCCCTGGAAGAGAAAGAGTAGGAGATGCTTTCTACAAGTCCTTGCCTGGTTTTGCAGACAGAGAGCTGAGTCAGAGAGAGTTGGCTGAAATTGTGGAAAGACAGACTGGCAGCTGAACCCAGGGTGGTGCAGAGCCCTTGACAGTCAACCTTTCCCAGGAGTTGGAGAGCCGGATGCTCTCGTCACAAAGTGAGAGTAGAGATTTAATAACTGTGGGAGGTGTGTTGGTAGGGGTGGAATATGCCATTGCCACTTAGGTAATCCAAGGTCTTGAAGTTATGAAGAAATTACTGAAGTGAAAAAGCTAAAGACAGCACAAAGGGGTGTGGTAGACTAGAACGGGCAATAGTTATGGACTTAGTGAAATTATATCTTTGCAATTCAAACATCATGAATCTTAAACATCATGAAGATGGATATTTTGAAATGTTAATTAATATACTTTTGTTTCCAGAGTTTGCTTCAATCCTTTCCCTCATTCAGTCAGCTAAGAATTCTTCGTCATTGTCTTAGAGATGAACTGACAGCAGAAGGCAGAGAAAACAAAGAAAGTCAATTGTTAGCTTTTGAGTTTAGCAACCCACCTGTTATAACACATGAAATTTTGAAAGAATGTATGATATTGTCATGATATGAGTGACAACATTTTCCTACCTTTGATATAAAGGATAGATCTCCAAGGCCAAGAAGAAAGACACAGGGGAGACCCAGAGATTAGCTGGACAAAGAATGAGGGGACATAGCCAGAGAGACTGAGAGGACATTACTAAGTCAACATACAGGGAATGCTCAGTGTCAATTTGAGTGTGCATTACCTGTATCCAGGGCCCAGGGACAGAGGCTAGTGCCTTCAGACGTGAAGTCTTATGTTGCCTGTACAGAGGAGTTATAAGGAAGTCCTGTCTTTGACAGAAGTTAATATCTAGCCCACTGATCATCTAGCAAGATTGATAGCATTTATACCCTCACCCTTAAGCTTGTTCTGTTCCCATTCGTCTTATCCTAGAATTGTCAACTCTCCATTGGCCTACTCGGACACCTGGATAACCAATGAAATGGACACTTAGAGGGAACGTTGGCAGTGTACAAGAAAAAACCTCTCACATGTGGATTTAGGTGGGAATGAATGATATCATCTAGGGATTCTTCTGTGTATTTGACAGTCAAAAAAAAAGAAACAAAACAAAACAAAACAAAATCAGATTATCATCAATGACAGAATAATGGTCTCCCAAAGATGTCCACATTCTAATTCCTAGAATCTGCCAGTGTGTGACCTTATGTGTTATTTATATGGCAAAGGGGACTATGCAGATGTGATTAAGTTAAGAATCTTGAGATAAAAAGATTTCTCTGGATTTTCCTGGAGGGCCCAATGTAATCACAAAGGTCCTTATAAGAGGAAGGTAGAGGGGCAGAGTCAGAAAGGAACATGTGACAATGGAAGCAGAGGCTGAAGTGATGCAGGGCCATGAACCAAGGAATGAGGCAGAAGCTGGAAAAGGCAAGGGCATAGATTATTCCCTAAATCTTCCAGAAGAAAGCAGCATGTTAATAACACAGAATCTGGAACCCTTCTCTAGATCTACTAATGTCTCTGGATTTGAGCCCAGACTTAGGTATTTTTTAAAAGTTATCCCAGGTTGGGTCACCTGTCTGGCTCAGTTGATAAAGCATGAACCTCTTGATCTTGGGGTTGTAAGTTTGAGCCCCACAGTGAGTGCAGAGATTACTTAAAAATAAAATCTTTTTTTTTTAGAAAAAAACACTTATCCCAAAAGTTATTCTGATACAGCCAGCCTATTGTAGCCCAGGCAGAGGCAGTTGAAAAATATTAATCTAAACTGAAAAATCACTTATCACTATCACATTCAGAAATTTTAATAACCTTTCCCACAGGAACAGCAAGTAGTCATTCAGTTGCACAAGAAAACTTAAAGGGATTATGATCTCATCATCTCTTGAATAATAATAACAGCTTCCATCTAGTGAACATATTCTAAGAAAATCAACATGCTAGTATTTTAAATGCAAAATGTTTTTATGCATTCTATCTCATTTAGCTTTGGAACACATTTATAAAATAACGGTTATGGTTATCATCTATAACAGAAAAAGAAGATGTAGACAAATTAGCTGTAACTGGATGAGAAGCGTAGAAGAATGGTTAACCTGCCACTGAAACTACTCTTTTGAGCGAGAGAGGAGAGGAGCAAACTGGATCTCTCACGCCAGTTCTACTTTCCTAAGGCACAGACTTGAGCCTGCCCTTCTATATAAGCATTCTTCCTTTCGCTATTCAGGAGACCTCCTGGCATTTCAACCAGGCCTTAGAACATACCAAAAAAAAAAAAAAGCAAACCAAAGATTTTTCCATACAAGGCAAGTTGGATGGGGCTGAGCAAAACATGGGTCGCAAAGAGCAGTTACTCTTGTTAGGACAAAGAGGAACACACTGCTGGTGTGTCAGGAGAGGTCTTCATAAGGAGGCAGTGAGGGCAGCTAATACAGATAGCTCTTTGGTACGGATGTTTTACAACACTGGTGCAATTGTCTAAAGTGATCCCATGATCTGCGTTAAAAATTTGCTTCCCATCTTGTGATACATGTTTTCCCATTGGTAGTTAACAGTCTTAGTGCTGATTCCACTGCTCTGTCCAGATTCCCCCTGGCATGTTGAGCCCCAGCAGGCTGGGCTCACCAATCTCTTCCCTTGACATTGTCTTTCTTTCACAGCTTAAGCTGGAGCCTGTGGAATTTTTATTTGGAGCAGTGCAACTCCTACTCTATGTTTCCAAACCTACTGTCTTAGTATAGACTTTATGTTCTGATTCCTTTCAGACATTCTGGCCTTTGATTCTAAAAGCCAGACTTTGAGTACTCAAAACCCTTTTTCTCAAACTACTCTCTTAGTGCTTACTTTCAAAATCCTGACATTATAAGCTGGCAGTGAGACCATGATGTAGAAAAGCATGTGGGTAGGGGAAGAAAGAGCTATCTACACAACATTGCGAAATATTACTCCTTTTCATCACCACCGTTCCCAGGATCATATATGCAGTAGGGATGGAACCAGGAACCATTCACATGTACCTGTGATGCCCAAGTCTCTATGGCATCCAGGGCATCGTTATATAGCTCTGACTAGTAAGCTCAGCTCTAAATCCCACCAAATTCTACCCATAGGTCCTAGTTCTGGGCTTACAGAGCAGCTAAGTTCCTCCTGGCTCAGGTTAGTCATTCGGGTACTTGAAGATAATTATTTTGGCACCTGAGTTATCTCTGAGCTACTACTAAATAGTAGTTTCTTCTACTCTTCTTCATAGACTTGGTGTTTCCTATTTTTCATGATCTTGTCCCTTCTTTTGGATATGCACAAGTTTTTGTGTGTCCCTCCTGAATTGTGATTTTCCTAAATAGGTTGTGTCATTCGAACTAGGGATTCCAACCAATCCCCAAATCAACTACAGAAACTTTTCCAATCTCTTTGTTCCTGGCACCACACTCCTAAAGCAGAGGATGTTTGTACCATGCAGCATGTGTGCAGATTTCTCCTGTATCTGTCTATGTGATATTTGCAAGCTCAGAGAAAACATTTGGGGCCAATTCAGGGTAATCTTCAACCTCTCTCTAGAGCTCAAAGAGCACACATGTAGCCCAAACATCCAAGACCCATAACAAGACTAGTATAATGTTTCTTTTAATGTATTATGTAGTAATATGTCTAGTGATATAGAGTGAATCTGAAGTCCCCACAGGTGAGCCTTACTTCAGAAATCCCAGCCTAGAGGGCAGCAAAAGACCGGTGGGCATGTTTGTAAAATGATGTGGTGAAAAGAGTTGGAACTTGCAACTGACTTTGCCAATAACTTGCTGTGAGACCTTGAACAATCATTTTTTTTTTCTGTCTTGATTTAATTTTTCCCCATGTGAAACAGTAGGATCAAACTCCAGTAGTTTTCAAATGTTTTCATGTGCTTTAAATTTTTTGTGTATAAATCATATATATAGAAGAACAGCTCTGCTTATAGTTTGTTTTATTTTCCAAACTGGAGAGATTGCCAGAAAGAAAGGAGAAAAAGAGGAGTAAAGGGAGAAGGAAGGGAGAAAAGGAAAGGTAATTTCAAATATTCTTTCTAGTTCTGAAATTCTACTACATTCATTTAACAAACTATAGAAATGATCCCTGAAAGTATAGTCTTACTACTATATTCATTTAAAATGGTGCCAAATCATCAACAACTCTGGGACTGGACTTCGGTCAATCTTGAAATCTAAACATTTGTATATTATTAGGCTTTTATTTTCATTAGTTCTACTCAGATTTTCCTGAGTTTTGTAATCTAAATTCTTTTCTGCAAATAGAAACAGCAATAATGGAGGGGGTAACATTACTTTCCTACACCTGGGCCTAAGGAACCAGAAGCACCGAGATCTTTTAGCGCCCTCTTGTGTCCATAATTAATTATCACAACAGCCAACCTCCACTAAGTATTAGGGACTTGTATTAAGGCCAAAGGCAGTGGAGTAAAATACCAGGAACAAAGAAGTTGAGGTGGTGATAAGAGTTTGTCATTATTTATAGAGATCTGCTATAATTGCATACACTTTCTACAAACAAGAATCCCCTGCAAAAAAAACCACAAAAAAACAAACAAAAAAACTACTTCCTTTCTCCTCTTTATCTAAATGCTACCCACTCTTTGAGAGAAACTTGATCACTTTCAAGTGTTTCTTTAGTTCACCATAATGATCCCTTCTCTGCATAATTAGAGCAGGTAAGATTACAAGTTTTAACGTCAGGTGCCAGTTGGATTCTCAACTCTGCCCTTCATTATGGTAAATCAATTAACCTCTTCTAAGCACTTCTGCAACTAATTATCAATGAATGGGAATACACTTAAGCATAATTGCTTCATCTGTGATTGAACTAAGCAAACCCACTTCCCCTCAAAAGTTAAAACTATGGCATAAGCCACAAAATAAAGAATAGACAATTTGGATTTCATCAAAATTAAAAATGTTTACATATCAAAGGACACTATCAAGTAAGTGACAAGACCTAACAAATGGGAGAAAATATTTGTACATCATGTAGTCTATTCTTGTTATCTGTGATATTTACATTCTAAAAATCACTGCAAACACTGAATTAGCAAAGACTAAAATACTGCTTCTAGGAATGTATATAGACAAGGGACATATAGAGGGAAGGGACATAATCACACAGATTATCATAAATCCTAAAAATAAAAAAATTCATTTTTTTCTTAATTTTACATGAGAGAAAACAAAGCTCAGAACAGTTAAGTGACTTACCTGAGACCACGCTACTATTGGATGCCAGCTTTGGGATTCACACCCGTCCAACAGGCTTGTATTACACTGCACTGCCCTGACCATCTTCATCCTGTGCTCATCTCTGTGTAACAGCTGGAACAAGAAGGTAGAGTGACATCTTATTCTACCTCAGCTAGGAATGTGTGCCTCTGGCAACTAAAGTTTTCACTGTTCTACATGTCTTCAGAAGATGACAAAACCATATTGATTTTTGAGTTATAAATAAGTTTTAGCAGGTAGGTAAATTCACAATATAGAATCTGTAAACAATGAGAATCAGCTGTATCTGATAAGGGACTATTATCTACAATGTGTAAATAATTGTTACACTCAACAACAAAAAGATAAACAAGCAAATTTTTTAAATGGGCAATGGATTTAAATAGACATTTCTCCAAAGAAGTACATTAATCAAGTACAAATGGATGTCAAGTACATTAAAATGGTGCTGATTGTTGTTGGCATTGTAAACTGGTGCAGCCACTATGGAAAACAGTATGGAGGATCCTTAAAAAATTAAAAATAGAACTAGCATATGATCCAAAATTTCTACTTCTGGGACTATATCCAAAGGACACAAAAACACCAACTTGAAAGATACCTGCACTCCCATGTTCACAGCAGTATTATTTACAATAGCGAAGAGATGAAAACAATCTAAGTGTTCACTGATAGATGAATTGGTAAATAAATTGTGGTATATATAAACAATGGAATATTATTCAGGCATAAAATGAGGAAATCCTGCCATCTGCAACAACATAGATGGACCTTGAGGGAATTATGTTATGTGAAATGAGTCAGACAAGAAAAGATGAATACAACATGATCTTTCTTATACGTGAAATCTAAAAAAAACCACCTGAAATAAAAAAAACAACAATCAAACTCATAAAAAAAAGGGGGATCATATTTGTGTTTACAAAAGGTGAGATGGGGGTAGGGGAGAAGGAATTGAAAGAAGGTAGACAAAAGCTACAGATTTCTGGTTATGAGATAAGTACTAGGGATGTAATGTACAACATGATGACTGTAGCTAATGCTGCTGTATGACCCATAGAAAAGTTGTTAAGAAGGTATATCCTAAGAGTTCTCATCACAAAGAAAATTTTTTCTTCTTTCTTTCTTTCTTTTTTTGCTTTCTCTTTTTATTGTACCTATATGAGATGGTGGATGCTAATTAAAGTTATAGTGACAATCATTTCACTATATATAAGTCAAACCATTATGTTGTGTGCCTTAAACTTATACAATGATGTATGTCCATTATATCTTCATAAAACTGGAGGGCAAATGACATTCAATATCATTAGTCATGAGGGAAATACAAATCACAACCACTGAGATACCATTTTTACTAGATATTGACTTACTAGAGTGGCTGTAATTTTTTTAAAGAAAGAAAATAAGTGTTGGCAAAGATGTGGAGAGATTTGAGACCTTGTATGTTGCTGGTAGGAGGGTAAAATGGTATAGCCACCATGGAAAACAGTATAAAGCGTTCTTCAAAAAATTAAAAATGGAACTACCCTATGATCCAGGAATTGCACTACTGGGTATTTACCCAAAGAATATAAAAACACTAACTCAAAAGAAAACATGCAGCCTATGTTTATAGCATCATTATTTATAATAGCCAAACTACAGCACCCAAGTGTCCATTGATAGATGAATGGATAAAGATGTGGTATACATGGAACATTATCCAGAACAGAACACATACTTGAGCACAAATCAGCCCTCAACAGGTACAAAAGATCAAGATCATATCATGCATATTTTCAGATCACACTATGAAAGTTGAAATCAACCACAAGAAAAAATTTGGAAAGCCCTCAAATACATGGAGGTTAAAGAACATCCTACTAAAGAATGAATGGGTTAACCAGGAAATTAAACAAGAAATTTAAAAAATACATGGAAGTAAATGAAAATGAAAACATGACAGACAAAACCCATTGGGATGCAGTGAAGGTGGTCCTAAGAGGAAAGTACACTGCAATGCAGTCTGTCTCAAGAAGCAAGGAAGGTTGCAAATACACAATATAAACTTTCACCTAAAGGAGCTAGAAAAGAAGCAGCAAATAAATCCTAAAGGCAACAGAGGAAGATAAATAATAAAAATTAAAGCAGAAATAAATGATATGGAAACAAACAAAAAACTTAGTAGAACAGATCAATGAACCTAAGAGCTGGTTCTTTGAAAGAATAAACAAAATTGATAAACTTATCAAAAAGAAAAGAGAAAGGACCCAAATAGATAAAGTCACAAAAGAAAGAGATCACAACCAGCATCACAGAAATACAAATGATTATAAGAGAAAACTATGAAAAATTATATGCCAACAACTGGACAATCTGGAAGAAAGGGAAGAAAGAGACAAATTCCTAGAAACTCATGCACTACCCAAAACTGAAACAGGAAGAAATAGAAAATTTGAACAGACCCATCACCAGCAAAGAAATTGAATCAGTTATCAAAAAAAATCTTCCAACAAACAAGAGTCCTGAGCCAGATGGCTTCCCAGGGGAACTCTACCAGACATTTAAAGAAGAGTTAATACCTAGTCTTTTGAAGCTGTTCCAAAAGATAGAAATGGAAGGAAAGCTTCCAAACTCATTCTATGAAGACAGCATTACCTCGATTTAGTGGGGTCTTTGTCTGGAGACACTAAAAAGGACAATTACAGGCCAATATCCCTGATGAAACTGGATGCAAAAATTCTTGGTAAGATACTAGCCAATCGAATTCAACAACACATTAAAGGAATTTTTCACCACAATCAAGTGGGATTTATTCCTGGGCTGCAGGCCTGGTTTAATATTCACAAACCAATCAATGTGATATACACATTAATAAAAGAAAGGATAAGAACCATATAATCCTCTCAACAGATGAAGAAAAAGCTTTGACAAAATACAGTACCCTTTCTTGATAAAAACTCTCAGGAAAGTAAGGATAGAAGGAACATACCTCAACATCATAAAGGCCATATACAAAAGACCCACAGCTAATACCATCCTCAATGGGAAAAAACTGAGAGCCTTCCCCCTAAGGTCAGGAACATGACAAGGATGTCCACTCTCACCACTGTTGTTCAACATAGTGCTACAAGTCCTAGGCTCAGCAATCAGACAGCAGAAAGAAATAAAAGGCATACAAATAGGCAATGAAGAAGTCAAACTTGCACTCTTTGCAGATGACATGATATTCTATGTGGAAAACCTGAAAGACTCCACTAAAAAACTGCTAGAACTGATCCATGAATTCAGCAAAGTCACAGTATATAAAATCAATGCACAGAAATTGTTTGCATTTCTATACACCAATAATGAAGCAGCAAAAAGAGAAATCAAGGAATTGATCCCATTACAAATGCACCAAAACCCGTAAGATACCTAGGAATAAACCTAACCAAAGAGGTAAAAGATCTGTGTGCTGAAAATTATAGAAAGCTTATTAAAGAAACTGAAGACACAAAGAAATGGAAAAACATTCCATGCTCATGGATTGGAAGAACAAATATTGTTAAAATGACAACACTACCCAAAGCAATCTACACATTCAATGCAATCCCTATCAAAATAACACCAGCATTCTTCACAGAGTTGGAATAAACAATCCTAAAATTTGTATGGAACCAGAAAAGATCCTGAATAGACAAAGTAATGTTGAAAAAGAAAACCAAAGCTGAAGGCATTATAATTCCAGACTTTAAGCTATATTACAAAGCTGTAATCATCAAGACAGTATGATAAGGGCACAAACACAGACACATAGATCCATGGAACAAAACAGAGAACCCAGAATTGGACCCACAAATTTATGGCCAAGTAATCTTTGACAAAGCAGAAAAGAGTATCCAATGGAAAAAAGACAGTGTCTTCAACAAGTGATGTTGGGAAAACTGGATAGTGACATGCAGAAGAATGAACCTTGACCACTTTCTTACACCATACACAAAAATAAACTCAAAATGGATGAAAGACCTAAACATGAGACAGGAAACCATCAAAATTGTACAGGAGAAAACAGGCAGCAACCTCTTTGACCTCGGCCACAGCAATTTCTTACTAGACATGTCTCTGGAGGCAGGGAAACAAAAGCAAAAATCAACTATTGTTACCTCATCAAGATAAAAACCTTCTGTGCAGTGAAGGAAATAATCAACAAAACTAAAAGGCAACTGACAGAATGGGTGAAGGTATTTGCAAATGACGTATCAGACAAAGGGTTAGTATTCAACATCTATAAAGAACTTATCAAACTTAACACCCCCCCAAAACAAATAACCCAGTGAAAAAATGGGCAGAAGACATGCATAATCACTTTTCCAAAGAAGACATCCAGATGTCTAACAGACACATGAAAAGTTGCTCAACATCACTCATCATCAGAAAAATACAAATCAAAATCATGATGAGACACCACCTCACACCTGTCAGAATGGCTAAAATGAACAACTCAGGAAACAACAGATGTTGGCAAGGATGTGGAGAAAGGGGAACCCTTTTGCAATGTTGGTAGGAATGCAAACTGGTACAGCCACTCTGGAAAACAGTATGGAGGTTTTCTCAAAAAATTAAAAACAGAACTAACTTACAACCCAGCAATTATATTACTAGGTATTTAAAGAATACAGGAGTGCTGTTTTGAAGTGGCAAAAGCACCCCAATGTTTACAGCACTGCTATCGACAATAGCCAAAGTATGGAAAGAGCCCAAATGTCCATCGACTGATGAATGGATAAAGAAGATGTGGTGTAATTATATATATATATATATATATATATATATATATATATATATATATATATATAATACGTGTACACACACACACACACACATATATATATATATATATATATATATATATATATATAATGGAATATTGGCGATCAAAAAGAACGAAATCTTGCCATTTGCAACAATGTGGATGGAACTAGAGTGCAATGTGAAATAAGTCAGTCAGAGAAAGACAAATATCATATGACTTCACTCATATGAGGAATTTAAGATACAAAACAGATGAACATAAAGGAAGGGAAGCAAAAATAATATAAGAACAGGAAGGGTCATAAACCATAAGAGACTCTTAAATACAGAGAACAAACTGAGGGTTGCTGGAGGGGAGATGGGCGGGGGAATGGGCTAAATGGGTGATGGGCATTAAGGAGGACACTTGTTGGGATGAGCACTGGGTGTTATATGTAAGTGATGAATCAGTAAATTCTATTCCTGAAATCATTATTATACTATATGCTAACTAACTTGGATGTAAATTTAAAAAAGAAGAAAGAAAGAAACTCTAATAATGGAGACTTTATTGTCTCCAAGGGCAGATAATTTCATATTTAAAAAATTCTGGCTATTAGGAAATTACTCTGTATAAGTGGGCAGCAACATATTCACCCCAAATATTATAACACTTGGGATCATTTGGAAAAAACATGGTATCCCTTTCCCTAGGACAGCTATATAGCAGGTTGAAGGCAACCATACTTCCACTATTCTCCTTCCTCTTGCTCCCTTGTGTATAACGCATGCATGCACATGCATACGCACATACACACACACACACACACACGCAGTGTCTTCTCCCTAAAAAATATAATCCCCTTGCTTAATCCTCTCACAAGGAGTTAGAGCAGTTAAGATCACAGGTTTAATGCCAGACTTGGATCGGATTTCAACTCTGCCTTTGTTAGATGTGTTACTCTGGACAAAGCAGTTAACTCAGAGTCTCGGTTCCCTCACATATGAACTGGGCATAATAAAAGTGTTCAACACAAAGGAGTATTGTGAGGATTGTAAAGAATGCAGCACATACACACACAAAGAACACAGGCCGGCATCTGCCACTGATAGGTATTCAGTAAATATTAGCCATTATTATCTTATTAGTAATAGCATTGATATTGGTTATTACAATTGCCCATATCTAGAAATCTGGCCTTATTTGACAATGCTTTCAAACTATTATATATAATGACATCAGATTAATAGCTCTGTGTGCTTACCACAATACCAGGCACCACAGAGTTGATAGATTATTTCTCTTTACAGAGGAAACTGGGACACAGGTTAAGCAGCTTGCACACAGTCACACGGCCAGTAGGTAGCAGAGCAAGAACGCTAATCCAAGAATTCTGGCCCAGACACTGTTGCAACATGCCAGTGATGCCATCATAACTCATTATTTATCCACAAGGTGGTGCTCAGCAGTAGACAGTGACTTGTTCTGCTAAACCCTCTCAAGCAAAGAGATAAGCAACTCAAAATGAGGCCCCATGGGGGTGAGTCAGTATTTTTAATGTAGACATTTTCTTCCAAAAGCAGGACTTCAAGCCAGTATTTAAGGACAGCATGTAAGTCATGAGGGTATAACGTATTGCATGACTATAGTTAATAATACTATACTGCATATTTGAAACTTGCTCAGAGAGTAGATCTCAAAAGTAAAGTAGTGGATGGAACTGGAGAGTGTGATGCTAAGTGAAATAAGCCATACAGAGAAAGACAGATACCATATGTTTTTACTCTTATGTGGATCCTGAGAAACTTAACAGAAACCCATGAGGGAGGGGAAGGAAAAAAAAAAAAAGAGGTTAGATTGGGAGAGAGCCAAAGCATAAGAGACTCTTAAAAACTGAGAACAAACTGAGGGTTGATGGGGGGTGGGAGGGAGGGGAGGGTCGGGGATGGGTATTGAGGAGGGCACCTTTTGGGATGAGCACTGGTGTTGTATGGAAACCAATTTGACAATACATTTCATATATTGAAAAAAAAAAGTAAAGTAGTAATAATGAAAGCAGATAGGTGGTGTGGTCACTAGCACAAATGTAGCACACAAGAGAGGCACTTAAATGCTTAAAATATATGAGGGAAAAACTTGCAAGAGCGTAACATAAGCAACTCCCTACAACTAACTTCCCTATACGTCTGGTCTATTGCACAAATTTCACATCCTCATATCCACATTGCTTTGGAGAGATGAAAACTATAGGAAATTTACACTGCATGTGTATTAATTTGTAAGTGTTCGTTACCTTTTACCCTTCCCCAGTGTATTAAAGAGAATTCTGCTTCATTCTGGGCTTTTCACTAGACCTCAATCCTTCCCCAACTTCAAAAAAATAGATTCAAAGCACTCCAGTTCTTCTCCTGGCCCATTTTTGGTAGCGAATTGGCAAGTGAGAAGAGAAATGCATGGAAAAGTGGAGAGAAATTTCATCAGAAAGGCAAATAGGTAGTCAACTGAGAGCATAAAATAGAGAGCTGAAGGATATGAAAGGAGAAGAAACATGGAGATCACTAAGGCTCAGTTTTGTTTTCTTTTGTGTTTTTACCAACACAAGTTTCATGGAAGATGAATAGTGAAGGTTTAAAATAAAGGCTTAGGGTGGCTCTAGAGCATGAGAGATGTGAACACAGGAGGCAGGGGAAAGGAGGATGTAGAAGAACCGAGTAGGAGATGCACCCCTGTTGATGTCTGCCAAGGGATTCAAGTAAAGAGCTGAATCACTTCTAATCACTTTTGGACATCAAACTTGGTTTCTTTGAAGATGAATTCCCAGAGAACGCCAGTCAGCTGTAGTTTTCGGATTTATTCTGGTTATAGCAACACTCACCAAAGCAATAACACACTCACCCACCTAGCTGGAATGAGCAATTCTTACCCTGTTTGCTTCCCCTTGCTCCCGAGCGGACCTGTCAAATAAATCATTTCTGTGATACTGAAAAACCAATATTAAGCAAATTATGTTCCCTTGCCCCTTTCAAGTGTGTAAAAGAAATACAAATGCCTTCCACACCTGCTGCTCCTTACAGTTTTAAACTTCAACTTGTTTGAACTTCACAACATTCCTGGAAAGCAAGCAAGGGTCATTATCACCATTTTACAAGATGAGGGAAAGGAGGTTCATAGGAGGTCACAAAGTCGGTATGTGGCGGAGCCAGATTTTAACTTCAATTTCTGACTGCAAGTCCTCTGGGCTCCGTGGGATTTGTCACCTCACCTCTCCGCGGTTCAGAAGACCTTCACATACTACTTCGTAGAGATTTACTGAATACATAGAGGCAAAAAGCATTTGGCTTAGAGCTCGGAGGACTTGGTTCTAGATCTACCTTTCTATAACTTTGGATAAGTTATTTTTCCACTCTGAAGTTTATCAACTTCATGTGTTTGCATTTATTTTTTTCCTTTTTTTTTTAAATTTTCTTTAACGTTTATTTATTTTTGAGACAGAGAGAGACAGAGCATGAACGGGGGAGGGGCAGAGAGAGGGAGACACAGAATCCGAAGCAGGCTCCAGGCTCTGAGCCGTCAGCCCAGAGTCCGACGCAGGGCTCAAACTCATGGACCGCGAGACCGTGACCTAAGCTGAAGTCGGACGCTTAACCGATGGAGCCACCCAGGCACCCCTGCCATTTATTTTTTTATTGAAGTATCGTTGTCACACGATGTTACGTTAGTTTCAGGTAAACCTCAGAGTGATTCAACAAGTCTATACACTATGCTGCGCTCACCACAAATGTAACTACCAGTTGTCACCTTAGGACACTATTACAGTACCATTGACTACATTCCCTATGCTGTACCTTTTATCCCTGTGACTTACTCATTCTGTAACTGGAAGCCTGTATCTCCCACTCCTCTTCACCTACTTTGCCCATCCCCCCACTATCCTCCTCTCTGGCAACCATCAATTCTCTGTATTTATAGGTCTGATACTGCTTTTTGTTTGTTCCTTTGTTTTGTTTTTTAGATCCCACGTATAAGTGAAATCATACGGTATGTATCTTTCCTTAAAAATCTGTCTGTATTTTGGAACACCAATATTCTATATTAATGGTGATAACAGTTATAATTACTGAAGTCTTATATAAGGCAGACATTAATAATAGGTACATAGACTTGTCATCCATTTAATCTTCATAACCTTGCAAGGTTTCAGAGAGGTTAAAACAACTTTCCCAAGCAAGGCTTGTCTTGGGTGGCAGCAAGACAAACAGATCTCTACACACATCTGCCAGAATCATAAAAGTTTATACACAGGTTTTTAATGGGGCTCAGTCATGTGTCCAGTCCAGATGGTCTCAACAACACATTACTCTCTCAAGGCCATGTCCTTGAAAATGCCTCCTAGTGTGGACAATGGGAAGAACATATATTTCAAGGACACAGCTGAGTGGGTTGGGGGATGAGGAGCCTCTAATTTCCTGGGTCCAGCTCTAAGGTTAGCCCGTGGTCACATCCTGTCAATGACCTCCTTCAACAGTTTTGGATCTGGGTTTGTCTTCCTCAGAGTCCAGGTTCTTAGAAACTGCTTTGTGCCCCACAGAAAGTGGGCCTTCTGTGTGGTCCCTATGCGTATTTCTGTCTTGAATCTAGGTAGTTAGAAGAACTTATCCTTTGAATGTGCCCTGAAGACTTTACTCCGTTACCTCAGTTCCCTTTTCCCCATGCCTCGTATCTGCTAAACCCTCTGTCTGAAATTGCTGGTACGTAACTAACTACCTTCTTTCTCCACTGCACTAAACCAGATATACATGCCTCTACAGTTTCTATATATCAGCACACAGGAAAGTAAACTTTAGAAACTAAAACATAATAAGAAATGCTTTCCTTCACATCAAAGGCTTGGGAACTTTACGAGGGAGGAGAGACAACCTCAAAACACATGTTGTGACAAGCTTTGGGCTTCATTCTGGATTGTGGCCATATTTCTGAAACCCATACTCTAAGCAAGTGGGGCAGGTTTGGGCACTTAATTAAGTCAGTAGGCCCTCTTCCAGCCAAATGCAGGCCTCTCCAATCCTCACACTGGGGGAAGAAGCCCAGCTTTCACTGGGGAAAACACCATTTCCAAGTCAAACAAGAAAAACACTCTCTGAATTTCATGGGCGCCAACACACGTCCCTCTCCTCACTCACAAGTAGGCAATTCCTGTCTTAGGTTCCTACACAGCTCAGGCATTCCAGACCATGACAGAGTCACAAGGCTTATCCCACACCCTCTCTTAGACACAGAAACTGAGGGCCAGAGACTTGCTCAATGTCAGGAGACTCCTAAAGCCTGTTCCTCATCCCCTGCCCTTTTATTAAAACTTAATGCTTCCTCTTGGGAAACCAAACAACCACGGGGAATCATCCTGATCAGCCACGGTAGAGGACTGCCCTTGGCAAAATCCTCCTTTCCTCCCAACTTTTTTTTTAACATAGACCCACCAACTATCATGTCCATAAATGGCCTTAGAGAGCCAGTCTGAGATCTCCCCAAATTACTGTGACAGGAAGAAAGAAGGAAAGAAGGAAGGGAAGAGAGGAAGGCATAAAAGAAAGGAAGGAATCTTTGTCAATAAGCACCAGAAATGTGGAAGTATGCCAAATTAAATGGGTGTTTTACTTGGCACTTCTTGAAGCCTTTAATATGGTAAAAGCGTATTGTGATCTCCTAATAGAGAAATAAGTTCCCCAAGTTATTTGGCCTCATTTATATTTTTTTATCCCCTCCATAAAGTGCACACATTCAGTGTTCTATGAAGCACGCTTTGGGATCTGTTCATGTGGTCTGGTATTCTTAAGATCCCATTTGCAATGTTCAGAAAGCAGAAATCACTTGTTGTTGGTTTGTTGTTATCGTTTTAAGATTTTTTTAAAGATTTTAAGAGACAGAGACAGAGAGCACAAGCCGGGGAGGGAAAGAGTGAGGGGGACAGAGGATCTGAAGTGGGCTCTGCACTGACAGCACGGAGCCCAACACAGGGCTCGAACTCACAAACTGTGAGATCATAACTTGAGCCAAAGTCAGACACTTAACCAACTGAGCCACTTTGGCGCCCCAGAAATGACTAGTTTAAGGCCTTATAGAGTACATTCCAGAGAAGGAGGACTGATTTGCAACAACATGGATGAACCTGGAGGGTATTATGCTAAGTGAAATAAACCAGAAGAAGAGACACAAATACTGCATGGTATCATTTTTTATGTGGAATCTAAATATATGCATACACACCTGTCAATTTCATAAAAACAGAGATTACAGTGGTGGTCACTGGGGGCTAGGGGATGTCAAGATGAGAAGATGTAGGTCAAAGGGTACAAACTTTTGAATTATAAGTTCTGAGGATCCAGTGTGCAGTACGATGACTAGTGTTAATAATAAGGTATTGTGAGAGTATAATAATACATGATTTGCTGAGAGTAGATTTTAAGCATTCTCACCACACACACACACACACACACACACACACAAATAACTATGTGAGGTTTTAGAAATATTAATGAACTTGATTGTTGCAATCAAGGACTACAATCTATGTATGTATTCTCACCTTCAAGGTCAATTATCTATCTACAACACCATGCTGCTATAATCCAGAACAGGAATAAGTTTGGTCCACAAGATTCAAAAACAATGTAAGCTACCTGAGGCCAGGGACTCTGTTTTGTTAACTACTGAGCATCTTGCACAGTACTTGGCACATTGAAGATATCCGTAAGTATTTGTTTAATGAAAAAATGTTAAACAGCAATCATTTTGTCTTGTTGACTCTTTGCAACAATCCTGTAATTATCTTTAATTCAATTTTGGGGCACCTGGGTGGCTCAGTTGGTTAAACGCCCGACTTTGGCTCAGGTCATGATCTCAACAGTTTGTGGGTTCGAGCCCCACCTTGGGTTCTGTGCTGACAGCTCAGAGCCTGGAGCCTGCTTTGGATTCTGAGTCTCCCTCTCTCCGCTCCTCCCCCTTTCATGCTCTGTCTCTCTCTCTCAAAAATAAACATTAAATTTTTTTTTAACTTATAATTCAATTTAATTTACTCAATTTTAATTTAATTGGCCACATGTGTCTAATGGCTACCATATCAGACAGGGAAGCTCTAACCTAATGAAATTTTCCTTGATTATACTTCAGTCATTCCACCTCCCTGTGCTTGCTTTGTCCTTTTTACCTGAGTGCTTTATTATCTCTTGTCACTTGGTTGAAATATAGCTATCCTTATAAGTTCAAATGCTTCAAGTTCTATGAAGCTTTTTTGATCACAATATCCAGAAATGTGTACTTTCCCAGTGCTTTACTATATCCCAGTGTTTTTTCTATTTTCTTATTTCCTGGTATTTAAAAGTAATGCTTTGTTTTTTTTTTCTTTTCTTTAAATATGAAATTTATTGTCAAATTCGTTTCCATACAACACCCAGCGCTCATCCCAAAGGATGCCCTCCTCAATACCCATCACCCACCCACCTCTCCCTCCTACACCCCATCAACTGGTTACTACAAAGGTGTAATCATCAAGACAGCATGGTATTGGCACAAAAACAGACACATAGACCAATGGAATAGAATAGAAACCCCAGAATTAGACCCACAAAAGTACGGCCAACTAATCTTTGACAAAGTAGGAAAGAATATCCAATGGAAAAAAGACAGTGTCTTTAACAAATGGTGCTGGGAGAACTGGACAGCAACATGCAGAAGAATGAACCTGGACCACTTTCTTACACCATTCACAAAAATAAACTCAAAGTGGATAAAGGACCTGAATGTGAAACAGGAAACCGTCAAAACCCTAGAGGAGAAAGCAGGAAAAAACCTCTCTGACCTCAGCCATAGCAATTTCTTACTTGACACATCCCCAAAGGCAAGGGAATTAAAAGCAAAAATGAACTATTGGGACCTCATGAAGATAAAGAGCTTCTGCAGTGCAAAGGAAACAATCAACAGAACTAAAAGGCAACCAACGGAATGGGAAAAGATATTTGCAAATGACATATCGCACAAAGGGCTAGTATCCAAAATCTATAAAGAGCTCACCAAACTCCACACCCGAAAAACAAATAATCCAGTGAAGAAATGGGCACAAAACATGAACAGACACTTCTCTAAAGGAGACATCCAGATGGCCAACAGGCACATGAGAAGATGCTCAATGTTGCTCCTCATCAGGGAAATACAAATCAAAACCACACTCAGATACCACCTCACGCCAGTCAGAGTGGCTAAAATGAACAAATCAGGAGACTATAGATGCTGGCGAGGATTGGGAGAAACGGGAATCCTCTTGCACTGTTGGTGGGAATGCAAACTGGTGCAGCCTCTCTGGAAAACAGTATGGAGGTTCCTCAAAAAATTAAAAATAGATCTACCCTATGACCCAGCAGTAGCACTGCTAGGAATTTACCCAAGGGATACAGGAGTACTGATGCGTAGGGGCACTTATACCCCAATGTTTATAGCAACAATAGCCAAATTATGGAAAGAGCCTAAATGTCCATCAACTGATGAATGGATAAAGAAATTGTGGTTTATATACACAATGGAATACTATGTGGCAATGAGAAAGAATGAAATATGGCCTTTTGTGACAACGTGGATGGAATTGGAGAGTGTTATGCTAAGTGAAATAAGTCATACAGAGAAATACAGATAAAAATAATGCTTTGTAAAAATAAATGATATTAATAAGGTTTTTTTTTGTTTAAATGGACGAATGTGTCCAATATGGACAAATGGTCAAGTGTATTTCGATACTCTATGAATCAGGAAAAGTTATAACACTAACTATGACTAGCTAACACAGATCTCACATTTGTCCTTTTCTTCCTAGGTTCTCATTTTACAATCAAGGACTATTGCCATTTTTCTCTCATTTCCCTTACATCTATTATACCTAACACTTTCAGAATAACATGCCAAAATGACTATCTGCTCGTGGCTCACACTCATTCCAAAAACATTAAGGAATCTCCATTGTCAACTGAATAGAATTAATTTTTTAAAAAGGCATTTAAGCTTCTCCCTGATCTTAGCCCCTAATCTGTATTCTCACACTTAATTCCAAACACTGCCCATCCAACAGCCTCACTGCAGCTTAACTCTTAGCCATCTTGGACCGTACGTACCCCATCAAGTTCCACCTAATATCTTTGCTTGCTATTTCCTCAGCCAGCAATGCCCTTAACCTGCCTACCTGCCTCCACTTCCAACCCCACATCTAAATGATGGCTTTGCTATCAACAACTCTTCAGCTCTTAGATCAAATGGCACCATATCCACTCTGGAGGAACAGGGACATCTTAGAATGGATTCACAAAATAGCCACAATGAGGGAGAGGGGCTTTAAAAACATGGCCTTTGAGGAATGTTTGAGGAACTTGAGATGTTTACCATAGAAGACAGATGATTTAATGTTGTAAGAACTATTATGGGAAAGTGGATTAGACTTTCCTGTACCTGCTGCTCAGGTTCAAGAGCAAACACGAGGGCCAATGTTTGGGAATTAGAGGGAGATGTTTTAGGCCAAAACAACTAAGACATGTTCTACCAGTCAAAGCTGTCAAAAAGAAAACAATAAAAAAAAAATCTCTCCCTCTCTTTTTTTTAAACATATTCTCTGTGCCAGAGGCTGTGCTGTTAGCTCTCCATGCATCATTACATTTGAGTCTCTTGATGAGTCTGAGAGCTAGGTATTACAATCCCCATTTTATAGATAATAAATCTCAAGTTTACAGAGCTTGAATAACTTATCCAAGATATGATTGGTTGAGTAGCATCCAAACTGAGTTCTGTCTGACTTCGGGGTCTATGCAATGCAGAACCCATTATGTTGTCCCAAGAAATAGCGGACTGCCCTTTTTCAGAAATATAAAAGTAAAATCTGGATGTAACTTGGGAGGACAATAGAATGAGGTTCTAAGCAGCTGGTGAACTCAATGAGACCTTTGAGAATAATTCTGGCCTTCCCAATCACATGAGATGTTGAATTTTAAACAGTTTTATAACATGCAGTGATGAATTCAACTGGACATTTAAGATGGAAGCAACAGAACTAGCAAGAGCAGAATATGAGTACTCTCTTTCTCCTGGGTACCTGAGGATTATAATTGTATCATACTCTACCTTATATTAAAGCTCTTTGCATTGCATATCTTTCTGAAGTGGAGAAGGCTGTGAATACATGTTTCACAGAGACTGTAAGAGAGAGTCCTGAGAGAGATGCTTATTCTCATGGAATCAACTTCCTTGAGTCTCTGACACCAGGTAGTGAGGCTCATCACAACTGCTACATGGGTACCCCTTTGGCAAGTGACCATCCTTTCCACTAGATTCTTGAAACATCCCAACACTTATCTCTGAGCAGTATCCAACACAGAGATAGCTCTCCCTTTCATAAAGCCTCTCTTCCCTTGGTTTACGCAGCATCTAAATATCTTCTTTTTTCCCCCTGCCACTCTAGTGGCTTTTTCTTAACTTCTCCTCCAGGGCCTTCTTGCTTTGTGGGGCCCTTAAACGTGGATGTTTCTCAAGCTTCTGGTTAAGTGCTCTTCTTTTCTAATCTTCCCACTATCTTTGAATTATCCTATCTGTTCCTGTGGCTTTATCTTTCAGTGATGACTCCCAAGCCCATATCTCATGTCAAGTCCCCTCTTCTGAGTATAGGTCAGAAAGGATTTGTTGGTAAATGATTAAATGTAGCAATGGATAGATAAGTATAGGAGAAGTATCCGGGCTCCCATATTTCAGACTAGAACCCAGTAAAATGCATTCTTATCACTGGTCTTCACATCAGGTAGAGCTAAGTTCAAGTCCGATTTCTGCCCCTTACTAGTGGAGTGATTTTAGATTAAAGAATTATAATGCCCACACCTTAGTTTACTTTCTCATTGTTGCTGTTAGTTTGTTTTGTTTTATTTTTAACAATTCACGAAATGAGGATAATTATACCCATCCTGACCTACATTTCAAGTAGGGTAATTATGAGGAATGCATGAGTTCTCACATGGGAGAGGGCCTTAGGAACGAGAATTATTCTGACTAAACAGTATTGAGCTATTCAATCAAGAGAGACAGAGCAGGATGCCTATCAGTGTGTAAGACAGATGTTTTCTTGTGTTTATCCTGAAGGTCTGGGTAGCTGTTGGTGGCAACTATCCACAGCTCAGCGATAAACAGTTCGCTGAAGGAAGGGCATTAAGGATAAAGGGTGGTGGCCACATTAACTCTGGCCCTAGACATCTGCAACACCCCACCTGTCATGTATGGTAATGCCTCAGGACACAGGCCCAGCCCACACCTCAGTCAAAGTGCCTGGTCTCAAAGATGGAGGGAATATAAAAGCAACCAGTGAGACTACCTCTTTAGTCAACCCAGAATGCCAAGGCTAGAGGCATCCTAGTCATTATTCCATTCAACAATCTCATTGGAAAAATGGAGACATTTGGGCCCTGGAAAGAGGAAAAGAAGTGTCCAAAGTCACCCATCAAGTTAGCTGCAGAGCTAGAATACACATGTAAGCTACCTGTTCACTATACATTCTAACTGCTCCTGCTACAAGGCCATTATGATTATTTTTCACCCAGAAGGCTATTATAATTATTGTTTCTTTTCCGTTATTAGGGTACAATTTACATGTACTAAGATATTACGGTATAATTTACATACAGTTTAAATTTACCCCTTTTATTTTTTATTTACTTATTTTTTTTAGCGGTGCTCATCACAAGTGTACTCCTTTATCCCTATCACCTACTTCACCCATCCATCTCCTCCCCCTGCCCCATAACTAGCAGTTTGTTCTCTATAGTTAAGAGTCTGTTTCCTGGTTTGCACCCTCCCCCCTCTTTTTTTCCCTTTGCTCATTTGCTTTGTTTCTTAAATTCCACATGAGTGAAATCACATTAAATTTACCTTTTGAAAATATTTTTAATGTTTATTTTTGCGAGAGACAGAGAGAGAAAGAGACAGAGTGTGAGTGGGGAAGGGCAGAGAGAGAGACACACACGGAATCCGAAGCAGGCTCCAGGCTCTGAGCTATCAGCATAGAGACCGAGGCAGGGCTCAAACCCACGAACTGCAAGATCATGACCCCAGCCAAAATCTTAACCAACTGAACCACCCATGCGCCCCTAACTTTTTAATATGAAGTTCTGTGTCTTTTGCCAAATAGCAAAGCATACTCATGACATAAAATGTCCCTCATCCAGAACAATTCTGTCAAGCCCATTTAGAGGAAGGCATTACCTACCTGCTCAATACATAGATCTGTTTCCTGTCCCTAGAGTTTTGCCTCTTTTAGAATATCATAGAAATGAAATTAGAATTAGACAGTATGCAGCATTTTGGGTTTCACTCAGAATAATGCACTTGAAATTCATCCATGCTGTTGCATGTATCAGTAGTCTGATCCTATTAGTGCTGAGAAGTATTTCTTTTTGTGAATGCACCACATTTGTTTACCCATTCACCAGTTGCTCAAGAACTTTGTCTCCAGTTTGGGGCTATTACAAGTAAGGCCACTATAAATAGGCATGTATGCTTTTTGTGTGAACATAATTATTTATTTCACTTATTATACACCTAGGAATGAGACTGCTGGGTCATATGCTTAAGGATATATTTAATTTTATAAGAAACTGCAAAACTGTTTTTCTATTTTACATTTCCTCCAGAAATCCATGAGTGTTCCAGTTTATCTGTATAGTCTCTAGCACTTACTATGGTCAGTTTGGTTTTTTATTTTGTAATTTTAGCCATTCAGCTAGGCGGGTGGTGATACCTCACTGTGTATCACAGTGTATTTGTATTAATTAATTTATTATTATTAATTAATTTGTATTTCTCTGACAACAAATGGTGCAGAATGTATCTTTTTAAGTGTTTGTCAACCACAAACCTACTTTGATGAAATATATGTTCAGATCTTTTGTCCTTACCTTTTAATCATGTTATCTTCCTAATACTTAGTTTTGAGAATAATTTACGTATTCTGGCTATAAATCCTTTAACAGGTATGTGAGGTTTCTCTATTCTGTGCTTTTTAGTGATAGTGTCTTTTTATTGATAGTGTCTATATGTGAGGTTTCTCTACTCTTTACTTTTTATTGATAATATCTTTTTGTGTCTATGGATCATGTTTTTGGTGTTCTTTATAAGAAATCTTTGTCTAACTCAAGGACATAAAGCTTTTCCTCTATATTTTATAGAAATTTTAGAGTTTAAGTTTTTACATGTAGTAAAAATTGAAAAGACTACTGTTTCTCCACTGAATGACTTTTCTACCTTTGATGAAAATCAGTTGATCATATAAGTGTGAATATATTTCTAGACTCTATTCTGTTCCATCAATGTGTCTATCCTTTCTCCAATATAATACTGTCTTAATTAGTGAATTTAATAGAAGCCTTGAAATCAGGTAGAATGACTCCTCAAACTTTGTGGGGTTTTCCCCAAAATTGTTTTAGTTATTCTAGTTCTTTGCCTTTACATATAAATTTTAAAATCACTGTCAGTTTCTATATAAAACTACTTTGGAAAGAATTGACATCTTAGCAATATTTAGTATTCCAATCCACGAACATAATAAATCCCTTAGTTTATACTGGTCTTTTTTTATTTCTTTCAACAAAATTGTATAGTGATCAGCATACATAACATGAAATATTTTATTAGATTTATACCTGAGTATTTTGTTTTTTAGTCTTATTGGAAATGACATATTTTAATTTCAATTTCCATTTGTTCTTTACAAGTAGTGAGACATGCAAGTGATTTTTGTGTGTTAACCTGTGTCCTACGACCTTGTTAAAAGAACTTGTCAGTTCTAGCATTTTTCTATTTTATTTGGGATTTTCTACATAGATGTCTTCTGTGAATAGAAACAGTTTTATTTCTCCCTTTCCAATTAGTATGCTGTTTAATTATTTTCCCTTCCATATTGGACTGGTAAGAACCTCTAGTGCAATACTGCAAAGGAGCAATGAGAAAAGATATCTTTGTGTTGTTCCTAATTTCAGTAAAAAAGCATTCATCTTCCAATATTAATGTACTTTTGGCTGTGGATGTTTTACAGATACTCTTTATCAAGCTGAATTTCCCTTTTATTCCTACTTCGCTGAGAGGTATATGTATTTAATGAATATTAATTGAATATATGTATTTAATGAATGAATTTTACTACATGTAAAAACTTTGTTAAACTATTTCTGTCCTTATTAGGATGATTGTATGGTTTTTCTTCTTAGTCTAGCCATATGGTAAGCTGCATGTATTGATTTTCAAATACTGAAAAGCTATGCTTGCCAGGTATAAGCCTCACTTGATCTGCTAGTATTTTCTTTGGGATTTTCATGTTTATGTTTCTGAGGGGTATTGATCTGTAATTTTCTTGTAGTTTCTTTTTCTGATCGTGGTAGATGGGTAATGTTAGTCTCATAAAATGGCCAAGAAGCACAATGAAATGTGCTCAGTATTACTAGCTATTAGGGAAGTGCAAAACAAAATAAAAATTAGACAACACTTGACACCTGCTAGAATGGCTAGAATTAGAAAGACATAGTAAAAAGGGTTGGTTATGATATGGAGAAACTGGACCCCTCATACAGTGCTAGTGAGAATGTAAAATGGTGTAGATGTTTTGTAGAAGTCTGGCAGTTCCTCAAAACATTAAACTTAGAGTCATCATATGACATAGCAATTTCATTCCTATGTATATACTTAAGAGAAATGAAAACATACATTTATTCAACACTTGTAAGGGAATGCTCACAGAAGTATTATCCATAATAGCCAAATAGTGGAAACAACCCAAATTTCTATTAACTGATGCATTATAAAACAAGATTCAGTATATCCATATATTGTTGAATATTATTTGGCAATACAAAGGAATGAAGTATGATGAATGCTACAATATTAATGAATTTTATGAACATTATACTAAGTGAAAGAAGCTGGACACAAAAGGCCACATATTGTAGGATTACATTTATATAAAATTTCCACAGTAAGCAAGTCTGTAGAGACCAAAAGCAGATTCATGATTGCCTAGGGCTTGAGTGGGAGAGGATTAGGGTTAGGAGAGGAGGGCTGATAATAGGGTTGGGTGTCTTTTGGGGGTAATGAAAAAGCTATGAAATTGATTATGACATCTATGAATGTACTTTAAAAACATTAAAATGTATACTTTAAATGGTTGAATTGCATGGTACATGAATTCTATCTTAATAAAGCTCTTAAAACATTTCGTTGGGAACTGTCCCCTCCTCTTCCATATTCTAAATGAGTTTTCTGTAGATCTGTTATTTGTTCATGGAATGTTTGATAGAACTCATTAGTAAAACTATCTTATTAGTAAAAATATCTTATAAAACTATCTTATTATAGAGTTTCCTCTATTGAAAAGTTTTATGGATTTCATTCTTTAATAGATATAGAACTATTCAAATTACCTCTTCTTGAATGGCTTTCTTCAATTTCATCAAGGTTGTCACATCTATGGACATAGAATTGTTCATATCATTACTTATTATTCTTAAAAAACTGGGATCTATAGTGATGTTCCTTCTTTGGTCTTGATATTGGTAGTTTGTGTCTTCAATTTATCTCTGCCTTTCTCTTTCTCTTTCCCTCTCTCTCTCATTGACAAGTCTGTCCAGATGTTTATCAGTTTTACTATTTTTTTTCAAAGGGCCAGATTGTCATTTCATTGGTTTTTCTCTATTCTAAATTTAATGGATTTGTGCTCTTATCTTTATTATGTTAATTATGTTATTTCTTCTATTTAAGTTTAACTTGCTTATTTATTATTTATTTTTTAGTTTCTTAAGGTGGAAGCTGAGCTCACTGATTTCTTTCTCTTTTAGTACAAGTCTTTAATGTCATAAATTTATTGCTAAGCATTGTATTAGCTGCCACCCACAAATTTTCATATGTTTATTTTTGTCCAATTCAAAATATATTTTAGTATATCTTTGGACATCCTCTTTTACTCATGGATTATGTAGGACTTTTTAAATTTAACTTCCAAATATTTGGAAACTTGACATATTTGGTTATTTGATTCCTAGTTTGATTCCCTTACAGTAAAACAAACAAACAAACAAACAAACAAACAAACAAAACCTCTGTATTATTTCAATTTTCTTAAATGCATTAAGGATTATTTAATGATCTAGCAAAATCTATCTCGAACAATGTTTCCTTTGCAAATGAAAAAATGTATATTCCACTGTTAGGAGTAGAGTATTTTATAACATAATTTAGGTCAGTTTGGTTAATACTGGTATTCAGGTTTTCTGTGTCCTTCCTGATTTTCTATCTGCTTGTTCTATCTACCACTGAGAGACTAGTTTTGAAGCCTCTATCTGTAACTGTCAATTTATATATTCTCCTTCTTGTCAGTTAGTCTTTGCTACATATATTTTGAGGTTCAGCTGTTACTTGTATACACTTATAGGATTGTTACTTGTATACACTTATAGGATCTTCTTAATAAATTGATCTCTTTTTGATTGTGCAATGTTTTTCTTTATCTCTGGTAATATTCCTTACTCTGAATACTATGTTGTCTGATATTAATATAACCATCCCAAGTTTCTTTTGATTAGTGTTTGATGATACATATTTTTGCATTCACTTACACTTATCTTTGTCTTTATATTTAAAGTAAGTTTCGGGGCGCCTGGGTGGCTCAGTGGGTTAAGCGGCCGACTTCGCCTCAGGTCATGATCTCGCGGTCCGTGAGTTCGAGCCCCGCGTCGAGCTCTGTGCTGACAGCTCAGAGCCTGGAGCCTGTTTCAGATTCTGTGTCTCCCTCTCTCTGACCCTCCCCTGTTCATGCTCTGTCTCTCTCTGTCTCAAAAATAAAGAAATGTTAAAAAAAAAAATTAAAAAAAAATAAAGTAAGTTTCTATGTACAGCATAGTCTGACAATCTGTCTTATTGTTGATGCATTTAGATTGTTTATACTTAATGTAATTATTAATATTATTGTATCAAAATTCACAATGTTATTAGATGGTTTTTTTTAATTCCATCTATTTTTTCTTTTTCCCTCCTCTTGGATTGAATGAGTATTTTTTATAGATCTATTTTATCTCTATTATTGACTCAATACATATGCCTCCTTAAATTAATCAGTTTTCCTTTAATGTATAGTTTTCAATTCACAGTTTGACAAATCATAGTTTTCAAATCATTCTTTATCCACTACCTCATTTGATACCAGAAAAACCTTGTGATTTCACTTTTATTATACTCTTATCTGGCATAGATAAATTATACATGACTGATATAGAAATATTTACACTGAATTTAATGCTAGGGTCTTCATAATTTAGGGTAACATGACTATTTCCATGTGATCAATTTGTGCTTTTTTTTTTTTTTTTTAAGTCCCTCTCATTGTATCCCATGTACCAAAGTGACGCATGACCAAATACCTATTCTGGAATGTTGCTTCACCTTCAGCCACAACTCTTGCTGCTAGAAAAACAAAAGCCACTGGACTTTTAAGTACCTTCCTTATTGATACTTGATCTCTTGGCCTGAGCTTTGGCTCTCATTCCAGTGGGGCTCCAGAATTACCTCTGCCTCTAGCCCCAGCTGTCCATTCACACATTTAATTAGCATCCATTGAATACTCATGGCATTTATTCAGCACTGTCTTCTTACCAATCATGATTGTAGGCAAAGAGTATTTGAGGATAAATAAGGTATGGCCCATGATTGAGGAGCCTGTAGCTTAATGAAGGTGTCAAATATAAAATAATAACTATGACTCAGTATAATGCATACTATAATAGAG
Organism: Panthera leo; assembly: GCF_018350215.1. Lineage (NCBI taxonomy): Eukaryota > Metazoa > Chordata > Mammalia > Carnivora > Felidae > Panthera > Panthera leo. The sequence continues at coordinate 123,109,197 of NC_056679.1, read as the reverse complement.
GTGTGCGCAAATAAGCCCACCGCAGAAGGGATTAATTTTGCCATGGATTGGGTCAAGAATGTGGTCACTATGTTTTTCTGAAGGATGAGTTTGTGGGAGGTGGATATTCCAAGTGAAACTAACACAGTGATGGAATAACTAATAGTCTGGAAGTATGGCCGGTAAGGCAAAAGGAGAAGCTGTATACTTAAAGAGTTGTGAGAGGTTATTATGCAAATAGTAACATGTATTAGACACACATTGTGCTCAGGTCTTTACAGCACGATCTCATTTATGCTGATAATTTTTTTTTATTTCTTTATTTTAGAGACAGAGAGCACAAGTGGGGGAGAGGGAAAGAGAGAGGGAGGGAGGGAGAGAGGGAGGGAGAGAGGGGGGGGGAGAGAGAGAGAGAGAGAGAGGGAGAGAGAGAGAGAGAGAGAGAGAGAGAGAGAGAATCTTAAGCAGGCTCCACATTCAGCACAGAGCCCAACATGGGACTCAATCCCATGACCCTGAGATCATGACCTGAGCCAAAATCAAGAGCCGTATGCTCAATCAAATAAGCCACCTAGGCATCCCATATGCTCATAAAAATTTTATGAAGCTTACACTCCTGTTATCTTCATATTCATGATGGAGACTAAAGTTTGGAGAGTACTAGCAACTTGCCAAATTTCACTGTTAGGAACTGGTAAGATATTATGTAATAAAATAAGGAATGTACAGAGACTGACCCTCCACAGTGGATGGGATATAAACAATTAGTGTGAGCATTTCAAGTACTTGCCAGGTAAATATTAGTCCTGATGAAGCCAGAAATCAAATCCAGGCCATCGGACTGCAGACCCGTGCTGTAAGACTTATTCTACACTATGACTAAGATAAAGTAGAACAGTGGAAAATAAAACATGAAGGGCTTTATCCATCTGCAGTAAGCAATCAGGAAAATTAGAGAAGGGAAATGACAGAGAATGTAAACATAATTATGTTTAGAAACATAAAAATGTCAGCAATGTTGGGGTGCCTGGGTGGCTCCATCGGTTGAGCGACCAACTTCAGCTCAGGTCATGGTCTCACGATTCGTGGGTTCGAGCCCAACGATGGGCTCTGTGCTGATGCTCAGAGCCTGGAGCCTGCTTAGGATTCTGTGTCCCCCTCTCTCTGCTCCTTCCTCACTCGTGCTCTGTCTGTCTCTCAAAAATAAATAAACCTTTAAAAAAATGGCAGCAATGTTGAAGGGATGGGAGAGGCATACATTAGGAAGACGAGGTTGTTACTGCAACAGCCAAGACAAAGTCCCAAACTATGACACTTAACAGTGGAAATGAAGAGAATTTGATAAATTTGAAGGCTATTTAAGAAGAGAATTGATAGAACTTTGTGAACCAATAAGTTTCATGGTGGAAAAGGAGTTAAAGAAAATTAGCATTTCTAACTCTTATAATTGAATGGATGACAATGTACTTGTCTGAGATTGTAACAGGGAAATAAGAACAGCAGAAAAACTAACTGTGAGCTTTAATACTTAATGATTTGTGATTTCTTACTCCTCCCAACATTTTCTGTTTTTTCTTCCTACTCCCTCCCTCTCTCTGTATTATTTAATGTTCATTAATGAAGCAAATTTCAAGATTCAGCTAGCTCACTTTAATTTTTACTTCTAACACTCAAGAGTCTGAAGGTTCATTCCTGGAAATATGTTATGCTCTTCAAGCCTCTTTGTTTTTGTAGATGTCATGTTTCCTACCTGAAGCGTCTTCTCCACAACTTGCTTGCATAGTAAACACCCACAAACCTCTTTTTCAATGCCCCAAACAAATGATGCTTCCATGATTGCCTCCCAAGACAATGTTAAACACTACCTGATAGACTCCCATAGGAATCTGTTCATAGCTCCCACAGCATGTCTCATATTTAAATTGTAATCATTTGGTTACATATTTGCCTCCTCAACAAAGGTGAGGTCAGAGACTGATGCTTTGCATTTTCTTGTCCTTTGTGCCTAGCAGAGCACCTGGCAAATAGCACAAGCTCAATAAATGCCCATTGAATAAGAAACTAATAAACTGACCAGTGGCATAAGGATCAACTAAGATACAAGCTTTGTATAGAAAGGTGACAAAGACTATGGTGACTCCTCTGTACATAGACACCATGCACAAGGAAGCCCTTCCTGAAGCCACATGCATCCCTTCCAGGGTGGGTCTAAAACTTTACCTAGGGTGAACCAAAAACAAGAGAGGGGCAAATGATTTCCTTATGAAGAACACAAGGGAAAAACATGTCCCGGATGTGACAATAAAGAGAAACTGGGTCCTTCAATAACTTCCAACTTCCATTTTCCATATGTGATTTTAACTTCTCATATACTACCTTTTAATAATTTATCTGACCCCTCCTCCCCATTCCTGTCCTTCACTCTCTGATCTGGGGTGAAATGCAAGAAAACACTCTCGAGGGCCTATCCAGGTAGGGTTATCAGATTCAGCAAATAAAAGTACAGGATGCCCAGTTAAATTTAAATTTCAACTGAATAATAAATATTTTTTAGCATTTTCTTTCATATAAGTATGTCCCACATATTTCATGGGACATACTTATATGAAAAAAATTACTCACTGTTTATCTGAAATTCACATGTAATGGAACTTCCTGTGTTTTATTCTATAGCCCTATCTCCGGTTTACTTTCTGCCAACGATTAAGAAGGCACTCTATATCCTGCACCTTTGACACATCAAACTGAGCTACAACAAAGGTGAATAAGGTGGTTCAGATCTTCATTCAGAAATCAGTAGGAAATCTAGAGACTAATGGGAAAAACAAAGCAGACAGATCTGTGAGCGAGCAGGCGAGTGCAAGCTTTCTTGTTTGACCTAGGCTTTTTGCCAGTAGCAGCCCTGAGCACATTCCCATGCAACACAATGTAATAGTTAAGAATATAAACTTTGAGGGGCGCCTGGATGGCTCAGTCAGTTAAGTGTCCCACTTAGGCTCAGGTCGTGATGTCATGGTTCATGGGTTCGAGCCCCGCATCAGGTTCCATGCTGGTGGTATAGAGCCTGGTTAGGATTCTCATGGTCCCCCTTCTCTCTGCCCCTCCCCTGCGCATGCTTTCTCTGTCTCTCTCAAAATAAATAAGCTTTTTAAAAAAAGAATACAAACTCTGAATTCATACATCCTTGAGTTCGATTCCTTGCTCTAGTTCATATATAATTTTGTAACCCTGGGCAAATTACTTAATTTCTCCAAGCTTGAATTCCCTTCTATAAATTAGGATAATAATAGCCGCTTCCCACATGCTTCACTGATATGTTGCATCTAAGGTGATACCTAACCATAGAATCAACATTGGCCTATTATTATTAACCCTAATGCTGCTTGCATGGCTAACTGTCACTACATTCTCTGGGACAACTCAAGGTAGAACAGGATAGGACAAGACAGGAGAGAGGAGCATAGGATAGAACAGGATAGGATAGGACAGGATAGAATAATAGGATAGGAGAGGGTAGAACAGAAGGGAATGGAATAGAAGAGAATAGAAGAGAATGATTAGTCTACCACTTATGTTTTACTTAGTATGTACAAGGCACTGTGCTAACTGTATGCATGTATTTTCTCCTGTGATCCTTGTAACACCCCTGAGAGATATCATTACTCCTATTTCATAGAAACTGGATCCAAAGCATAAATAAATTAGGAAATATTTCTAAGGTGGTAAGTCACACAACTTGTAAGTGGCAAATCTGAAACTCAAACCCAGTTCTGTCTGATCCCAAAGCCCATGCTTAACCTGTAGTAACGCATACATCAAAATCTTTCTGTGGGATTTCCACTCTACATTGCAATTCTTTTCTGTACTAAGAACTCTGATGACTTTCATTTATGCATGGAAATGTCCATAGGAATTAAGGATTCCATACTCCTTTCATTCTCGTATCTTCTCAGCAAACTAGAATGGCATTCCAGGGGAAGGTCCTTATCTTCCTCTTCTCAGCCCAGATAAAACCATCTTTCATAATCCCAGTTTCTCCTCTACCTAAAGGCAAATTCATTTGCTTATGCCAATGAAGGATAAGTCACAGCTTCTTAATTGCTATTAATATGGCACACAATAGGGGCACCTGGGAGCTCAGTTGGTTAAGCGTCTGACACTTGGTTGCAGCTTAGATCATGATCTCACAGCTTGTGGGTTCAAGCCCCACATTGGGCTCTGTGCTGACAGCACAGAGCCTGCTTGGGATTTTCTCTCTCTGTCTTCCCAGCTTATGTGTGTTCACTCTCTCTCTCTCTCAAAATAAATAGGCAAAATTAAAATATATATATACATGGCACACATTGAAAGCTCCTTATTTACAATAGCCAGGACATAAAAACAACCTAACTGGGCCATCAGAGGATGAATGGATAAAGAGGTTGTTTTGTACACACACATGTGCGTGCGCACACACGCACACACACACACACACAAATATACACACAGTGGAATATTATTCAGCCATAAAAAATAACAAGGAAATTCTACCATTTGTAACACCATGGATGGAATTTAAAGGCATTATGCTAAGTGAAGTAAGTCACACAAATTATTGTATGATCTCACTTATATGTGGAATTAAAAAAAAAAACACCAGCAAAAAACCAAACTCAGAGGAAAAAGAGATCAGGCTTGTGGTTACCAGAGACAGAGGCTTGGGTGAGGGGAAATTGGAGGAAGGTGGTCAAAACATACAAACTCCCAGTTATACTAAGTACTAGGGACATAATGTACAACGTGACTACGACCAACACTACTATAACACATAGGAAAGTTAAGAGAATAAGTCCTATGAGTTATCACAAGGAGAATTTTTTTTCCTTTTTTCTTTCTTTTCATTGTATCTATGAGAAGATGGATGTTGGCCAAACCTGTTGTGGAGATCATTTCACAATACATGTAAATCAAACCATCATGCTGTACATCTTAAACTTATATAGTGATGTATGTCAATTGTATCTCAATAAAACTGAGAAGACAAAGTTTCTTTACGGCGTAGCAGGTATTTTATCTGTTATCTCCTATATCCTTAAATAGTGCAGACAAACAGGCACAAATTATAATATGTCCCAGTTTTACAGATGAGGAAGCTGAGTGGCATCAATCATTTGCCAACATCACAGATATTAACTGATAAAACTATCACACAAGGCCAGGCTTCTTTTCTCAAAGTTATTCTTTGATTCATTTCTTTTGTTGGGTATCTTCTACTTTAAGGTACTATTCTGGAAACCAGAGCTGTCTCAGTGAACAACATAGACCAGAATCCTTCCATCCTGGATTTTAACATCTCCTGGGAAGAGAGACATTCAATAATCAAACAAAAGAGTGAAATGCTAAGAAGGAGGAATACAGGGGCACCTGGGTGGCTCAGTCGGTTCAGCATCCTACTTTGGCTCAAGTCATGATCTCGAGGTCTGTGGGTTTGAGCCCCGTGTTGGGCTCTGTGCTAACAGCTCAGAGCCTGGAGCCTGCTCTGGATTCTGCGTCTCCTTCTCTCTCTGCCCCTCCTCTACTTGCACTCTCTCTCAAAAGTAAATAAACATTAAAAACTTTTTTTAAAAAAGAAGGAGGAATACAGAGTGTATAAAAGATTATGATAGAGGGACCTCAGATTAGAGACTCACAGCTTTCCTCAAAAAAGAGGCATTTTAACTGAAATCTGAAGCTAAAAGGAATAAAGCAACAGAAGAGATAAAAAACATGGCAAACACTGAAAACTGAGCATCAGACCCAGAAGGTATTTAGTCAGGATCACACAATGAGTCACTGACAGTCATAGAATCCAGCTATCCTAACCCTGAAAGTGGTGTTATTTCCTTGACACCAGACCACTGAAAGCTGAGTCAGGAACTTGTCTGCATGCCCATTTAGATGGTATCCTTGAAAAGCTCTCTCCCAGGCCTCTCTCCCAGGTTACAATATTCAGTCTTTGCTCTTCTGTACAGTGTTCTTATGGTGAATTAGAGCCCCCTGAGGGCTCAAAGCTTGTGCAAAGCAGTAGGCATTGTTAGCCTTTCCCATGTGAATACAGTCACATATCGGGGCCGATGGCCTGGCTAACAGAGGAAGCTTGAGTGTTATTTTCCCACTAACACTACAGGACAAGCACAATGCTCAATCTTAAGTAGTGACTCTGAAGGCATAAATCTAACTTTTGAAACCTTACTACTACAGACTACTATCTCTAGATCACAACCTCTTGCATAGGAGAAACAGGATCAGAGTCTTTTTAAGAAGATAGGTTGGAGAGACCTGGAAGGGTCCAAGCAGAGCTGCCTGATGACTTTTAAGAGCAATGTGTTGCCTTGCAGGAAGTACTAACCTGGGAGTCAGAGGGCTATGTCCTAGCCTTGGTTCTGTGACACCAGACAAGCCTCCAGTTTCCACACCTCAATTAATATGATAGGGCCCTCTGATACTCACAGTGTGTATGTTTTGGTCAATCTCTAAGTTTAGGAAGTTTATTTAGTTCCTAAACTAAGGCCTCATCCCAATTAACTAAATTTATCAGGATAAATTATCAGGATTAGCAGTTATCAGGATAACCAATGTCATATAGACTTGAACCAAATTTTACCCCATTGAGCACTTGTATTCCATAGGGATAGTATTTTGCACCTGAAATCCATAGTAGCATCTCAATCCCAATATTCCTTTTCACTGAGTGCAAAAATTTATTTTTCTTTTCTTTTTTTAATGTTTGCTACATGCATTGAGTGACATGTATTCAATTCTGAAGAAGATAGTCTTGACCCCTAAGGAACCTACAGTGTATTGGTGGAGACGGTAAACACACACCTGTCAGGCACAGAGCAGAGTGTCCACCTCTGCAGGGAAGAACCACAGCAAGCTTCCCAAGGACATAAAGTCAAAGCTGAGACCAATTAGAAAATCCATACTAAGCCCCTTGAAGATTCATGAGTGAATAAAACACTCTGCCCTTTGATACATGGACCAAAGAAGAAGAGAACTCAAATACTTAGTTCTCAAACAACATGCCAGGGTTCTAGAAGGCAAACGATAGAGCAACTGTCTGGAGTGGGGTGGAATCATCATCATCAGGAAGGTTTCCCAGGGAAGGGGGCATGTAAACCTGAGACAGAGGAATAAGTAGAAATGCTCTAAGGGAGATGATGGGGAGGATGTCCAGGGAAAACTAAAGAACATGAGGTAAAGACATGAGGGTGTGAATGGGCGTGCCCATGTGCGGACAAGCAGTTAGTTCAGAGCATGGGAAAATAAGCAGAGTGCACAGGGAGGGGGATAGGGGAGGAGGCACACCTCACCAATCTGATTTGTTGCTTGCTCCCTGGCCCTGCATTGTAACTCTGCCTGATAACTATCGAATCATCAATGCTGGCACTGGAAGTCTCTCTAAAAGAGTTACTCCAGTGCTGTTTATAAAATACACAGTAGAAAAATCAACAGGGGTTTTCTTCCCCTATATGAAAAACTTTTGGTTTAAAAGACAGGGCAGGGTTCATCAGTAGAGATCCAACAGCAAGCTGCGCAGATATCTTGAGCAACAACCTAAATTCCGTAGCAGGTGATGTCACCTGTAAATGCCCTATAAATGGAGGAAGTCTTCGGGTGCATCTGAATGATTTATCTGCACAGATACCCAGTGCTACAAGCATGGCTGTCTCAGCACTACGGCTGACGATTGTCCTGGGACTACTGGTCTTAATCCTGACTTGCCAGGCAGGTAAGTGCTTCTGACCGCAGCTCATACCTTGTGCACTGTCAGCCAGGATTGCAGGGAGGTGGCAGCACTGCTCCAGAACATAAAGGGGAGAGGGGGGGAAGGGGACTTTGGGCAATGCAGAAAGAGCACTGGACTAGGAGACAAGAGGCAGATCTTCTAGATTCTATATTGTTTATTTCTGCTCTGATCTTTATTATTTCTCTTCTTCTGCTGGGTTTAGGCTGTCTTTGCTGTTCTGCTTCTATTTCTTTTAGGTGTGCTGTTAGATTTTGTATTGGGGATTTTTCTTGTTTCTTGAGATAGCCCTGGATTGCAATGTATTTTCCTCTCAGGACTGCCTTCGCTGCATCCCAAAGCGTTTGGATTGTTGTATTTTCATTTTCATTTGTTTCCATATATTTTTTAATTTCTTCTCTAATTGCCTGGTTGACCCACTCATTCGTTAGTAGGGTGTTCTTTAACCTCCATGCTTTTGGAGGTTTTCCAGACTTTTTCCTGTGGTTGATTTCAAGCTTCTTAGCATTGTGGTCTGAAAGTATGCATGGTATGATTTCAATTCTTGTATACTTATGAAGGGCTGTTTTGTGACCCAGTATGTGATCTATCTTGGAGAATGTTCCATGTGCACTCGAGAAGAAAGTATATTCTGTTGCTTTGGGATGCAGAGTTCTAAATATATCTGTCAAGTCCATCTGATCCAATGTATCATTCAGGGCCCTTGTTTCTTTATTGACCGTGTGTCTAGATGATCTATCCATTTCTGTAAGTGGAGTATTAAAGTCCCCCAAGAGGCAGATCTTCTAACAAAAAGAAAGGATTTTTATTCAAATGTGCTTCAATTACAGCCTCTACCTTCAGTGAATGAATGAAGTTTGGAATGACCTTTTTCTTATGTAGTCATGTGATACCGCGACACTATCATATTATAAATTTCTTGACAGCCGGGAGGGGAATTTATTTTTTGATGATTCTAAGTAATAATGTTTGGAGGGAAAAAAATGTATACTCTGGAGTAAGACTCCTAGGCCTGGTTCTACCATTAATCAGAAATCTAACTTCAGGCATGTTAGTTAACCTGTCTGGGCCTCACACGTTGAAGGGAATATCAATAGTTAACTTTCTCATAAAGTTATCATGAAAATTAGAGACAAAAACTGTAAAAACATCTGGTCCCTAATAAGCACCCAATAAATATTAACTGCTATTGTTATCACATATTATCTCATTTGATTCTCATAATAATCCTCTTAAGTAAAAATGCCAGGTTTTATCATGTCCCTTTGGCAGGCTGACAGACAAAACTTGCAGAAGGAAAGTCACTTGGGCATAGACACAGGTAGACGTGGCATGCCTGGGTCTGAAATCCCCAGTCCCTCCATTCTGTCCTTTATGATTAAGTGCCTACTTCTTATTTAAAGATTTATTTTTTTAATATTTATTTATTTATTTTGAGAAAGAGAGCAACATCAGGGAAGGGGCACAGAGAGAGGGAGAGAGAGAATCCCAAACAGGTTCAGCACTGTCAACACAGAGCCTGACGTGGGCTTGATCTCAAATAGTGAGATCATGACCTGAGCCAAGGTCAAGACTCAGATGCTTAACAGGACTGAGCCACCCACATGCCCCATGCTTACTTCTGTTATGCCCTTTCCAAGGATATAGGGGACCACAAGGCAGCTTGCAAAATTCTCATTACTTTTGGCCTGCAGAATATGGTGAGCTCTTGGCTGGTCTCAATTCAGAAGGATAGGTCAAAAAACAAAGCCAGTGCAAATATTTAGTAACAGAGCCTTTTGCTTTTCTAAATGTAACTTGGCAGAACACCCTCAGCCACCCACAGTCCACCAGCACAATATACAGACACACACTCTAATGAAATTATCACAGGGGCACCTGGGTGGGTCAGCTGGTTAAGCGTCCAACTTTGGCTCAGGTCACAATCGCTTTCATGGTTCATGAGTTCAAGCCCTGCGTTGGGCTTCTGTGCTGACAACTCAGAGCCTGGAGCCAGCTTCAGATTCTGTGTCTCCTTCTCTCTCTGCCCCTTCCCCACTTGTACTCTGTCTCTCTCTCTCTCTCCTCTCTCTGTCAAAAATAAATAAAACATTAACAAAAATTAAGAAAAAAAGATTTATAACAGAATTACCAAAAAGGTGGCCTCAGGCACTACCGGGTCCATCAACTCCTTAAGTAATCAACACAGCAAAGTGAAAGGTGAGATTTATATCCTAAGGACCAGTCCCCAGCTGTCTCTCATAAACCCTAAAACTGGTTAAATCAGTTCACTGCTTTGAACCTCAGTTTCTTCATCTGTAAAATGGGACAACAATCAACTTCACCTGGTCAAATGAATATGCCTTTATAATCACTTTGTAAACAATAAATACTATACAAATATCAACAGCACTGTATTTTTTTCAGAACTTTATAATTACATTGACTGAAAAACTCAACCAAGTAGTTAATGTAAATAAAGGCCAGTCCATATTATATTTGAAAAGAAAAAATATTCTGCTATTAGCTTTAATAGTTTGTTTACAGTATTTCAAGTTTCTTTGATTTTTATTGTTTGTTTTTCTGTTTTTCAACATTTTCAATTTTCTTAATATTTTAACCACTTTTTTAAATTTTCAAAATCTAAAGCACTACAGGAAAAAGCTAATATTAATCATTTTGTTGCTACTATTATTAACATATTATTATAGTTCATAATATATGTACCCATTATTATATATTATATATAACTTATTATTTATATGCACCCATTATATTATATATAATATATATTCATGATAATACAGCAAGCATTTATTGTGGACTTACCTTAGGCCTGGTACTGTGATAAGTAGTGTATGTATGTGTGTGTGTGTATATATATATATATATATATATATATATATATATACACACATTTCATAGATATTTTACATGTGAAAGATATATAAAATATCTTTCAATATTGACATAACACAATGAATAAATTGAGAGACAAAGTATTTAAGAATTGTGTGCAAGGTTCCATGGTGGATTTTTTTTTGTTGAAGACAAGAATCAAACTCAGGTATACAGGACTCCAAAACATATGATCCATCATACTCTAAAACCTCCTAATATAGATGTGGTTCAAGGACTGGGGCCTATGATCCAATCTTCACACATATTCCAAACTAGGGCTCTTTGCATATTGACAGGCTAGCATTTTGTGTCGTATTAAAATAAAAAGTCAATAAAATTAGCTTATTATGCAAGTAACCATATAGCAACACGGGAAAAAGGAACTCACTTTTCATGCAAGGAATTGCTGTTTTGTACCTGGTAAATGTCTTCAGGGGAAACTGCTTGAAGATAGTATTATATCATGTAGATAATGTGCTCTGTGGAGTTAAAACAATTTAGGTTCAAACCCTGGCTCAACCACATTCTAGATGTGTGATTTTAGGTGAGTCATTTAACTTCTCTGAGCACCTGTTTTCTCTTCTATAAAACTGTTAATACCTTCACTGAACTAAATAAAGATTAAGGCACATCATGAAAACGCAATCCCAGTACCTGCTCAGTTGGCATTATCTTTCCTTCTTCCAGTGATGAGAACAGAGAGCAATTCTGGTCACTGAGGTGGCCCTGCATTTTATGTAAGGATCATGTCTAGTATGTTCATTCATATCTCAACTCTTAGCATATGCTATGTACCTAATAGTAAGCTGAAAAAAATACTTAATGAAAACATTAACAGCTGAATGAATAAGTAATTGGTATACTGATTTTGGTTATAGGTCCCAGTCTGGTGCTATCAAATCTTTTCTTGTGGCATAGTAAACAACAAATGTTTGCAAAATCGAAAGCCACATGTTTTGACTAAGAGTTTCTATTTTAGGATACAATACAGATGCAAGCCTTCTAACATAATTTTTGACAGCCTCCACACTAAAAGCTAGTTATGTCTCCTTCATTCAGAGTTGGGGAACAGTGCCTAGATGTTGGAACTCTTTGAATCAAAACTTGTGGTGGGGTTACCATGTGAAATACAGGACACCCAGTCTAATCTGAATTTCAGATAAACAATGAATAATCTTTTAATGTTTATTTATTTTTAAGAGAGAGAGAGAGAGAGAGAGAGAGAGCAGGGGAGGGGCAGAGAGAGAGAAAGAGACACGGAATGTGAAGCAGGCTTCAGGCTCCAAGCTGTCAGCACAGAGCCCAATGAGGGACTCAAACTCACAAACCACGGAGATCATGACCTGAAGACGAACGCTTAACCCACTGAGCCACCCAGATGCCCCACAATTTTAGTTTAAATATGACCTAAATATTGCATGGTCATTCTTATACCAAAATTAAAAAAAAATTGTGTATCTGACATTTAATTGGGTATCCTGTATTTTTATTTACTGAATCTGGCAACACTATGTGTGAGGCTACACTAAAACTAAAAGACAAAAATCCCACTTTATCCTGGCACCAGCGTCCAGAGGGGAGTCCACTTGAAGCTACTAACTGCCACTCTTCCATTACTTTGAATCTCCTGAACCAGTGAGACCACTAAGCAAAGCCAAAACGCCCCAAGGGAACTTGCATGTCACCAACCTCACTCCTTGGACCCTTGGTCCTCATTGCAAAAGGCACTTGATTAAAAGTTAAGGGTAAGAAACCTGAATTTATAGTTCCATCTTCTCTTGCTATTTGTGAGGTCTCCTGCAAGTCACTTAATCCTTTCAGTTTCTTAGTCCAGTGAACTAAGAACTACATCCCTCGAAAGACTGGTCAAGGGTAAAATCACACAGCATTTACAAAGTCATTATTTACAGAACTATAAAATGATGTACAAATGATAGAATTTCTCCTTGTCATCATCCTTATTATTCTACTTTCAATCTTACACTTGTGGTTAGATCGTAGCTTTGCTGTCAAAGGCTATTCAGCTCATTTTTGTTGTTGATAACTTGTATTTTATAAGTAATCTCTGTGGTAGAAAAATTAGACAATATAAAGAAACAAAGATATTTCTATCGTTAAGAAGGTGGGGGGGGCATTATGCAGTTCTGCACAGAGTGCTTACAAATCCAGATTTTAGTACTAGTCAAACATGGGATTGAATTGTTTTGGCTGCTTACTAACTGTGTGACTTTGAACCAGCTCGTAAACCTCTCTCAACTTCCACTTCTTGAACTTTAACTTGAGATAAGAGTTTTGCCTACCTCACAGGGCTGCTGTGAGAATAAAATGATATAACAACATATTAGCTTATCTGACATAGGTATATGCTCAACAAATGCTACCTGTTATTATGCCATCATTATTCTCATTACCGCTTGCCAGGATTGCGTGGAGAAAAGTACATTAAAATGGGCATTCTGTATTTCAATGCTGGAACTGGCTGCTTAACTGTGGACAAGTTACTTAACTTCCATGAGCTTCAATTTTCTCAACCAGAAAGGAAATCAATGTCTACCTAAGTATCGACACCTGTTGTTTTTAGGAACAACTGAGATGATGCATGTGATGACTTTGGCCAGGCAGGCATTAAATGTTCAACAAATATAACTGTACGAGGCTGTATAATTAATGAAAGGGGGTAAAAAGCGGTCTAAGGGTTCCCTTCAAAGAAAAGAGGCTTCCCTTTCTTGTTGCAGAGAATCACTTCTGAGATTCTGTTTTGTTTTTCAGATGACAAACCAGATGACAAGCCAGATGACTCAGACAAAAAAACAGAGCCAGATTTTCCAAAATTCCTAAACCTCTTGGGCACAGAGATCATTGAGAATGCAGTGGAGTTCATCCTCCGCTCCATGACGAGGAGCACGTAAGCACTGTGACAAACCTTGCTTTTGTCCAGTTTGCTGTTGGTAATGACCGCATTGCATTAAAATGAATGAGAAACAAAACTGTGGTGCATGACAATGTATTATTTGAGTTGAAAAGTATTGCCCTATCTTGAGATATATTTGCATCTGAATGAATTTCCCTGAACTCTTTTGGAGTGTACGCATTTCCAACAAGTGCTTCCGTAAAATATTTTTAATCTCGAGACCAAGTAGGAAGGAGGAAGTGCACTGGACCAGGGAACAGAAAGCCAGGTTCTGGTCTTGACATATGTGCTACTTGGCTGGGTGACCTTGAGCAAGGCCCTCCCTCGCTGAGTGCCTCAGTTTCCTCATCTGTAAAGTTAAAGGAATAAAGGACCCACCCAGGGCAGGCACTGTAATTCTTTGGTGAAGGTGGTGGGTAGTGATGTGTTCATTAGTGATACATGTGGTGAGTCCCGCCTTTATTTTCTAGTTTGAGAAACTCAAGAGGGTTAGAGAGACTAGCTGATCTCTCCTCAGAGACAATCTAGAGAACCTCTCATATGAGTGTTGATCATGAGGGATTGCCATGGTGGCAGCGCATATAGCCCAGAATCTTCCCAATGTTCTCTCCACCTGCTTCCAAGCCCCTGCACACAACTCCTAACACATCTTACTCCAGTCTACACAGGCTCTGATTTTCACATCTACTTCACCCTGTTCTTATTTGCCCCACAGTAATCTCCCCACTTTCAGCTCTCTGGGATCCAGTTTGTTCTGAATTTCCAGGTGCTTTCAATCTCCACCTCACGGAGTCTCTGCCTCTAATTCTCTCCTTCCTAGATCCCTAAGCAGAGTTTGACAATGTGTGGTCTATACTCTCCTGGAGAATTTATACAAAATGAGTTTTCCTTCATCCCATCTTGTGTCTTCCTAGGACAAAGCTAAGAGTACACTTTAGAACAAGCTTTCTGGTAATTCTGATATCCCATCAATTTTGAAAGCCCTTGATTTAATGCTCTGGACTACAAGGCTGGGCCTTGATGGTCTGCATACCCTTTAAATTTTTATTCACATTTTGTGTAAGTGTGCATCTTTGCATTTTTCTAAGGAAAATGCTTCTGACTTTTATTAGATTCTCAAAGGGGTCTATGACCAATAACAGATTAAGAATCACTTCTCTTTAGAAATCATCAGGGTCCATGTTGTAATCTGTGATCTGCTTAGACCAATATATTATCATGTGGATGGGCAGGATTCTGCATACCATCCTTATGCACAAATTATTGAAACTCACAGACATTTATTTTTGCATTGTTATTTTTCTATTGTGGTTGCTTTTGCAACTGCTGAGTTACAATGACTGTTAATGTAAACAAGAAGAAACTGACAAGCAAGCAGGAGCAACGCCCACTATGTACAAAGTACATATTACACTCCAGCTGAATTCCTATTGTTATAAATCAAAACAACAGCAAGCAAGGAGTTGAAACAATATTTCTTTTTATTCCTTCCCTGGGGAATTCCCCAGACATGAAATAATAGTGCTTTTATTTTTCTCTGTTAACCCTGGAAGCTCACTGTTGGAAATACTGGAGAACTGCTTGCTGTCAGCTCGGGGTTCAGGAACAGCAACTCCACTTCAACCATCTTCTCTGTTCCTTGTTGTTTTCTACGTAAATGATGTTTTTCCTGTTTCTGGAACTTAAAACCATCTCAGGCTGTCTGACCTTGCTTTCGTTTCTGCCTAAAAGGCTCTTCCCTTCTCTTGTAGCTAGTGCTTGTCCTACAGCTCATCTAAAAGTCACCTCCTCAGAGGGGCGCCTGGGTGGCTCTGTTGGTTGAGTGTCCGACTCTTGATTTTGGCTCAGGTCGTGATCTCGGGCTCCGTGCTGGCAGCATGGAGACTGCTTGGGATTCTGTCCCTCTATCTCTGCCCCTGCCCTGCTGGCGTTCTCTCTCTTTCTCTCTCTCTCAAAATTTATAAACTTAAGAAGTCACCTCCTCAGAAAACAATTCTATAATCACTCTTATTAACACTATCTTCTTTCATTCCCTAGTTTTCTATTACTTTATCTTGGGCAATTATAGTGCAATTATAACATATATCACCACCTTTATTTTCAATCATGTGGCTATATGAAAATAGGGACCAGATCTAACTAGCTTCTGGCTCTAACACAGTACCTTATAGGTTAAGTGAGGCACTTAGTGAATAATTGTTGAATTGATTAATTAAGGAAAGGTATCTTCAAGATCAGATATAAAACCTATTACCACAATTTGACTGAGAAATCCTGGGGGATCTTTGTTGAAAGACATAGCAGTACTTGTTCAGGGTAAAAATCTAGCTGTCCTTTGTCCAAGGGAAGACCATAGATAGGACGGGGATGGGGAGTGGGAGGAGATCATCAAGAAGTATTTCTAAGCACTTAGTATACACAAAGTAGGGGCAGAAATTTGAAGGAAAAAACTCAAATGTAAATCCCTTCTCAAAGATTTGCAGTCCTTATGGTATG
Source organism: Panthera leo (assembly GCF_018350215.1). NCBI lineage: Eukaryota > Metazoa > Chordata > Mammalia > Carnivora > Felidae > Panthera > Panthera leo. Next base: position 123,093,166 of record NC_056679.1, on the reverse strand, counting down.
ATGACCCAGCAAAAGCAGTAATGACTAATATGCTAAATAAGATAAATGTCAGCAAAACATCACAGGTAATTTCTACAGAAAGGAGCTATGGTTGATACCAGGACGCTTAGGGGTATGTTTATAGCAAAGATGAGATGCAATTTGGGTCTTAAAAGAATCAGTGAGATTTGAGCAGAAAGACAGAATGACAGGAATGGGGTACTTGATAAAGATGAGAATTGTCTTTATTTACTCCATATCTTGATGCCTAAGTAGTGTGTCAGGCACGTAAAAATACTAGATATGTGCTTTCAGGACAGTGAATAGAATAGCTCACCTTCTCTACTCTGGATTACTTCAGAGCCATGTGAACTGGATTCTGGTCACCATTGTTCTGAAAAATATACATATTCTTAATTCCTCTGAACCCCCCCCCCCCCCCAAGGCTCCAATTGTTGTGAATTTCCCTTCACCTGCTGGGTTTCCATGACATGGCATTTTCCTGTTTCTCTCCCTACCTCTAGCCACTCTTTCTCATTCTTTTTATAGGGCTTTTCTTTATCTTCCCCTTAAATATTTCTCTTCAAAGCTCCAAATGTAACCTGCATGGGTTTTCACATGGGTAGTATTGGAATCCAATGACTTCCAAAATCAGATGTCTATTGCCTTCTTTTTTCTGAGCTACAGACTGAAATGATTAATTGCTTGCTACAACTGCTCCCCAAACCCATTGCCCCACAAACTTGCTCCTCCTCACATGTTCCTTATCTCCTCACATGTCACGTACCCACCCACCTGGAATCCAGAAACCTCAGGGTCCTTGTGGATCTTTCTTGCTTGTCACCACCTTCATCACATTGCTGAATATTTTACTTCTAAATTTTTCTCCTGTATCATTCCTTTTCTTCAACTCCACTGACTAGTTGGCCTGGTAGAGTCCGTCATCACCTCTTTACTGAGTTCTTTTTATTAGATTTATGGTGAGTTCCACCGTTTCTGTCTGTCCTCACTCCAAACCATCCTCTACCTATTACCAGAGTTATACAGTAAAAACACAAGTTAAGTTCCATCACCGTCATTCTTGAAACCTTTTTTCTTGAATTTCCACAGCCTACAAAATCAGAACAAATGCATTCAACTGGTGTTAAATGTTCTTCCCTGAAGCCAATCAATTGCATATCTCACTCCTGAAGTCAAACACCCGATGCCCCTAATGACAAATGATTTGTTTCAGAACCGGTCATGTATGTATAAACCCCTAACATGTTTGCACATGGCTCTTCCGTCTGCCAACAAGGTCTGGTCCCCAACTCCAACTCCATTCTGTTTACCTAGAAAGTCTAATCATTTTCTAAAGTCCAATTCAAAGACAAGCTCTGTGAAGACATCACAGACCCCTACGATTACAACATGCAGGTATTTATACTTTGGATTTCATTATGCTTTGCAGGAACTTTCACATCGATTTTCTTTCCCTCTAGTTGTTTTAAATTACTTGTATCTGATTGTGTCTATTTTTTCCACTAGACTGTAAACTCCTCACAGGCCACATTTTAATCATCTTTATCTTTTCAGTACAGTGGTCCTAATACTTAACCTCAGATCCTGAAGATCCCAGTTTTAGACTTCGCTTTGCCATTTATCAGCCATGTGTCTGGGACAGGTTGTTTAATCTCTTTGAGCTTTAGAAGTTTTTTCATATACCATATGAGATAAAAATTAATTTATCCATTTATTTAATATTTAATTCCAACATTTATTCATTTATACTATATGCCAGGCACTGTTCTAGTTACTGGGGATATATTACTAAACAAATACACCAAAATATCTGTCTTATACAATTTATATGTGAAGACACCCATGAATAGATTTGTTGGCAAACTGAAAGAGATAATCGTGCATAAATAGCTTGCAAACTACAAATGTTATGGAAGTCTTAAATCTTATTTTATTTATGACATAGGAAAATCTGCAGAAAAAAATAGTGGCTCAAACATTATAAGACATTCTAGTGATCATTCTAATATTCTTGCTTAATCTCAATCATAATCCACTTTTTTCTCTCTTTTATTTTTCAAGAGGATTTATGGAATTTGATGATAAACAAGGAGAACATTCAGCAAAGTGACTTCCCCAGGTGATTAACTTACAATTTACAACTAAAATAATAGAATATTTAACAAAGAAAAAGGATCTGTCTTATTTTATTCAATTGATTTGGGCACCCCCATGACTACTTATAAGCAGAAAAAGTGGGGTTTTTTTGGTTTGTTTTCGCTTTAGTTTCTTTTTTCAATTTTTTAAAAATGTTTATTTATTTATTTTGAGAGAGAGATCACAGAGAGCAAGAGCATATGCAGGGAAGAGGCAGAGAGAGAGGGAGAGAGGGAATCTTAAGCTGACAGCACAGAGCCCGATGTGGGGCTCCATCCCATGAATCGTGAGATCATGACCTGAGCCGAAATCAAGAGTTGGACGCTTAACCAACATCATTATTGGTTGGACTGTCCCCTCCATTTAGACAATCTTAATCACAAACATGTACATTATTATCAGGATACTGAGGTTTCTCATTGAGTCCCAAGAGCTCCCAAAGGACTAGAGCTACATGTGTTGGACTTCTAGACCTGTACTGTACATTCGGTGGATAGGCGCCCCTGCAGTAGTTTCTTAAAATTAATTTTAAATAGAAGTATTTTTTATCACCGTAAAGTCACTGACCTAATAAGATTATCTTAAGAGAGGAGGCCCAAGTATGGGCAGAAACAAGAAAGCACTGGGAGTTAGGAGACCTGGTCCTGCTACAATGCTATCAGTAACTTGCCTTGCGCACATAGCACCTATGACGTGAGGGGAGTGTGTGCACTAAAATAGAAGGGCCCATGTAATCGTGCAATTAGTTACTCATGAGAAGAGTGAGCTCTGCTGAACCTCATTCCAGGAGAAAAGACTAACAAGCTCTCTAGTCCCATACAGTTGTATTTAGAGTAGTCCCCCCTTATCTGTGAGGGATACATTCCAAGATGCCAGGGGACACCCGACACTGTAGATAGTACGAATCCCATATATATATGTTTTCTCCTCTACATACTTACCTATAATAAAGTTTAATTTACATATTAGGCACAGTAAGAGATTAACAACAGTAACTAATAATAAAACAGAAGAATTATAATATGCCGCAAGAAAAGTTATGTAAATGTGGTTTCTCTCTCTCAGAAAATCTTATTGTACTGTACTCCCTCTTCCTCATCTTTTGATGATGTGAGATGATGAAATGGCTACATGATGAGATGACGTGAGGTGAATGACACAGGCACTGTGATACAGTGTTAGGTTTCTGTTGATGATCTGACATTATATCAGAAAGAGGATCTGCTTCCAGACCTCTGTTGACTGTGGGTAACTGGAACTACGGAAAGCAAAACCACAAATAAGGGGGAACTACAAACAGTATAGTCTGAGCGCTCAGAAACACCTGCTTTCTCCTTATTCTATTCTTTCCTGAAAAGACAGAAATATCAAAACAGAAATGATATAGCTGGGAAGGTAACTATTATATCAGCAGCTAGCATGAACTGAGTACTTACTCTGTATTAAGCATTAAGCAGAGTGTTATGTATGTAGTACCTAATTTAATTCAAACACCACTATGACATGGTATTCTTCCTCTTCTTTAATTTTGTAAGTAAAGAATGTGACCAAATCACTAACATGGTCATGTTAGTAAGGGAAGAGGGAAAGATGTAAACGTAGGCAGCCTCATTCTGGGGTGTGCCTTCTGTTACTAAGCAGTTGTGCTAGCGGAGAGCAGAGACCATTGTAGGAGGAGGCACTTGAAAACACTATGTGATCTTACACAGGCCTTCAAGTTTCCCATAGAAATAAAACACTACACCTTTGGTTAACTGAGTTACCTTACACGCATCTCCAGGAAGCATGGCCTTTCTCAACTTCTATTTCGTATCTTGTCTAGGAATCCTCCTTTTCCCTACTGTCTTCATTTCCTAACCTAGGTCTTAGTAATGTAAGCTCAGCAACCTACTATCAGATTACTCAGGGACTTAGCCCACTCTTTTGCATGAGCTTCTAAGGACAGAAGTCAGTCCTGGGCATTAGAATCAAAACAAGCCCAACCCAGACACATCTGATTCTCATGCCAAAGCCAGCTAAGTTTCTAAAAACATTCACTTATGTTTGCATGTTTCTGTTTCCATCATCTCAGGGAATAGCCTACCTCCTGTTGCAGGTGTCCTGACCCTCAGCTGATTCATTCAGGGTGCTGGGATACACCTCTACCCATTGGTACCCACAACCTTAATCTTTAGAGTGCTACCCTAGCAGTTCAGTGTATAAGCCAGTCCAACAGACAAGGCAATATGAAGGGTTAGAAAGAGCAGAAGACACAGAGAAAAAGTAAGTTCAAATTCTAACTTGGCTACTTACTGGTTGTCTATTGGCCTCCTTGAGTTTCACTTTACTCCTTATGAAAATGTTAAAAATCTTGGGAACTTAATTGTTCCAGATCTGAATGCCAGATTTTTTTTTAACTGTGTATAAAAAAACTTTGAGTAGATTCATGAAGCAATTATAGATGCTCTAATGGGCTGGGAGGAATGGCTCAATTTAGGGATATTAAAAAGTTGGGCTAGAAAGAAGGAAGCCTCTAAGGCAAAGATTACATTTTGAATGGTTTGGTCAGGAGTGTCTCTTTAAACAATAGTGACTGTGCATTTAATAAGTAGCTTTAAAAGTTGCACATGTATGATAATTGCCACATCTAATCAAAATCAAGTCATCACTTTAGAATTAAGTGACTCACAGCAATGCCCCAGTATAGAAAATGTGGCCAAAGTTCTACATATTCCTTAAATTAAGATAGATAGATACATAAATATCCCATCTTCCTTCTACAACATATGCCTCTTTCTTACATATTTTATTCTTTTAGTGCTTATTTAATCGGTACCTACTATTCTGCCAGTACTATCAAGATAAATAATGGTGTCCAGCCATTGAGAAGTCGATAGTCTGGGCTATCAGTTGGCACAGTGTACCCCAGGACTGTGGAGGGAAATGATACAGTTATGTATAAAAGTGCCTTGGACATGCCTTGGAGGAAGGAGAGAAGGAGAAACACCTGGAAAAAGGAGTGGGCATTAAAAGAGCTTTACCAAGAAGGTGAACTTCTGCACACATTCTCAGATGATGAACAGAGGGGGGCAAGGTCTCAAAAGCAAATCATCCAATAGACTGGACACTTAACTAATCTGAGACCCTCCCAACCTCTGCTCAATCACATTGGTAAAACTTCTTTATCTTAATAGACTTAAAATCATATTTCCTGTTGTCCAGCATCACTTGAAATTAATCATAGGGATTCAAGTTCCCTAGTGTCTTAAGTCACTAGACACCTTAAGGTATAAATTACCTTTCTTATTAAAAAAAAAAATCTGATGAACCTCACTAGGCTATTATCAAAAGAAGTAAAAATTAGGAAAGTACTTTCTGAATCTTAATTTCTAATTACATGTTTTCAATTAAGAAAAAATATACTATGAACCCGGTGGATCACATGTTTAGACTTGCTGAGTCAGAACTTCCAAGGGAGGGACCTGGGAATAAATACACTGGGCCTGTGTGGGGACAGGGGGAGGGGGGCACTAAATACATTTAATGCTCATGCAGCTGATGAGCAAAACTGCATTTGGGCATGACTTTACTTAATATCCACTCCATGACGTCTTATGGGAAAAGCTTCCTGCAGAATTTAGAGGAAAAAAAAATTGTCCTCCCTAAAAACTGCTTCTTTTCTAAGATTTTTGTCGCATGGTCTATTTCTTTCATTTTCTTTTCATGTCTATCCAGAAACTCAAAGTGAAACTGATGACTCATTTCATCTCTGAGTTTAACCTGTGAGCATTCTCCCTTCATCCTTGTTGCTCATCCTTACCACATATATCTTGTATTTTCATTTTTGTTGTTGTTGCTTATTTCCTCAAATATGTATTATAGTTGATTTCATTATAAATCATCTCCCATTTTAAAGTGTGGAGGCATGCAAATGTTAAAGATTAGAAACTCTGTGTTTTTCTTAAATCTTAAACCCTCTATAGCTGGTAATTGTTTCCCTCTATCTGGCTTGTATTTCTAAGGACACACCCAACATGGCTCCAGAATAACCCAAGGGCAGCCAATCCTGCTTTTCCAGTTCTGCTTCACGAGTACGAGGCCCCAAAGCAGCTCCAAGCAAGTTCTCAGGATTCAGGACCTGGCTCAACCAAACACAGCTTACTCTGAACATCCTGATTTTGCCTTCTTGGCTCTAGAAGTCAGAGGACATGTGTCCTCTTAGGGGTCACATACCCTATTTAAATGAGATTTTTGTTGGTGGTGGTAGTAACTTTCCTGAGCATCCTTAAAGTTTTTAATGATGCAAAAAATATAAAATATATAAAAGTGATTATTGGCCAGAATAATCAAAGAATGGTTCAAAATAAGAAAGTCAAAGCCCAGATAAAGTAACAAGTCTAAAGTCACACAATCAGTAAATGACAAAAAAGGAATTTGAAACGGACTCCAAAGAACAAACTCTAACTCCTAAAAACATATGAAGTTCCAGAGTTAAAAGCTTCATCTATCCTTTTGCAAAGTCTTTCAAATACATCTGAGCCTATTCTCCTGGGCTAGGTAAACTAAAAACCAACATTTTTTTTTAATTAACTAGATTATTACTGTTCCAGATAGTCTTTATAATTCTCAAAGAATAGCATAGAGTGTCAGGGATGGAAGAGTCCTCGAATAGTCTAGTGCAGCTCTTATATTTGTTCACCACCTCATCACACAGAGGCAGCTCCCCAGTAGCCATTGCTGTCACTCTTGCCCACTAGGTCATAGAGAATCGAATGCCTGTAAAACTTGACCCAGTGGAGCCAGAAAGATTCTCCCAGAATTATTGATGTGGACAGTTAAGACCAGACTGAAATCATGGAGCTGATGATAATTACAGATCTAGAATATAGGATCTCTGTACTACTGCTAATGAGTTCTCACAAGCTGTCCTGAGACTGGCCCTTCCAAAGCACTCCGGCTCTGAAAGTGACTCCAGTGTTTCAATAAATCTTTTGTTTGTCTTGTTTCCTATTTTAATAGCCAGAATATGTTTGCATGCAACACAAAGAGCCTTTAATAATATAGGTAACTAAACAAAGAGTGAACACCTACAAAATACTGAAAATACACGTTCAAAATACTGAAAATACACTCTCGGCAATAAATTCAGACAAGCCACCTTCTGCATTTTCCAGAGACTGTGCCAATTTCTTCTTTTTTTCCAGCTTTACTGATATATAACTGACATATAACATAGTGTAAGTGTAAGGTACAAACGTGATGATTTGATATACATATATATTGCTAAATTATTATAAGCATAAGCTTAGTTAACACATCTATCACTTACATAGTTATCATTTTTTTTTTGGAGTGAAAATGTTTAAGATCTACTCTCTTAGCAACATGTAAGTACATGATACAGTATTAACTACAGTCACTATGCTGTACATCATATCCCCAGAATTTATTGTTCTTATAACTCGAAGTGTGTACCCTTCGACAACCTTCACCTATTTCTCCCACCACCTCCCTACTCTTGGCAACCACCAATCTACTCTCTATTGCTATGAGTTCCATTTTTTTAAGATTCCACATGTAAATGAGATCATACACTATTTGTCTTTCTCTGCCTGACTTATTTCAGTTAGCATAATGCTCTCAAGATTCATCCATATAGTTGCAAGTGGCAGGATTTTCTTTCTTTTAGGCTGAATAATATTCCACTGTGTGTGTATGTCTGTGTGTTACATTTCTTTATCCACTAATCCATCAAGACACTTAAATTGTTTCCATATCCAAGCTATTGTAAATAATGGCTGCAGTAAACATGGGAGTACCTATATTTCTTCAAGATAATGATTTCATTTCCTTTGGATATATACTCAAAAGTAAGATTGCCAGATGGTAGTTCTATCTGTAATTTTTTAAGGAACCTCCATACTGTTTTCCACAGTGGCTTTACCAGTTTACATTCCCACCAGCAGTGAACAAGCGTTCCCTTTTCTCCACATCCTTGTCAGTCCTTGTTATCTCTTATCTTTTGATAACAGCCATTCTAACAGGTGTGAGGGAATATTGTGATTTTGATTTGCATTTCCTTGATAAATAGTGATGTTGAGTACCTTTTCATATACCTGTTGGACATTTATGTATCTTCTTTAGAAAAATGTCTATTCAGGTTCTTTGCCCACTTTTGAATCAAATTACTTGTTTCATTTTTGCTATTGAGCTGTAGGAGTTCCTTATGTATTTTGGATATCAACCCCTTATCAGATACAGAATTTGCAAATGTTTTCTCCCATTTCACAATTTGCCTTTTTATTTTATTGATCATTTGGAGACTGTTAACTTCAAGTATCACATCCTCTTAAGCTAAATTACCCAAGATTTCTATTATAGTCATCATCTGACATGCAGACTGCTTTTCCACAACAAATGTGACCCAGAAATCCCTTTTCAGATTCTGGGTACTTACTTTGTGCCTCGGAAATATATTTCTTGTAGCTACAATAATCAGTTTACTGCCTTTTTTTTTTTTTTTTTTTTGAGAGGCATGTCCTATCAGAGTTTCTTTGTCTTTATATTCACTCATTTGGTATACAATTTGAAATCACTCTTCCATACTGGTAAAGAACAAAACAAAAATGAAACAGATGCCAAGTCAGTCTCAGATTGGATGCACTGCTGAGAAATACTTGTCCCAGATCTCCAGCAAAACACAGAGATTTTCAAAATTTCTCTATTTGCTTTACAATGTATGCTTGCTCCTTCTACCTTGTTACCTTCTCTTCCTACCCTCCAATAAGACCCCTCTCTGTAGCCAGCAAGCACCCTGTTTTTGAGGATCAAGAATCTCTTGCATCTGTATAATATTTTCCTTTATGTTCTCTTCATATATTTTTCTCACTGGGAACTCATATGCACAATACAATTGAAGTAAGATGGTCAGGCATTATTTCCTTCACATGACAGGTGAGGAAACTGAGGCTGGGGGAGGTTAGTCGACATTAGGCCTCAGATAGGATTGCTGGTAAAGGATGAGTGGAAACTCCAGCCAGGTTTGGCTAACCTGCAACACAGTGCTCCCTGTGACACCCTGATGGCACAATCCACAGTATCACTAACTCCATCCTCAATTCCAGGGTTCCTACCATGACATCACTGCTTGAGGGAATTTGCACCTTGCACTGTACAGAAGCGCTAAGCAGAAAAAGTACTTCTATTAAAATATAACTTGAATCCTATAAATTCCTTCTACTTTCCAACTTTCCATCTCATTCTGAGCAAAAGCGGTATTTTTAAATTTCCTGACAATGGTGCATCAGTTCTCACCGGAGCCACCTGCTTCTCACCTCTTCTCCTACTACTCATCCCACCACTCCACCCACTTGGGATCCTTCCCTTCCTTAAACACTACAGGCATATACTTTCCGCACAACCTTGCAATCACTCTTCCTTCTGCCTAAAGTACCCTTCCCAAGACAGCCACATGGCATGCCCATGCACTTCTTGAAGTTTTTTTTCTCAGAGATCACCTTCCCAGTGAGACCTTTTTGAGCACTTGACTTAAAATCAACTTTAAAAGTCACCCTTTGACCCACCATTTCTTATGAGCTTTGGCTGCTACATTTTTCTTCTCCACGTCACTCTCTTTTAACAGTGTTAAAACACTTTTCTATGTTTTGTTATTTTTTCTCTCTAGCCCCAAGAGAGTGTAAGCTCTGTAAGGCAGGAATTTTGCCTCTTGCGCTCAATGTTCCTGACACAATAGTGAGCAGTTAGAACAGTGTCTGGCAGATAGAAGCTGATCAATAAATATTTGCTGAGTTCTGTATTAAGTAAAAAAAAAACAAAAAAACAAAACTGAGAAAAGAGAACATCTACCTAAGAACAAGAAAATAAGGATGCAAAAATGAGTGTCTCATGGTTTTGGATTTCAAGTAGCTCACAATCTTGATATAGAAGATACAAGCACATAATTAACAAACCACATTCAGCATGGCATGATATAAAGGAGGCACAGACATGGCAGCATGAGAACCAGGACAAAGAGCCATTATTGCTCCCTTGAGAGATGTGGCAAGACTTTTCAGAGGTAGCGATATTTGAGCTATATCTTGATAGATGAGGAAGGATTTGGACACATGGAGAAAGAGCAGGAAGGGCAGAGTGGACACTTTAAATCAAAGCTCAGACTGTAATAATGCCTGTCATTCAAGGATGGCCCCTCAAAAGCTACCTAACATGGCAAAGAGACAGATATCATTGGGACATTTCCCATGCTTGGTCCTTCATCTGTGTTACCTCACTTAATCCTCACATCAAGTACAAAAATCAGACATTATTACTCCCATTTTAAAATAATGCACTCAAGGAATGTCTGGGTGGCTCAGTTGGTTGAGCGATCAACTCTTGATTTCCACTCAGGTCATGATCCGAGGATCGTGGGACCGAGACCTACATCGGGCTCCATATGAGAATCTCCTGCTTGATATTCTCTCTCTCTCTCTCTCTCTCTCTCTCTCTCTCTCTCAAACATAACATAACATAAAATTTAAAAACATAATAATAAAATAAAATAATGCATTTGAGAACCTGGAAGTTTATAGAACCCATTTAAACCACTCAGATTATTAATGCTGCAGTGTTTAAGAGAGAAGGAAACTGTCTAATATGGATTGACAAAATGTTTTCTTCAAAATTCCACTTCAAAAATTATAAAGTAGCATATGCTCACACCAATGGGAAAAATGAGGGGGACAGTAGAAAAATGTATATATTTTTAAAAGCTAACCATCTCCCACTCTAACACCATTATCCCTAAACCAGCCCTCCCAACAACTAATATTGACTCCATCTTCCTGTCCATTCAAACTTATCCAAATATAGATATAAATGTGTAGGGAAATCAGGGTGTGCACTTTACTCAGTAGTTTGCCTTTCTTATTAATGATATCTCATGGTATTTACTTTAGGTAAATAATACAAATCTTTAAGAATCTATTGAGGTGTGCTTGGCTGGCTCGGTTGGTGAAGCGTATGACTCTTGATCTCAGGGTTGTGAGTTGAAGCCCTATGTTGGGTGTAGAGACTACTTAAAAATAAAATCTTTAAAAAAATTCTGCTTGAGAGCTCATAATTTAAGATATCACAATTTCCCCATTGTTGGGGCATTTATAATTCATATTGCTTCTATTTTGGGGGGGTGTTTTTTAGAGGCTGCTGCAATAAACATCCTTATACATATAACCTTGTGCACTAATGTATTTATTTCTTCACAAAAGATTTACAAAAACTGAATGGCTAGATCAAAGGACATTTTTCAAATTTTTAAATATTGTAATAGATACTGTCATAACACCATCAAAATGTAGTAATTCTCTTACTGACCCAAACTGACACTATTGACAAAAATTAGTTTAGGTCTATAGCTCACAGTATATAAATAACTCCTCACAGCTTTATTGGGATACAATTGATATATAATTACTCCACATATTGAAAATATACAACTTGAAGTTTTGGCATATGTATATACCCACAAAACCATTCCTACAATCAAGGTAATGAACACACCTGTTAGCCCCAAAAGTTTTCTCTTGTCACTTATAATAATTCATTCTTCCCTCTCATCATCCCCTATTCTATCCACAGTCAGCTAATGATTTGCTTTTTGACACTACAGATTAGTTTGAATTTTCTAGAATTATAAGATAGACTTTGAAGTACTTATTTGAGAACCCTGTCTCATACACTGAGGACAATACTTGGCAGTCTCATATTCTTCATTGGCTTATGTGGGTGCTAAACTAACTTGCATGAGCCAAATCTACTGATATACCTCTAAGTCCAGGTAAAGTGGGAAGGAAATAAGGGAGATCTCTGGATTTTCATAACATCAGTACCTTCTTCTTACCAATGTGGATGAAGAATGTAGTGTTAGAACTTCAAGTTAGACTGATACTAGAAATCTAACTTGAGAGTAATAATGTCTCCTACCCTTTGTTTAAAATTCTATTATTCTTTAAAAATTCTATTTTTTCCTTTATTGTTCTTATCATAATTTATAATTATTTATTTACCATTTTTTACTTGCAAAGTTTCTGTGTCTTTCTTTACACTGCAAAAATCTCTGGGGGTGTGGGTCATGTTCATTTTGTTTATCACAGAATGCTCAACTTCTATCAAAGATACTGCAATCAATATTTAATTATCATTTGTTGAATTAAAGAAATATATATACATAGAACACAATGGCCAGTAACTATGCCTATGATTATTATTCATATTAGTCACATTAGGCATTATCATCATCTGATCAGGAAACAAATTCTTATTTGATAAGATACACACTGAGCTAGTAGCAGAGCAAAGGGAAAAAAAAAAGCATTAAAAAAAAAAATGCTCAAAATGAAGCCAGAAGAGCACAGAATGAAGGAGCATCAGGTAATTTTTGTCTATTTGTTTCTCCTGGTGAAAATTTTAATACAATCGAAGCTGCTGAAATTTCTTATTATATATCTTGAGCATATACGTACAAAAAAAAAAAAAAAAAAACAAAACTTCCTTGGTGTTGCTGACAACCTATGAGCGCCCCCTGCTGTTTTTAACTTGCTTAAAACCTGAGAGCTTTTCAACTGGGTCCTTTCTAAAATTATAAATACATACATACATACATACATAAAATTTTTAGAAAATGCAGCAAATAAATTTTACTGACTTATATGTTTGTATGAGCTAACTTAACTATGAAGGCCAGAAAAAAATATGGTTTTGCACCTCCTGACCCTCCAAAACATGGTAAAACGGAATGCATTGCTTTCTCAAGTAGAATGAGTATACCCTAGCCATTGTCTTGGGCCCCTAATCTCATCTTTGGGAATGGAACTTCTCTAGACTCAATCACTTCAGATCCCCACTACTGTTTCCAATGGGAATTTGTTACTAGCTTTCAAAATTTTAAACATCGTATAACTCTTGGCACTGCACTTCCAGTTTCAAGACTTTTGTGAAGCGATACAGACATGAATGCAAATAAATGGACGTTTACCATACTACTCATTATAATAAGAAATAAATATTACTAAAAATAATTTAAATATTTGCATAAATCAAAATTTAAGTATGATTCATTTATATGTGCTTTTTATTTCTTTATTTTTAATTTATTTTCCATGCACTAATCATCTTTTATTGAGGTTTTTTTTCTTTTAAATTTTTTAATGTTTATTTTTGAGAGAGAGAGAGAGAGAGAGAGAGAGAGAGAGAGAGAGAGAGAGAGAGAAACAGCCTGAGTGGGGGAGGGGCAGAAAGAGAGGGAGATACAGAATTGGAAGCAGGTTCCAGGCTCTGAGCTATCAGCACAGAGCCCCCTGCAGGGCTCAAACTCACCAATTTGGATATCATGACCTGAGCTGAAGTCAGATGCTTAACCGACTGAGCCACCCAGGTATCCCTAGTGGGTGTTCATTCTCAATTAAAGGATTCAGGGGGTTGTGCACCTGAATGGCTCACTCAGTTGAGTGTCTGATTTCGGCTCAGGTCAAGATCTCATGCATGGTTCCTGGGTTCAAGTCCCACATTGGGCTCTGTGCTGACAGCTCAGATCCTGGAGTCTGCTTCAGATTCTGTGTCTCCCTCTCTCGCTGCCCCTCCTCTGCTTGTGCTCTGTCTCTCTCTCTGTATCTCAAAAATAAATAAACGTTAAAAAATTTTTTTTAATTAAAAAAAAAAAAAAAAGGATTCAGGGGTGTGAGGCAAAGGTCCTGGTCAGGAATACAGAATGCATCCTAAACACTGGGCCCTCTTCAGTCAGTGGTACTTGTGTAGCCACTTGGGTTTGAGTTCCTTGTATGAAAGAAAGTAGTTGAAAAGCACATACGCTGTCAGCACCATAGAAATCCCAGGGATTCCTTCCTTTGAAACATTCCAGCCATGCCTTAGGAATGAAATCCCCCAACAGTATCCAGCTTGGCAGCTCTCCTAGTATGACATCCATCAACTTCTCCTTCACTGGTATGACAGACACCATCTTGGAATCCTGGGTGTCCATATATACTTATTTTTAAAAGTGCAGAAAACGTCTTGAAAAATCACATAAAGTTGTTAGTGGTTTCCTCTAATTTGGGAGATTTATGGACTAAAGGAATGAAAGTTACAGGTATACATACATATAATTATTTACATACATATAATTATTTACATAATTATATGATTATAGTTATATGTAATTTATATTAAATTTTATATAATATCTATTTCCACATTGTTTGTCTTCCCAATGTTTTTAATTATAGTTTTTTATTTTGACATTGGTACATACAAGAAACAAAACATTTCCATTACCACAAGGATCTCTCATAGCCCTTATATATCACATGCACTTCCCTCTTACTCCTACCCACTCCTAACCCCTAGAAATCTCTTATCAATTTGTAGAATTCTGTCATTTTGAGAATGCTATGTAAATGGAATTATACAGTATTTCAGTTTTTGGGTTGGCTTTTATTCACTTAGCATAATTCTCTAAAGATTCTTCCAGCTTGTGTAGATCAATTGTTTATTCTTTTTTATAGTACTCCATCCTATAGATGTATAACAGTTGGTTTAACCATTCATCCACTTAAGGGCAATGGGGTTATTTGCAGGTTTTGGTTACTACAAATAAAACTTCTATGAATGTTTGTAATAAGTTCTTGCATAAACATGTTTCATTTCTCCAGATAAATGCCCAGCAGTACAATTAGTGAGTCATATGGTGGATGTATGTTTAGTTTTTCAAGAAACTGTCAAATGATTTTCCCAGAGTAAGTTACACTATTTTGCATTCACACCAGCAATTATGAGTGATCCAATTTTTCTACAACCTCATCAGCATTTGGTGTTGTTACATTCATAGTAAGTTTATCAACAATTTCTGCCATAATGTTTATCATCAGTTTCTGCCTAGTTTCTCATGGTCTGTCCTTGGATTCCTTATTAATTCAATCCTCTTTTTGATAGACTCCCAGAAAAACCTCCACTCCCCAAAGATTGCCATATTAAATCTATTACTCAGTTTTCTCTATTTAGCAGATTGAATGAAAGCATAGAGAGTCATCCTTCTCAAATATGCCAAATGTACCAAGCTTGGAATGAGAGCAATGAATAGCTTAATAATATGAATGATGCAAGAGAACAAAAGGGTCACCCCAACCAGATAAAACCTAACAGAAAATCTACCCATTCAATAAACCAAGCCCAACACAGACTATATTCAGGCTCTGTGCTATGTGCTAAGGATTATCAACATAAATAAGTTTGAGTTCCCCTCCATTTGACTTCAGAATCTAGAAAGGACACTTAGAAATAAGTATGAAAATAAGACTGTTGAAATATGTGTTATGAATATATCTGCTGGTTTAGAATAGCATCTGATGTTTTTTTCAATCAGCAATGAAACACTATCAAAAAGTCTGAAGCAGTGGTCGGGGTGGGGAGAGGTAAGAAACCACCTTTTCTGCTGTGTGGCTAATGGATTGGAAGGGATCAGCTCTGGGAATACAGAGGACATTTGGGAGACTAACACAGTAGTATGGTGAGAAATGACAAGGTTTGGGGAAAATAAGTAACAGGAACAATAATGAAAAATGTATGTACAGATGTAGAAAAGTTTTATAATAAACAGAACTTTCTTAGAGATTAGAAAGTAAGGTTGAGAAAAAGGCATACTGACAATGATTCTCAACTTTCTGACTTAGGCAATCAGGAAAATAGTTGTACTATATACTGAGACAGGAAATTAGAATATGGTAGCATGTTTTGAGTGATAATGAGTTCAGGTGGAGGTGAATTCAGGTGAACATAAAAAAGGACTTCTGGTGGAAGTGTCTAATAGGTAACCATCTCTTTTCCTCAAAAGAGAGATATGGAATATAGCTATAGATTTTAGAGCTCCTAACATGGAAATTATATTGGCAGCTATGGGAATGCATGGGACTCTCAATGAAAGCCATACACAAAGTGAAAAGAGAAGAGGAATAAATATTCAGAGGAATCAGGATAATAATGGCTATTTAAAGAAACTGAAAATAATGGGCAGAGAGTAAGAAGAACACTGGTGGTGGAAGGAAAGATAATCCAACAGAGCAGAAAATTTCAAGTAGAATGAAGTATCTCAGGTGGCAGCTATTCTGAAGTGGCCAAGTAATGTGGTAAATGACATTATGTTTCCTAAATGAGTCAAGCATAGTCATGTGACTTGGTTTGGCCAATGAAACAGGACTATAAGTGATGTACATCACTTTCATGGGAAAGTTTTAAAAGCTAGCCTATGATTCACTGAGTTCTCTTTTTGCATATGACATGATGATCAGAAATGCTCAAGATAAAGATTATTCCACCAGTTCCTGGTCACAGAATTCACACAACATGAAGAGAACTCTAAGCAACTCAAGATGATCAAACAGTGTGAGAACAAATTAAAATGTTGTGGATATAAGCCTCTGAAATTTGGGATTATCTATTATTGTAGGTGAGCAATCTAGTCTATTCTTACAGACTTAGGTGAAACAAAAAAGGAAAACAGAAAGTTTCACAAAGTGCAACTATTTTAGTTGAAAAAAAAAAACACGGGGCTCAAAAAATAGCAGGAAATCAAGATAATCTTCATAGAGATGTCAGTTAACATTATGTTAATCAAGAACCAACCAGAAAACATAAATGACTTTAACATTTGGAACAGAGAGGCTATAATGCACAGAATTGATTCAATAGATGATAGAAGATCTAAACAGTCAAAGAGGTGATGGTGAGGCAACCTGGAATGGATAAAGCAGGAAGCCATTAGCAACTTCAGCTGAAGAGCAAAAAAAAAGAGGTGGTGTAACCACTGCCACTGGAGTCGCCTGGCAAAGGCTGGAACCAATGCAGACCTATCCAGCAGGACATGGAGTTTCAGATGTGATATTTCTGGGGACTTCTCCCAAGTAGAAGGGTGAGGAGGCTATACTCAGGCTTTTCCCACTTCCCACCTCCTATGTCCTGCCTGAACCCCCCAGGGTCAGAATGCAGCTCAAATGTCAGCTGACCTGGAAACCCGGGAACCGAGACAGGGAACCTGTAGGGGTTAGCATCACAGAGCCAAGCAGGGGAAGGGTGGGGAATGGATCTGAGGAAAAATAGTCCCAAGAATGGCACAACCTCAGGTCTGAAGGAAGAACAGAGCAGACATTCTTAACGGGAAGAAAGACATTACTGATTTTTCATTAAGGCATAAAAGTGCAGCAGCAAAGAGATTTAATTATCTTCTCAGTGATAGGGCTAGAGCACATGTCACAAAAGGAATAATGAAGGAAGGAAGGAAGGAAGGAAGGAAGGAAGGAAGGAAGGAAGGAAGGAAGGAAGGAAGGAAAAAATATTGACGAGACAAGACATGTAAGCAAAGGCCAGGTCATGAAGGGCCTGTAGGCCATGCTAAGGAGCTGGACATCCATTTTATAGGTTATTGTATATCACTACAATTATATCTTGAAAAGATAATTCTAGTATCATAATAGATGGTGGCATGGGGAAAAGGAAAGGACAGTTCAGAAACTAGTTGCCAAAGGATGATGCAGTGAAGGCCTAACTTGGTGGCAGGGTCTGTAAGACCTATGGAGTGGCCATAGTATAGCCACAAACTTAAGAGAAACTCCCACTCTGGTGATGTAGACTCTAAACCAGTGAAAGACAGTAGGCTTGTCAGACAATACTTTGAACACCCTTTTCATTTTATATTTAAAAATATATTTAGCCTGGGTGGCTCAGTTGGTTGAGTATTTGACTCTTGATATCAACTCAGGTCATGATTTCACGTTTTGTGAGATCAAGCCCCATGATTCTCTCTCTCCTTCTCTCTCTGCCCCTTCTGTGCTCATGCTTGCTCTCTCTCTCTCTCTCTCTCTCTCCCTTCCTCCCTCCCCCAAAATAAATAAATAAGCGTTATTTAAAAAGCTTCTTTAGAAACAAGGGCATAGGAACTTGAGGTGTCTGGAAACATCGTCGAAGAGCAGTTGAAGAAAATGAGAATGTTTAATTTAGACTCAAGCAAGACATATCATGTCTTCCTGAAAATGTAGGTTCTCTTGATAACAACAGGCTCTCTGGAGTTTATGACCCAAAAAATTATCTACTTAGGCCCTTCTGAATAGACAGACTCCAGAAATAAACATAGGACACAATGAAATCTATTCATTGCTTTATTCATTGTTTTCAGGGGTCACCAGATCTTAGGCTGGAATGAGTTCCAGCCCACAAGAAGGGGAGTACCTTCCCCTTCTCCTCCATCAGAGCTTAGTGCTGCCATCACACCAAATGCGACAGGGCCTCCTGAAAGGCAGAAGGACGAGAATAAAAATAAAGCAGCTTACATGTACTTAGCATGTTTCCAAAAATAGGCATCAACCTATTTAACCACCATTTTGCTGATGTGGAAATGGAAGCTCAGAGTGGTTAAGTTTCAACAAAGAATCCCTAAGCTGAGAAATGTAAAGTCACAACCAGAACACAGGTCTCTTTCATTCAAAAATTCCTTCTAGAAAAGTAGATGTTGCACCTTCCCTGAGATGCCTGGACACGCAAACTTTATATGAGTACAGTCAGTAAAAGGGAAATACATGTCCGGAGGTGAGAACAGAGTGGTTGGGAGAGAGGGGGGAGAGACAAATTAGCCCACAAGCTATAGTTACCAGAAGTTTCTTCACTGCCTCAGAGGCCTCTGGTCCCAGCTCATTCACACACTTTTTTAGCCCTTCTACAAGGTGCTCAACAGAAATGCCCAGAGTTTTCAGAACAAGCTTTAACGGATCCAAAAAGGGGAGAAGGTCGTCCACAGGTAAAGGTAAGGCATTGTTGACAGCTTGTGGCAAACCGTTGGCAAGGAAAGTGGTGGCTGCAGGGCAAAAGGAAAACCACGTGAAGCAGGCACATCTGATTCTTATCTGTTACTGCACTACCTTCCACTGTGTCCATCAATGGCTCCATTCCCGCCCCAATTGACTTCCCATGAAAACTTTTGCCTCAGGGCTTTTGCACCTGCTGTTCTGCCTCCTTAAGCTGTTCTTTCTCCAGATAGCTACGTGTTTCTCATCAAATATTACCTCCTCAGAAAGGTAGCTAAAATAGCATCACCCATCTCTAACTTCATTTTTTCTTACCATGACCTAAAATAGTAAATATTTGTTTATTTATTTCTTGCCTTCATCCTCTTACTAGTATGTAGGCTCCATGAGAACAAGGAGTATATGTTTTATTCACTTGTCTAAAACAGACCCTGGCATGTAGTATGCACTCAGTAGATACTGGTGGTTGACTGAATAGGTATATACTTTGCATGTGGCTATCTCCACAGCCCATGGCTTTGAGGCCAAAGAGTAGATTCCATAATGAATCTTTACTTGGGGATATGCATGTCCAGGGAGTCCAGGGAGTTTCAACTTCAACTTCCAACTAATTCAACTTCACACTGCAAACATAACTGAACTCCAACTCTTTAAGAGTTAGTGCAGATGCATAGTTGAATAAAACAATGCTATTCCACTCAGAGAACTTACACAGTCTAGTGGACAATAAAGATCTGTGTATGCCACAGTGAGGCATGTGCTGTGCTAACATTATGGATTAAGCTCAGCGGAAACATAAGAGAAGGGATGACTAATTCTAATGTGGTAGAGTGTTGGAGCAATCTTCCCAGAGAGATGTTGTTGGAGTCATGTCTTTAAGCAAATTCCAGGATCATAAGGTAAAGAAGGGGAGGTGCGTTATAAAAAGGAACAAAATTAACAAAAGCACTGAAATGTTAAGATGAAAGTGCATACACAGGCTGGTGAGCCTTTCAGAAGTGGCTGGAGTGCAGACTTCTAGTGAGGCATGCTGAGGTGGGGAAAGGAGGTAAGGCTGCAAAACTCAGGTGAGGTCAGATTTTTCAGAGCTTTGAATGCCATACTAATGAGTTTGAGATTTTTTTTCCCAAGGGCAATGGGGAGGTATCAAGGCTCCTTTATGGAACAATTGCATTTTGTATCTTTGGCTTTAGAAAGATAACTCTCACATAGGAATGCCTGGATGGCTCAGTCAGTTAAGCGTGCAACTCTTAGTGTTGGGTTCAGGTCACGATCTCACAGTTTGTGAGTTCAAGTCCCGTGTCGGACTCTGAGCTGACAGTGCAGAGCCTGCTTAGGATTCTCTCTGTCTTCCTCTCTCTGCCCCATCCCCTGCTTGCATGCACTCTCTCTCTAAAAGTAAATAAATAAAAACTTAAAAAAAAAAAAGAAAGATACCTTTCACATAGAAGATGAATAAGAAGGAAAATGTAGAGAATGATAATACATACAATATATATTTTTACAAAACACATGGTGCAGATATGTAAACCCACATATGCATGAGCACACAGATAAGAAAAAAAGACCCTGCCCTAGTTCATTTTTCTTAGGAGTCCTTTTCATTTCCCCATTCAAATCATACAAGAGGAGTCTACGCATCTACTTCCCTTCATCTTCTACCACCTATTTCCTTCCAAAGTTCTCCCCCGGAGGAGGGATATTTATTTCCTCCAACCACCTTTCAATTGCCACCTCTTTCTGTAGATATTTGACACTAGTCACTAAAGACAAACAAAGTAGCCAAGACTGGTTAAGTTACAAATTGATCCAAAATTTCAGTAAAAAGTACAAGCCAAAGTTGCCAATGTGGGTATGGCAGCATCCAGTTTCTCATGATTAATCTCCCTACTTATTTTTAAGGCTTTGGTGAATGTCTTCTCTGTATATACTTATATACTTCCAGGGGAAGACCCTCAAAGCCTCCTGTTCTTTGAATGAGCAATGGTTATCACAGTGCATTTTGCAGATGTCAATATACCTCCAAAAAGAATGGATCAGTTCCCATTCTCCTCCAAGAATCCAACTTCTATACCCCACCTAGAAATTGAACTGTTCGCCTCTTAGTCCTCTCACAGAGCTGTATGTCTATATGTCTCTGTGCATTAGTCTAGCATCGTAGTAACTTCTGTCTGGAGAAGACTTAGCTCCCCTGTCAGATTAAAAGAACCTTGTAAACAATCTTTGTGTCTGACTCATATCTGTATCTTCCCATGTTTATCCAAATGCCCAACAGGTTGTAGCCATTCGGCAACTATCTGTTAACTGTGTGAACAGATAAATGTAGAAATGTCTCAGGAGAAACAACCTGGCAAGTGACTACAAGTGACAGAAAAAAAAAAAAAATGAACTCCATACAGTTTCAAAAGAAAGAAGTTACAAAGTGAGATTCTGACTCAAGATTAATGAAGATAAGAAAACTAAGGGCACAATGTTCAACAATGTTGATATTTAGTGTGAGTTGGCTAACTTTTAAGTTTATTTATTTTGAGAGAGAGAGCATGAGTGAGAGAGGAGCAGAGAGAGGGAAAGAGAGACTCCCAAGCAGGCTCCCTGCTGTCAGCAAAGAGCCCAATGTGTGGCTCTATTTCTCGAACTGTGAGATCATGACCCTAGCCAAAACCAGGAGTTGGACACTTAACCAACTGAGCCACCCAGGTGCCCCTGGCTAACTTCTTCTGTAGGATTCATTCAGGATAGTATTTTTATTGGGTTATAGCTTGGTAGGCTGGGATGGGGGTAGGGGGTTGCTGTATCTGAAATCCCTTCTAACCTTTCTATTCCATGGTTCTAAAACTCCCTCCACCATATTCCCCTGGGAGCCTAGGTTTACTAGTTATGTTCCTATTAACAGAAAAGCAGAGGAATATATGTTCAGGCTACTTACCAGAGTAACTGCAGATGCTGAGGGTCACCAGCAAAAACACAGTTACCAGCTTCATGATAGGTTTTCTGCGATATTTACTTGGAGTTTAAAAATGAATTGCAAAGGGCAGTGAATGCACTGAGCTAGTGGCTCCACTCGCTGTGCAGTGTGACAGCTGCTTTTTGCACATGCACATATTTATATACCAGCCATGACCTAAATTTCAGTCACTACCACTTGACTCACCCCAAAGAAGAAGAGCATGAAGGTCATGTTTCCTCACTAAACAAATTGGAGGTTTTTCCGCTTTTCCTCATATTCCCATGAGAAACAAAGCTTTCACTTGAAGCATTCTCAAGGACCTCTCATAAAAGCCCTTCCTTGCCCAGAGATGCCAGCAGGAGCAGAGAGCTCTAAGAGTCCTTCTCTTGAAATAATATTGCAAAAAGGGGAAGTTTAATATTGAGATTAAATAAGGAGCGAATGTTCTGTTTTCCTCCAGCTTTCTATTCATTTAAAGTTGGCAGAGTCACATCACCTGACATGCTATCCAGCTGTGGAAGCAATCAGATGGTCCCATCAGCTGTGGTATATACAGACTCAGCTTCATTGCATCTAGTGCCATATCACTCTAGAATTTACCTCCACCCACCCCATCCCCACTCACACATCTACCATGGCAAGATCTCTTTTCTAGTATCTCCCAGTTATTTTGAGAATCCCTAGGGTGTGCCTTCTTTGTGCTATCACATAGAATAATAGGCTCAGGATCTAAAAATCAAAATGCTTTTGGGGCATCTGGGTGGCTCAGTCGGTTAAGTGCCCACCTCTTGATTTTGGCTCAGGTCATGATCTCATGGTTAATGGGATTGAGCCCTGGGTTGGGCTCTGGCTAACCACGTGGGATCTGCTTGGTATTTGCTCGCTCTCTCTCTCTCTCTCTCTCTGCCCCTCCCCTGCTTGCACATGCTCTCTTTCTCTCAAAATAAACTTAAAAAATGAATAAAATAAACAAAAATCAAAATGCCTTTGTAAAAACCTAGGATTCAATATTTACTCTCGGTATAATCTTGGATTAGACTTTTTAAAATCTATAGTATGGGTCTCCTCACCTACGATGGGGGTGTGTGTGACCCTGAGGCAAAAAATCATTGCAAGACCTTGTCTACATAAATAATTTAGGACACCAAAACATGCATTTCAGAACCATTCTGGCAATCCAATCTCACACAATCACACAAAGGAAATACTGGGCCAGCCACAGGAGCAATCTGCTTGCAAGGCCGCACCCCTAGAATCAGGACTTGACCACGGGGCTCCAGGACATCCCTATTTGTAAGCACGAGCCCTGGAATTCCTTTAGCATCTGGCGCTTCACATGCAAGAAAGAGGGTAAGAATGGACCTTGAAGGAGAAAAACAGGAATCAGGATGCAGGTAGATGCCAGTCCCAGGTCAAACAGCACTGCTGGCCTCAGTCATCCCCACCATGAAAGAAGGACACAGAACATTTTGAGGAAGATATGCCAAGGCATGAGCCCTAATGGTGCACCAGTCAGGAGTTGGAGCTCCAATTGAGGGTGTGGTATTGTCAGGAAAATTTAGTAAAATTGTGCAGAGAATGTAACTGTAGCAAATCAGGATTAGTACTTAATAAGTGTCATCTGTTATTCATTCTTGTAAGGTACTGCATTGTAACTGCCATTTGTTTATTTTTCTGCTACTTTATAAACTGCGTGAAGGAGATCATGAATTACCACCATGCTAATTCTCTCCTTCGACTTCTGCTGTGTCTGTCAGAGAATGCTTCCATTTCTCCTGGGTATTAAAACCTAGCCAGGTGTAATATGTGTATCACATATCAATGTGCAAAACCCTCAGAGGGCCAAGGCTGTGTGGCAAAGTAGAAGTGAGTTGATGCCATCAGTTACTTTTATGTTGAGGGGTGGCTGGCTGACTCAGTCAAGATCGAGAGCATGCAACTCTTGATCTTGAGTTGTGAGTTCAAACCCCATGTTGGGCATGCAGCCTACTTAAAATTAAAAAATAAATTAAATAAATAAATATTTTTATGTTGTGGTATCTTTATGGGATACTAATCAGCGATGCCCTCATCTTTGCTTGTCATTTTCCAGGTTCCTTTCAGATCCTTTCCCTGCACATCCCCTCCTCTGCTCTGTCCTAGAGGAAGCTGTGTTCTCCAAACTGTGGTTTCCAGACTTGCTTGCCAAATGTGTCTGGTTAGGTCTAGCTTATGGAAGGCACTGGTAGAGGATTCCAAGGGAGAGAATGGGAGAACCCAGGGTATTTCTCCCTTTCTTTGCTTCAGGAAATATCTTGACCAGTGACTCCATCTTCTTTGTGGCTCCAGCTCCTTCCAGTAAGGGCCTGTGCTTGTGGTCCCACCCAAGTCAGGCTGACACACCACTGTTCCAGCTTCTATGGCATGGCCCCAGCCCTCAGTCCAAGCTCCTCATTCTCCGACTCAGTCAAGGAGACAGGAGTCAGTAGTAGCTTCAAGCATTTTGTAAGATCAGGATTGTCTCACCTCCCTGCTTCTTGCTTTAACTGCACTTCTAGCACCTTGTAAATGATCTTCCAAGTTAAATTCTTCCTATTTGATCACCTGGTATGGTTTTGATTTTCTGGCTGGGATATAACTAATATAGCATTCTAAAATATTAGAGAGCTTTTGCTGAAAACAGATCTTTCAGTTTTTAAACAGTTTTTAAACAGAGGTGTTTGTCTCACAGGTATCAAGTGATAGATTCACAAAGGGCAAGACCAAGACTCCTCCAAGAGAAATAAAGCATCACACACACAAAGCTGCTTCTCCTTTCCAACCTCTAAGGCGTCTGATAGTGTCTTGAGCTTGTCTCCTGGCCCAACAGGGTGAGTTCTTCTCTAGGAAGGCCCGTGTGCTGGATTCTAATAGGCCTATCAAACAGCCTGCCAGACATGCAGTATTGGCTGAAACCTGGTAGTAGACATGGCTTGGACTAAAGGCTGGAACCTGCTCCATGCAAAACACACACACACACACACACACACACACATTCACAAACACCCACATTCTTACACATGCAAGAACACTCACCTGTGCCTGTGCACACATACACACACAACCATCAAGTACTACTGTTTTCACTCACTCATTCAACAAACGTTTGCTGATCATCAACTGTGTGTCAGGAATTAGAACTGGAGCAGTAAACCAGACAAGCAAATTTCTCGCCTTCCTGGAAGTGACAATATGATAAACAGAGAATGAACAAGTAAACAAAGAACAAATGATAAGAGGTAAGAAGCAAAGAGGATGCAGTGATAGGGAACAAGTAGACTGGGTTATAGTCAGAGTTGAAAAGAAACTTGGACTTGGCTACTTCCATGCTTCTTAAGTTCTGAGCCACTGCAGTCATCATGTTTTTTTTATTCCATATTTTTGATGCTTTGAGATCTTGGGGACTTGTCGACCTTGGAGGTATTGCCCTTCCCAGGGCTAGGTAATTCCTAGAGATAGCAAATAACACCTTTCATATCCAAACAAACCAACACAGAGCCCATCAGGCCAACTACCTCCTTTATGGAACTCTCATACTCTAGGCTACTACACCCCTGCCCTAATCACCCAAGGCCAGGTACCAGACAACTAGAGATAGTCCCTATACCCCAGAGCCAACAGAAATTATTCAAACTAGCCAATCCTTAACCCGCTTACCCATCTTATCCGTCCCTTCCCACAGAAACCGTAATAAAGGCTCTTGCCCCCTTTCCTCCCCCCAACCTTACCCCTTCACCCTCCTGACAGATCGGGTGCTTCCCTTGTGACCCCCCCCCTGTGATGTGGCCACAAGGATCTGAGTATAATGATCTATCTTTTTGATGGCAGTCATCTCCTGATCTGTTGGCCTGAAAAATAACAAAACCTATATTTTAAAACAGGAATCTAGGCTTTTCTTGTGCCTTTGTGATGCTACTGATACTGTCTTTCTTTGCAACATAATTATTTGAACTAATGTCTTCTTTCCCAGGACTAATTTGTAAACATCCTGATGGGGCTTGTCTTGTTCATGTCTGGATCCTAACACAAAGCCTTACACACTTGATAATATTATTAGGGACCACTAATCAGTGCCAGGCACTACACTTTGCAAAAACTATCTACTTCATCCTCATAAAATCCCTGACCATAAGGGCTTTTATCCCACTTCACAAATGAGAAGTCTGAAGCCAGAAGCAAGAATTGATTGCCAAGATTACTTAGATAATAAAAAATGCAACCATCATTGAAGTCCTTTCTTTTCTGATTTGTATTCCTTTACTTTTAGACACTTAACTAATATTCATTTCCATTAAGCATTTGTAAAATAGATTACCTCATGAAGATAAATAAAAAGGAAATGAGTGCCAGTGTTTCTAAATTAATTTTAGATGTGCTTTTTTTTTTGTTTTTAATGTTCATTTTTGAGAGACAGAGACAGAGCATGAGCAGGGGAGGGGCAGAGAGAGAGGGAGACAGAGAATCCAAAGCAGGCTCCAGGCTCTGAGCTGTCAGCACAGACCCAGATGCGTGGCTCGAACTCAAGAGCCACGAGATCAAGACCTAAGCTGAAGTTGGACACTCAACCAACTGAGCCACCCAGGCACCCCTGGATGTGCTTTTTGAACGAATTTTTTGTGGAGATAAAATTTTTACTCAGGAGTGGAAATTCATTAGCCATTCAACAGTGATTTACTGACCATGTTTGGTATTTTGGCTCTGTGGTAGATGCTGGGAATACAGCAGGAGCAAAAGCAGGAATCACTCTTGCCTCATTTAAATTATATTAAAGAAAACTGTTAGAATCAAATCAGTTTTTTTTTTCTTCTGTAAGAGGAATGGCAGTTATAAAGAAGCCAACTGAATTTAGATATGAGATACTGATCAGGAAAAAGAAAAGAATCAGCCTGAGATTTCATTCAACACTCCTCCTTCCAGCTGCAGAGGACACAGTCATTCACCAGGAAATCACACTGAAAGTGTGGAAGTAGAGCTTGTTATTTTCCTTCTTCTCCTTGCTATGACTGGATGGTCAAAAGTAGCCTAAACTGAAGGCTATCTAAGAAGGGGAAACAGTCTTAAAATATGTCTTTAAAAACACAACCACATAAAATAGAATTAGATGTCAGCCCAGCGGAGCCTGAGTGGCTCATTTGGTTAAGTGTCTGACTCTGAATTTCGGCTCAGGTTATGTGTTTTGTGGGATTGAGCCCCCACATCGCTTGGGATTCTCTTTCTCCCTCTCTTTCTCTCTCTGCCCCTTCCCTGCTCATGCTGCGCTCGCTCTCTCTCTCTCTCTCTCTCTCTCTCAAAATAAATAAACTTAAAAAAATGTCACAGCAGTATATCAACCTCATAAAGATTGGAGAAAAGCAAAAACTCTGTTCCTGGCTCCCTTCCATATTGACTGAATCCTATTCAATGAAAATCAGGCCATTGTCATTTGAGGCTTTTAGTCTCTTTCTAGACACTACAGGGAACCCCAAATGGAACGTGAGCTGAGGATGATGGAACACAGGAAATAATGGGTAAACCAAGACCAACTTGAAGCAAAATGTGAAGAGCATTGGAAGGGGTGACAAGTGATTGGTCTGGGGTTGATTTTTCAATGGATTTAAGTGTTACCTAAATGCAAAGACATGAATAAACAGAGAAAATAAGAAATAAAGCTACAATTTGCAATGTTTTATGTTAGAAAACAGAGATGATTACATGGGCTGAAAAGAAGGAAGTGTGGACAGCGTCTCACCTCTCCTTGTCTAGCAGTGTTTATTCACATTGTCTGACCGTGGCAGATTTCAAACAAAAGTTTAGTTTGCAATCAAACAATGAGTTGGGTCACATGAGTTAGATGAGAAGATATGGCTGTAAAAGGCTAAATTCTGATAGCCTGAATGAGACTAGTACTTGATCTAGCAAGATTTTTTTTTTGAAGTATAACTGACATACAACTTATGCTTAACTTCACATGTACAACATAATAATTCAGTATTTGTATATACTGCAAAATGATCGGCACAATAAGTGTGGTTAACATCTGTCACCATACATAGTTACAGAAATTTTTCTTGTGATGAAAAATTTTAAGATGTGCTCTCTTTAAATTTATATATGCAATACAGTATTATTAACTATAGTGGCCATGCTGTACATTACCTGTGCATGACTTATTTTATAGCTGGAAGTTTGTGCCTTTTGACCCCTTTCACCCATTTTACCCACCTCCACCCCCCACCTCTGGCAACCACCAATCTGTCAATCTGTCCTCTGTATCTATGAGCTTGTTGTTGTTGTTCTTTTAAAGATTACACGTATAATTGAGATCATACAGACTTTGTCTTTCTCTAAGTTACTTCATTGACCATACTGCCCTCATAGTCCATCCATGTTGTTGCAAATGGCAAGATTTCCTTTTTGTGGCTGAATAATATTCCATTATATATACACACTGTATTTTCTTTACCCATTCACCTATTGATGGGCACTTGATGTTGTTTTCATATCTTGGTTATTGTAAATAATGCTGCTATGAACATGGGGTTGTGTATATCTTTTTGAGTTAGTGTTTTCATTTTCTTCGAATCAATATCCTGAAGTGGAATTACTGGATCATATGGTGGTTTTATTTTCGATTTTTAAAGGAAACTCCATACTGTTTTACATAGTGGCTGCACCAATTTACATTCTCACCCACAGTACATGGGTGATCCCTTGTCTCCACATCCTCACCAACACTTCTTATTTCTTTTCTTTTTGATAGTAGCCATTCTAACAGGTGTGAGTGATATGTCGTTGTGTTTTGGATTTGCATTTCTCTGATGACTAATGATGTTAAGCATCTTTTCATGTACTTGTTGGTCATCTGTATCTTCTTTGGAAGAATGTCTAATCAAATCCTGTGCCCATTTTTAAATTGGATTGTTTGGGGATTTTGCTATTATGTTGTAGGACTCCTTTACATATTTTTTATATTAACCATTCAGTAGGTTGCCTCTTCGTTTTGTTGTTGGTTTCCTTTGCTGTACATAAGCTTTTGAGTTTGATGCAGTCACACTTGTTTATTTTTGCTTTCGTTGTTTATCTGGCAAGATCTGATCAATAGTGAGAGATATGAGTTCTTATACAGAAGGCAGTCTGGTCACAAGGTTTCTAAGCAGATTAGTATAAAGAGAGGCAGAAAGACCTTTCAGCAACGAGGACAACTCTGGGCTCAGATGAGCACATACTGCCAATCTATGGTATACTCCCACATTCACCGTTAATGTCACTATCTTTTTAGGGAACCAGGGGAGCATTTGCTACACTTAGTTTCCAGCAAAAATGTCAAACAGAGAGGAGGGGAGATCTTCACAGAGGGGAGATCTTCAATGTCCAGCACACATTCTCCACACCGTGATCTTATCCTAAGTTGGCTTTCAACTGCTCTACCCTGGCAACCTTGCAGAGATCCACTCAGGCAAAGGGTCCAACTGTAGCTTATGTGAGTCTTGGGAACACCTGTGATTCTCTTGGAACCTGAACCTGAGAGGACGGGAGGCCTGGACCAGCTACTGTGAGGTCATCTCCCCACCCCCCACCCTTCCACCTCCCCTGGAAGGCTGTCTTAAGACATTTCTCATTGCCTCCCAGGTTCTCTGAGACATGAGGCTTCCTGCCCTCCCCCTCTCAGAACAGAGCTGCAGAATGTAAAACCAAAACCTCTTTGCTGTAGTCTAGAATGGACACCTCAGCAAGAGGGTAGCCCACAACTCATGCTGCGGTCATCCAACCCCTTCTGGTCAGGTATCATCCTTTTCGCTGTATGGGACAAAGAAGACAGGGAGCTAACACTTTTGGTTTGTCCTTCTCTTTGCTGTTTGTGTGTTAAACCACCTAATCTAAAAGGGCCTCCTGTCTCTTTAGCAGGTCAATCAATCAGGCTTAGCTCTGCCTTGTCTTCAATGTGTGTTCCTGACACCTTTCCAATAAACAGACAAACAGCACGTTCACTATGTGGGTGTGACTCAGGAACATGAAAAGTTCATGGTGCACTGTGCCAAGTTATAGGGCTTCACTCAGCGTCTCAGCTATAAATCATTTCCCCCTTTCCAAACATTTACACTCTGACTCTATTGACCAGCGGTACAGTTTGCAGGGGCATTTTTACTAAGGTGAGTGAGCCCCTGGCAAGACTTGTACAAATGGGCACAGTTGATGATGTTTGCTCAACAATGTCTCCACCTTCTCCAAATCTTTCCATTGTTGTGAATGATCTTTTGTTCCCTGAATGCCCTTATTCTTCCTTTAGTGATCAAGAGCACAGGTCCTAGAGCCAGCCTGTTTGGATTCATGTCCTAGCTCCTCCACTGGGGGAGTTACATTATCTCTCTGGGCCTCAGTTTTATCAAGTTATAAAATAAAGCTAACAAAATGACTTCTTATAGGATTGTTAAAAGGCGTAATAAGTTAATGTATGCAAAATGCTTACAAAAATTAGTACCTCAGCATGGGCAATCATCATCATCATCATCATCATCACCAACCTCTCCTTCTCTTTTAGTTTTCCAGCTTCCTAACCATCACCTCCAACACAGCAGCCACCATGACCAACAACTTCATGAACCCTAGTCAATTATTTAATATTGAGTGATATTTGGGAAGTTTTATTTAAAATTTTCTCTTTAAGGAATTCCATATTTCTTTAGCTTGCTATTAAGAATAGAAGGAGGGAAATGGAAAATCACTGTATCCACTAACCAAATAAGACAGGATGTTTTGGTGTACAGTTTTAAATAAGAGACAATTTCATAGCTATAGAAAAGATTTGAGTACCAGTACAAAAATTTTTTTCAGGATCATTTGAGAGTAAATTGCCGATCTGATGTTCTATGACTTACAAATATTAGTGCATACAAGCAAAGACATTCTCCAACATGCCCATAATCAGGAACTTAACATTCATGCATTGCTACCATCTAAGACTTAGACGCAATTCAGATTTCATCAACTGTCTGAATAACGTCTTTTACAGCAAAGGATCCGGTTCAGAATCACGTGTTACACTCAGTTAACAGGTCTTTTAGTCATCTTTGGTCCGGAAGACTTCCTCAGTCTCTCCTTGACTTTCATGACCTTGACATTTTTGAAGATTACAGGCCAACTTTTTTGTAGAATGTTGCTCAATTTGGGCTTGCCTAACATTTCCTCATGGCTAGCTTCAGGTTATAAAAGAAGCCAGGCGGAGTTCCCACTGGATACCATCAGTTGGCACAAGGTTTGTTCCCTTACTGATTTATGTTGTTCATCTCAATCTCTTGATTAAGGTGAAATCTGCCAGATTTCCCAACTATACTTTTTTCTTGTTGTAATTAACAAGTGTTTTTGTGGGAAGGTACTTTGAAACTATGCAAATATACCATTCCTAATACAATTTTCAATTTATCGTTTAAATATCAAAACTATGTTAAATGGATTATAATTCATTACTATTTTTTAAAATTTTTTTTCATGTTTTATTTTTGAGAGAGAGAAAGACAGAGTGCGAATGGGGGGAGGGGCAGAGAGAGACAGAGACACAGAATCCGAAGCAGGCTCCAGGCTCTGAGCTGTCAGCACAGAGCCCGACGTGGGTCTCGATCTCCCAAACTGTGAGATCATGACCTAAGCCAAAGTCAGATGCTTAACCGACTGAGCCACCCAAGTGTCCCTCATTACTAATTTTTTTAAATGTTTATTTATTTATTTTTGAGAGTGAGAGAGAGAGAGAGAGGGTGTTTGTGCATGGGTGGGTGGGGAGGGTCAGAGAGCGAGGGAGAGAGAGAGAATCCCAAGCAGGCTCCACACCATCAGCTCAGAGCCTGACACAGGGCTAGAACCCACCAACTGTGAGATCATGACCTGAGCCTAAACCAAGAGTCAGATGATTAACCAACTGAGTCACTCAGGTGCCCTAATTACTATAATATTTTATTTGATAACCAAATTGTCCCAAATTTTGAGCCCCTTCGAGTTGGCCTCTTTGCCTTGGGGTGTGTCCCCAAGATTTTCTGTGCACTGCCTTACTTTCTGGTACTGCCAGATGTTCTAGTCTTATCATCAAAAGCCTCTGCCCCCAGCCCTGAATAAACCCCTTCCCTAAGGAATGACCCTTAGTCCTTAGTATAAGAGTAATATTGTGGGATCATCCATGTACTAGGTTGCTCATTTCAACTGGGATGTCAAAGATTTGTTCTTACTCTGTGTTTATGACTCAGTTTACTAGATCCATCCATTTGTTGGAATAGAAAGAACTGGCATGGGTCAGAGAAGTTTTAATCAAGCCCAGTCTCTCTCATTTAATTCCTGTGGCAAATCATTTCACCTTTCTGAATCTCAGCTTATTAATCTATAAAGAAGGGTCACCAATGGGGCACCTGGGTGGCTCAGTCAGTTAGGTGTCCGACTTCGGCTCTGGTCGTGATCTTGCGGTTCGTGGGTCTGAGCCCTACATCGGGCTTTGTGCTGAAAGCTCAGAGCCTGGAGCCTGCTTCAGATTCTGTGTCCCCCTCTCTCTCTGCCCCACCCCTGCTTCTGCTCTGTC
Organism: Panthera leo; assembly: GCF_018350215.1. NCBI lineage: Eukaryota > Metazoa > Chordata > Mammalia > Carnivora > Felidae > Panthera > Panthera leo. Next base: position 123,060,708 of record NC_056679.1, on the reverse strand, counting down.
TCTCTCTGTCTTTCAAAAATGAATAAACATTAAAAAAAAATTCTTTTTAAAAGGGTCACTAATGCTTACCATATAGGGTTGTTTGGATTAATTTAGATGGTATATGTTCAGGCCCTTGGTTCACAGTTAGGTATTACAATAATAAAAATCGTATCATTCATTCCATCTAGTCTAGAAGAAGAATTCAGGTTCTGTCAATTGAGCATCTGACTGTTGATTTCAGCTTGAGTCAGGATCCCAGGGTCGTGGAATCAAGGCCAGCATTGGACTCTGCACTGAGCATGAAGCCTGCTTGGGTTTCTCACTCTCTCTCCCTCTGCCTGTCTTCCCTTTTGCGCACACACACACACACACACACACTCTCCCTCTCACTTTCTCTAATTCTCTCAAATGAAAAAAAAAAAAAAAAAGAAAAAGAATTCAGGACTCAGTTCTTGATTGCCAGAATAGGGAACTGAGAAATAAGACATCAGTTCAATAGTCTTTCTTTTTAAGTCAACAGGAGCAAAAGGTGTTCCGGATCTCCTAATCATTTTAAACTCCGCAGGTTATGAAAACATAGATATAAACATCTACTAGAATTAAACAAATGTGATCAAAATTAAAGAAGAAAAAAGCTCATTTTATTGATGGTTGTTATTCACAGGCAACATATTTAAATCTGAATTCAACACTTTGAAGCCATTTGCAAAATCTTAGCAGTTATTTCAGGCAGCACAACAAATTACTCCAAAACGTAGTGGCTTGAAACAATCCTAATTTATTATTTCTCATGATTCTTGGAAATGACTCTGTTCTTCTGCTTTATTGACGTTTATTGGGACATGGGGTGGTGGGTATGCAAACCCTGGCATTTGTGGTTGGTTTTGCCTAGGAGATCAGCAAGAGCTGTCCACAAGAAGTCTCAGTTGTCCATAAGTTCAAGAATGTGCATTCCAGGGGCGCCTGGTGGCTCAGTCAGTTAAACGTCTGACTTCGTTTCAGGTCATGATCTCATGGTTCGTGAGTTTGAGCACTGCGTCAGGCTCTGTGCTGACAGCTTGGAGCCTGGAGCCTGGAGCCTGGAGCCTGGAGCCTGTTTTGGATTCTGTGTCTCCATCTCTCTCTTCCCCTCCCCTACTCTCTCTCTCTCTCTCAAATAAATAAACATTAAAAAAATTGTTTTTAAAAAGTGCATCCCAAAACATGAAATTTGAAACTGTAGATGTCTTAATGTCTTAGCCTCAACAAATACACAGCATCTCTTATGCTACATTTCATGTTTATAATCAAGCCACAGGATGAGTCTACATCTGAGGAGAGAGGAAATAGACTCTATTTGGTGGAAGTTATTACAAAAAATACGTGCCCATATTTAATCCACAATAAACCCATAATAAGAAGGGTGTCAAAGGCTTTCAAAGGATCATATGAGAGACAGTTCATGAATATTGGAACATCAGCCTTGAGATAAGATGAATCGAGGAGACCTTACAATATTATTCAAATACTTGGAGGGTTATCATACTGAAAGAATAGGCTTGGATAGACAATAAAATTTTAAGAGTTCTTTTGAAATGCATTCTTTACAAGAATGTACAGTTTAGTGATTCAGTACTGAAACCAACAAACAGTGGTTGGCTAATGACTGTAGAAAAGTTCATATATTAGGTGACAAGATGGATTACATCACCTTCATTACTTTTCCCAATTCTATGATCGCGATTCCAACAGCTTCCTTAACCTGAAGCTTAATTCAAGAAGAAACCCTTTAGAAATTAGTGAAGCTTTGGGGCACCAGGGTGGCTCAGTCAGTTGAGCCTATGACTTTGGTTCAGTTCATGATCTCATGGGTCATGAGTTCGATCCCCATGTTGGGCTCGCTGCTGTCAGTGCAGAGCCTGCTTTGGATCCTCTGTCTCCCTCTCTTTCTGCCTCTCCCCCACTCATGCTCTCTATATCAAAAATAAATAAAACATAAAAAAAAAATTAGGCTTCTCACCTGCCATTTCTAGGACTCTGCCACAAACAGAATTCCTCAGCGCAATAAATGCTGATGCACAAATGACTTTTTCCTCTGGGTCCCAATATTTTTAAGATTTTCGATACAAGATAAATGAAGATATAATAATTTAAGTCAAAAGCAAAGCCAGTTTGAAAGCTCAGCACCAACTTAAATACTTAAAATATTTCTCTTTTGAAATATTTAAAATAGTTTGTACTGTCTTACCAGTACTTTAAAGAGTGACACTATCATGGGTCCTGAGAGCTGGGGACCTTCAGGTTGACAAGCTGAATGAGATTAGGTCCGACATGTTTCCCTGGTCTGGAAGTCCCATAACTACATTTTATTTCTTCCAGGGCAGAATGAAAGGAAATACTATGGGAAACCATGGGGTTTGTGAAATTTTCTAGGAATCATTTTTAAAATGGTTCACCAGTGCCCTCTTGTGGCCAGGTCAGAGATGGCGCTACGCTTGGTCTACAAAACAAAGCAAAGCAAGCAACAGACAATAGCTTAGTGAATATCTTTGTGCTAGGCAGGCCTGCTGGAGGAAAATAAGCAATTGCTAAGTTAAACAAGGGAAGGAAGGGCTTGTTGGTTTTGTGTTTTGTTCTACTTCTCACATGATAAGCCAGCTAAAAGAAAAACTGTCTCAAATGTAGGAGAAGGTGTGGAAACCATTACAATGGGTTTGGGTGTGTATGTGGGTGTGTGTATCTGGGGGAGAGGGTGTGCATGGAGTGATGGCAGAGTAATCAAATTGACTAAGGTACCTGGAAGCCCTGGAAGCCTCTAATCCTGAGATTTTTACGGCATCCCTAAGTACTTAGCAGTGTAGAGGGAGGCCTTCAAGATCTGTCCTGCCAGAACCTTGATAAACAACAGACTTCTGGCTGAACACAGGCTGCATAGACATTAAGTCCTCTCGGCATTCCTTAGCATGGATGCCAGATCCAGGGTTTCCAAGACATTATCATCAACAATAGCAGAAAGCATTCAGAAGGGATAGAGCTGTTTTTGGTTCCAGGGTAAGAATCTTAAGTTGACACTCTGTCCTAACAAGTAAAAAGCTGAAAAATCAAACAACTCTTCTCAGATCCGTAAGACAAACTGATGCTGCAAGACTGGAGAGACAACCAGGAAATTACAGGGAATCACGGCTTACCAGGGCAGAGACTAGTGAGTGGAAACTGCCATGGGAACCAGTGCCAGGGCAGGAAAACCTGAGCTGTAACTGATGAACAGCTGGAAGCTCAGTGTGGACATTCTGAGTGTTAAGAACTCCAGGGGACCCCATAATATTTTAATATTCACTTCCAGGTGTTTGACAAGATTGCCATAGTAGGTATCAGAAAAATCCCGGGGTGCCTGGGTGGCTTAGTTGAGCATTGGACTCTTGATTTCAGCTCAAGTCATGATCCCAGGATTGTGGGATACAGCCCCACATTGGACTCTGCGCTGACTGTAGAACCTGCATGAGATTCTCTCTCTTCCCCACCCTTGTTCTCCATCTGTCTTTCTCTATAAAATAATAAAATTTAAAACTTAAAAAAAAAAAAATCCCTTGAGCTTCCAGCAGAGGAAAGGAGAAAAGGGACCATTTTAAACTAAGCCAAGCATTCTGTTCTTAACAAGGTATGACCTTAGGGGAAACTGTTTAACCAGAGCCTAACCAGCCTATTATCCCAACCTAACTGATGTGGGTGGGGAAGAGAAATACCCAACTATAGGCCACCCTAGCCATGCTGTGCCCTCTAGATGGGGAGAACAAAAACTAAGAAACACTTGTGAAGTTCATAGTCCAGAGGCATAGGCTCACTAGGACTGAGACCTGATCGTAGGGCAAGGAACACTTTCCCTTCCTGACACTTCATCACCACATTACTAAAGTCCTATTTACAACAGTTCCTTTGACCCAGTACATCATATTCAGGTATTTAAAAAATTATAAGGCATCCAAAGGCAAAAAACACAATATGAAGAGATGGCAAAAGTATCAGAACCAGACATGGCAGGGATGTTGGAATTATCAGACCAGGAATTTAAAACAGGTATGAATAATATGCTCAGGGCTCTAAGAGATAACGTAGACCGCAAGCAAGAAGGGCAATGCAAGCAGAGAGATGGAAATCCTAAGACAGAACCAAAAAGAAATGCTAGAGATAAAAACAAACAAACAAACAAACAAACAAACAAAAACACACTGTAACAGAAATGAAGAATGCTTTTGATGGGCTTATGATTAGACTGGACATAGCTTAGGAAAGGCATTCTGAACTAATGGATATATTACGACAATCTCTGAACACTGAAAGGAAAGAGAGCTAAAATTGAAAAAAAAAACAAAAACCAGAATATCCAAGGACTTTGGAACAACTACAAAAGGTATAATGAACATGTAATAGGGTAACAAAAGGAGAGGAAAGAGAATGGAACAGAAGAAATATTTGAAACAATGATTGTGAATGTCCCCAAATTAATGTCAGACACCAAACAACAGATCTGGAAAGGTCAGACGACACCAAGCAGGATGAAGGCCAAAAAACCCTACACCTAGGTGTAATATTCTCCAATTAAAGAAAACCAAGGGTAAAGAAAAAATCCTGAAAGAAGCCAGGGTTCAGTGGAGGAAACCCACCTTACCTATAGAGAAACAAAGATAAAAATTACACCTGACTCCACCTCAGAAAATCACGCAGGCAAGGAGAGGAGAGAAATATTTAAAGTGTTCAGAGAAAAATTCCACCAACCTAGAAGTCTGTACCATGGGAAATTATCCTACACGAATGGAAGAAAAATAAAGACTTTTTTCAGATAAACAAAAACTGGGAAAATCTGTTGCCAGTAGACCTGCCTTATAAAAAGTGTTTTCAAATAGTACTTTAGAGAGAAGGAACATAATATAGGTCAGAAAATTGGATCTACGTAAAGTAAGGAAGAGTACCAGAGAAGGAATAAGTGGAGGTAAAATAAAAACTTTTATTATTTTTAAATGTTTAAAAAATTGTTTTAATGTTTATTTTTGAGAGGGAGAGAGAGAATGTGCACAAGCAGGGGAGGCGCAGAGAGAGAGGTGGACAGAGGATCTGAAGCAGGCTCTGCACTGACAGCAGAGAGCCAGATGTGGGGGATCTGAACTCACAAACCATGAAATCACGACCTGAGCTGAAATCAAAGTTGGACACTTAACCAACTGAGCCACCCAAGTGCCCCTTATTATTTTTAATCTTAGTTATCTAACAAATAACAGTTAAAAATAATAAGAGCCACCATGTACTTGATTATGCATACTTATGTATAATATATAATATATATTATATTATACATACTTATATATAATATATAAAATATAAATATAATATAAATATAATATATAATTATAAAATATAAATAGAATATGTAATTATATATAATTATACAATTTTATATATAATATATAAAATATAACTATAAATATATCATATACTTATATGCTTATATATGAGTGGAATGAAGTACAGCAATGATACAAGGAACAGAAAGGAGGAATTAGGATCATTTTACTATTTTAAGGTATTCATACTACCCATGAAGTGGCATAGTGTCATTTGAAAGTGAACTTAGTCTTATATGTATGTTGCAAACTTTAGGATGACCGCTAAAAAAAGCTAAAAAGTATAACAGATATGCTAAGATATGAGAGAAAATGGAATCAAATAAAACGTTCAGTTAAAACCCCAAAAGGCAAGAAAAGAGTGGAATACAAAAATAGGAACAAAGAAGAAGACCAACCAATAGAAAATAGTAATGAACATGGTAGTTTTTTTTTAAAGTTTATTTATTTTTGAGGGAGAAAGAGAGAGGGGCAGAGGGAGAGGGAGAGAGGGAATCCCAAGCAGGCTCCATGCTATCAGTGCAAAACCCAACATGGGGCTCAATCTCACAAACCGTGAGATCATGACCTAAACCAAAATCAAGAGTCAGACACTTAACCGAATGAACCACCCAGTGTCCCAAACATGGTAGATATTAATCTAATTATATCAATAATCACTTTCATGTCAGTGGTCTGGAAGTAGAAAAATACACCATGTTAATAGTAACCAAAGTAAGTAGCTTTATCAATTTCAAAAAGAACTGACTTCAAAGCAAGAAAAGTTTTAAAGAATAAAGAGTATTACACAATGATTAACGGGTCAATTCAAAGTAACGCAACTTATTTCATTCCTCACCTCTATCTGCTAGGAAAATTTATATCTGTTAGTTGATTAAAATTCACATGCAGGGAGCCTGAGTGGCTCAGTCGGTTAAGCGTCCAACTTCGTCTCGGGTCATGATCTCATGGTTTGTGAGTTCGAGCTCCACAACAGGTTCTGTGCTGACAGCTCAGAGCCTAGAGCCTGCTTTGGATTCTGTGTTTCCTTCTCTCTCTGCCCCTCCCTGGCTTGTGCTCCGTCTCTCAAAAATAAATAAATGTTAAAAAAATTTTTTTTTTCTTAAAATTCACATCTAATTTTCACAAACCTACCTCACTGCATTCAAACTATTAATCTGTAAGGAGACACCAGGTCTATTTTTCAAATGAGAACACTATGGTTAGTTGCCATTGTAAAGATCATAATATTATTCATTCAATTTAGTTTAATCAGAGCCTAGTTCCATGTAGTAAGAGCACTAACGAAACACATAGAAAGGACTCTAAACCCATGTGTGGGAAGTTGGGGGTAAGTGAAAGATGGCTTCCCAGAAGAAGTGAAATCCAAACTGAGATGCAAGTGAACTGGTTCCTAAGCAAGGTGCAAATCATAAATGATCAGTGATGCATTTTACCATAACTGCAAAAAGGGGTCAATAAAAACGTTTAATCAAGAGAGTTACATGATCATTCTGCTTCCAAGGAAAGAACAGATCAGAGGATTAAAAGCTGGCAGGAGAGAAATAGCTGATTCTAGAGCTGAGCCAGGGGAAATACAAAATGACTCACAAGCATCTTAGAGCACCTGAAATTAAGGAACTCATCAAAAAACAAAAAAAAAAATAAAAATAAGAGCATGCCACATGGCTATTGGGGCTCAAATCACTCTCCCTGGAAAAAGCTGGAACAATTTGACAAAAAAATAAAATAAAATGTAGTATTGAATTATAGCCAAAATAAACAATAAATATCCATGAGACTTTGTGTGTGTGTGTGTATGTATTTGTACATACAAATTTGTATTTATATATTTATATATGTGTATTTCTATATTTGTATTTATATATTTATTTATATTTGTATTTATATATATATAAATATATTTGTATTTATATATTTATATTTACATATATATTTGTATTTGTATTTATATATATTATGTATTTATATATATATATATATATATATATATATATATGTTATTGGATACATGAATAAATAAATACAGGAAAACAGATCATTCTTACTTATAGAGGAATTCGTAACAATTTACATAGTTTCTTGTAGGGAATAGCTTAGGAATTCCCTGAACCTGCACTGATGGGTTAACAAGGCATAAAGAATTAGAAAGCCATAGGATGAATACACCCAGATTTGGGCAAACAAGATTAGGTAAATGGGGCAAAGGTCCCCAGTATAGGACAAAGGTAAAGGACAACAACAGAAAGCTGCTTTCACAGGAAAAGAAGGACCAAATTAGGTAAAAGGTAAATAGGGCTACAGACCCCAGTGGGGCAAAGTTGCCCAGAGCAGAGCTAATTAGCAAAAGAAAGATGCCTTGTTGACCCTGAGGTAGCTTGCTCTTTCTTGTCCCCTAGGCCAGTTTAGGTAAACAGAGGTGGGGCCTCATATTTGCTGCCAACAACCTTCCACCCAACACCAGAATCTTGTTTTATATTGACCCAAACCCCTAACACTGCATTATCTCCAAAACCCCCTCTTCCTCAAGCCCATGAGTTAATGTTCACAGTTTCACTGTCTCTCTATGCACACCCATCGCACTTGTAGGCCTTCCGATCCTAATAAAAATGGAGCAAGGACCCTTACTCAGGAGTCTTGTCTTCTCCCGGACATTAGCCTCTCTCACATTTTCAATCTTGCAACATGCTTTCTTGGTGGACAAGAGAGAACTCCAAACCCAGAGTCTACGACAAATTATTCACTCTCAAGGAGACAGAGATAAACTTCCTTTCTTCCCAACGTGGGCCACATTTACTGACTTTGTTCCAAATAACAGACTATGAAAAGAGGTAAAAGATAACTCTACAGTTGAAGAAAGTGGCAAGCACTACCTGAACCAATAAACACATTTAACACCAATATGGCAAGTCATGTCAATAGCATGCACTCATGGTATATGGCGAGAAGGGTTTCTCCTTTCTGTGATGCTCTCCCCCCCAAAATCCTTAGCTCCAGTCTAACCATGAGAAGATACTGAAAAAAAAAAAAATTGAGGGATATCCTGGCTAGTGTTCCACAAAACTTGTCCAAGAATAAGCAAAGTATATTAATAAAGAATATCTGAGAAACTGTCATGGACCAGAGGAGAGTAAGGAAGCATTTCATACTTAACAATACTAAAGTTAATACAGTACCTTGGATTAGATCCTAGGAGAGGAAAAGAACATTAGTGGAAAAAGTAGGGAAATCTGAAAACGCTCTGAGGTTTAGTTAATGGTAATGTGTCAATGTTGCTTCCTTAGTTATGACAAATGTACCAAGGTAATATAAAATGTTAATGGGGAAAACTGGGTTTTGTACAAATTAGTATTTCTATAAATCTAAAACTATCCCCAAATAAAAAGTTTGCTTAAAAAATCGAAAGATGTAGGGGCACCTGGGTGGCTCAGTCGGTTTAGTGTCCGACTTCGGCTCTGGTCATGATCTGGCAGTTCGTGGGCTTGAGCCCTGCATCAGGCTCTGTGCTGACAGCTCAGAGCCTGGACCCTGCTTCGGATTCTGTGTCTCCTTCTCTCTCTGTTCCTCCCCTGCTCATGCTCTCTCAAAAATAAATAAAAATTAAAGAAAAAAAATAAAATAAAATAAAAATAAAAAATAAATAAATAAAGATGAAAAAAATGTTAAAAAAAATAGAAAGATGTAGTGAGAGCAGTTAAAAAATTGTTTCAAGAAGTAAATAATGGTCTGAATCAGGGAAGTAGAGAGACACTATATGAGAAGAGAACAAAGTCAACATATTGAAAGTAGACTCAACATGATATAGTGACTGTGGTAGGAGACAAAGGAAACTGGTGAGGTATAGAGAGGGGACAGAGAATACATGGTTGGTGAATGGCCAAACCAACTCATAAATCCAGGTCCTCTGCTTCTTTATGACCTTTAGAGGCACAGTATAGCACATAGGACAGCCCATCTGAAAGAATATAGGGAAGTAATTTTGACATGAGGCAGACTGGTGGAATAGGAAGAGAAATAGGATGTGGATAAAAGATGAACTAAGAAAACTGGTGGTTGGTTAGATCTAGGGCCATGGAAAAGTAGCAACCAAAGATGGCTTTAAGCTTAAGATCTGAAATTAGGATGATGCTCTAGAGAGAACAGAAGTCTGGAAAAGGAGGGTTGACCAAGAGATAATTCAGATTTCTCTTATAAATTATGTTTGAAATGATTTCAGGGCATCAGTGGAAATGCCCCATGATACAGTAAAACCAGGTAGAGTCTGGTGACATATACTACTGTGTATCTAGAGATGTGAGAAAAACTAACAAAAGGTCATTAGAATTGGCAAGAATGAATTCATTAATAAAATGTGAGAGGTTAGTTTAAGAGCAGTAGGGCCAGAAATCAGAGTCCATTCCAATTCTTTTAATTTTCTTGACATCCTCTTCCTCTTGCTATGGTTGTTCCATACCCATCCTATTTCCTTATTTGAAATGTGGTTAGTTAAATAGTGACCTTTTGTGCCCAAATATAGACTTTTACCTCTAGCTATAAACTTTTCTTTTGTTTCAGTATGTCACAAAAACATTTTATTTTCTTTCAGTAAACATTTACATACGTCAACTGGAAGGCTTCCTTCTCTCCTGTTCAAGCTTATAATCAATCATTCTTAGAGAGGAATCAGTGCCAGTCTGGGAGAAGGCAAAGCTGCTGGAAAGCGAGACTCAAGGCTGTATCAACAACGAAGCAAGGATGGGAAGTGTTCACAAGTGTTCTGGCTCTAATGGAGTTGGTCTCCAACAATGATGGCTTACCCCATTTAAAAAAAAATTATGTTCATTTTTTTTGAGGTGGGGGTGGGGACGGAGAGAGAGGGAGACAGAATCCGAAGGAGGCCCCGGGCTCCAAGCTGTCAGCACAGAGTTTGATGTGGGGCTTGAACTCACAAGCTGTGAGATCATGACCTGAGCCGAAGTTGAACATTTAACCAACTGAACCACCCAGGCACCCCATGGCTTACCTCTTAAAAAAAAAAAAAAAAAAAAAAAAAAAAAAAAAAAAATCTTAATATAAGAGCAGTTTGGAAGTTTCCTGTAAATTAAATATACAATATAGAAAGATTTTACCAATAAGAGAAAGGAGAAAGGGCAGGGAGTAGATCCTAAGTTTAACATGAGCTGAAACAGGGGAGGAGTAGCAATAATAGCCATGTATTAAGCCTTTAGTGCCATGGTCTGAGCTCTGAGGTTGACATGCACTATCCTCTTTATTCCTCGTGACAAGCCCATGAAGTAGACATAGTTCCACAGTCCCTATTTCACCAGTCCAACCCCAGAGAGTTCTGACAATCACAAGTCTTTGTTATGTTTATTTTGTAACTCATTTGACAGCAAAACCTATCAAGAGATGACTTAAGACTATTTATTTATATTTTTTGCCACAGAATTACTAGTGTGTTTGATGAGAGGGTGCTACCCTAGACATCACTGAGCTTTCTGTAATAAACACTATGTATATCATATGACTTTTTAAAATTTAAAACAATATATATGAATTCCAAAACTCATCAGCACCAGGGATTTTAGAGAAAAGACTGTGAAAACAAGGGTCATAAATGTGAAGTTTCACTCAAAGTCACACAGGCAGATTTCAAATTAGGTCTGTTGTTCTCCAAAGACTGGGCTTTCAATCATTATGTAATGTGTTGGACATGTTATTAACTTAACAGCTGGCACCAGAATTTACCCTAGAGAAAGAAGTGTCTTTGGTGGGGAAAGACCCTGAAAAAATGCTGGGTGTGGGATAAAGGACCTAAATGTCACTGGGTTCTGCTTTAGACAAGGAAATATACTGATTATTTTATTCTTGAGTGGAAGGGGTAGGAAAAGGAGTAACCAAACATTTGCGGTTTGGCTTCTGTTTGGGGAGAAATGACTAAGAAAGACTCCAAGTAAGAGTGGCTCTAAAGGCTGAAGATTCTAAAGGTTCTAAGGTGTGGTTTTATAGTATTCTGTTGTCTGGTGTGTGTAATCCCTTCTCCCATTTCTTTGTAAACTTATTAAAGTCTACTATGCCCACGAACAGCTAAGAGTGAATGGATTTTTCCCATTTTATCAGGTACCTTTAGATTGAACAGTGTACTTGACTGTGGAGATGGAAAAAAAAAAAGGTTATAACCTTTAATAGTTTAGTAGGAGAGAGATTTAAACAAAAAAATAGAATGCCCAATGTAACACTCTCTAATAGAAGCATACATAAATTCAGGGTTTTCAGGGAAAAAGGACCATTATTCTAGCTGTGGATCCACAAGTACAGCCAAGGCAGGAAAGACCTTCACAGGATACTCAAAAGTGCTTTTTTAATAACTATTACTAGGAAATACATTACTAGGATTTCTAATGCTAGAAGAAATTTCCCTCGTGAACTCCACAGTTGCTTTTGATATTTCTTACTAGTCCTGTATTCAAAAATACGATCTTCTCAAGCTGTTTTCTTCCTTTATTGCCCCAACAGTGAATACTTACCACCTGTCTTCTATGTGTTGAATATGGAAGGCTGTAAGGAGGGTGACATTGTTATCTTGCCATTCTGATAAATTAAGGGAACTCACAATTTTGAGCCTCAGAAAAAAAAGTATTTAGAATGAGCATGATTGTTGTCTTAATAAACCTTTATTTGAAGTACATAATTTCCCATCTTAAAACCCTATGCCCACTTTCAGCAATGACCCTTACATCTCACTCTCTTCAGAGTAAAACTTCTTAAAATAAACATTGTTCCCTTTGTCTACATTTTCTCCCATTCTCTTCACTTTCCAACACAGTTATTTATTTATTTATTTATTTATTTATTTATTTATTTAAATCCAAGTTAGTTATCAAATACTGTAATAATGATTTCAGGAGTAAAATTTAGTGATTCATCACTGACATGTAACACCCAACGCTCATCCCAACAAAGTGTCCTCCCTAATGCCTCTTGTCCATTTAACCCATCAGTTATTTTCAATAACTGAAAATGAGTTTATTATCCACAAATTCACGTTAAAAAAATTGAATCTTGGGACCTACTTACATCAGCCACAAAAATTAATTACAATGGATTGTAGAGCTTCTAGGATTATATAGAATATTGTCACAATCCTGGGTCGGGCAAAGTTTTCTTAAATAGGATACAAAAAACACTAACAACAAAGGTAAAGGTTGCTAAACTGGACTCAATTAAAATTAAGAACCTTTGTACATCAAAAGATATTATTTTTTAAAATATTTATTTAAAAAAAATTTTTTAATATTTTAATTTATTTTTGAAGGAGAGAGAGAGAGAGAGACAGATCATGAGCAGAGGAGCAGCAGAGAGAGAGAGGGAGACACAGAATTCGTAGCAGGCTCCAGGCTCTGGGCTCTCAGCACAGAACCTGATGTGGGGGTCGAACTCACAAACCATGAGATCATGATCTGAGCCGAAGTCAGATGCCTAACCGACTGAGCCACTCAGGCACCCCAATATTTATTTATTTTTAGAGAGAGAGAACGAGTGGGGTAGGGGCAGAGAGACAGAGACAGAGAGAGAGAATCCCAAGCAGGCTCTGCGCTGTCAGCACGGAGCCCAACATGGGGCTTGATCTCCCCAAACATGAAATCATGACCTGAGCCAAAAACAAGAGTCATGCTTAATGGACTGAGCCACACAGGTGCCCCAAAAGATATTATTAAGAGAGTGAAAATGTAACCTACTCAGCAGAAGTTCATTATAACACATGTATGTAAGGAAACTGAAGCCCACAGAATACAGAGACCTCGCAAAAACTTCAGATTTTCAGTAGCTACCTTAAATTAGGAACCCAGGCCTCCTGAAGTAGAAGCCTCTGCTCTAAATAGGTCATTAAGCTCAAATTGCTATAATTACTGTTTCAGAGTATGAAGTGGTGGGTCATAAAGAAGTGCATTAGGAAGAATTAATAAGAGATTTGAAGTCACGTATCAGAAACACACACACACATAAAATGTACATCTGTGTATATATACATGTATATCTGTATATGTGTATCTGTGTGCACTTGACTATTTTTAAAAATTTTTAATCAGTGTTTGATCTCTGTGACCAGGGAACATAACAACTGAAACCTCTGTGCCTCAATCTCAATTTCCTTACTTGTAAAATGGAGATAATAATGCTATAGGGATTCAAAATGATGGAAATAAAGCACCATGGTGCCTGGCAGAGAAACTTTTGAAAATTTTCAGCAGTAATGGTTATAATTAAGACAAGCCATGAAGTTCCATGAATACTGAAAAATAAGATGGAAGAGTTAAGATGCAGTTAAGTCAGAGGTCTTCACACATCAGGCTAAATTCATGAGACTCCATGTCACTAGTTTCTGTTACCAGTTAAACCTTGGGCACAGGATGTGAAAATCAGCAGGTGCCAAGCAACATCCCCATTCCAGCAAGTATTATCAGCACCCACTAAACAGTTCTCTTAAACTTTTTCTTTATTCAGGTGAATAATTAGTCCTTGAAACAGAGGGAAGTAGGTCATAGTATGTTTGCTGAGTTCCTGAAGACATGCACACATAAATATGTGCACAGAGAGGAAAAGGAGACAGACGGAGAGATTTACACAAGGCTAGGCCATGTAAACACACTAAATACAACCAATAGCCTAGCAGAGTAGCAGAGTTATTCCAGCCAATGCCCATCTTAGGGCAAACGATATTTATTCTGTCCAGACAGTGATCATATAAAGCCTCAACATATTATCCATTTATTCCAATCTGTGGAAGGAAGAGTCAGGTTATTACCAGCTAGCAATGATTGTTCCAGGGGAAATGGAGCATAAAGCTTTTGCATAGTATTTATTGCTTTTCTACATTTATTCTCACACTAAATGAATATATTATGATATTCATTTTTGTAGTTGAAGATTTACCCAGAGTCACATCACAGTTGAAATGGCAGACTTCTAATTGGAACCAGGTATGTCTCTTCATGACCTCTTCAATCTATGGCCTCCCAAGAGCCCCTTCTCATCACAATGTTAGGACCAGCCTCTAACTAGAATTTTATCCTACCCTTTTTTTTTTAATTTTTTTGGTAACGTTTTATTCATTTTTGAGACAGAGAGAGACAGAACATGAACAGGGGAGGGTCAGAGAGAGAGGGAGACACAGAATCTGAAACAGGCTCCAGGCTCTGAGCTGTCAGCACAGAGCCCAACACGGGGCTTGAACTCATGGACCGTGAGATCATGACCTGAGCCAAAGTCGGATGCTCAACCGACTGAGCCACCCAGGCACCCCAATTTTATCCTACTTTTATAACACTTAAGAAAAGAAGATTGTAAGGCAGCATAGTTACTGTCATTAATAGTTTTTCACAATGCAAGTCAGGGTCAGTGAACTATGAGAACAGAATAAAAGGCATGTAGAGTCATCATATTGAATAAGGCTATGCTTTGTTTCTTAACAATTTGTCTACACATATGTATGCATACGCTAGGCTATACCACAAAATTTCTATTTTTGCTTTGGGTACACACTCAAAATGTTTAAAAATCAATGTTTGGTAGAAAGAGCCCAGGATTTGGCATAATACAGGTCTTAATCTGAATGTTATTACTGCTGGTATTATTACCTAAAGAGTTTCTGCAACGAGATCCCAGACAGTTCCCTTTTCCTCAGATTGCTTATGAAGTCAAAGAAAAATTCCTTCTCTCGAATATTAACTCCCTTTACAGTGGCTATTAGTACCTTCTTACCATCAACCAAGCTGCTATTTAAATTATGATTTGAGATGAAAAGAAAAAAATTTTTACTCATTTAAACTGTATCTATCAGTGCTCGGCCTAAACTCCATAAAGGCAGAAGCCAAAATCTATTTCCCTAGCAGTCAGGCCAGAGCTTTTAAATAGTAGGAACTCAATGGGTATTTGAATTACAACAATGGTTGAATGCATAAAAGATGGAATGAACCAATAAATGAGTACCCTGTGGCAGGCACTAGAGACACAGAAATGAACAAGGCATAGGGGCGCCTGAGTGGTTCAGTTGGTTAGACATTAGACTTTGGCTCAGGTCATGATCTCACGGTTGGTGAGTTCGAGCCCCACATTGGGCTCTGTGCTGACAGCTCAGAGTCTGGAGCCTGCTTCGGATTCTGTCTCCTCTCTCTCTGTCCCTCCCCCGCTCGTACTATCTCTCTCTCTCAAAAATAATAAATAAACATTTTAAAAAATGTCTAAGAAACAAACAAGGCATAGATCTGGGTCTTCAAGGAAATAAGTATAAACATCTATTACTTTATTCATGTTTTCAGCAAATATTTATTCAGAACCTTCTATTTTCCAGGCACTTTGCTAGGTACTGCAGCTACCAAGCAACCATATTTGCTCCTTAAAGGGGAACAGATAGTACATAATAATCATACAAACAGCTACAGAATGAAATTTAAGTGTTATGCAGGGTATCATGAAATAAAATAACAGTAAGTCCTAATGTAGATGCAGCAGAGACTGAGGTAAGACTTGGAAAAGCAGCTCCATGGGAAAATTATATTGAGCCTGAGTCTTGAAGGTTAAAACCTAAAAGCTTTTTTCCCTATTAAGAGAAATTAAGGGGGAACAGAGAAATGACCCACGTAGCTTGACAGACTGAGCAAAGAGCAAACTGGTGAGGGATGAAGTGAGAAAGGTCAAAAAGAGCCTAATCTCGCCTAAACCCTTCCTGAGGATTTTGAACAATGGGAAACTGGGGAGTTGCATGATCATGTTTGTTCTATAAGATCACTGGACTGTTCCATGGAGTTATTTCTTGAGAAAGCAATAACAAGACATACTGTCTTGAAGGAAATTTCAGAAAGCCACAGACTTCAAACATCAATCTACATCTCTCAAGGCCAGATATACCCTCAGGGAGGGACACAGACAATAATGCCATCATCTTTGATAGGAAAGTTTAAGGTGAGAAGAAGCATTCAGGGCTGATTTCAGATACAGATTCAAGAAGAGAACTTGGTAACAAATTAAGCATGGACAGTGATGCATGTTAAAGGCAAGTGAAGGCATCAAGGAGAACACTTAGGTTTTGGCTTAACTGGCCAGTTGGAAGGCAGAGAAGCAAGGGGGAGAGTGAAGAGAAAAATACTTGTGGTGAATGATCCAAGTAGTAGTACGGGATATTGTACATTTGAAGTACCCATAGCACGTCCAAACAGTCAAGAATGCATTTAATATCTGGTCTGAAGAACCGAGGACACATCTAGGAAGAGATACATATCTGGGGATTTTATATAGATATAATTTAAACGATGTGAATGACTGAACTCACCTAAGGAAAAGGAAAAGTGAGACATAAATAAGGCACAGGACCAATCCTTGAGAAACTTCAAATCTTCACTCATTAAGAGGAAGAGGAGTCAATAAAGAGGTTGAAGATGATATGAGGATCAAGAAAGTATGAGAAAATGTAGGGGACTATGCAGTCGTGATACCCAAGAAAAGAAATTATACTCAGTGTGATCAAATGTGAAGAGTTAGAAGCCATGTGCTCTGAAAAAGTGTCCATGGAAGTAACTGACCTGAATTTGTGACCTAAACAAGAACAAGTTCAGGAGCAGTAGTGAAGCAGGAGGAAGCTGGGATGGTGAAGGTTGAAACAGAAGGAATGGGTGAACCAGTCATATACACAGTTTCAACAATGTGTTAGGTGTTGGGTTCAACCAGGTTCAAAATACCGCGGTAGCCCAGAATGAGCACAAGAAGTTTTCCAATTAAGAAACAACACCTGAAGTGAATCTTAAAGACTGAGGAAGGATTCACTGATGCAGAACATTCCTGTCAGATGGAACAGCATTATAAATACTGAAAAAATAACAAAAATTATGGTGATGGGCAATATCTCTAAGTGTTTACCATGTGCCAGAAATTGTTGTAAATGATCTCTATGTATTGAGATCACCTGAACTACAGAGTCAGCCTCTTCCTTCTGCTTCTACCACCATCTCTTGGGTGGACTAGTACAGTAGCCAAGAAGTTGGGTTTTCCTGCTGCTCCCCTTGTCTTCAAGTTTATTCTCACAGAGCAGTTAAAATGACCTTTTAGGGAGTGCCTTGATGGCTCAGTTAAGCGCCCGACTTTGGCTCAGGTCATAATCTTGCACGTTGTGGGTTCGAGCCCCACGTCAGGCTCTGTGCTCACAGCTCAGAGCCTGGACCCTGCTTCAGATCCTGTGTCTCCCTCTCTCTGCCCTTCCCTTGCTTGTGCTCTTTCTCTGTCTCTTAAAAATAAATAAGCATTAAAAAATGAACTTTTAGGATGAGTGCTATATCATGTAGTTCCTGTGACGTAGGTCTCCATCGGCTTTCTCTTTGGTTAAAAAACAAAGTCCTTACTACAGCCTACCCAGCCCTTCACTACCCAGCCCTCACTGCTTCCTTTACCTCTCTATCACTTTGCTCCAGCCAGACTATCACCCTGGCTGTTTCTCAAAAGTGTCAAGCAAGATTCTGCCTAAGAGCCTTTGCACTCGCTTTACTCTGTCTGGAGTGCGTGCTCTTAGATATGTGCCTGGTTCAATTCCTCACTTCCTTCATGTCTCTGTTCAAATGTCACTTAATCAGCAAGGTCTTCTCTGACCATCTATAACAACTATATCCTGATCTTCCAGCATCTTAACCTTTTTATCCTTTTCTCCATAATATTTATCATCATCTGATATACTTTAAAATTATCTGTCTCCTCCAAATAAAATGCAGTGGAGGCTCCATGAGGGCAAAGACTGTCATTTTTATTCATTGATATATCCTCATACATGAGCACAGTCCAAGACCAGGGGGGATCTGAGGTTTTACCCTACTTGGAAGCTAACAAGTTAGCCTGCCACAGTTAAAGGGATTCTGGCAGAAAACACAGACTCCTGAGTCAGAGACAAGGGACTTAATTATTCAGTAGCAATAGCTAGAGTGCCAGTGTCATCTGTTCTGATTTCTTACGCTTCTCCAGGGTGACAGAAAGAGGACCAAGTGGTACCTACAGAGAAAGTGCATTGTGCTCCAGAGAAGGAGGCCATGTTTTCAAAAATCTCTAATTTTCTTAATGCTCATTTTATTTTTTATTTTTATTTTTTAGTAATCTCTATACCCAATGGGTGGCTCAAACTCATGACCCCAAGGTCAAGAGTTGCATGTTCCACTGACTGAGCCAGTCAGGTACCCCAAAAATCCCTAATATTTTTCACTTTTGAATTTTTTAAAATTTTTTTGAAGTTTATTTATTTACTTATTTTGAGAGAGAGAGAGAGAGACAGAGAGAGGACTGTAGGGTAGGGACAGACAGAGAGGGAGAGAAAATTCCAAGCAGGCTTCATGCTGTCAACACAGAGCCCCACGCAAGGCTTGAACTCACGAACTGTAAGATCATGACCTGAGTGAGCCAAGATCAAGAGTCAGACGCTTAACCAACTGAGCCACCCAGGCGCCTCTCCCTAATCTTTTTTAAAGGGCACTATGCCCACCTAATCTTTGCAATGGAGAGAGATATCATCTTTATTATAATGAATGGTGAACAAACCTCCCCTTTGTTCCAGACAGAGACACTATTCCACCCTCTAAGTCCATTAGTTGTACAAACTTTTGAAAAGATTGTCTGAAGCACAGGCAGTGCGTGCCTCTCCTTATAAGAAAGGCAGAAACACAAGAGACAATGGAGAACTATCTCCTAATAACACATGGCAGACACAGCACACATACATTTGAATGAAAGATAAACACTTTGAGTTAAGTGCTATTATTATTTCAGGTCTCAGATGAATAAACTGAGGCCCAGCAAAAGTGAACTATCTGTCCAAGAACACAGAGCTATTAAGTGTCCGGAGAGCACAATCTAGCCCCAAAGCACACACACACGCCTTAGGGAAGTGAGCCCTCTTTATTTCTAACCTGTGTCTCTGCCAGCTACCTTTGGGAATGTAGGGCTTTGTGAATGAGTGCAACAAAAGAAAAGAGAAAAAATGAAAAATGGAAAAGCTGAAGGAAAGGAAGAAAGAATGGAGACCCATTTTTGGATATCCACACCTGCTCACATACTCAGAACTACAGAGTACATACAGATGAGAACACTAGGGCTGCCCAGAGTCACAGAGGAAGTTGGGGGAGAACCAACTAACCACCAGAACTTCTCTGACAGTGTCTTGGCCGAGCACATTCCGGCCCCTGCTACTTCTTTCACCTTTCTTATGCAGGTGACATTCCTGAGACTTGGGGTCAGGTTATCCTACAGAGTCAATCAACACGAGTCAATCAATAACTCAAGAGATCTGGTGACAGGACAGGAGGTGGAGCCTGGGTGGCCACTCTGTCTATATGACCCTTCCAGTCCCAGGGCTCTGAAAAGAAGTGGTGAGTTCAATGCCATCTTCTACTGACTGGATACAGAACTTTCAGCCATGAAGGTAACAAGCATCCTCCTCCTCTGTGCCTTGGTCCTGTTGCGGCTATCTGGTAGGTGCCTGCATATTTTTCTGATTTGAGTAAAACCTGTTTGACTTGTTGCATTACTAAACCCATTACCTTCTAGATTTACAGTCTAGTCTTAAATCTTTTGGTCCTAGCGAAATAAGGTCAGGGGCCTGTTCCAGGGGGCTTCTTCAAGCCCTTAAGTGCCTTACTGCTTCTTATGACATTTAGCTAGGAAGAGCTACCTCCTTACCTAGATCACTTCAGAAACTGTCAATATCAAAATCAAATCTCACCAACATTTCTTTCTTTGGATACTATCAGGTTAGCTCCTTTTCCCTTCATTGAGCTCAACCAAAATGACCATCCTCTACATGATGTCAGCAAGACCTGTTATTTTCCGGGGAATGCAGCATGGCAATTTTAAGCATCTATCTGTGAATTGGATAAATGTGAATTGGATTAATAGGCAGGGTAATGTAACAGAGGGAATGAGTTCCTTAGGGTCTGATGTTGAGTTGTCAAAAGAGCTCCATGTTTAACATTACTTACAAAAAGACTTACATGTCATTCCAAGTTAGTTTTGTTATCACAAGACCTGGTTACTGCTAGTGGTAACTGCTTTACAATTAGTCGTATAAACTCTTCACATCTTCATCTATAAACTGAATTAAAGATACTTAGACTTCTTACATCACTAATTTAAGATCAAAGGTCTAGTAACCAGTTGTGACAATGTCAGTGAGCATTCAGAAGATATTTGCTTCATACCTGATACATTTCAAGCAGTAAGTAAATCACTTCTATTTTCAAAGAAATGGGTCAACTTTTGTGAAATGCTGAACTAAGATACTTTGATCATAATCAAACTTTTGCTTCATTTCCTTGACGCTTCAACAGTCAGGGAGTGATTGGACACCAGTGAGATATCCTTGAGAGAAGACAGAAATAAGAAAAGGTTGAGGGGGCAGGGGGGCAGAAGAGGCCAGCAGAGAAGTCACCAGTCTTCAATGGAAGCTGAGAATTCTGAATAAGAGCAGAGCTAGCTTCTCCCATTTAGGACCCAACCTCACAATGTCTGATTTATGTTTTATAGGCAACACTAGAGCTGACTTGCTGGAAAGACAGGTAAAGACAATTTTGTACTTTCTTACCTCTAGGGCTAGAACTGTTTGCCCCAATCAATGCACATTCAAGCGTTTCAATTTCAATTTCACCTGAAATCAGGACAGGTGTGTGGTACTAGCAAGGCTTAACAAGTATGGAGAGTAACAACAGTTTCCCCACAGGGGCTTATGCTGAAGAACAAATGCACTGACACACAGGCAGTTTCCATGTAGTCATACAGCCCTCACTGTGAGGGGGTTTTATATATTTTGAGGCTAGCTGGTAGGACAAGGATGTTGGGTGGCATTCTTTTTAACTTTGCCCCAAATAGCCCTTCCTCCTTAGGGCCAGCTTGACCATGCTGGTATAAACTTTTCCCAATCCCCTAGGTGGAGCCCTAATTTATAACTAACAAAAGAAAAATAATAAACTTGGTTCTTCCTCTAGAAAAATATTCTATATCTAACTTTCCTATTTTTTCCTTGTGTTTATAAGGTAAATTGCAATAAATCTGAAGCCCAGAGGGGGAAGTGTCCCTCTTTTCATTACATTTATATCTAGTGAGGGGATAGATGACAAACTTAAAGGGCATGAGTGAATAAATTACACTAATGATAAGGGTTGTGAAGAAGTTCTGGTACCATGTGGAACCTAGACTGGTTAGATCAGAAAATGTGCCCCTAAATGAGTGAAATTTATTTTGAGTCATAAAGGATAAGTGAGTGTTAGCAAAATACTACTGGTGGGTAGAAGTAGTAGAGTGAAGGGGTTAAGAGCCAAAGCTCAGGACCTAGACCAACTAGGTTTAAATCCTGGATCCAGGAATTACCAGCTATGTGGCTTGGGTGATTTAATCTCTATGTGCTTCACTGTCTTCCCTGGAAGATGAGTATAATAAAAAGTTCAAAGGATAGTTTTGAGGTTGAAAGAGAATAGTACATGAAAACAAGTATGGCCTAAGACAGCCATTTCATAATTCTGATTTCTTGCTGATGTCAACGAAATAGGCTATGCCAGGGCTCCAAGGGGACAAAGCACTTGGTGTTGTCTGTCACATGACTGAAAGAAGGGCAGTGTGACTGGGCCACAGTGGGCAAGGAAGACATGCCCATGGTGTGGCTGACCTGAGAGGAACCAGCGCCCGCAGTCAATATAAACCTGAACATTATCACACTCACCTCATTTAAACCTCACATGACCATCATGAGATAGTTGGCGAAGTGAAAATACCCTTCTCACTGCACAGATGAGGTGACTGAGGTTCAGAGGAACCAAGAGATCTGCCAATATCTCACAACTTGTAAATAGCAGAGGCAGTCCATACAATCAGGCTTTCTGATTCCAAACCCTGAACTCTTTCTCTCAGACTCTCATTATTACTACCCCCACCGGAGTCAGGCTTCTGTCTTTAAGCTGATCAACTCCAGGGAAGTGAAAGCTGTTTTAGAGATTTTGTTATAAACTCGAAGACTACAAAATGACGGAAAACAATTCTGTTTAATTCCATTTTCAGGCTAAATGTGACAGTGAAATACCTGGATGTACCAAGATCTATGCTCCTGTCTGTGGGACTGATGGAAAAACTTATTCCAATGAATGCTTGTTATGTGTTGAAAATAAGTGAGTACGAACTTGAGTGTCTTTTAAAACATATTTTTAAGCTAGTTGTCTTCACATTTTCATATATTTTATCCCCCTAAGTTCCAACCAATATATCAATAACATTAATCTTACCACAAGAGAAATAAAACAAGTAGTTTTCCAAAAATAATTCTCAATCTCTTCTTCTCCTTATTCTATATCTGGTATGATTCTATCCAGAGACATGCATACATTTATGTGTGTATTACAATAAAAGACAATATTTATTGTGTCAAGCATTGTGCAAGGCACTTAATATTCATGAGTCTATGAGGTACATAATACTAAGCCCATTATACACATGAAGAGATTGAGACTGAGCTTAAATTACCTGCTCAAAATCAACCAGCAGGAAGTGACAGATCTGGTTCCAAATCCTTGCTTTTTCAACTACATGTTTTTTTGACAGAGAGAAAGAGAGGGAGGGCACACGCACACATGGGCACACAAGTTGGGGAGGGGCATACAGAGAATCTTAAGCAGGCTCCACACCCAACATGGAGCCGGACACAGCGCTTGATCCCATGACCCTGGGATCATGACCTGAGCCAAAATCAAGACTCAGATGCTTAACCGACTGAGCCGCCGAGGTGCCTCTCAACTATGCTTTAAAGTCAGGTACCAGCCTAAGTAAATTTGTGAGATACAGAAGAAAATCCAACATGTTTAAACATGATTAAAAACAACTAATTATGCCTGCTAGGATTTGGAAAAGTTTGGACACTTTCTCTAGACCCTAAAGAAAGAGAGTGACGGGGCGCCTGGGTGGCGCAGTCGGTTAAGCGTCCGACTTCAGCCAGGTCACGATCTCGCGGTCCGTGAGTTCGAGCCCCGCGTCAGGCTCTGGGCTGATGGCCCGGAGCCTGGAGCCTGTTTCCGATTCTGTGTCTCCCTCTCTCTCTGCCCCTCCCCCGTTCATGCTCTGTCTCTCTCTGTCCCAAAAATAAATAAAAAAAAAACGTTGAAAAAAAAAAATTTAAAAAAAAAAAAATAAAAAAAAAAAATAAAATAAAGAAAGAGAGTGAGGCATTCCAATAAGGAGAAAAGCTGAACAAAAGGGAGAAAGGAATTAATCACATAAGATAAACGTGTTAAGGAAAGGACAGTGGAATGGAGGAGGAAAGTATCTGAATGGTTCTCAACCAGTTTTTTAAAAATCATGTATATGACAAAAAAAACCATGCTTTTCCAGCAAGACAGTGGATGGTCTAGATTTTCAAAAAGCTAATACATCCAAAATACCTTTAAATTAAAAAAAATCAGGGGCACCTGGCTAGCTCAGTTGATAGCACATGTGACTCTTGATCTTGGGGTTGTGAGTTTGAGCCCCTTATTGGGTATAGAGATTACTTAAAATTAAAATCTTTAAAAAAATCATTCTTGCTGATGGTAATGATTGTGTTAACTAAAGCCCTCAAAAATGCATATATGAATCGCATAGATTAGGTGGTCAAAAATATATTTTCATAGCACTTTTATTTATGGAGATGAGAGCCGGCCTCAATGAAGCTCATTTTCTGAAGTGATCACAGGTTGGGAATCAAACTCAGGCACTCAGAGAAGCAGATCTGCCACAAACTTTCTATTTCACATAGCTACTGAACACCTAACATGTGTCCAGCAATGTGCTAGTTTCCTCTGCTTTCCTTGTGCTTTTGAGTAAGAGAAATGAACTCATCAGGGCAAACAAGGTAGCTTCTTGTAACCTGTGAAAAGCGGCATCAAATGAGGTGTGAGGAAAGTGCTACAGGTGTGAAAGAGAGAATCAGATGTCTTCTCATTGAAAGGGTCAAGAAAGGATTCACGAAAAGGATGTCACTTAAATAGGGCTCTGAATTTTGGTAGCACTGCAAGAGCATTCCAGGTTAAATAATGGCGTAGAACAATCAAAACAAATAAAAGAGATTGCGCAAGTAGTCCAGAAAACTCTAAGTTATTCTTAGAACTGATTTAGTATTAAAGGGTTTGATGTAAGCTCAAACGACTGCGTATTATTTCCATTATTCCACAGTCCAAGTTCCCTATAACATGATCTCTCTTCTTGGTCTGCTTTAAATCACTTCAGAAAATTCTCAGTGTTAGCAAGCATTGTGGAAATAGGGCCCCAGGGAGAGAGATCTATCATTCTGAAGTTTTAGAACCAAAATATTAGGTGTTCTGCTTTGTGGTGAATTTATTTCCACACTAAAGATTTGTAAAAGGAACTCAAAAACACTTGTTAATTTTCTCATGATCTAGGCTGTTGACATAAAGGTCAAACATCCTATTTCCATCCAAGGGGAGGAGAAAGCAATATAACAGCCTTGAGATTTAGAAATTTTCCAAGTGCCAAGACCAAAAGGCCCAATATTTATAGCGAAATATTGGGAAAATATGAGCTTAGAGCTGAGACACATCATTCGTTCAGCTTTTAAAACCTACCCATCCTGCTTACTTGCTCTATTTTTTCAAAAATATTCATATATGGGAAGAATATTTAAATGCCAGAAAAATGTAACTTCTCTTCCTGTATCTCTCAGATAAGTAAACAGGTCTAGAGAGAAAATGTGGTCTCTTCTAAAGTAAAATATTTTCTTTTTTTTTTTTTTTTTTTAATTTTTTTTTTTCAACATTTTTTATTTTATTTTTGGGACAGAGAGAGACAGAGCATGAACGGGGGGGGGGGGGGGGGGGGCAGAGAGAGAGGGAGACACAGAATCGGAAACAGGCTCCAGGCTCCGAGCCATCAGCCCAGAGCCTGACGCGGGGCTCGAACTCACGGACCGCGAGATCGTGACCTGGCTGAAGTCGGACGCTTAACCGACTGCGCCACCCAGGCGCCCCATAAAGTAAAATATTTTCAAATGTACCATGTTGCGTTTCTCTCTACTGCCCACTGAAAGCCCCAAATGAATATGGTGTAGAGTTAACTAGAGCCAAGCTCTAACCCATGTTGGTGGGTTGTGCTTGCATCTCCTAGCTCATTATGTGCTTGTCAGATATAGTCAGTCAGGACTTTTTTCAGTCTCTTCTATGTCTCCTTAGGGAGCCTGTACTGTCAAATTCTGTTCTATAGATCAGCGTTCTCTAGTAGAACTTTCTTCAAGATGGAAATGTTCTATATCTGTGTTGTCTAGTATGGAAGCCACTAGCCACCAGGGCTTAAAATGTGGTTAGTACATCTAAGAAACTGTATTTTTAATATTACATCATTTTTTAACTGATTTGAATTTAAACAGCTGAATAGGGATGGTGTCTTCTCTACTGGACAGCACAGGTAGAGAAATAAGTCAATGTGTTTAAAAGTTTGCGCTGTGTATGTTAAAACAACTCAGACATAAGTGTTATGCATGAATAATAATTATGGAACAAAAAGACATTAAAAGCTCTTAAAAAGGTGGCACCTGGGTGACTCAGTCAGTTTAGCATCTGACTCTTGGTTTTGGCTCAGGTCATGAATTTGCAGTTCGTGGGTTTGGGGCCCCTGTTGGGCTCTGTGCTGGCAGTGTGGGGCCTGCTTGAGATTCTCCCTTTGTCTCTGTCCCTTCCCTGCTCATGCTCTCTCTCACAAAATAAATAAATAAACTTAAAAAAAAAAAAAAGGTCTTAAAAGGAAGAATCATCAAGGTCCAGATAAATACATGTAAAAAGATATATGGAAGTCAGATGTCCCCAAGTAAAGGAGAAATAGAAGAATTTTTATAAACCAGTGTATTCAAAGAAAGGATGGCTAAGAAGAGAGAGAGAGAGAGAGAGAGAGCTCTGCAAACAATCTCATGAAGAACAATTACAGGATTTAAGAACATTTGGCTGACAGAAGAGAAAATTGGTTTGGGAAAGGTAGTGAGTTGGGAGTGAGTTGGTAGTTGAGTGAGGTTTTTATCTGGAGGGGAGGATGCTTAGAGCTGGCAGTTATCAGGATAGAGATATGATTTCCTTTTGTGAGATCCCACAGACATTAATCCCCAGAGTTCTAAGACAAAAGATCAGCCAATTAGAGCATCCCGGAGTAGGCCAGGCAGCAGCTAAGATGGAAATCTTGTGGCTAGGACAATGATATTAGGAGTAAAAGAACCAATGATGACTTAGAGGTTGATTTCACTGGTTTCCTGTAATGCCGCAGTAGATCTGCACACTCTGTGAGGACATTTTTCCTTTCTGTTGTATCCCTTAGTGTATGTAAGCAACAGCGTTGATCGATATTTGATGAATTTATGAATAAGTAAATGAATAAATGATTGAAAGACAAAGAAGTGGGAATAAATCTGAAACCTTTCTATTTTAAATAAAGCTAATCTTTTTTCATTGTTTTTCTCCCATTGTCAGTTTTTTTGTCAGCAAAGTTTGATTTTTTTTTTTTCCAATCTCTTCTATAGGAAGCGCCAGAATCCTGTCCTCATTAAAAAATCTGGGCCTTGCTGAGAACCAAGGTTCTAAAATCCCATGTGGTCACCACAACGCCTAGCTGGCCTTACTGTTGAATAAAATGCATCTAAATACTTCCTGTTGTTCCCGAATGCTTTTTCCTCAAAGGCACATTTGATTACACTGGGGTCAGGGGGCTGAAACAAACTCAGAATGGAACAAATTTCACAAAACACAGCAATCCTGAAATTTTGGACAAAGTCTCCCTCATGATGCTTTTTCCTTTCCCATTTCCTACCTCACATTCTGAAAACTGGCTCAGGAAATGTGACTGCAGGCAGGACACAAATGATCATATAATCCCAGAGAGAATTAACTGGCATGAGAAGAAACAGTTGGAAAACTCTCAGTCCAGAAACATGTTATCCATTACCTTTTGCCAACTGAAATAATTCCCTGAGGTTACCTTAGGATTTAATAGAGCATCTATTATTGTACCAGGACTCTGTGTAGTTGACTCAGATTTACATGTGAGCCACAATAACCCTGTAAGGTTATCCTTATCCTGTGGGTCAACTCAGAAAAGTGAAGTAACCTGACTAATAGGCAAATAAGCAAATAAGGTGGCAGAGTTAGGCTTTTCAGCCAGGGCGGATTCCAAATCTAACACTTCGTTTTATCCACCTCAGGTAGATTATTCTTTGCCTATTTCTTCCATATGAATTTTGGGTAACATCCTCATATTAAAAGTCCTATATGCTTAGGCACAGCAAATAAGGTAGAGATAGGGAAGTACCTCAAAAGAAAAAAGTATCTATAATCAATGAAAAAGGCAGAGAAAAGCAGCTTGAAATCCTGAGCTCTCATGAAGAACCAGCAGAGAGTGGAGAAGTGGACAGAGGTCTAAAAAAAGCCTGAGATGCACGAGGTACATCAAAATCTGTCCCAACACAAAATCTGTCCCTAAAATCAAGGTTTAGGTTAATTTCTTGTGCTATTCAGAATATGCGTGTCTTGAAGTTTAAATCTCACCACTAGAGGATGCTGTGGTCTGCTGAGTGACTCAGCCAGCTGAGCCTAACAGCTCACCAAATACCGTGCTAACAGAGGTTATGGATGTAAGATGGCTTCCTGCATCTTGTCTATGATGCTAGAGGACACTTGAAGGGCACCCTTAATATGAAAGAACTTTGCCACAGTAAACGGAATTTAAATCATTGAATGGTAGAAATCGTCATGTCTAATTGGACCATTTTACAGGTTTGGAGAGAAGAGGTTTGGAGGTTACAACTAAGAAGGAATACATAAACCCAGATTGTTCGCCTTTAATGGTTCTGTTCTGCTCTCTCGCTCTCACCCGTTAAAAGGTAAACAGCAACAACCTACATTTCTGCCCAGCCATATTTTGGAGGACCCCAATCTGACGATTGTCAACCTAAGTTGGTAGGACACAAAATGAGACAAACAAGAAGGGAGTAGCTGTCCCTGGGAAAGGACCAACTAATGGTACCCGAGAGCAAATTCATGAGTCACAATTCAAACACCTAATTGTTACAAATGTTTTTGTTTTTGTTGTGTTTGTTTGTTTGTTTGTTTCTTGCCAATCTGAATTTGGAAAGGAAGAGGCAAGGACATTTTACCTTCCTCTATCGACCAGGCACCACAGATAGAGATAGGAGAGCCCACTTTGGTACGAATGCTTACCCTTTAGGTGGCCTCGGCCAGTTTTCCCAGAATGCCCCTGCCGGCCGCCGAGAGAGCACGATGCCCCAGCGTTCTCGTCCTGGTCACCAGATACGTCAGAGGAGGACCAATATCCCCTTTCCCTCACGGTGAGGGCTCGGCTGGGACGCCTTTGTCTGGAGGGCACCGCGCAGGTGCACGAGCCGCTCCCGGACAGAAGAGCTCCCGCGAGGCCACGGTAACGCGAGACGGTCTTTGTGGAGCTTCAGCTGCTCGTGCAGCCTTCCAGCCGAAGGGCTCGCCGCCCGCCACCCGCCGACCCGCCCCGGCCCCGCAACCGGGCGGTTTTTACAGCGGACGCCGAACAACCCGAACTCAGTCCCCCTTCACAGTCGGACCCGGTCCGGTTTCTAAGCCGGAACCAGTCCGGCCCCGAACTTCTTCCGGTTTTGAAGTCGGACTAAGGCTGCCGTGGGACCGGGCCTGGTTTCGAAGTCAGACCCAGTCCGACTCCGGCCGGCTTGTGGGTCCAGTCAGGAAGAAGAAATGTTCCAGGAACGCTTGAGAACTTCTCACGTAAAAGCTGCTGGGACCTCACAGGGGCGTCCCGACCACCTCCTGAGGCAGCGAGAAGCAGCGAGTTCAAGGATCCTGTTGCTGGAGCTCAGGGGGCTCAGCAGGTACCTGGGCCTGGTTGCTCAAGCTCAGGGGGCTCAGCAGGTGCCTGGGTCTGGTTGCTCGAGCTCAGGGGGCTCAGCAGGTACCTGGGTCTGGTTGTTCCAGCTCAAAGGGAGTAGCAGGTACCTGGGTCTGGTTGCTGGAGCTCATCGGGCTCAGCAGGTGCCCTGGTCTGGTTGTTTGAGCTCAGGGGGCTCAGCAGGTACCTGGGTCTGGTTGCTGGAGCTCAAGGGGCTCAGCAGGTACCTTCCTGGGTCTGTTTGCTCAAACTCAAGGGGCTCAGCAGTTACCTGGGTCTGGTTGCTCCAGCTCAGGGGGCTCAGCAGGTACCTACCTGGGTCTGTTTGCTTGAGCTCAGGGGGCTCAGCAGGTACCTACCTGCGTCTGTTTGCTCGAGGTCAGGGGGCTCAGCAGGTACCTACCTGGGGTCTGTTTGCTCGAGCTCAGGGGGCTCAGCAGGTACCTACCTGGGGTCTGTTTGCTCGAGCTCAAGGGGTTCAGCAGGTACCTGGATCTGGTTGCTCGAGCTCAAGGGGTTCAGCAGGTACCTGGGTCTGGTTGCTCGAGCTCAAGGGGCTCAGCAGGTACCTACCTGGGGTCTGTTTGCTCAAACTCAAGGGGCTCAGCAGGTACCAGGGTCTGGTTGCTCGAGCTCAGGGGGCTCAGCAAGTACCTGGGTCTGTTTGCTCAAACTCAAGGGGCTCAGCAGGTACCTGGGTCTGGTTGCTCAAGCTCAAGGGACTCAGCAGGTACCTACCTGGGTCTGGTTGCTGGAGCTCAAGGGGCTCAGCAGGTACCTATCTGGGGTCTGTTTGCTCAAACTCAAGGGGCTCAGCAGTTACCTGGGTCTGGTTGCTCCAGCTCAGGGGGCTCAGCAGGTACCTACCTGGGTCTGGTTGCTCGAGCTCAGGGGGCTCAGCAGGTACCTACCACGGTCTGTTTGCTTGAGCTCAGGGGTCTCAGCAGGTACCTACCTGCGTCTGTTTGCTCGAGGTCAGGGGGCTCAGCAGGTACCTACCTGGGTCTGTTTGCTCGAGCTCAAGGGGCTCAGCAGGTACCTACCTGGGGTCTGTTTGCTCGAGCTCAAGGGGTTCAGCAGGTACCTGGATCTGGTTGCTCGAGCTCAGGGGGCTCAGCAGGTACCTGGGTCTGGTTGCTCGAGCTCAAGGGGCTCAGCAGTTACCTACCTGGGGTCTGTTTGCTCGAGCTCAAGGGGTTCAGCAGGTACCTGGATCTGGTTGCTTGAGCTCAGGGGGCTCAGCAGGTACGTGGGTCTGGTTGCTCGAGCTCAAGGGGCTCAGCAGGTACCTACCTGGGTCTGTTTGCTCGAGCTCAAGGGTCTCAGCAGGTACCTACCTGGGGTCTGTTTGCTCGAGCTCAAGGGGTTCAGCAGGTACCTGGGTCTGGTTGCTCAAGCTCAAGGGGCTTAGCAGGTACCTACCTGGGTCTTTTTGCTCAAGCTCAAGGGGCTCAGCAGGTACCTGGGTCTGGTTGCTGGAGCTTGAGGGGAGCAGCAGGTACCTACCTGGGTCTGATTGCTCCTGGTTCCTTCTTCCGTCACCAGGACTATGAAAACATAAACATGAGGCATATTATAATTTCAAGACTTTATGTGGACAAAAATGGATTCGGATCCAGCAACATCCAATCTAGCAGATCGAAAGTAGCTCCAAGGAGCTGTAAAGAATGAAAGACATTTACAGCCAGAGGGGAGCAGGAACGAAGAGGTTACACTCCTAGACAAAAAGGCAGGTTGGTTATTGGAAGGTTACCTTCCTTTAGGGGATGAGGGGGTCTATTGGACAGATTACCTAACTAGTGCTTATCAGGCAATTCCAAATTGACTGGTTTAAGATTCCATTTCTGGGAGAGTGGAAACTGTAATTAAATTACTCTTTGGTTTGGTGGTGTGGGTCTGTCTTGCTTTTAACAGACCCATCAGCATGTGGAGGGGCACCTGGGTGGCTCAGTCCGTTAAGCGTCCAACTGTAGCTCAGGTCATGATCTCATGGTTCTTGAGTTCGAGCCCCCCATTGGGCTCTGAGCTGTCAGCAGATTCTGCGTCTCCCTCTCTCTCTGCCCCTCCCCCGCACACACTCTGTCTCTGTCTCTCAAAAATAAATAAATGTTAAAAAAAAATTAAAAAAATAAAACGTGGGTTACTGCATTCATGTCTGGTGGTTACATTTTAAAAGACATATTTACAAACAGAAATGTGTTTAGAAGAGAAAGGCTACCAGGATTAAAAAGAACTTGAAAATGTGTCCTATGATAAATGGTTGAAAGAAATAGGAAAATTTGGTCTAAAGAAAGGAAAACTCGTGGGAATCTGAAAGGTCTTTTCAAACCATTTGAGAGGGTGTTGCCACCATGAAAGCAGAAACATCCTTTTTCATGGCTGTATTATAAGCTGGAGGAGAGTAACATCTAGGAGCTACTCAATTAATATTCTTTTTGTTACATACATGAGTGGGGGAAAGAGAGATGAACATATTCTGGTTGGCCCAAAGGGAGAATTTAGGCTAATTGGGTAGGGATTAAAGGAGGCTGATGTGGGCTCAGTGGGAAAGTATACGCTAGGATGGTTTAAGAACAGGGGCTCTGGTTTCGAATGCTCTGCTGGAATCCGTGTTTCCCACCATTTAACCACATGACCTGGGAGAAGCCAGCGAATTTCCTCATCTCTAATATGGGATGAATAGTAACAGGTTCCTAACAGGACCATGTATGCCATACAGTAAGTGCTCAAGAATTACTAACTTTTTATTGTTGTTGTTATTATTATTATTCATCTTGTAATCCTTTGAGCTCACTAAAAAGGTCTCCTGATATATTAACATTTCCCTGATAGAAGGAATTTTATTTCTTCCAGTAACAGTTCAATGCATTATTGAATTGTCAGAGTTTTATGGAAGAGATTACTCAGCTGTGTACAAGATCGCACTAAAATCTCTCCGCTTTTAAATGTAAAAAAAATTAGAGATATAAACCACACTCCCCCAAATAGGAACATGGGTGACCGACAATTTTATGGGTGGAGCAGGGTTTCATGGTCCTGGCAAGGAATAGGGTAATAAACCCAGTTCCTACTGTCAGGTCTTAATCCCTGAGTAAACCTAAGAACTGTAACCCTCTTTAAATGCCGGAATACAACAACTCGAGATAAACTCCAAGGAAGCATGGTCACAGGTCCAATAGAGTTCTGTACAGTTTCCTTTACTGGTTTCAGAATATTTGAAATATGAAGCTATCAGAAGGGAATAGTATATAAAAATATTTTTGTCTCACTGGAGAAGTAAACTTGTTTGAAATGAAACATTTTTTTTAAAAACTGTGCTGAACCTTCTGAGAAAGAGGGACATGACTAATATTGTAGCTTCAGTTCCATTTCTCTGATCCAATTTATACCCTATAAACCCTAGCTTAATCCAACTAAGTGAAAATACAATTTATTTGCATAGTTCAGGAAGCTCTTATCTTTGAAAGCCTTAGCATTGCCACCAATTTCCTTTTTTTTTTCATTGTTTAAGCCATTGCTAACTTTTAGCTCAAAATATGGACTATATAGACAATAAAATGATGTTGGAGAAGAAGGAATGACATAAATCTTTTGCCTTTATACAAATCAGTATTCACTGAAAGGCACGAATAACAAACAAAAAAGGCTGGTTGGAGATCAAAGCACCAGACACTAGTTGTGTAGTGTGCTGTCTTTGCTCTTGGCGTTTTTAGGTGCCAGTCGGTAACCCATCCTCATTGCAGGTGTGGTCATGAATAAAGAGTGTAAAGTAAAATTAATACTACTCTTTTGGCTTTTTATCACTCCCTGCTGAAGGAAGCAAAAGAAATAAGAGAAAGTTGGCGATTAGGAGTCACCAGGGCAAGACTTGTGTAAGAAAAGTAAACACAAAGAGAAAACAGCAGAGAAAGTAAGAAAATACACATGTGTGGAAGTTACAAGGGGAAAAAAAATAGAAAGAGCTATGCATACTCAAAAAAAAATTTGAGATAGGGGCACCTGGGTGGCTCAGTTGGTTAAGCATCCGACTTCAGCTCAGGTGATGATCTCGCAGTTCACGAGTTTGAGCCCCGCATCGGGCTCTGTGCTGACAGCTCATAGCCTGGAGCCTGCTTTGGATTCTGTGTCTCCCTCTCTCTGCTTCTCCCCTGCTCATGCTCACTCTCTCGCTCTCTCTCAGAAATAAAGAAACTTAAAAAAAATTCGAGATAAGCACCTGAATATAAAAAGAGTGAGAAGCAGAAAGAGAAAAATTAGTTAAGTTTTAATAGCAAATGTGGTTCTGAAGGGCCAGAACCTTATTATATTTTGAACTGTTCATGCTGAATTTCAGCTTTGTAGGGCTCCTTCATTTACTGAAATTAATTATGTGTGTTTTTCTTTAAAACTTATAACACTATTTTTTTTAAATTTTTTTTAACGTTTATTTATTTTTGAGACAGAGAGAGACAGAGCATGAACGGGGGAGGGGCAGAGAGAGAGGGAGACACAGAACCGGAAGCAGGCTCCAGGCTCTGGGCCATCAGCCCAGAGCCCGACGCGGGGCTCGAACTCACGGACGGTGAGATCGTGACCTGAGCTGAAGTCGGACGCTTAACCGACTGAGCCACCCAGGCGCCCCTATAACACTATTTTGAAGTAAAAACTTTTTCGAATTCTGGAGATCTTTATAATCTTCAAAAAACAGCTTAATAGAAGGTAACTCTCAGACCTTAAAGATGTGGCATCACCTGGGGCGCCTGGGTGGCGCAGTCGGTTAAGCGTCCGACTTCAGCCAGGTCACGATCTCGCGGTCCGTGAGTTCGAGCCCCGCGTCATGCTCTGGGCTGATGGCTCGGAGCCTGGAGCCTGTTTCCGATTCTGTGTCTCCCTCTCTCTCTGCCCCTCCCCCGTTCATGCTCTGTCTCTCTCTGTCCCAAAAATAAATACAAAACGTTGAAAAAAAAAAAATTTAAAAAAGATGTGGCATCACGTGAAAGTTAATAAAGAATAATAAAGATAATAGGAACTAACATGTATTGAGTAATTCTATGTGTCAAACCCTACATTACATGATTCCCATGAGTTCATTTTCCCATTGAATCCCTACCACGAACTCTGAGATCCTCATTTTAGGAATGACTGAGATCTTCATTTTAGGAATGAGAAAACAGAGATTCTCACTCATTCAGGGTTAGAATTAGTCAAACTGCACAGCTCCTTTGCTTCTTTGTCATGTTTAACTATCCATCCATCCATCACTACTGCCACTGCGTCTGCCTTCTGTAACAATTAGCACCTATGGCTTTTCCTTCTTTAAAAATTATTACTTTAGGGGCACGTTGGTGGCTCAGTCAGTAAAGTGTCTGACGTTGGCTCAGGTCATGATCTCACAGCTCGTGGTTTCGAGCCCCACTTTGGGCTGTGTGCTGACAGCTCGGAGCCTGGAGCATGCTTCAGATTCTGTGTCTCCTTCTCTCTCTGCCCCTCCCCTGCTCATGCTCTGTCTCTCTCCCTCTGTCTCTCTCAAAAATAAATAAACATTGAAAAAAAATTTTTTAGATGACTACTCCAGGGGTCATCTGGGTGGCTCAGATCATGATCACGCACTTCACAGGTTCAAGCCTTCCTTGGGCTCTAGTTCAGAGCCTGGAGCCTGCTTCAGATTCTGTCTCCCTCTTTCTCTGCCCCTCCTCCGCTGACCTTCTGTATCTCTCTCTCTCTCTCTCTCTCTCTCTTTCTCAAAAATAAACATTTAGAAAAAAAGGATCTGGGGGTACTCAACATTTTTTGAGGAGTTGGGTTTTCTTCTTTCATATTTTGTGACAATTCTTGTGTGAAAATTATTGTGTGAGGAAGAAACTTTTCCTCAACCGATTAGACTCAGACACTGGGAGCCTGCAAATTAAAGTGACAAGTAACCAATTAATAGGAGAAAAACCATTTATTCATGTGCATATATGGAAGTTAACAAAAGAAGTAGGCAGCTCTCCAAACAGTTAGAGACTTACATGTCTAACAATAGAGGAAAGAGAGAGCAGAAAAGACTTCTATGGAAAGAACAGATAGGTTTCTTTAGGAAAGACAAATGGGTTTTTTGGAGAAAACAGATTGAGAAGTTTGCGATGTTTCTCTACACAGGTGTGAGTGGTCTTTCCATCTTCTTCAGGGCCATGGTCATATTTATAGTAGTATATTCTTCCTCTTCCTCTTCCTGGTAGACCTGCCTCACAGAGGGAATTTATGTCAGCCTTATTTCCCAGAAGTTGCTGCTTTTAGTCAGATAAGAAAAGCTAGAGAAATCTTCCTTCTGTTTTTGTTTTTAAGCTCAAATGTTTTCAGCTTAAAATATTTATCATACCAACTCTGGAATTCCTAGTGTTTTGCTAAAATTGAATTACATGTTTAAAAATTTTCATCAAATGTTTTGATTAAATGAGGTTGTGATGAAATTTTGAACAGTAGAAACCTAAAACAATAACAACAACAAAAACATCCTTATAGGAAAAATAATGCCTTCATTAATCAGGTTAACTTTTTATTTTCCACTTGATTGAACATTGTGTATTTGTATTTTTGTGACTTTCAAAACCCAATTTAGGTTTTGTTTTAAATTACATATATAATATCTAACATTGATTCTGCAGTTGCAGCAGTTTTACTGTGCTACAATAATTAATAGACTATTTTTTTTGCTTCCATTAAATTATACTCTCACCAGGGCAAATATCAGGGCATCAGAATCTTTCCTTCTCACAACCCAAAGGAGTCTAAAAAAAAAAACCCAGTATCCTCCCGCACTACCATATTCACTGCAGTATTATTTACAACAGCCAAGATATGGAAATAACAGAAGTGTCCACTGATGGATGAATGGATAAACAAAATGTGTACACACCCACACATACAAGAATATTATGTAGCCATAAAAAATCAAATCTTGCCGTTTGTGACAACATGGATGGACCTTGAGGGCATTATGCAAAGTGAAACAAGTCAGACAGAGAAAGACAAATACCATATGATCTCACTTTTAATTGGAATCTAAACAACAAAACAAAACACAAGCTTATAGATACGCAGAGCAAAATGATGGTTGTTGGGTGAGGGGAAGAAGGTGAGCTCAGTTTGCCAGCAACAATCTGTTCATGAAGCTATTTCATAGGTATTTCCAGGAGTGAAGATCCACTAGAAACTTTTTCTGAATACTTCCATGTGGAGTAAATGATATTAATCACTGTCATACTATGACTAGGCAAAAAATGGGACTTTGGTACTGTGCTTCCAACACTTCTTGCCTTCATCGGCCTCAGGTAAATAATGTATGCACTTTTGTCTCTGCTCTCAGTGGAGGAAAGACCGAAGACGAAAAAGGCAAGGGGTAGTTAGTACCCAAAGAGATTGGAGTATTTTGTAGAAAGACCTTTCTTAACCTTCATAACACCTGGTAGTTGTTGATTAGAAAATGGAGCCCATTTATTTGCCTCATGTTATGACATGTGACCTGTAAAACCGATAAAACTATCAATATTTTAATATGTTGTCAAAATGTTCTGATTTGGCAGGGTCTTTTTTGTCATTGTTATTGATAAAGTATATGATGCAGACAGTAAAGCTC
Organism: Panthera leo; assembly: GCF_018350215.1. Taxonomy (NCBI): domain Eukaryota; kingdom Metazoa; phylum Chordata; class Mammalia; order Carnivora; family Felidae; genus Panthera; species Panthera leo. The sequence goes on along the minus strand of NC_056679.1, from coordinate 123,023,850 downwards.
GGGCACTGTTTTTACATTGTTTTCCTTCATCCTTCCTCTTCCGGAACTTAGGAAATAGACCCCCCTACTCATAGCTCTGTTCTTGTGCTCTAACTTGCTAAGTAGGTGAAGTTCATTTTTGGTGTGGTCATCACATAAATGACCTACTCTTCTTGACCTCTCAGAGATGAGACCATTCCTTCCATTTTCTTCCTTCTAGAGACTCAACTGTCCCCTTAGTCATCATCCTATAACCTGGGATTCACACCGCCTTCTCCTGTAGCAGTATGTTTCCTCTTACAAGAACACTCTTTCTTCCTAATCTCTCCCTCCCCTTCTGTCTATCACAAGGTCTTTTACATTTACTCCTTTAAAAATCAATCTAGGTAAATCCTTTTAGTCCATTTTCCAGGTGAGGGCACTGAACTTCAAAAATTTCAGGGACTGTCTACTGCCTAAGAAGAGCAGGATAAGAATGCCTGTTTGACTCCCATTATACCATGCTGCTTCCTCCATGCCTTAAATATTGTCCCTTAATGTGAATTACGATAGAAGAGATCGCTTAATTTCTACATGTACCATTCATTTTTGGTAGACAAAAAAGGAAACAGCTCCCACAAGTAAGTAGCAAAATTGTTCATATATATTTACCTGAGGTGTTGAATGTTTAAAAAATAATTTAAAAGCACTATGTTTTTAATTTTAAAAACAAAATTTTTGTCTCTGAGTATTTTCTCAGTTAAGAGAGAACAAGCATTCCAATTTTTGACATTAAGAAGTATGTCCTTATATGCAAAGAAGGTGGGAACCAGTGGCCTTCCGGATAGAATAAAAGCTTTTACTTCCTCATATATCTTCTGTGATTGAACCTTTTCCTAGGTCCTAATTTAAACTCCACTTACCCTGCCCTTTCTCCCTCACACATTAGATTTACTTCTAGTTACTTGGAAAATGCTTTTGTTCTGCTCATTCACTCCACCTCTTCCCTTTCCATCACTGGTTTCTTCTTAAATGGATGAAGTGGGTCAGTACCCTTCTGTTGAGCTCTGGAGGCCCTGTGTACACACCCCTTTCTACAGCATGCCTCATGCTTTCCTTATCCATATGTGTGATCTGTGTCTCTCATTATTTTAAAATTCCTCAAGAGTAGAGGACATGTCTTATCCCTACCTTTGTCTTCAGGAGACTCAATAGATGCTTATTAACCTGAACTTCCCTAATTAACTCTTACTATTATAGTCTCCCCAAAACTACAAATCCAGAAATTAAAATGAAATCTTACTTTTTCAGACTGAAAACAAATTCCAGTTAAACGCAACGGTTAGATAGATTGTTATTCCAGGTATCTTGTGGTGATAAAACGTGTACAAAAAATTGATTATTTGAAAATCATTTTTATATATTTTCTAGGTTTCTTCTTAAAATGATGTGAACTTTTTAAATTTTTTTTAAATTTTTATTTATTTTTGAGACAGAGACAGAGCATGAGCAGGGAGGGGCGGAGAGAGAGGGAGACACAGAATCCAAAGGAGGCTCCAGGCTCTGAGCTGTCAGCACGGAGCCCGTTGTGGGGCTCAAACTCATCAACCATGAGATCATGACCTGAGCTGAAGTTGGATGCTTAACCGACTGTGTCACCCAGGAGCCCCATTTATTATTATTTTTTTTAAATTTTAAATGTTAATTTATTTTGAGAGAGAGAGAGAGAGAGGGAGGGGCAGAGAGAGAATCCCAAGCAGGCCCCCCTGCTGTCAGCAGAGAGCCTGACATGGGGCTCAATCTCACAAACTGTGAGATCATAACCTGAGTCAAAATCAGAGCCAGGTGCTTAACATACTGAGCCACCCAGGTGCTCCTATGTGAAGTTATTTTAGTTGACAGTTACTCAGGGTGGTCAAGTTAAAGATGCCTATGGCTGTAGGGATGAAAATTACACACTGGCTCAACATCATGGGTTTCACCTGGTGTGATCTGGCTAACTCCACTGTTGAGAATCTACTCTAGAAGTTGATGCTGAGTCCCTGTATTAGCATTATTCCAGAGGGAACCAGACTGTTTCTTGGTGGCAGGTTGGTTTCACTGGACCCCTTCCCTAATAGAAGGGGAAATGATCTGTCCTCATTAGAAGAGATAGTCATTCTGAGACTGGATTTCTCCTGTGTACAGTTTCCCTGTGTTGTTTTCCTCTGTAGATAGCATTGTGAATGCTTTATTTGGCATCTTAATATTCCATATAACATTGCTGCTGAAATTGTTTCTTATTGTAGCTGTAACACATTACCACATAATAAAGCCTTAAAACTACATAAATTTATTCTCTTACCATTCTGGAGGTGTCAACAGGGCTGGTTCCTTCTGAAGGCTTTGAGAAGAGAATCTGTTACTTTGCTTTTTTCAACATCTATTGGCCTGTCTGTATTATTTGCCTTATGACTTCTTTTTCCATCTTTGAACTGTACCACTCCAATCTCTTCTTCTATCATTACATCACTTCTCATCTCCTATACCATTATATCCCTCTTATAAGGACACTTGTGATCACATCACTGGGACCACCCAGAAAATCCAGGATAAGCACCCTATCAAGATCCATAACTTAATCACATGAGTAAAATTTCTTTTGCCATATAACATAACACATTAATAAATTCCATGTGGTAGGTACACATCTTGGGGTACCATTATTCAGCTACTATAGCTACCAGTGAATTTATGCCACAGGAAATAAAGTGTGTCACTGGGGCCTCCTGAAATTCATTGATCTTCTGATATACTTCATCAACGAGAAACAGTCAGTCCTACAGAACATGGGATGACCTTCTGAAGACTTAGTTATAGTATTTCCTAGCAAAAAACACCTCCAAAGATATGATGCTCTCCTAAAGGATGTGATATACTTTGAACCAGCGGTCAGAATATCTTGTTTCAATCATAACCAGAATAGACACTTTAGGAAATCAACGGACAAAAGTATAGCCAATGACCAACTTAAATAATTTTGGTTTTTCTTTCCCTATGAATTTAAGCTGTGATTTTTTTAAAAGGTTTTAATTCCCAAGGGACAATGTTTCCACCCCATGACATAATGATTTCATTGAACTAGAAGATTAGCTCATCCCTGGCCATTTGGGGATCCTCATGTCACTGAGACAACAAGCAAAGTAGGGTCACTGATCTCTGTTATTAAGCAAAAACAAGGTGCCTCTCTATAATGGGGACAGGGCAGGTTATGTCTGGACCCCAAGGGATTCTCCAGGGTGTTTCTCAGTTCTTCTAAGTTCACTAACACAGTTCATGGAAAACTACAGCGACCCAACAGAAGGATGACTAAGAACTTCAAGAAGTGAGGTTTGAATTTCCCCACCAGGTAAAGGATCTCAACCAGATGAGGTGCTGTTTGTCATCAAAGGGAACCTGCAACGAGAAGAGTGAATTACACTTAGAACCATAGACTGGAGACCTTCTAACAACCATTTATAGAAATGCTGACTTGTGGCAGTTACGTAGGATTTCTTCCTTAGATGTAATATAGTATTTGTATGTATGAATCCATTCTTTTTTTCCTCTCCCTTTCCCACCCTATTTTATGTAAGAAGTGAGATGATGGGTAATTTTACAATTCAGTATTTTGATTATAGGACATCCAGGGTGAGAACATTCCTGTCTGTATGCAAAGTAGCTTATTGTGTCAGGTAAGAGCACCTTATTGTTGAAGTTGTTGTTGAGTGAAGTTTAAATAAGGGTGAAAGGGAAATGAATGAAAACTGAGTAACAAGAGGTGGACCATGGTGATTCTTTGTCTACTAATTGTCAGCTTTATCCATATTCTTCAAGGCTCTTTTCTATACTGGCAAAAATGGCAGCTCCCAAACCATATTTCCTAGGTTCCCTTGACACATGAGCCTAAGACATACAAAAAGGAGGTAAGAGGAAAGCCATTTGATTTTCTGTTATTGATGGTACATCGAGAAATGGCAGCAGCATCGGTAGGTGTGTCATCTGAGTTCCCGCTCAGCTCTGAGGTGTGGATGCCAGCAGAAGCAGCAGCCAGGCCCTCAGCAGCGGCAGTAGGATTATAAGCTCCTGCATTCCTGCTCAGCTGGGGGGGCAGTTTCAGCACCAGTAGTAGCACCCTTCACGCCTCTGGCAGGAGCAAGCTGGGGTCTAGTCCGGGTTCACAAGCAACTTCTAGTTTGTAGGTAATTCTCTTCTCTCTTTTGTTCCTTCAGCCTTTTCTAAGAGCCTTGTAACCAATTCCCTACATTCAGTACCCCTTTTAAATATTTAGAATAGTCTCTGGGCATGACATTAACTGATACAGATATGGACCTCTGATTTATAAAAAAAAAGTTTCCAAAGTTAATCTGCTCTTTCTAGTCACTATTTCCAACCCTAAACTGGGGCTGGGTTATTGTTTGGGAAATTAGCCCAATTACCTCAGGGGAACAGTGTGACATGGCTGAAGAGGATGGCTAGTCAGGATATTGGTCCAGGCTGAGGGTGAAGGATCAGGATCCTATCCAGAGATGAAGCTGTTGTGTTGATGGATCCTAGAACAAAACTACCACTCACTTCCCTTCTTTCCCCTGCTGAATCAGAATCTTTTTTTTTTTTTTAAGATCATGTATTTTTGAAGGGTGAGAGAAGGGGCAAAGAGGGGACAGAGAGGATCCAAATGAAGCAGGCTCCATGCTGTCAGCGCAGAGCCCAATGCAGGGCTCGAACTCATAAACTGTGAGATCATGACCTGAGCTAAATTGAGACACTTAACCAACTGACCAACCCAGGTGCCCATGAATCAGCGTCTTTTGAAGGCAAAGGGATAAAACACCAAAGACTATGGTTAGTGTGTGAGCCAGTACAAAGAGAAGATGCTAGTCTGGGGAAGGAAGAAGTAGAGAGGAGATGCTGCCTTCCCCTCATCCAAAGAGCCTCTACCCCTACTTGTTCCCCTGACAGCTACTGCTAATGGGTAGCCTCTTGTAAGTCCAAAGGCATAAGTGCCCAGACATAGCCTCCCCAGGCTCCTCCATGAGACTGCTGCTGATCACAGGCAAAATCAAGCAAAATGTGCTAAGCCTGGAGGATTCCTGGATGAGCTACTTCTTCTGTTCAATAGGTAAAATTCTGAACATCGTCTGACAGGAGAAAGGGCCACTGTCCATGGAACAAGAAAGCATAGCCATCAAAGGAGACAAGTCAAGGGACAGAGGATGCCCATTGGCCCCTAGCTTTCTGTGTAGAAGGCAGTGAGAACAAGGCTTCTTAGACGTCAGAAGAGAGAAACATGGAAGGCATGGGGAAACATACCTAAGGATCAGGGCAGATTGTCTGCAAAGAAAAGATTATCACTGTTCTCAAAGACATCCCTGTGCTACATTTTTCACTTATTTCATGCCCCTACAACCAAACTTCTTCAAATCCTGCCCCAGTGTAACTGATGCCCTTACCTCTCTCATTTCTACCTTCCTCTGATCTTGCCTTCAACTATTTTTACCATGTTTAGCTAGAGTTCTCTTGCAAGACAGTGAAGCATATCATCTCCACCCATCATCTCTGAGAACTAAAAGGGGTATTTTGCCCACCTAACTAGGAAGGAGGCTTATTAATTATGATTTTGGAAAGCTAGACAGTTTTCCTCTCAGACATTCAAATAGTCAAAGGCCAGAGGTTACTTACATGATATGAAGTACTTTTAATCAAACAAAAATAAAAAGTATTTTCACTCAAACCGGTATCAATGACGTAAGTTTTAAAAGAGAGAAGACGTTAAATTTGGCCTATTTTAAGGAATTTGTGTGAAATATTCTGAGTGTCACTGGGGCAGGCAGAGACCAAGGCTGGGACAGAGAGCAAAGGCCCCTAACACTCAGGCAGCACTTGCTTTCTCTAGACTGTATTGTCTGACGTGAAGTTTCTTTTAGGACCCAGAAAACCCGTGTGTGAAGACTTGGTGCTCCTTATGATGCCCAGCATGGCCCTGATGCCAGCCAATGAGGTTATGTGTAATTTTCCATGCATCCTTTCGGAAAGAAGTAGATTTCAGGAGTCACTTGTTTCTCATTCCCTGAAAAGGAAAACAAAGGGTTGGGCAACAGATAGAAACATCTGTGTCTATCTTCCTCGACTTTTGATTTCTACTCTTTGACACTCACCAAATCACCACTTGTCTAATTCCCGTTGGAAACGAAGGAGAGGTGTGTATACTTCAGTTTCTCCCCATGACGCCTCTACATTCCTGAAACCAGTTAAACTGACTTCAAGATAATTGCTTGAAATTAGCTTCAAGTGGGCAAGATTTGCTAGGATCAGCTGTTCTCCCTGAACTGGGAAAGAACACTTGAAAGTGTGAGAGAAGGAAAACCATAGATGTAAGGGGCACTGAGAACAAGACTGGCCAGAAAGGGTAAGGAAAGGGACAAAGCAAAACCAAGTCAAACATTAGGGTAGGATTTCCCAGGGCTCAGATCATACCCATATGATATCCATATCAAGGCCATTTTTAGTGTTTCCCTCCCTCCATCCCAACTAAACTCTCCAATTTTCTTTGCCAATTTCAGGTTAACTTAGGTACTCACCTGACCCAGTTTCTAAATCTTATCTTACTGTTTAACCTGCTGTTTTCTCAACATTTATGGCTGGATATATCGATTGCCCCAGGCAGGCCAGGTTAAAGACATGTCCATCTGTCTCCAGAACAGCTTAATTTAAATAGGCACATCCTCCTTGCTGCAAACAAGAGGCTGTTTTTAATTGATATTTCAGGAAAACTGGGATATAGTCACTTCCCCTAAGAAAGAGCACTGCATTTTTAAAGCCACTGGGAAAGGATGATTGATGAGCCAAGGTTTGCATTTCACTATACATACCCAAAGGAGCCTACATTCACTGTGCTGTGTCTCTCGATATGTAGTCGATGGAAATATTTTTTCCAGCTTTATATTTTGAAAAGTATATTTGAAATAAAAGAGAGCTATTTAAGTGGCCTCCTATATTTTAATATTAGGAGTATTAATACTAGACCACAAATGAGTCAATTTTCAATATAAAAACTGGTATTTTAGGAGCCCTTGGATGGCTTAGTCGGTTGAGTGTCTTGACTCTTGATTTTGGCTCAGGTCGTGATCTCGGGGTCATGGGATCAAGCCCCGCATCAGGCTCTGCACTGAGCATGGAAACCTGCTTAAGATTTTCTCTTGGGCTGCCTGGGTGGCTCAGTTAGTTAAGCATCCGACTTCAACTCATGTCATGATCTTGCCGTTTGTGGGTTCAAGCCCTGTGTCAGGTTCTGTGCTGACAGCTCAGAGCCTGGAACCTGCTTCAGATTCTGTCTCTCCCTCTCTCTTTGCCCATCTCCTGCTTACACACTCTATGTCTCTCAAAACTAATAAACATTGAAAATATTTTTTTAAAAAAGATTCTGTCTCCCTCCCACTCTGCCCTTCACCGCTCACTAGCTCTCTCTCTAATAAACAAACAAACAAAAAAAAAACCTGGTATTTTAAAAAGTCATTGGGTAAATACAAAATTACCAACTTTCAGCCCTTATACCAAGGATGATCTGTATATGGAGACATAGGAGAATTTTTGAGATCAGAAATACTGATTCTCAAAAGAGTATTATAGAAATGAACAGGAGATTCTGACTAAAAGACTTCTTTCTACAGCTTGGTGTAGTGTGTTCTGTACGATTTTCTGGATCCTCCAGTAAATCTGCCTTCATGTTCCACTTGTTTTTGCCACATTTGCTTACCTTGACTATCTGATCAGTCTTGTTTTCACTGTCCTTTTCATGGGGGAGGGGGAGGAGCTACTTTCCCAAATGCCTGATTTCAGGGAACTCTCTCCCATTCCAGAGAACATACTCCTGATGCTCTTTCCTGTACCATACTTGAGATACTTCCTTTTAGCAAGGATGGGCAGAGCATCACATCAGTGCCCAAACAGTGAGATTTGTCTGAGGGGAGGATGGAAGAAGCAGAGTCTAGCTTTTTTAAATTCCTCCAAAAGCAGGCTGTATAGGACCTTTGAACTGTACTTCCTTGAGAAGTAATTACATCATAAAATTGGTCAACAATGAAAATTGTTACCAGACCAGGTACAGGGGTAAGAAAATCCCCCAGCCATTCAGCTCAACTGAGCCCTCCTATCATGTGAGAGCCATGGCTGCAAGATCTCCGGAGTCCAATGGAAGATACAGAGCTTATGTTTCATTTCCTACCTCTTGTAGCTCCTGCTTTACTCATTTGCTCTAAACTAAGTGTGCATTTTCTTTATTCAGTCTCTTACTGGCTGGCTTTATCATTTTGCAAAAGTCAACAAATTAGAGGAAAGAAACTCTAAAGGAGAGGGACTTTCATTGGCATGTAGGGCCCTGTTTATTCCAGAGCCTTCTGAGGCAAAGAAAAGAAATCTTTCCTGATGATACCAAAAACCTGGGCTGATTTTAGCAAGATCATCCCATGCAAAGCTCTCAAGCACCTCCATATTTGGGCACAGGAGGGGACAATTGATGCCTATAGGGGCACCTACTGATTACACATTTTGTGATTTCAGTGTAGATGGAGTATATCCCAGAGCACAACCAAGAACTCTGATAGAAATTCTTGGGGAAATGGTAACTCCACTTGGGGCACAGAGTCAAATCTAGATAGTTCACCGGGGATTGAGATGGGAATCGTGTTTATGATGCATCTCAAAGGTAATGAAGATGTGAGCTAGAGTATTAGGGGCCAAGGAAAAGGAGAGAAAGGGCAAGGCATAACTTGTCATGATAGAAATTAAGTGAGTTATAAAAATCTGGATTCAGCGATGTATTGTGAAATGTTAGTTTTCTAAGAGAGGAAGAACAGAAGGAAATGAAACTTAAACATGTTTTCAGTGTCAGCTTCTCAGGTATTCTCCTTAATGCAGGAAGCCTATTCAGGGAAGCTCTTTGGAGGGGGACATTTGATTGATCTAGGACTGCTGGGAGGTGGAGGCCCAAAGGACTGTTATAAATCACCTCTGGGGAGAAGCCTTAACTCCAGCCTCAGGAGCAAGTGCTGTGTCAAGTGGTTTCATTGTTAAGACTTCGTGGAAAAAAGATAACCACTGACTGCCACTGATTCTGGGGATTCAGCTTGAGTTTTAGGTGTGTGTTGTTTGTTTTGTTTTATATCTTATGTATTTTATGTCAGTTACCTGACACTTAGTAAGCCCTCCCTGAATTAATGAAGAAATAACTAGCAGGGTGTCCCTAGCTGGCTCAGTTGGTAGAACGTGTGACCCTTGATCTAGGGGTTGTGAGTTCAAGCTCCATGGTGGGCTTAGAGACTTCTTTTAACAAAAAATAAAGAAAGAACTAGAAGATCATTCCTGGAAGGAACACCAGGGACATTAGTAGAGAGGGGCATAGAAATGAGCGTCCCATTGGACTCAAGTCCCTCCATCTGCCCTGGTTTCTCAGATTGGCTTTGGGTCTCACAGACAACACCCAACAGTGATGGGGAACTCCTAACTGGCTTTATGAGGCTTTTCCTTTCCTTTTTCTCTTAGGCCAACCTATATCAGATCCCTACCACAAAAGAAGGGCAGAAATAACAGAGTAAAAGGGTCTGAAATAAAACCCAGCCTTCTGTTATACTTCTCCATGACTCCATCCATGCTGAGACTAAGAGCCATGGGAGAATTGGGAGTATGCACTGGAGGTACACAGAAAACCACATTCCTGCTGATTCTACTTGAGTTGATTTGTTGTCCACACTAGGCTGTGACCTATAGGAACTATCCAGGAGTTAAGACCCTTAGAAGGGACAATAGAACAGAGTCCCTAGGGAGCTCATATATTTGTGGGTGACAGAAGATAAAGTCTTCCTTCCAGAATTTTTTTTTTTTAACCTGGCCTACAAATACCCTTCTTAGACAGCTGTTGGGGAATACGAAAAAGCTGTATGAAACCATCCTTTATTGTCATCTTCTCAGGACTGTATGTGTACCTTTTCTGTGAAGCTAAAGCATAGGAAACTCTGGGATATGAAAATGATCCTTTTCTTGTCCTTCATTGTTCACTAGGATGCAGCACTTCAGCCAGAGTGAAGTAGTCTGGGAGAATGCAGAATAGTTTAGTATAAGACTATGAATCTTCATTTCTCCTACATTCAGTTCATCTCTTCCCATCACTCTATTAAAACATTTCCAAGGTTTTCATTGGAAAAGACTTTGTGTTCATTCTAGAGAGTTAAATCTAGCCCATCTGGGAGGAAAGGGTAGAATTAAATAATCTCAAGTGTCCCTGTCTAACTTCGGAGACTCTGCCTTGTCATGGCTACCCACTGTACAGTAAAGAAACCTGAATGAAAATCTGGCAGGAAAAGACAACCACAATGATGGAGTATGAGAGTCAGACTCTGAGGGGATAATTTACTTTCTTTGAATTGAGCAACAGAAAACCTGCACATATATAACTTCTTAAACTATTCTTTGCAGACTGGGTCTCTCATGCTAAGAACTGGGTCATGAAGACTCCTTCTAGAAAGATCTGACAGGTTTAGCGGAGGTTGCAAGAAGCATTCCCTTCCCCCTGATGTCTCCTGACTGCATTTCTCTTCCATTAAGGATGACTGTAAAGTAGACAAGAGTCTCAAGGAATAAGGACATTACCTGAGGCACAGAATCCTGTTCTTTCTTGTCTGTCTCCTCTACATCTCAGGGTTTGAGACACTGGGGAAAGAATCCTTGGGAAATTATGGAGCACAACAGAAGATGCAATGTGAATTGGCTTTATCTCTCCCAATTCTGTATTGCTGAATTTGTTCCCAAACTGTACCACCCCCAATTCTTTGGTATTAAGCAGAGCATACCACACAGTTCACTGATCCGCAAATTGATGATGTTCTTCTAGAAGGTATAATCTATTAAAAATAACAAGTAAACATCTCAGCCCTGAGGGTCAAATTTAGAGAGATCTGGTTATGCTATTGTGAGGGAGAGACACTCAATATGCAATGGAAGGATCTTACATCTAATAAAATCTGGAGGAATGAGGTAGATGATTTCTAAACAGTCTTCCCTGGAGAAGGAGCTTATAATACTTGATTCTCACATAAAGTCCTAACATTAGTGCTGTGAAAGACTTGCTGAGAATTTTAAATTTTATAGCAACTTTGCGCCACAAGAGTCAATTGAACATATAGCTCACTTCCTATGGGATGAAAGTGCCCCTGTTAAGAAATCACACTAGGAATTTTAAGCACTCGTGGATCAGAGTTCTATCTACTGAAGAAGCAACATGAAGCTACCCCTCTAAGTCTGAGTCTCTTACGGTGAAGTGTAAGTTATGAAGACCCCTCCCTGAGCTCTGAAGGGTTAGGAGACAAGGAAGCATTGTCTGTCACACCTTGTCTTAACCCTTCAGTACTTTGATTTGTGATATTAGAGCTGGGACAATGCAAACCCCATTGCTTCTTGACCAAACAGCCAACTCTGCCAATTGGAGGTGCTGAAGGAAGACTAGCAGACTGTAGGAGGAAGAGGGGATTTGTTCTTTTTCATTTGCATCCTGTGTACTTGAGGTTCCTGTGAGCATCACTCCAGCATCACGGGGAGGAGGAGAATGGGGAGGGGAGAGGAGAAGGATAGAAAGAATCAGAGGAGCAAGAGGGGGAGGAAAAAGAGAAAACTTACAGAGATAAGTTCCAGACATCATGTTCTTTCCCCTAAATACTTCTGTGCATATTTCCTAAAAATAAAAACCATTTTCTTCATAACAAGAGTTCAGTTATCAAAATCAGGAAATTAGCATTAATATAATTCTCTCTAATCTATATACCTCATTCAGATATTGCCACTTATTCCATTAATGTTCTTTATGGCAAATTGCTTTATTTTGTTTTGGTTCTCCAGGATTCATTCCAAGATTCCACAGCATTTAATAATTGTGTCTCTGGTCTCCTTTAATCTAGAAGGTTTTCTTAGTTCTATTTGTCTATTACCTTGACATTTTTGAAGAGGGCAAGTCAGTTGTTATGTAGAATGTCTCTCAATTTGGGTTTGTCTGCTGTTTCCTCGTGGGTTAGAATTGATATATATTGCATTTGGGCAGAAATACCTTCAGAAGTGATGCTGTGTACTTTTCAGTGCATCATGTTAAAGAGGCACATGATTTCTATTTGTTCTCCTCTTGGGGCTTTTAACTGTAATCACTTGATTAAGGAGATGTGAATCAGCTTAGCCTTCTTCACTGCAAAGTTACAATTTTTCCTTCTGGGATTAATAGGGACCTTGTGGGGAGATAGTTTGAGACTGTAAATTTGCTCTTCCTCATAAAACTTCCACTTACTAGTTTTAGGGTCCATGAACTGGGTATGCTTAAACATACTGTTATGATGTTTGCCAAATGATGATTTGCCAAATGATGGATCGATCATTCCTTTTATATTTATTAGTTGACATTTTACTGTAAGAAAGAGCTTTCTCTTTTCCCCATTTATTCCACTTTATTTATTTATTTATAACAGTGTGGACTCATGCATTGCAGTTTTTTTCTATGGATAATATCTTCTTACTGCCATTATTCTTGTTTATGCTCTAACTTTCCCATATTTTGCTAATGGCAGACCTTTCAAATTGTCTGCTTTGACTTTTGAAGTGTCCCATCATTCTTTGAGTACTTCATTACTTTCTGATGTGGCAAGATGTTCCAGGCTCATCTTGTACTTGACTGCTCCAGCCCCAGAATCAGCCACTTCCTCAAGGATACCTGGCTTCTTTTCTTTTAATGAAGCATGATATTTAGAAACCATGATCTGGATATCGGTGTGTCATTGCTGCTAGGCCCTCTCAGTGGACGGAGCTACTGTATTTCTCTCTCTCTCTCCCCCCTCATCTCACTACCAATTTGTATTCACACAAGCAATCTATGAGAGCATCTATTTCACCACAACTTCATCAACAAAAGCTGTTTTTGTAATAATCTGATTTTATTGTTTTTAAGTAGTCTCCATGACAATGTGGGGCTTGAACTCATGACCCTGAGATCAAGACCTGAGCTGAGATCAGGAGTTGGATGCTTAACCAACCGAGCCACCCAGGTGCCCCTACAATAACTTGATTTTATAAGACAGTTTCTAATGGTCTGTTCTGGTCATAAAGGCCAGACTCACACAAATCTAGGAAGTGGCAGTGGTCACCATGCCACTTAAAAGTGTATATACTGTGGGGGCAGCTGGCTGGGTCATTTGGTGGAGCATGTGACTCTTGATCTTAGGGTTGTGAGTTCAAGCCCCACATTGGGTGCAGAGATTACTTAAAAGTAAAATCTTTAAAAAACATGTATGCTGTGTCCTAAGCTGTAAACATGGGGGTCAGATGTCTCCCAAGGACTCCCCTCAGTGTGACCATCTATGACTCAAGTTGTGCCTCCAGCTTTCATTACAAGACAAGATAGGTATTTCCCAGTAATCTGTGTCTACCTACCCCCTTGTATATGGGAGACATAAGAAGGGCCAACATAAATCAGAGCACAAATTACAGGAGGTTCATGAAGCCCTGTCTGGAAGGTTTTTCCTGATATTGGATTATTAAGACTCCCACTAATTCTGGAGTCCTTAGGAGCACCTCAGTGGAAAAAAAAAATCCTCCCTTTTGGTTTTAAAGGCTACACAGTAAAACAAAGATAAGAGTAGAAAGGAATATTGGGGAGATGAGTAAATGACATAAAGCATTACTCCTCTTTGCCTGCCGTCAGGGCTAAGTGCTAAGATTCTTGGCCATAGTACAGAACATCCAAAAGGAGATTGGGGCACCTGGGTTGCTCAGTTGGTTAAGTGTCTGACTTCAGCTTAGATAATGATCTCTTGGTTCAAGGGTTTGAGCCCTGCTTTGGGCTCTGTGCTGACAGCTCGGACGCTGAAGCCTGTCAGAGTCTGTGACTCCCTCTCTCTCTGCCCCTCCCCCGCTCACACTCTGTCTCTCTCTCAAAAATAAATAAACATTTTTAAAAAATTAAAGGAAAAATAGGATAAAAGAGTTAGCGTGAAGTTCTGTTGCACTTGATTCTGCCATGGCAGATTTGCTCACAGAGTGTATGTGTGAAAACCAGGACACAGGATAGATCCACAGCTGCCCCATAGTTCATATGAGGTCTTGCCAGAAAGCCTGAGTGAAAAGATCCTGGTCTTTCTGGTTAGACTGAACAAGTTCTGGGGATAGTCCTGGGAAGGATGAAATTCAGTGTTCCACTGATGAATTTGTAATCAAGCCAAGACTGGAGGAAGAGTGAAGCAAGATGTGTTTCACTGAAGAAGGTTTTTCACTGGGGAGGGAAAGGTCCAGTTCTGGTTTCCAACTGCAGCTTCCATGCACAACTACAAAGACTGAGGATCTTGCATGGATCTTGATAACAGTCTTGGGGTCCCTATTCTCTATTCTCTATTGAAAGGTGAAGGTGGAGGGAAAATACCCTCACTATGAGGACACTAGGAATGTTGGTGACTCATCACTCGGATGTGTCTTGAAAGAAAAGGAGAGAAACAATATCAGGGCTCCTCTTGAAGTCTGGTCTCCAAGCTCTGGACTAAGAAATTGCCATATCATGTACTTGGAATTGTGCTTGGAATTGTACTTGGAATCTCAATCATTCATCTTCTCATCCTCCATTTTATACATGAATCTTTCTGACCTGAGAATAAGGTGCAGAATGGAAGAAGGAATGGAAAAGGATTGAGGACAGTGAATGAAGCAAACAATTATTAGATTATATATAGATATGTTCATATATATATTCATATATATTCATATATATCATATATATTTAACGCTTATGTATTTATTTTGAGAGAGAGAGGGAGAGAGAGAATCGCAAGCAGGCTTCACTCTGAGCTTGAGCCCAACCTGGGCTCAATCTCACGAACTGTGAGATCATGACCTGAGCCAAAATCAAGAGTTAGATGCTTAAATGACTGAGCCACCTAGTCACTCCTGTTTGGTGATATATCAACTGAAACTTAGATTAAAGAAATTTGGGGAGCCAAGGAGATATTTGTAGCCAAAGTATGAAGCTTTTTATTCTTGGTCTCATACCATTTGCTTCTAAAATCCTGATTATAGAGACTTACCCAGGTTGATCTGAGGAACCAAGGCTCAGAAACTAAATTTAATACTCATTCCAGCCTTTACTTCAAGAAATAGAAATGAATGTCATCATGACCTATAAATGGCCAGGCCTTTGACTTAGTCTAATGTAGACTAGGCATAAAATATTCTTTCTGGTGTGATATGCCATACTGAGGTCTGGGACATGAAGGCTTCCCTTTCAGGGAAGATATATGAAACAAACCTATACTTGGTCTATAATATATCTATACAGATATTTACATAAAGTCAGACCTGGGTCATTTTCCAGAAAATTCTGCGAAATTAGGACATTTCATGATATAAAACATTTTGCCCTTCCTTTTTGACATCCTCATACTATTATGTCGTAGGGCCAAAATAAAAATGGTAGGAAAAGCAGAGAAAATATTAGGAGCCTCATCCCTTCTGATTCACAGTGGGTGTTCTAATCCCAGTAATTAGGTATTAAAACCAGATAGTCATTAGCCATTCCACTGTGTCAAAAGAAAGAATAAAGATCTACTCTCAATTATGAAGGCTAGACAAATCTTAAGAGTTACCAAGGAATTTCCCTGAAGCTCAGTATGCCACATCTCCTTTTGCTCTTGTATTTACAGCAGATTACGGCTTACTGGGAATCTAGGCAAAATAATACTGAAGCAATGTGATCTGTTCCTCCTGTCTGGGTCTTCAGTTACTCAGTGACTATAGATAAAATAAAGAAGGGTTGGAACATTGAGCTGTTTGGAGATATAGAAAGGACATTTTTTCTCACTCAGTGTTAATTTTCTCTTTATATAATGACTTTCAAAGCCTCATTCCGGACAGTACAGTAGCCTGAAAGGGAATGTTAAATTCACTCTTCATGGCATTCTTACACATAAGCCCTTTCACAAGATATGAGGATGGTCTAACAATAGTACAGTCTTGAATTCTACCACTGGTACTCTGCTCTCATATTGAAAGCACTCAAAACTCAGGAAAAGGGTTTGGCCCCATTATTCATAATATTAATGTAAAATCTAAGTCTGCTTTTGAGTTGGGGTGATGTAAGTGACCCCCAAAGGGACCTCTGAGGTGTAAAATCCATTGACTGTCTGCATTGCCCAGAAGCAGCTATCATTACTCTGTAGGGAACTGTGGACACATCGTGTTAGGCTTTCTAAGAGGAGCTTCCATTTGAAGGGTCACTAGAGAAGTGAGGTCCACAGAATTTACAGTTAAATTGAACACAAGGAGAGGCATGAAGTCCTTTTTCTAGGCTTGATTTCTCATTGTGACTCTGGGCTGTGAAGGTCTCCACCAGACAACATTCGACAAATCAAGGGAAACTCACAAAGCATAAATTCTCTTCTTCCTGTGCCCTCAAGAAATTCTTTTTTTTTTATTAAAAATTTTTTATGTTTATTCATTTTTGAAAGACAGAGAGAGAGCACAAGCAGGGGTGGGGCAGAGAGAGAGGGGGACACAGAATCTGAAGCAGGCTCCAGGCTCTGAGCTGTCAGCACAGAGCTTGACACGGGGCTTGAACTCACGAACTGTGAGATCATGACCTGAGCCAAAGTTGGATGCTCAACCGACTGAGCCACCCAGGCACCCCAAAAGTTCTTTTTTTATAGAGACAAACAGTGAAATGAATAGATGGTTTGGGCATGAGCAACTTCTATGAGTAATAGTCTGTATTTTTCTACCCCTGTCCTAATGCACTATAATGTGGAGGCAAGGACACATAAAAAATCAGACAAATGATGGGCATGTACATGGTTGCTGCTCTGCATGTCTGTAGCTCAGTCTCAGTTTATCTGACTGCAAGGAAGATAGGAGGGATTGGAGATGAAACCTTAAAATGCCTACATGTTGTATAATCAAGATATCCTGAACTCTGAGTTGCCTGGGTGAATGAATAAGCCCTGACCTACTCACACTGAAAGGCATTCCCGCCAAATATACTGCCTAAGCCCTCCACATCTGCTCTTTCAATATTTCTCTGTAAGTCTCCGAGAGGATTATTATATGAGCTCAAGAATCAGTGCTGCAGCTCTGGTCTTTGTTTCTCACGACCAGGTCTTTCATCGGTGTCACTAAGCATACAGACCGTGCTGCTTCTGGATGCTTGTAACATGTGGTCCTCTGTGTTCCCCACCGCTCTCTGCACAAGTCCTCATCTCCACTGTGGTGCAGTGGTGGACCAGTTCACCCTCCCTGCCGATGCCCTCGATCCTTGTCAGGCAGACAGGCTTAGCAGTCCCTTTCAAAGAGAGGGGAATTCACTCACGCCTCTACCTTATGCCCTTTTTAGGGAAGGAGAAAGCTGTTTTCTCTCCATGTAAAGCTCTTTTAGTGAGGACAGAACAATTCTCCCTGCCTTCTTTTTAGAAGAGTTGGCAAAGCAAGACTGCTTGGGCCCCAGTGTGTGGAAGTGTTGAGTAGGATGGATCTTTCAGTTTCCACGCAGAACACGGAAGAGCTGACACCTCCCCCACCCCACACTGTCCCCCAGTGTGACTGCATCCAGACTGATGTAAGGCCCAGTGCCACGTTCCACCTGCAAACATTGCTTTCATCCATTCTCCTTTTTTTATCCTGTACTTTTAGTTACTTATCTCTCTGCCATAAATATAGTTGTAAAACGGGAGGAATATGTGAGAGATGAAGACATTGTATGAAATGAGAACCCCCAAATTTAACTTTGCCAGGAGGAAGCAGTGAGCAGACACAAGACATCTCGAAGATTTCCTTAAGAGGTTTTGTTGTCCTTGGCATGTTGGGATCCAGTCGATAGGTTAAAAAATAATCTGGCAAGACCAAGAAGGGTTAGGGGAAAGGGTATGAACTTCCATTTCTTTGACTTCAGTATCAGACCACTGTGCCCTGAACATCCTGTGTGAGGTCTCTCCCAGGAACAAGAGAAAAGATTAATATTCATTTCATCTGTTGATTCAGGTGGTACAAGGGCTGGCTAGTATGACCTACAAAAGATCCCCCAGAAGCATAGTTTATTCAGGGTCATAAAGATTAATCCTGTGCATAAATTTGTATCTCAAGGCTTGAAGTTCAAATAAGACTATGTAACCTCTCTTGTCCTCTCTTTTGTATTTCACCTATAAGTATCTAGCTTTTCCAATGCTCTTTGGGCCAGTTTTCACATCCTACAGGCCCTCTGATTAATTAGTTAATTAAAATAAAATCATTGATGTGTACATTCTGCATTTGCCTGAGGGTCCCAATTTTATCATATTGAAAGTTATACTTCAACAAGAGTTCAGCGTTTTAGATTTATTTGAGAGATGGTTTGGGGTTTTGTTAAGGACTGAGAAATTTATTATAAGGAGAAAAGGATGCTGAGAAAAGTGAAGGAATTCAGAATTAAGATAAAAGAGGCTTAAAAGAGTTAAAAGGAAGAAAGTTGCTTTGCTGAAATTGAGCTCCCCACTTCTGGGTATGACTTTGTCTTCCCTGCATCATCCCCACTCAGAATCAAACCCATTTTGTCCACAATGGGAGTCTCTGGCTCCTCAGCTTGAAAGGCCCCTTAGCTTGTACCCATGGCTGGAGGTAGGGGCACGTTAAGCAAGAGTGCCTCAGGAGGCATTGGACAGACACAGACATCTCGAAGATCTCCTCACAAGGTTTTTTTGTCCTTGGTGTGGGAGTGGGGGGAAGCCACAGAACTCAAATTCCTTCACTGTGCATTTTTCTAACATGGAAGTGTTAGCAAGCTCCAGGCTCCCAATTTCACACTTCAGATCAACTGTAGGAAACAAATCGAATAGTAATAAAATGTAAATACAGGATGTAAATATTTAAAGAAAGTTGGCTCATAAATATGAGACAGACCGTGCAGTCTGTAAGCTCCGCTTGTAAACAGCCCTTTTCTCCTTTCAGTCCCTCTGCACCTGGGATACCTATCAGAGGAAAATGAGCACTCAGTCGTTTGAGGTATCTAAAAAATTATTTGGGGCACTTGAGGTGGGGGGGGCATTTGTTTTTTTAAATTTAGAATCTGTAAGGAAATTGGGTCTGTAGGTTTTCATAAGAAAGGTTCATATGTGGGAGTGGGCATACTATAACAGAACAGCTAGAAGTCACTGAGACCTGTCTACATGCCAGGAGTGTACTAAGGTTAAACATAATTCATTTAGATGTCCATTTAGTAGGCAAAGGCAATTTCTACCCTGGCTTCATAGATGAGGACATTGAGGCCTAGAGAAGATATGGTTACAGGGTCTCACAGTTAGAGGGACTTGGGGTTGTAACCCAGGAAGAAGCCAAAGTAGTTGTGGGAGAGAATATGGTTTAGATATTTAGGAGGCTCAGAGCAGAGGAAGGCCATTTCTTTTCATTTCCTCTCTTTTCTTTTCTTTTATTTTTTTATTTAGAAAGAGAGAGAGCACGCTCAAGTGGACGAGTGCGGGGGGTGGTGGAGAGAGAGAGACAGAGCGAGAGAGAGCGAGAGCGAGAGAGAGAGAGAGAGAGAGAGAGAGGGAGAGAATCTTAAGCGGGCTCCACGCTCAGTGAAGAGCCCGACATGGGGCTCAAACTCACAACCCTGGGATTGTGACCCCAGCGGAAATAAAGAGTCAGATGCTTTAGCTGGTTAAGCCACCAAGGAAGGCCATTTCTTGTTGGCAATCCACTTGTCCAGACTTGGGATTTTCTGAATCAAAATCATGGTATTCTTACAGGCCTCATTTACCTTTGTCAGCCAAGTTGCTTCCATCACTGTGAGCTCATTGGTGACTTGCCCATTGTGCCAGTCAGTTGTGAATGCCTAATTCTCCAGAGCACTAGGCCTGGGGAGGGAGGGAGGAAAGGCCCCTGAAAATGGGGCTCTTTGAAACCCCTTCACGTTTCCCCACACTTTGCCAGAGTCAGAGCCCTGAGGCCTTTCCTTCCTACAGAAGGTAAAAACTAAACCTTGCCAGTGTGACATTTGAAATGGAAGAGTTGGCTGTCTACTCAGCAGTGATCGTGGTACGTCTCTGTCCCTCAGCCCCAGATACTGTGCTGGGTATCAACATTAAGTAAAAAGTGAGTCCACCAGCAAGTCCTCAGTGTCACTTTAAAGTGTATTCTTTCAAAATAGTCCAATCTTCTCATATGCACTCCTACCATCCTCATGTAACCAATATCACCTGCAGCCTAGGTGTCTGTAGCACCCTAATGGCGTCCACTTTTGCCCACTATGAGGTCCTTCCCTACAATGCTTTAAACCAAATTTAAACTCTTCAATGGTCTTCATTACCTTTACTACACAGTGCTGTGTAATTTGGTTCCTGTCCACCTTCCCAACTTCTCTTGCTACTTTCTGCCATGCTCACCATTTCCAGCTATACTGACCTTCAGCAGTATTTCTTATTCCTGGCTTTCTTTCTCCTCGGAGCTCATCCTTCCATGTGAACCTCTCTTTTCTCAGCTCCCACATGACTGCCATAACCCATACCTCACTTCTCAGTTTAAATGCCGCCTCCATAGTGAGTCATTCCCACTTTCCCCACCCCCATTCCTATATTCCTCTCAGTGGTTCATTGCTTCATAGCACTTGTGAAAATTTGCTATTATTTTTGTGGTTTGTTTTCTCATTCTTTGGCTGCCCCACCCATTAGACTCTAAGCTCCATCATGACGTTCACTCTGGGATGCACAGTGCTTATTGTGTTATGTGGCTCATGTTCTCTACGCCTAGAGCTGTATGTAGTAAGATGTTTTGAGTTACTAAGCACTGTAAGAATTACGAAAATTATGGTGCCTCCAATAGACAACTAAAAGCAAAAACTGTACCAAAATTAAAATAGAACTTGCATATATTCTGAAATCAAACACACTGACTTGTAGACTTTCTGATTGCAAAATTCTGTAAAAGTTCACTGAAATGGAACTTTTCTCTTTTCTTTGGTGTCCCTCATTTGCTGATAACCTAAGCCCATGTGCTGTTGGCCATGGGGCAATATACAGCTGCCCAGGACCTGAAAGGGAAAAACTGTTTCACGTTTCAATATCAGAGCAAAGGTTTGTGTTACCATGTAAACCTTACTTAATAAATCTGTAATGGAGCAGTGGCCACTGTTAGCATGACACCTCTTTTTCTACTGTAAGAACAGTTAACCTTTTGGCCTCCCTTCATTCCTTCTCATCCCATGCAGCCTGTCGGCTCCTTAGCTATTGACAGACTCTAAATCCTCAAATAAATTTTAAAAAAAACACGGAGGAAAGAAGTTGTGTGCTTATGTGTGTGAGTGGTGATGGGGAATGAGGTGGATGCTTTCAGCAAACATCTGAGTGCGTGTAATGTGCACATGTACTGGGCGGGAAGCCAGGACTGAGTAAAAAGTGAGTAACACGCATGTTCTTGCACATCTCAGCACCTGTGTACATTTCCTTCCCTTTGTCTGAAACCACCTGCCCCTACCCTACCCCATTATCCCTCCAGTGATACCTTCCTTGGGCTCCTAAACTAGATTATATCCTCTCTTTATGAGCTATCAGAGCTTCAGATGGTTCTCTATTGTAGCCCTCCCCATAATTTAATTATATTTGATTTTGTAGTTTCTCTTTCCTTTTAGACTATAAACTCCATGAAGAGACTGCTCATGTTGCCTTATTCACAGCTATATCCCTAGTTTTTGAACAGCACACAGGAACAGCTAGCAATAGATATTTGCTAGATTAATGTAGCAATACATTAATGAGTGAACAGTATATCCCTGACTTCAGAGTGCTTAAAATCAAATAGGGAAGGAAGACAAAGAAACTACTTGCCAGCAGTAAAGACATGACAGGGAACCACAGGAACCTCACTTTTTTAAAATTTAATTTAATTTTTAAATTTACATCCAAGTTAGTTAGCATATAGTACAACAATGATTTCAGAAATAGATTCCTTAATGTCTCTTACCCATTTAGCCCATCCCCACTCCCACAACCCCTCCAGTAACCCTCTGTTCCCCACATTTAAGAGTCTCTCATATTTTGTCCCCCTCCCTATTTGTATATTATTTTTGCTTCCCTTCCCTTGTGTTCATCTGTTCTGTGTCTTAAAGTCCTCATATGTTTGTCTTTCTCTGACTAATTTTGCCTAGCATAATACCCTCTAGCTCCATCCACGTAGTTGCAAATGGAAAGATTTGATTCTTTTTGATTGCCGAGTAATACTCCATTGCTGAGTAATACTCACCTCTTCTTTATCCATTCTTCCATCGATGGATATATGGGCTCTTTCCATACTTTGGCTATTGTTTATAGTGCTGCTATAAACATTGGGGTGCATATGCCCCTTTGAAACAGCATATCTGTATCCCTTGGATAAATGCCTTGTAGTGCGATTGCTGGGTCATAGGGTGGTTTTTTAAAAATTTTTTGAGGAACCTCCATACTATTTTCCAGAGTGGCTGCACCAGGGAACCTCACTTCTAATGCTAATCCTGGTATCATTGAAGACTCCCCAAAGGAGGTGATGGATACATTATGAAGGTTGAAGACTTAGAGGAAGGAAGACACTGCTAGTGGAACAGGCTGAGCAAAGGCCAATGTGTCCACCTGCTATGCAGGAAGGCATTCACAAGATGGTTGGCTTTAGGAGTATGGAGTTCACAGGAGGGTTCTTTTAATATATTTGCTTACTGGTAGTATTTTTTTTAAAGATTTTATTTTCTTTTAAGTAATCTCTACACCCATTGTGGGGCTGGAACTTATAACCTCGAGATCAAGAGTCACATGCTCTACCTACTGAGCCAGCCCATTACTGATAGTATTAATAAGGGATATGCAGTGAGGTCAGAACGTTATCCTTATTCTTAATGAACTCAGAAAGATCCTGACTGCTTATGTTTAATGTTCTCTGTAAATACGTAATATGTTAATAACCTCTTACAGAGTAGACAAAGAATAAACAGTCACTTCCTACTGTGCCTTTTCCCTTTTTTCCCCTTTTTGGGGGAAATGAAGACATTGGCCTATCTCTGAGATAAACATCTCCAGAATTCCTCATGGTCTGCTGAAAACCAGTGTGCAGCCATAACAAAGTTTTTAGAATAACTCTGAGTGATCTGAGTATTTTGGAAACATCTTGAAAAATATGCTATGCATAACCATAGTTACTTAAAATGATATTTATAATGATATGAGCTAAATATTATGTTATTTATTACATGCCAGATACTTACTAGCTTTTTGCAGTAATAACTTTGATCTTCAAAACAACACAAAGAAGTAGATACTGCTCTCATGTCCTACAATGAAGAAACTGAGGCACACAGAAATGAAGCATCTTGCCCAAGGTCACTCAGAAAACAAATGGTGAAACATGAATTCAATCCAAAAAGTCGGTCTTCAAAGCCTACACTTTGCAGCTTCCTCCCATTATGCTGTGGTTTCTCCTGAAAATTTAATGCCGCTTTTGGAGCCAAGACCCACACCCTATGCTTTTTTCAGATATCTCATAGAATCCAGAAGTCAAAATTGGAAAGGTCCCAGAAGAGGTAGACAGTCTGCTCACTGTTGGTACTCCTGGAGAAGACATTCTTAGAACAAAATCAGTATTTCTCAAAGAATGCCATGCATACTACTGGCGATGTGCTAGGTGACTTTGAATATGCATGAGCAAACGGTTCCATATTCATATCTATGTATATTTAAAATATGCATCGGATAGACATTATGCTAATATGCATTATGATAAGATATTTTGTGTAATTATCTTAGTTTTTAATTTTGAGAAATATCAAAAATATATAACTGGAGAAATAATGTTATAACAATAACTTCTATAGCCATGATTTAGTGCAGAAGTTGTTGATATTTTATTTATTTACTGGTTTATTTGTTCAACAAACATTTATTGAACACCTAATATAGGTCAGGGACTGTTCACAAATAAAAAGACAAGCAAATAAAAAATCCCTGCCCCGGGGCGCCTGGGTGGCGCAGTCGGTTAAGCGTCCGACTTCAGCCAGGTCACGATCTCGCGATCTGTGAGTTTGAGCCCCGCATTGGGCTCTGGGCTGATGGCTCGGAGCCTGGAGCCTGTTTCCGATTCTGTGTCTCCCTCTCTCTCTGCCCCTCCCCCGTTCATGCTCTGTCTCTCTCTGTCCCAAAAATAAATAAAAAACGTTGAAAAAAAAAATTAAAAAAAAAAAAAAAATCCCTGCCCCGTTATAGCTTCCATTCTAGTGGGGAGAAACAGATACCAAAAAATGTAGAAGGACAAATAAATAATATAGTATGTTAGAAGATGACAAATACCATGGAAAAACAGAGTATCCTAAGAAAGGAGATGGCAGTGGAGAGAAGGAGTGAAATTTTAAACATTTAAAATGATTACAAATAAAGTTGAAGTCTCTGTGTTAGCCTCCCAAAATATATTTTTTTGATTCAGGTTCCTTTCTCTGAGGACACTCTCTTTACCATGCTTATTTTTATTTATATTCTCCTGAAGCCAGAGACAAATTTCATTTTAAAATAAGTAACAAATAATTAAAGTAGATAAAAATAAATGGTAAACAATTAAATATTTTAAAAAAACTATTATTAAATAATGATAACAATGCTGCATGGATGTGGCAAAAAGTGCAAGATCATTTGAATGATTAAATTATTCACACAGGGAGCACCAAACACTTTTTTCTTCCCCCATTGATTCTGCCTGTGTTGATGGGAGGAGGGAGAAAAATTGGACTCACTCTCCCCAATCAAGTCAGCTTTTGGCGTGAAAGATGAAATGCTTCCTCACAAGGCCAGAGGGGAGGGTTCTGTCACCCATCACGCCTGAGATTCTACAACCCTTATTTCCTGCTTACTTACATGAGTACCTCTGTGGAGACAGCAGAAGGTGAAATACAGAGAAGAATACAAAAAGAAGCAAGACCATTACAACTCATTCCATTCTGTTACGCGACTACATTTACATGACGCTGATGTAGAATTATGTGCAGACTGCGTGATTGTTCAGGGGCTAGTGGGCGAGGCAGGGGCCACGAGGTGCACAGAGCAGGATGCAGGCTTCTCCTTGCAGAGAACCAAGAGGCGATGCCAAGTGCTAAGGATGAGTGCACCCCTTTCCTTGACCAGTGAACTATCTTCAAGTCAGTTTTGCTAGGGTGTACCTGGGTGGCTCTGTGGGTTGAGCATCTAACTTTGGCTCAGGTCATGATCTCACTGAGTAGGGCTCTGTGCCGACAGTGCAGAGCCTGCTTGGGATTCTGTCTCTCCCTCTCTCTCCCTGACTCATGCTTTGTCTCTCTCAAAATAAATAAACTTAAAAAAAAAGACTTAGAATATCCTCAGGTGTCACATTTTACGGAACCTTTAATCTCTCAGGATCTCTCTGTCTTTGCTATCATCATCACCATCACATTTATCATGTATTGTTTTCTTTCAATTTTTTGCCTTCTCTGAACTTGCCATGCTATTCCTTGATCCCTTGGATTAAGAGGCAGCTATGATGTACTACTACTAACTACTACTACTAGTAAGCATTTGTTTGTATGTTTACTACATGCCAAGTGCTTTTAATGCATTATTTCATTAATCTTTGCCATGACTGCATGAGATAGATACTAGCATCATCTGTAATTTATAGTTAGAAACAGAACTCACCAAGAACTCGGAACACTGCTGATTTCACTTCCTTTTTCTACCTACCACCCTGACTACCAGCTGGCTTGGGAACTCCAAAAGGGCATCTATGAAAGTGGCATCCGTGAAAATGGCATAAAATTTCCTGCAGGAAATTTAACACTCCAGGAGTTTGACATTATAAAGGCCTGGAACTATCCACCAACTGGTTGGTGTTACTGAGAACCACGATTACTCAAGAAATTTCTGTTCCCTCTGTTTAACTTTCTTTTCCACAGGGGAGTGCCAAATACCTCCAAATCCTATTCAGAGAGAGAACTGGAAAAACAGTGAGACCAAGTGACTTACTTGAGAAGAACAAGCAGAGAGTAGTGCTAAGGAATCAGACTCTTATTTTATTGCAAAGTCCAGCCACTTACTTTGCTTTTTAACAACCTTGAGTGACATTGGGTAAAAGATACTATCAAGGACAAACATATTTGGAGTAATTATAATCTCTGATTACACGATATGATTTTCTTCATTTGTTACGTTTTTCTGATGGCAAATTTTAATACATTCTGTTGGAAAACCTTAGAAAGTGCAAAAAATAGCTAAGCTATTTTGTATGTTACAGCCTTGATTTCGATTACATTCAAATTATTCTCCTCTTTTGCCTGTGCACCCTTGCCCCATTTTTAAAGACCCAGAGTCCAGGGTAGGAGAGACCCAGAGCATCCCAGAGGGCAGCAGCACAAATTCACTCCCCTCCAGCCCTGCAGCTCATTTCACCCATCTCCCCTCCCCCTTAGTCTGGTGGCTCACCATTGGTCGTTGCCATGACAACCAGCAGCTGCCAGGACAGGCAGCCTCTACCGCAGCAGGGGTGGGGCCTTGGGGGAGGGGGCAGGAGAGGAGGAGCCAGAGGAGGTGTCTGCTGCAAGTTCCTGGCTGCTTCTGAGCTCACCCCATCCTCCGAGAGGGAGGAGGCCAAGTGGTGATGCCGCTGCTCCTGTCGCCTCGACTGCTGATGCTCTAGTGAGGCTGGAAGGGTGGTTCCTCTTCGCCCCGTCGCCAACCAGAGAGCGAGGGAAAAAAATCCCACCGGCAGCTGCTGATGTTGGGTTCGGAGGCTGCATCCGACTCGGTCACAAGGAAAATGGATTCAGTTTGCATCTCTCCCTCCTTTCAACAGCTTCTCCGGGTCTCAGCATGGTAAGCAGGAGACTGTGGGGCTATCTTCTTGGTGTAGCTGCCTGTTAAAGGACCTGTGTGTACATTTGCGGCCAGCACTTGAACAATGACTCCCTCAGAGTAGGAGAGGAAGATGTGGAGACAGAGATAGGGATGGAGGGAGAGGAAGGTTGCCAGGAAGAGAGAAGTAAGAAAGCATCCGCTGTGTATTTAAAAAAAAAAAAAAAAAAAAAAAAAAAAAAAAGGTCTGATTTTATCTTGAACCGGCTCAGAATGCAGACTGAGCCACTTGGTCCCTTTCCTTCCAAGCTTAGGAGCAGAATCAGGGGTGGAAAAAGACCTAACAAGAAATGGGTGTTATTGAAAGGATTCATTTAATTTGCAGCTCTCACATACAGGGTTGGGCCTTCCTCAAAAACCCATTTGGTGCCTCCTGAGCTTCCCGGCCTAATTATAAGGTGATTTTGCTTATTTCCTTTATCGCTAAGAAAAGGTGGCCCTGGAATTTATCATTCCATTTCATATTCTAATGCACTCTTGTTGAGAAGCGATTTGCCGGATAGAGTTTGATTTTTAGTAGATAGATGTGATTGTGAACATACAAATGTGTATCCTATGGATATACATATCTTATATACACATGTTTCTAGTGCATTTAGGAAACATTTATATGCATACTGTGCTTTCCAATCATATTTATGGGTTATAAATGTCCTTGCATGCTTGGAAGTAATTGCACATTTTTGAAACTATGCTTCTGGTTTGTATTATTATTCATTGGCTTCATTTGGATTAATGTGAGATTTATTCTTGTTATTGTCCCTTAGTTTCATTGTGACCAATTAGGACAGATGCCTATCATTTAATTCTGTATCTTAGCACTAGATGCGAATTCACAGCCTGCCTCTTTTCTTTATTTTTAATTGGGTTTGTGGGAGGTGACTTGAGAGCCCTGAATTTACAATGATGGGAAAGGGAGGTGGCTTGTGGTATTATTTTGTGTCCAGCATCTTGCCAAGTGAATATTGAAACAAATCAGTTTTCTCAAAATTCCACTCCATCCCCTTCATGTTTGTGCCTTGTGTCCCAGGGAAGCACAGACAAGCTGGAAGGTGAAATGCATTCATTTTATTTGATAAGGCTGCTTGCTATTTGGTCTTCATTCCTTCAGTATCCAGGCACCATTTTACAGTTCTCTCAAATGTTGTATTATGGGTCTATTTATTTAGGTGGTTAAGTAGGAAAGTGGGATTGTTTTGAAAATATAGGTGTTCCCAAGTACCTTAGCCATTTCCAAATTAGCCTGCTTATACAATGAAATGAAACAAGAGAGTGGGCAAAGCTTAGCATGAGAATGTGTGGCTTGTAGCCCGAAATGGGGGGCTGTTGTAGTTTACAAATGCTTACTGGGATCTGTTTGACCTTTATTATGTCAAGGCTTTAAGGCAGCTCAGGAGACTGGAGATGCCTGAAATGAGTAGGGTACAGGGCTCCATTCCTACCCGGGATAATGGATCTCATTGAATTAAAGCCAGAAAAATCCTTGCAGGTAAAAGTGTATTACATTCATCATATGGACTAGTTTTATCCATCCATTTCTTGTCAAGCAATATCATTGTCAGTGCAAACATTTTTTTGCAATGTAAAGTAACATTATTTTTTGTCTTAATCTTGCATTTTATTTTACACACTGCCCCCTCAGTTAAAATTTTTACATGTGTTTGAATCAAGTTTATAGTTTAATTTCAGAGAATAAATATTCTAGTTGGTTTATATATAGGAAGATTTAGTGGAAGAATGGATTTAATACGCTCACAGCATGTCATATATTATGTAGATTCACAACTCTGTAAAGTCATGCTATCGTGTGCCTAATTATAACAGCTAAATAAAGTAGAGCAAGGAAAGAGGTACTGGTCCTGCATGTCATATCAAATACTTATAACACACTGCATCCTACATCTTTTAATAACTTTCGACTTCCAAAAATTACAATTTCAGATATATCGACAGTAAGCTTAAGAAATTAAGACATGTTTTGGTTGACCCTGTTTCATGCAATGAAAACAGCTATCTTGGGGCTTTGTTTTATTTCCTTTGTGTTGAGTTTTCATTGGGTTGTGGTTTTATAGGATAAGTTGGTATAGTTAGGGCAGAGGCCAATCACTGTAGGCCGTGGACACAGAACAGACTATCAGTAGTAGCACATTTCACCTGTGTGGTAAGACCCTGATGGGAATCCTAGACCTAGTTTTTGATCCCACAGCTTGAGACAATTATATGGCCTTTGCTGAAGGGCCACACAAAAATGAAGTGTGTTTAAAGGACTACAAGTGGAATTCTCTAACAAAAGATAAGGAAACTAGAATTATTTCATTTGGAGAAGAGAAAATTGAGAGAAGACAATCATTTGCTTCACAAGAGCTGGGGTTTATTTGGAGCCTAAAATTTAGTCAGTGGGCTTCATCAGGAAGAATGAAGATTAGAAATATAGAATGTAGAGGCACACCTGGGTGGCTCAGTTCGTTAAGCGTCCACCTCTTGGTTTTGGCTCAGGTCATGATCTCGAGGTTCATGAGTTCAAACCCCACATCGGGGATCCTCTCTCTCCTTCTCTCTGCTCCTCCCCTGCATGTTCTCTCTCTCTCAAAATAAATCAATAAACTTAAAAATATATATATAGACAATGTAGAACTTCCTGATAGCAAAGTTGAGTTGTCAACTGGGCAACCAGATTACACCGTGCATTCTTTCTTTCATCAAAACCTCCAAAAGTTTGACCTAGACATGCACTTATTTCAGATAGTGTAGACTAGATTCTTTGTCAAGAACTTCTCTGGCTTTTTCTAGAGTAAACTATTTTAAAGTGTGCCTTAGTTGTTTAATATCTGGTACTTCGAGATCTATAACATTAAGACTCCATTTTGCAGTGGGCTTCTAAATTACAGAATCTGTATATTTTTAAATCGATTGACCATCTGCTTGGAAAATTTTATATGTCATCTTGTCAGGATGCATGGAACTAAATATTGGCCTCTTCATAAGAGTCTTTTCTCAGCAACTTTGTGTAGTCTGATATCTAACAGTCATATTAAAATTATTCCCTGTTGTATGGCTAATTTTGAAAACTAAAATGCGGTTGAGTGGGTCTAGATACAAAATAATTCAAAAGCCATCAAGTTGATTTCAGAACAAAGTATTTGAAAAATACATGCAAGTTATTGTGTAAATGTGCTGTTTAACAACATACAAATTTTGTTAATTACCCTTTTCTCAAACACTGTCTTGTAAATGCCAATCGTGTTGGAATGTTAAATATTTTGACTAGAAATTTGTTTTAGTTGGAGCATAGCATACATTATCTAATTCCTCACTTTATAATAGGATGTTCCCTATTTCTTCAAGTGACCTCAGAACATATTTCAATTTTATGTACATGCTTCTAGACTCCAAAAGGATGACTTAGTAAATGTCTGAAAAGTCAAAACCATTTTCTACATTTCTCATAGATTCGTAAAAAGATTAATGATTTGTTTTCCATGATTACAACCTAAAAGAAAACCAAATTTATCTTGGAAGTTTCAACGTAAATAACTCAAGAATCTGTTGTTCTGCCTGAAATAAATAAACCAGATTTATACCTGAGTGTTAATGTGAGAGGTCAGTTACAAAATTCCTCCTGTTTGTATATCCCAACTATTATTCTACCAAGTAAAAACTGTGTTTTTACAAAAGAGGAATTAATCATATAGTCAAACTATTTGCAGAGCTCTTACATGACTGGACAAATTTGCATATCCTAGCAATGTAGAATATCCTACATATTCTGTAGGATATACAGATATATACATAAGATATATAGATGTGGAAGGAATATAGTTGTAATAAGTACCACCATTACACCTTACATTAATATCATCTTTCGTAGTTCACAAAGTCTTTTTACATTCTTTATTTTTCATCTAATATTCCCCCACATTCTATCTTGCTGGTAAAACTGTGTCATTATAACTATTTTAGATGGTTTTTTTTAAGTTTATGTATTTATTTTGTGTGTGTGCGAGAGAGAGAGAGAGAGAGAGAGAGAGAGAGAGACTGCGCATGAGTAGGGGAGGGGGAGAGAGAGAATCCCAAGCAGGCTTCACACTCCACACTAAGCCCCACACTGGGCTCTATCTGAAAATCTGAAGATCATGACCTGAGCCAAACCTACTTACTGAGCCACCCAGGTGCTCCATCATTATAGCTATTTTAAATAAGTGGAAACAGGCTCAGAGAAGTTAGACTTGTCCAAGTTTGGGTTTGGTAAATGGTCTAACTGGACCTGGATATCAAATCCCATGAGCCCACATCTGCCATGTTAGAACATTTAACATATTATCTTGCTAATTAGAATTTTAAAATATCAAATATAGTAAATCTGCATTAAATGTGGCTATTTGTATTTGAATTTTTATTTGAATATGTCAGGTGCCATGATTTGCTCTTTGATCACATTGAATTGCCAAATAGACTCAGTGTATGCTTAGGGTATCAGCCTCCCCCTCAAAAAATGGTGCATGCAAAAATTATTTTGGAGAAAAGCTGGATTCTTGATATTTTAGAAAAGCATAGTTGGATTTGTTTGGGGAAAAATCAGAACTTTGTTGGATTGATGTGCCCTTATTTTATGGCTAACTATTGTTTTTATTTTTAGTGACATCCGGCTTGGGAAGTAACGATTTATTTCTGTGCTTAGGACCAAATTAAGATTTCTATAGACCTCGGACCTTGAAAACACTTAGCCATACCTCCCACCTATACTTCCTAAGCATCGTTCCATGTACATGTTCTTATAATTAAAAATGATATTAAATCATAAAAATGTGTACATCAGTTCAACAGCTTTCTGATATTTTCCCTGGACAAATACTTTTACACTTTTGTGAAATACCAAAAATTTAGTACTTTTCTCTAAAAGTATTCTAATTTTTTGGTGTCTTCCTTTCTTTGCCAATGCCCTAGGCACATACTTTGTGTCTGACTATTTGGTACTTCAGCAGTGGCCAAAGAGCAAATTAAGCCATTTGAACTATCATTCCACATTTGGGAATGTCCTTTATAATTAATTAGCTTGTAGTACAAGTGAGATCTGTCACACTAGACATTCTAATTTAAATAAATATTCACCAATATAATTAAATTTTATCTTTTAAAGGGTTTTTTTCACATTTAAAAAATATATCCTCATTGCAAGGAACAAAAAAAGGTAATATATAAATGTATAAAAGGAAAATCACCCATAAGCCTGTCATCAAGAAATGATTACTGTTAGCATTTTGAAATATTTCCTTCTAGATTTTTTTAAACATGCGACTATAAACACACTCAGACATACAATTTCATTAATGGGACCATACTCTAGGCATTGTTTTGTAGTTCTTACAAGGTAACCATCTTTTCATGTCAACAAAATATGTCTCTACTAAATTTCCAGTCTCTGTGTGCTTTTTTTCCCCTGATGATTCAAGCTGTTTTTTCCCCACTCAAGGGTCTGTATGCTTTGTTTCAAATACTTGTCATGAAACAGGTAGATCTTGCTTGATTTACAGCAGCTGTGAGTCAAGCATTATTATTTTTTTTTTTTTCAGGAAATCTGAGCTCTGTTACCCTGGCTGCCATTGCACCTCACAATGGGTATTAAATTAACCTCGGTTTTCTCTTTCTGCTCATAATGAGTGAGTTTTAAGCCCAAGTCAATGAAATCTTTGAATCACTAAAAACATCATCATGTACATGCATAAGCAGACAAGCCAACACAAAAAATAAATTTCTTTCAGGTTTTTGTCATTTTTTCCTCAGTATGGTAGTGGCATCTTGCAGTCTTAACCTCTTTGTCCAACTCAAATGTTCTATGAAAGCAGACTTAACATATATTAGCTGTCACATGACTTCTCAGACTAAACTGAGATATATTTTTGGCATCTATTTCTTAAACCTGTGTATGGTTTTTATTTTTTTTTTAATTTTTTTAAAGTTTTATTTATTTATTTTGAGAGAGGCAGAGATAGCATGAGTGGCGGAGGGGTGGGGGGGGGAGAGGGAGAGGGAGAGAGAGTCCCAAGCAGGCTCCACACTGTTAGCACAGAGCTTGACGTGGGGCTCAAACTCATGAAACTGTGAGATCATGACCTGAGCCAAAACTGAGAGTTGGTTGCTTAACCTACTGAGCCACCCAGGTGCCCCTGTACTATGGTTTTTAAATGAAAGCTGAGTCATCTGGCTCTTTAAAATATGAATGGTTGGAATCTCCTTATACTTGAAGTTTGAGCTTTAAATATAACTCCTTGGAGAGATTTTCTTAAGTATATTTCTGTTCTCTGTACCCTGTGGTTTTCCTTCATAGCATTTATCAAAGTTGTAATTACAGAGCTATTTATTTGCTTACTTGATTTTCCATACCCTTCAGTAGATTTGAAGTTCTCTGAGGGCAGAAAATGAAACTGTTGGGGCACCTGGGTAGCTCAGTTGTTTAAGCATCCAGCTCAGATCATGGTCTCCCAGTTCATGAGTTCAAGCCTCACATCAGGCTCTCTGCTGTCAGCATGGAACTGGCTTCAAATCCTCTGTCCCTCTCACTTTTCTGCCCCTCTCCCACTTGCGTGTGCGCATATGTGCACGCTCTCTCAAAAATAAATAAACATTAAAAAAAAGATTGTGGAATAACTGTGATTATCATTCTTTTATTTTGGTGCAAAAACAAAGTGGATTGTATTCTTATTTGTGATATTCTCAGGATTTTAAGGTTTCGATAAAGGAAAACCAAATTATTAAAGGCAATAAATCACAATGCTTTAAAAATCTGTAATTAAGAGTTGTTCACTACATGCTATGACATCAAAAAGAAAAGCCGTGAACATTTCTGTGGCTCCTTTTATTTCCTTTCAAAACTGAATTGCAAGTCAGAAATAATGACACCAGTAGGCAAATACCTTTGGATTCATTGTAATTTATTAAAATAAATTAATAATTTAATTATTATTAGCATCAAACTACATGATCCACACTCAGCTATTTTGCTATTCTGGAAATCCACTCTACTAAATTTGCTAATCATAAACAAATCATCCCTTCATATCTGTATCCAGAAATTAAGACTAAACAGAAATGGAAGTAATATCCTTACTGAAAAGATAAATTAAGGTGGCATCTTGCCTTCATGGAAATTCTGGAACTTAAGGATGAGGTAGAAGTCTTTGTTCCCTTTCTTTGCTTGACATCTAAATCAAGATCATTTACTGCAGTGCTTGAAATTCCGGAGCCTACTGCAGCAAAAATATACTTAGAAAACCAAGAGTTTGACTAAGTTTAGTTGACAATCTCTGTCAGAAAACAAGTCCCTGGTATTATTTTCAAGGAGGAAATTTGCTGAAATCACTGGGACTCTAAAAAAACTTTGCGAGCATGTGCCAAAGAAAAAGGGTAATATTTTCCTCATGACTTGTGTTCCACACTGGAAATATTCCCCTGGAAAATGCTACCAGTATAACTACAATGAAAATGTAAACCAAGCAAATGTTCCTTTCCCGCATTCCTTATCTGGTTCTTTCCTGTGCAGCATTTCATGGAGAGAGGTTACCTTCCAAAAATAAACTGAGCTCGTACTCTGTAATCATTACTGATCCACTTTATGTCTCCCATAAACTACTCATAAGTCAGATATACCTACTTTGAACATATTTTCCAGAACAAAAGCCTTTTTTTTTTTTTAAATGAGAACATACTGAGGAAAACAACTAGAAAAAATACTTTAAATGAGTACCATTCTTAAAAATCTGCAATATGGTGGGGTGCGTGGGTGTCTCAGTTGGTTGAGTGTCTGACTTCAGCTCACGTATGATCTTACATCTTACATCTGATTACATCAGATCAACTTACTGATGAGTTCAAGCCCCACATCAGGCTCTGTGCTGACAGCTCATAGCCTGGAGCCTGCTTTGGATTCTGTGTCTCCTTCTCTCTTTTCCCATCGCCTGCTCATGCTCTGTCTCTCTCTCTGTCTCTCAAAAATAAATAAACATTAAAAAATTTTTTAAAATCCATGACATGGTGTCATTCTACCAAAAAACCCATTAGACAACTGACAATTTTTTATATAACAATCACCAACCTGGAGGTGGTACAAAAATGAACACCCTGAATTCTCATGAGAATTCTCAAAATTCTGTTTATCGGCACTGACAAGACAGAGAGAAGGAGTTAGGTGTTTTGCAGATACTCTAGATCCCAAATGTGCTTTCTTATGAATTTCCTAGATAATTCAGATTATGAAGATGGGTACTCTGGAATTATTGGGGTTTCTCCATCATCTGCTCTGCTCCAGTTACCTTGATCCAGGGGAAAGAATTACTCTTACCTCACTGGTTCATTCTTTGTCTCTCTTATCTCTTGACGAGGAATTTAAGTGTATTGAACCATGAGATAAATTTTATATTTTAGAAAATAGATGATTTTGATTTATTAAGGAAAACATTTGAATTATGATTTACTTTTATTTTTAAAACACTTCATTGAATAAAAGCATCTACAAAGTTTAGAATTTATAGTGTTTTAAAAAAAATTTTTAATTTATTATTTATTTTTGAGAAAGAGAGAGGGTGAGCAGGGGAGGGGCAGAGAGAGAGAGAATCTCAGGCAGGCTCTACACTGTCAGTTCAGAGCCGGACACGGGGCTTGAACTCATGAAACTGTGAGATCATGATCTGAGCCAAAATCAAGAGTCAGATGCTTAACCAACTGAGCCACCCAGGCAATTCTCACATTTACAGTGTTTTGAGCCAGATGCTTAAAACATCGGCCATCATTAAAAATAAACCCTAGCTTTTAAAAAATGAAGTAACAAGGAACCTCTTACCCTAGTTACTTTTTCATAGAAGGAACATTTTTTCCATCTTGTTCTCTTAGGTAGGTTATCCACATTTGGGAATCCACAGGGTGCAGTGCTATGCTCTGAAACAAGAAAAAGGAAAATAGCCTGCTATAAAGGAAATTGATTTCTTCACCACTGTGTGACTGTTAGGCTTTTATCCCCCATAGATTTGAATGAACCCAATCTCTAAATGTATGCTTAAAGATGCCTGATTCATACTAATGCTCTTGTCTGAACAGGTTTGACTAGACATACTGTCCCATCTCATTTAATATGTGATTTTATATATTTTTTCTTTTCATGTTGTTTTTACTTTTTGAAATCAAACCTAAATGGTTCAGCCTGGGCCCCTGGAAGGTAGTAAAGAGATAAGATTAATATTTCTAGTCAGTCACTGGTCATCTCTTACTGAACTTTCAATAACATTTGTATAGTTGGAAAACATTAACTGTCTAAATTTGTTTTGTATAATCGTCTTGCTTTGAAACATCGATCTTTGGCTGTATTGTTAGCTGTAATCTAAGCAGAATTGATCCATTCTTAGTTCATATGGTATCATCACTTACTACATTCTTGATGTCCTTAAATGCTGTTTGACTAACAAAAGGATCTTTATGACAGAGAGTAGCTGATGAAATAGTGGAAAAGCATTTTGTTTAGGAGATTGTCATTTTGCAAAGAAGCACTCTCCCTTGAGTCAATCTGCAAAATTTTCAGACTTGATGCTGACTTGTCTCTATTCTTTACAAGAATTAGGGACATCCATCATTTACAATTTTATTTATAATTCAAGTAAAACAATTTATTCCAACAATGGATGGGATAATCCTGACCCTCTTAATAACAAGGATATCTGACATGCTCTGAGTATAACAAGTATGAAAAGAAGAAAATAGAACAACTTATTTTCTCTAAGTCATCCGCAAAAAGAAAAGCAGCAATATTCTTTGAGTACCTATTCTGTATCTACTAGACTGTTTTCATCCATGTCCGTTTTTGCAATCCTCACAACAGAGACATTGTTCTTCCCACTTTGCAAGAGGAAAATGGAGCTTGGCGAGGTTAAATTTCTTAACCAAAGCCATTCGGTTAGTGAGTTTAGAGCTGAGATTGAAGCAAGATTTATCCAATTTTTTAGCACAGTAGTTCAAATCTGGAGCCTTGTGGACTAGACCCAGCTCAGGGAAGTGTTTGTAAACGTGTGTTAAGCGTTTGTAAACAACTGTCTATGCCTCCAGCACAGAGGTTTTTAAAACACACTTTTATCCCCAAATTTTATAATTTTAACATTAAAATTTTTTTTTAATGTTTATTTATTTTTGAGAGTGAAAGAGAGAGCACAAGTGGGGGAGGGACATAGAGAGAGGAAGACAGAGACTCTGAAGCAGGCTCCAGGCTCTGAGCAGTCAGCACAGAGCCTGACGTGGGGCTTGAAACTCATGGACTGTGAGATCATGACCTGAGCCAAAGTTGGACACTTAACTGAATGAGCCACCCAGGCACCCCTATAATTTTGACATTTTATAACACACCTGAGTATCTGCTTCTTCTTAGCAAATGAGAAAATCTGGCCTCACTAGGCCCACATCCCCTCATGGCAAACATATGTGAGTTTGCTAATGGGCACTCTTCTGGGTGGGTACCGTGCTCTGCAGTGTGTGTGCTGCATTGACCGCCCCCCTTCTGTCCCCTCAACTCATTTGCTTTAACTCTTTTGCACTTGAGACAGTTGGGGTCTTAACTCCCGTTTGGCCCATTTTCATTTCATTACTCCATGTTATTTCCCAGTAAAACATGGATTTTGTTCTTCAGGGAAATATCCAGATTTCATTAATATAAAAGCTGAAATTGAAGATAAAGAATGACCCAGCAGATAAGAATTTGATAAAAATGAACTGTCTGCATGAACTTTAAGCTGTTGATCTGTTTTTGGGGCAATCACAATGACACAATGATAATTCGCAACTTCAAGTGTTTCTTTTTATGCCCCATCAATTATTTATCTTTTTTATAATTAGTAAGCTAAGACATTTTTTCACAATTGATTTGTATTTAATACTTTAATAACTTAATACAAGTTATAAAGAACTTTTGATAAAGTCTCACATATGGTATGTTATATTGTATTATTTTACATTATGTTGTGTTGTTTATAATCATCCTCAGAGTAAAGTTCAGTGTCTACCTGTGTTTAGTTAGCATCACCTAACTACTAATTGAAAGGTACAGAACTTAAATCTAGATTTCTTTACTTAAGCATTGTTTTTCTATAAGATCCTGCCCCAAACAATCAAACAATCCATCAGTGATGTGGATCAGGGCCAAAAACTTATGACATGATCTGAACTGGCCTCTAAGCCTTAAGTCAGGTGCTAAGGTAAGTTAAGTCCTTTGGTTCTTCCTCCCAGCTCCTTCTTTTCACGTATAATCTAGGTGTGTATGTCTGTATATGGGAACAACTAGATAAACCAAGAGCTTTGATCCCTGTCCAAAAGGAACCTCTGTTTTTCACAAGGAAAAAAGGCCAAATTTAATAGAATGGTAGCACATGTAACACTTACATGGAACGTATAGCCAGCACCATGGTCACCAGCCCAAGTCTCTGTCTTTGTGAGGTGACCTCCATGGCTTCTAGCTAATAAACCTAGCCTACTTTTTTTAAGCCTAAACTATTGATGCATATGCTGATGAGGATGGTTTTGAATCAGTATTGAATCCTATCTTTCCCCTCCTGAGGTGTATCTTTCATTTGATGAGCCAAATGTAATAATGCTTCCATTAATAAATAGAGATTATTGAGGTATATCAATCTACTCTTTAGACTAAATTTAGGTTTAAAAATGTCTAAAAAAATGCAGTCAAAACATATTCGACATTCATGTCAGTTGTTGCTGTTGGGTTTTGTTTTACTACTTTGTCTAGATGCCAAGCATTGCACTAAGGTCATTGCATACCTTGTACCAACACACTTTGAAGAAGGTAGTAGTATTCTTATTTTATGCATGATGAAACTAGGGTTTATGGAGGTAAAGCAACGTAATACTTTCTCCAGATTATCTGTGAGCGATGGAAGCAAACTCTGAAATCAAGTGCGCTGGACTCCCAAGTCGTTCTTAACTAATATGCTAATTACTTCCCTTTTGTAATGAAAATTTGTTTGTGCTCCTGAAAATTAAAGTAAATGAAGAGAAAGGCAGATACGTTTTTAATGTTATTATTATTGTTCAACATTAATCAAGACCCACTTCTTGCTAAAGAAAGGATAGCGGCAATGTGTGAAAATGTACATTCAAGAGCAAGGCCCATATAACCAGTTTCCTCAGAGAAGAAAGAAAACAAGGAAGGGTCTGAATGAATCCCAGTTCTATTATAAACCTTTTGAAGAGTCTGTGTTTAAGTAACTACTTGATCATGCATGAGTTATGTGTATTTGTACAATATAATCAGGGATTCTCTTTTTAAAGCAAAGTTTTAAATAGGCATTTAATATATTTTAATAACAGAAAACTACCTAGGTTTTCTTCCTACTTTTTTCAAGTAATAAAGAAGCAGGAAAACATCTTATGCTGTGTTTTCCACAGTTCTGTAAACTATGAACATTTTCTTTTTCTCTAAAGAGATTCAGAGAGCAGTTTTACAGAAATGTCATCTCTGGAAAAAAATCCCCAAGTGCAAAACAGACTGAGCAGCACAAATCCTAGCACTTAATGTTGTGAACAATACAGTTTCTGTGCTCTTACAGTTTCCGTGGAACCAAATTCATGCAACTTAAGGCTTTTTTCGTTTCAATTTTTGCTTATAGTGAATAGCAGGAGTTTTGACAAGGGTATCTTTGGGTGAGAAAACACTGAAACTTGATTTATCTATCTCTGTATAGATCAGAGATATATGATAAAGTAATTGTGACCTGTCACACCTGTGGAATACAGTGAGACCCTTCAAAAAAGGTTTATGTTGTAGAAAAAGGTTTAGTAACACAGGACAATATGTAAGGTATGTCTTAAGTTAAAAGCTCAAAAATCAAAAGATGGAATTTAATCTCAACTTTGTAAAAAGAGAAAAAATTACACAAACATATATATGTTTTTAAAAAGACCAAAATAGCATAACTCAAAATATTAACAAGAACTAATTCTGGGTGGTGACTTTGTGAAAAATTTCTTCATTGAGTTTTTGGGGTTTTTTTTATGATTTCCAAATTTGCTAAAATGTATTTTATGTATTTAATTAGCAAAATGTGAATGTATTTTTAAATGACAGATTTTGTCATCAGAATTGGTAAATCATCCATAAACCTGATATTTAAGTATCTGAAGTGACTCTGCAGGTCTTCTGGAAGATGGAAGGTTTTTTGTGCTTGGGTGAAAGATTCCACTATGGTGTACATGGACAACCACAGTGTTCCCGGTGAGCCATAGAGAGAAGGAAATGGCTAAGAGGACAGCATACAGGCTCTTCACACAAAAGACTCATTGCGTGTCCTCCTACTAAAAATTTGAGAAGAAAATTCTGTCACAAGATAGTTTGAAAATCCAATGATTAACTATAAAATTGATACTCTGTGTGCCAAATACCTATTTAAAAAAAAACACTAAAGTTTTCAGTTTTCACTTGGATATTCATCATCTTATTGTCACAGCCTTGAGTGGTTTTAGTTCACAGTAGTTACTACATTCAGTATTAATAGGACAGAACTCCAAGCTTAACTCCATGTGATTCAGTCATAATTCATTCTTATTGAAAACCTTAAACAAGGATTATTAGATGAGAGGACAAAAATCCATACCCAGTTTTAAAAAAATTTCCCATTTTCCCTTGAGGAGGCAGGCACAGTTATCCCCAACATGAAGGACCTGCTTACACTTTTGCTGCTCTTTCTGCAGTTTAGATGAAGTGAAGTCTTTCTGTTTGGGGGCCTGATGAGGAGGATGGTGGTTGTTCCCACTTTGAGGATGAGGTCTGGAGTTGCACAGCTCTGGGGAGGACTATGTGAAGGACACCTCCAAAGCTGTACAGTAGGGCAGTACTGAAATAGCACCTGCTGTGTGCTGGATGAAGTTTTGAACACTTGACAAGTGTGACACCTTGAGGTAGGTACTGTTGTATCTTCTTGCCTCTTTAGTTGAATCTAAGAGAGAGAGAGATGATCAACTAACAGATGGTTTACTGAATAGTTTCTAACTACTTGTCTTTTTTTTTTAATGTTTATTTATTTATTTTGAGAGTGAGAGCACAAGCAAGGGATGGGCAGAGAGAGGGAGAGAGAGAATCTCAAGTAGGCTCCACACTCAGCATGGAGCCCGACATGGGGTTCAATCCCACAACCATGAGATCATGACCTGAGCCCAAATCAAGAGTCGGGCATTCAACCAACCAAGCCACCCAGGCACCACTCTAAGTACTTGTCTTTATATTAGGTATATGGGATAAAGATCAAGGTCCTATTCTCAAAAGGCTTATAGAATAGTAGGGAAGACAGCTCAAAGCATTAACCATAAAACGTGGCTAATATCATGATAGTATGTGATGGCTGAAGTGATGACCAGAGTATCATCTTTGCTTCTCTGGTGCTGTCAAGGCTGTGGGCAAGGTCATCCCTGAGCTAAATGGGAAGCCCACTGGTATGGCCTTCCGGGCCCCCACACCCAGTGTGTCAGTCATGGATCTGGCCTGCTGCCTGGAGAAAGCTACCAAATACAATGACATCAAGAAAGTGGTGAAGCAGGCACTGGAGGGCCCCTTGAAGGGCATCCTGGGCTTCACTGAAGACCAGGTTGTCTCCTGCAACTTTAACAGTGACACCCACTCTTCCACCTTCATTGCTCGTCTGGCATTGCCCTCACTGACTACTTTTTCAAGCTCGTTTTCTGGTAAGATAGTGAATTTGGCTAGAGCAACAGGGTGGCAGACCTTATGGTCCACATGGCCTTCAAGGAATAAGAGACTCCTGTACCACCAGCCCCAGCAAGAGAACAAGGGGAAGACAAAGGACCTCAATTGGTGGAAAGTCCTTGCCCCAACTCCTCTTCCAACACACTGTGAATCTCCCAGCCTCCACGCAGTTTCTATCCACAGTTTCTAAAGGGGAGGGACTTAGAGGGCCCTAACTTGTCATGCATCATCAATAACGTGCACTGTGCCTAGCCAAAAAATAAAAGTATATATTGATGGTATGGCTTTCCCATTCAGCTACCAGAGGACATGGCCTGAAAAAAAAAATTGAATACTTTAACCTTTGCCATCAAGATGTGGAGTCTTACTTAAGCTAAACTGAATTTTTTTTTTACTGAAGAAATAAAAACAGAATGTGAATGATTTTGTAGTGCCTACTTCCTGTTGTATGCTACACACTGCAATACTGTACCTTAGATTGTGTATTTTAATTTTATCTGACCAAACCCATCTCAATGATGAATCCTAAGATAACTCAAATATCTTTTTCTTATGTGAATTATTAACCAAAGGTTATCTAGTTTTCTTCCTGACATCACCTGCGAAACCTGTTCATTGAAAAACCAGGAGTATATTTGAACATTTTGAATTAAAACAGAAGTTTAATATTTTCTTCATACCAAATGCAAATGAGTAGTCTTTCAATTTGTGGTCCTGATTTTAATACAAAGAAAAAATTAAGTTTGAAGATAATTCTAACACCTATGATGGGTTCTCTAAGTTACGGGTATGTGTGGAGGAGTAGAGAGTGGGAAATCTACAAAGATGAGTAAGATTCATTCTTAAAGGTATAGCAAAACAGTAAGCACTTAGACACTAAAATCATGCAAGAATTTAGTCATTTGACTATACCTACATTTGTTTCGTATTCATTATGTCTCAGGGTTTCAAGGATGTCCCAACAATGGTTTTTATAAATTTAAGAAACTCAAAATCCTATAAGTATATAAAAACAGATAAAGTATGATTAGGTTTCCAGTGAAACTGAGATACAAAAAAATGCCACAGAACCTGCTTAGGATTTAGGGCAGGCATTGTAAAGGCAGGTTTTGTGGGTTGAGATCTCTCAAAGCATTTTGACAGATAACATATATTTGAGGGTCACTTGTAGATTCCATATTTGGGGCAAGCAGCAAAAGATAAAAAAAAAAAAGAAAGTGGGTAAGAAAACCAGATCACTTTAGAAACTTAGAAATCTTGGAAGCAGATCATTTTTGGAAAGAAAGAAAATCCTGTATGATCAAAGGTATTAGAGACCTGGAGAAGAATTATGACTACCAAATTCTCCTTGAATTCATCCTTTAGAAGGTCATTGTTACCTTAAAATCTCTAAACTCTGGAAAATAATTCTATGAGATTAGAGCAAAGGAAGTAAAAGATCAACTGGTAAATATATGGAGAAAGTGGGGACAGACTACTAATTTTTAAAATAGGACATAAAAGAGAGGATTACAGTTAGAAGAAAAAGATTTGTGTAAAGATTTTTATTTTTTATTCATATTTTCATCTGTCTTCATTGTTATTGAAAATATTTGCTTTAAGGTTAATATTTGAGGACACAAGCGAAAAGCCTCATAACATAAGGTGCAATGCGAATAACTTAAAGCAGAGATGGTAAGTAAACTAAGAATTAAGAAACAAATTAAACTAAAAATTACAAGGGCAAAATACAGAAAAAATAGAGAAAAATCAAATCGAATCAAATCATATCATGCCAAGAGACCCTGTGACCTTTATCAGAACATAAGAACATTTGCAAATGTTCACATTATCAAACATGTGAACATGTATACAGGAAAACTTGGTTAACAACATCAATCAAGGAACACAAATGAAGAAAGACAGTAAATTCATGAAGATTGAGTTTCTGTACCTGGAAGTGGGGGATGGGGAGGGGGCATCATAATCTGCCTTTTTCTTAAAGTTAAAAAAGAATGTTACAGTGACATGAAATCAAGCCACTACTGGCCTTCGTTTTCAGAGAATAATGAGAATATGGATTTTCAAAATAAAGCAAAACAAATCCACATAAACAAAGCACTTTGCAGCAAATGTTTTTGTTTGTTTTCCTGGGCTCTGAATTTCAGCATAATTGAAGCTTTATCACTTGGGATGTATTAGAAAACACACTGTGAGACTTAAGTAAGGAATAATTGTTAAATCCTGAAAAGAAAATTATGAATGGCTTTCTAAAGTTTTTTTTTTTCCTTTTTGAACCCTTCCTAGTATGTTAATCTAATGAGGCGATATAAACAGTAAGTATTGGAAAACATGTTAGATACATTGATTCCAGTTACAGTTAAGGGACTCTCTCATTATTTTTTTTTTCTGTATTTAATGCATAAAAAGCAACCTAAACAATAAGGAAAAATATAAATCCAGAGGGGAAGGGTCATTGAGTATTTGATGAGAGTATTGATCCTGATTTGCCTGCCTTCACTTTGGTGTTTTTCCTTTTTTGAACTGTGATTATTACTACTACAACCTCCATATTAAATAATCTATAAATTCCCTTCCTCTGTGTGTGTTGTCAAATGCCACTGAGACAGAAACCTATAAAACCCTGGAAAATCTCTTAAACTCTTGATTTCCCTTTAAGTAAAAGGAAAGTCTTGGGCTAGATTATGTACAAGAAGGACTATTCTAGCCAGAAACCTGTATGTTTATGAGTCTGTGACTGCCTATCA
Organism: Panthera leo; assembly: GCF_018350215.1. Taxonomy (NCBI): domain Eukaryota; kingdom Metazoa; phylum Chordata; class Mammalia; order Carnivora; family Felidae; genus Panthera; species Panthera leo. The sequence continues at coordinate 122,979,487 of NC_056679.1, read as the reverse complement.
TGTTTTCTGTCAGTCATGTGTCATATCATTGCTTCCCAAGATAATACAGTAATATTGACTTTTGATTATTTTCCTTTTTCATGGTGTACAAGTGTGTGTGTATGTGTATGCATGTTACAGAAAGATGTTGACATTTAATTTAGCAAACAACTCATTAAATCTAAGCCATACAGCTAAAAAGACATATAATTTGGTATGCTGCTGGACTAATTAGTCCAGTACATAAAGGCATTGTGTTTACTTTTTCTTGATTTCAGCCAGATGCTGCATGCATTAATTGCTAATGTTCAAGCATAAGGTGAATGACTTATTGACAGAGGTATTATTGAGAAGGTTTCTAGTTTATTTAAAGGGTTATATTAGATTATATTTAAGGTCTCCTTCAACATTATGAGTGTGGTAAGTAGACCCCCAAGGCAGGAACATTCTCTGTCGTGCAAAATGATTTGCTCTTGCAATTGGGTGTTGTATGGAAACCAATTTGACAATAAATTTCATATATTAAAAAAAAATAAGTAAACATTAAAAAAAGTTAAAAAAATTATTTGCTCTTGCACATTCAGAAAATCACTTTCTAGATATTTCTTTTGGGGGGGGCGGCATGTTGGAAGCCAATTTGCATTTGTGTGATATTTTAATCAAGGTATGAATATAGCTCTATTTGAAAGAAAAAAATCAAATGAAAGGATTATCTTTTTCATTCCCTTCCATTTCTCAAGACATGTTTTGCTGTTGTAAAAACAAAAAACAAACAAACAAAAAAGAATCCCTTGACTTGGCAAGTATTCTTTACTCACAGTCTTGCTATGGGAGCATTTTCTAGGTACTTTTTAGGGTGAACCATTGTGCCATTGTGAAAGCACAAACCTGGGATTCAGAAATCCTGAGTCTAATCTCTCTGTTCAGCTATCAACTAGCTGTGTGATGCAAACAGGCATCCTGACTATTAGTGGTTTTTGTTTTTTTTTTCCCAACTGTAAAAAGACAGAGAAAGGACATCACCTCCTTTTTTTTTTTTTTCCTTGTTGTTCCCCTTGAAAGGAGAAAAAAATAAGTCCAGAAGGGTTTTCTAAATCCTTTGTTGTCAGGTGTGTGTGTAGGCGTGTTTGCAACCTGGTTGAAGGAATCTTCTGAGATCGGAAGGCCTTCTATTTGCCCTTTTATTTGCCTCTGGCAGTGATGACAATTATTTATGGACCTGACTTATTTCCCCCATTAGCCTACAATCCCCTCAAGGGAAGTGAGGTAGGAGGAAGAAGGAGAGAAGGGGGAAACCGAATGCTAAGGAGTAAATCAGAATGCAGGAAGGGGTGAGGGGATTGCAGATGGCACAGAAACACATCTTGATTTAACCTTGAAGTTTGTAATACTGCATAAAATTGCCTCGACTGGTTGGTATGTAGTGAAGACTGGTGAAAGAACATTGTGGAGGGCATGTGTTTTCAATGTTTTAAACAGTTACGGATTAAACACTTTTTGTGAATGACATGGAAAGATGTTTAGAATACATTCAGTAAACATGTAGACATAACAGCACTGTGTCTCTGAAAAATATGTTCATATATGTATGGAGAAAAAGTCCTCAAGGAAATATAAAAATATAAAAAATACTAAGTGGTAGTAATATGGGTGAATTTACTTTTTATTTTTTGTTGATGAAGGTTTTCTAGGTTTTTCCCAATGAACATACATTACTTGGTTAATAAGAAAAGAAGCACACCAAAAAGGGTTTTTAATATATTTTTAATATTTATTTATTTATTTTGAGAGAGAGAATGGGGGGGGAGGGGCAGAGAGAGAGGGAGAGAATCCAAAGCAGGCTCCGCATTGTCTACCCAGAGCCTGATGCAGGGCTCGAACCCACGACCCATGAACCATGAGATCATGACCTGAGCCTAAATCAAGAGTCAGACATTCAACCGACTGAGCCACCCACGTGCCCCAAGAGCTTTTATTTTTTAATTTTTATTTATTAGTTTTTTCAAAGTAGGCTCCATGCGGTGGTAGTCACATGCTCTACCAACGGAGGCAGCCAGGCATCCCCAAAAAGAACTTTTAAAGTTGCTTTTACCTGAACATTTTTAGAAAGTTCCTTATGGCTATTAAGTAGGTGAAAGTCAGGGCTCATATTCTTGACTATTAAGGTGAATGATTTCACTGTTCCTTTTTGAAAAATGTGAATTAAAATAATTATCAGCCAGAAGTAAATGCAGGAAATGAAAGACCTGGGAATTAGATAAGACAAATGAAGACCAGTAGCACTGTCCTGCCAGTAGCAAAGTGCAGTGATACTGAAGGAAAAGTCCCAAAATCATGTCAAGCAAAGTAAAGTGATTATGTCATTACTGTCACTTAAAGAGGTTTTGGGCGCCTGGGTGGCTCACTTGGTTAAGCATCCAACTTCAACTTAGCTCACGATCTGGTTGTTTGTGAGTTTGAGCCCTGAGTCGGGCTCTGTGCTGACGGCATGGAGCCTGGAGCCTGCTTCGGATTCTGTGTCTCCCTCTTTCTCTGCCCTCCCCCCACTCATGCTCTGTCTCTCTCTCAAGAATAAATACGTGTTAAATTTTTTTTTTTAACGTTTATTTATTTTTGAGACAGAGAGAGACAGAGCATGAACGGGGGAGGGGCAGAGAGAGAGGGAGACACAGAATGGAAGCAGGCTTCAGGCTCTGAGCCATCAGCCCAGGGCCCGACGCGGGGCTCGAACTCACGGACCGTGAGATCGTGACCTGAGCTGAAGTCAGATGCTTAACCGACTGAGCCACCCAGGTGCCCCCCAATTTTTTTTTTTGAATAAAGAGCTTTCTTGATGTTTCATGAGCTAATACTTATACAAATTAATATTGAGGTCATTTCTCTTTTTTTGAAAATATGACCAATTGGTTTATATTTGCAGATCTTTTTCTTAGAATTTACAAAATGAATTCTGATAAACCATTATTGCCATCTATTAGTATCTATTCAGTACATACTCATACTGTAATTCTTCTTTGTCATTCTAGTTATTTTTTAAATGTGTCCATTATGAGCCTTGCTCTTTTTATAAATTATAGGCCAGTTCCCTAGTTTCATTTGTCTCTTTTGCTTAATTGTATTCAATTCCCTACCATTTATTTGTCTTTGCTTCAGCATCCCCCTTCTTCCCCCCCCCCCCCCCCCCCCCCCCCCCACTTTCAGTGTCCTCTTTCCTCAGTTCGCTTCTCTGTGACTTAGTGCAGACACCCAGTGTGTGAGACCCAATAATTAGGCGAATCTTCCCCTGGCAGTGTACTCTGTTGCACTCATGTCTCCCCTTGTCTAAATTCCTATCGTGCTTGTGATCACTACCACACTGTTCAGCACATAATTGTTCTCCTTGTTTCAAATGTTCTCATTCTGTCTGCACGTCTAGATTGAAAGGCTCTTGGAGAATTTACAGTGGAGGACATTCTCTCACAAGTAGAGGAAAACCTCTGTTTCATGAGTGAATCCTGTATGGCATATACCATGCTGGGAGTTTTGCACGTCGTATCGCTTATACCTGATATAGTACTCTGTTCGGTTGGTGTTAATAGCCTCCTGTGCCCTGGCAGGAGTGAACCTGAGAGAGGTTTACTTTTTTAGAGCTGTCTGCCTCTGCGTCTCTAAACGTTTTCCATTCTACCATATCGTCTGACTGACAACAAGTCATTTTATGTGGTGGGTCACATAATTTTATTTAATATTCTACTTTCCCATGCTCTTGCTTTGTTTGACATAAGTGAGGTAAAATGTAATGGTAGAAGCATTAAGTGAAGTCAACTTTTGGTTACTTCCTTTTAAATGGCCTTTCCTGTTCTTGTCAAGTTTTTCTTCCCCTCTCCTGTGGTATTCTTGCCACTCACCAAAACTACATTCAGCCTCAAAGTGCCCAATTCAGTAACTGCTCTTCTAGCCCAGGAACCACGTTAAAGACACGGATACATGAATAAGCCCTCTCTATTCCCTGCTTGCAAGAACGTACTTCTATTTCATTTTGAGATTGTTTTCTGCCTCTAAACTAAAATATTCTCCCAGTTGTAGAGGCTCCAGGCTCCAGAGACAAAAGGCAATGAAGAGGAGGCAGTGATTCCAAACTTCATTCCCTGCGGTGCCTCTAAGATATTCAGAAGCCTATTGTAACCTGAGCCCAACAGGAGACAGCAGAACAGAATATTTATACAGAGAATGCGGAAAATGGAAAGGCTCCCCTTCAACTGTGTTAGCTTAGGAAGAAAGACTAAGACAGTCTCCGAGCTTCTCCCAAATTAACCACCACTTTCCCACACCTCTTCTGCCTCACTGTGTTCCTCACTGTATGTCAGTGAGAACAACTGGGTTTCATCTTCCCATTAATGCAACGTGAAGAAGTGAAAGGGAGTAATTTGAAACAAACACCAAAGATACTAAAGGAAGCTGTCCGAATGCACCAAGCCAGGCTGTTCCGTCTCTCTGTCTTCATGAAGTTCTCCTACACTCCCCAGATTCAGATGGGACTGCAGGAACAAACCAATGGCTGCCAGTGGTAGTCTGGGGTCACTTGTCATAGAGAGTCAAGAGATGATGGACAGAGCTAAGATTTAGTTCGGGGCTAGAGATTTTTACACACATATATTATTCTTCAAAATGGTTGTGTTTTGGAGTGCCTGGGGTGGCTCATTCGGTTAAGCATCCGACTCTTGATTTCGACTCAGGTCACGATCTCAGTGTTATGAGATCGAGTACCACATTGGGCTCACACTCGGCGTGGAGCCTGGTTAATATTTTCTCTCTCCCTCTCCCCCTGCCCCTCCCCTCCCACCCACCCCGCATACATGCGCATACTCTCTCTCTAAAATAAAATAATAAAATAAAATAAAATAAAATAAAATAAAATAAAATAAAATAAAATAAAATAGTTGTGTTTTCATCCTGATATACTACTGGCAAGAGTTTACAGGGGGAAACATTTCCAGAAAACAAGTTGGCAGTTAATATCAGAAGCCTTAAATGTCATACCCTTTGAACCAGCAATTATGCTGTTAGGATTATATCCTAGGGAAATAATTGGATAAAGCTCACTTTATCATTTGTCATCAGTATGACTTATGCTACCAAAAAATTGGAAATAACCTATTACAGACTGAATCGTGTTTTCCTCGTATCTATATGTTGAAGCCCTAATCCCTAATGGGATGTATTTGGAGTTAAGGCCATTTGGGAGATAATTAGGCTTCAGTGAAGTCATAAGCATGGGACCCTAATCCAAAATGAGTGGTGTCCTATAAGAAGAAGAAGGGACACGAGGAATGTGTGCACAAAGAGGAAAGGCCATGTGAGGACATCAGAAGGGAGTTTACCTGCAAGCCAAGAAGGCAGGTCTCACCAGAAACCAGTTTTGCTGGCACCTTGATCTTGGACTTGCAGTCTTCAGAATTGTGAGAAAATAGGCTTCTGTTATGTAAGCCACCCACTCTGTGATATTTTGTTATTATATCCCTAGCAAATTGGTTCACAGTGTAATTGCCCAATAGTACAAGAAAATTATATGAATTAGTGTGCACTCTCACAATGGAATATAATGCAGTCATAAAAAATAGTGATTTTTATCATGTTTGTTGATAAAGACAATGCTCCCAATATGATTTTAGTTAGAAAAGTAAGTTACTGAAAAACACATATAGTGTGATCCTATTTGTATAAAGTGAATTTATCTCTGTGCATGGGCATGTGTATATGTGTACAGTGTCTGGAAATATATACAACAAACCTTCATATCCTTTCTAAATACAGTTTTCTTTCTTCTTTCCTCTCAGCCTCCTTTCCTTCCTTCCTTCCTTCCTTCCTTCCTTCCTTCCTTTTTTCTTTGCTTGTCTGTTTTTCCTGATGAACATGAATTATTTCTGGAAATATTCATATAAACATGTATATTTTCATCCCATGTTTTAAAAGTGGCTTTTATATGGAATAAAATGTGTATAGATTGTAAATTACTTGGCTCATAAACTACTATCTTATGAGCCCACATATATAATATCATTGAATATTTAATTATCTTCATCATCATTATAATTTAATCTGTTGCCCGTGAACAAAAAATCCCTTTCTACACCACTTGTTGTATTTGTTCAATACTTCTGAGTGATGGAAAATGTAAATTTTTTACCTTGTCTGTGTCTTTTTTTAAAAATTTTTTTGAATATTTATTTTTAAGAGAGAAAGACAGAGCATGAGAGGTGGAGCAACAGAGAGAGAGGGGAGACACAGAATCTGAAGCAGGCCCCAGGGTCTGAGCTGTCAGCACAGAGCCCGACACAGGGCTCAAACTCACTAATTGTGAGATCATGACCTGAGCCGAATTTGGACGCTTAACCAACTGAGCCACCCAGGTGCCCCTACCTTGTCTGTTTCTAAAATTTAGTGTTAAGCACCACGAATGCACACTTGTAGAGGGCAAAATCCAGGTAGAATGCTGGCCCAGCCCCTTAAATAGTATGACTTTAAGAAAGTTACCTAAACATATAAAGTCTCACTTTTCTTAGCTGTTAAATATATGATAATATAGTTTTCTTACAAGTTTGATGTTAAGATGAAATGAGATAATATACCTAAGGTGCAGCAGAGAGATTCAGGGCAAGGATTCTGGCATCAGAGTGCCTGGGTCCGAATCTTAGCTCCCTGGCTTAGCTGTGTGGCTCTAAATAAGTTACTTAACCTTTTTGTGCCTCAGAAGCCTCATCTGTGAAATGGGAATCATGATGCTACATACTAAAAGGGTATTATTTTGGGAGTTAAATGTAATATTTATAAATTCTTAAAATAGTACTGGCACATAGTAAGACTATGTAGGCACTTATTAAGTCTATGAAGAATTGGGGCGCCTGGGTGGCTCAGTCGGTTGAGCGTCCGACTTCGGCTCAGGTCACGATCTCAGGGTCAGTGAGTTCGAGCCCCGCGTTGGGCTCTGTGCTGACAGCTCAGAGCCTGGAGCCTGTTTCAGATTCTGTGTCTCCCTCTATCTCTGCCCCTCCCACGCTCATGCTCCGTCTCTCTCTCTCTCTCTCTCTCTCTCTCTCTCTCTCTGTCAAAAATAAACATTAAAAAAATTTTTTTTCAAGTCTATAAAGAATTAATACAGTGTGCAATGTTTATCATCAAGAGCATCACACTGTCAATTATAGTAGCAAGATGTTTTTGTATATATTGGAAACATCTGTATATTTGTCATCTCTTTTCTTGCTGTATAACTGCTAAGAACACCTTGATTTAAGAGCTTGTTTGAGAACCTCTTTTGAAAATTCTATTTATTATAAAGACAGACACTAGAAGATTACCCCCCAGTGCCCTTATTTAACTCTTAAGTTACCTCTATTTGCTTCTGGCCTGCCTAATACATATGCAAGGTCATTGTTCTATTGTTAGGGAACCAAGCTGGAACGCTGGCAAAAAAACCCAGCTGGCAGAAAAAAACCAAGTGGCACTCAGAGATCTTGGTGGATCTGAAATTTATTTAACACCTGCAGGCTCAGAGTAGACCATTTCTCCAAAAGATCTGAGCCCCCAATGAAGGGGGGAAGGGTAATTTATAGTTGTCAGCTTCCATATGTGTGGCGGGTTTTGGCGTGTGCGGCAAACAGGGCAAGAAGAACCTGGAAGAGGGGTCTCCAAGCTAGCAACCAGAGCCTGTTTTAGTCCCTTCAGCCATCTTATGGTGTAAAACTTTATTCATTTTCCCAACACTATCATGTGTGTGGATCTCCTACCTTTCACAGTTGAAGAATGTCCCTGTAACCTGTTGAGGCCAGAGCAGAGCTCCTCTCCCCTTCTCAAGGTCTTTGCTCCTGCAGTTGTGTTCTCTTTCTCCTGAATCATCCATTTCTTCCTCTCAACTCGATTGCTCACATCAGCATATAGTATGCTCTTGCCTTTCCTCTTTCCGCCTGAACTTCCCCTTTAATCACTGCCCCAATTATATCCTGCCTTCCTCAGCAATACCTGTTGAGAAAGCATTTTCTTTTCTTTTTTTTTTTTTTTGGAGAGCTGTTTTTTGTTTTTGTTTTTTAGAGAGAGAGAGAGTGCACATGAAAGTGGGGGAGAGGGGCAGAGAGAAAGAGAGAGAGAGAGAGAGAGAGAGAGAGAGAGAGAGAATCCCAAGTAGGCGCCATACTCAGTGCAGAGCCCAACTTGGGGCTCGATCCCACAACCTGGGGATCATGATCTAAGCCGAAATCCAACATTCAACTGACTGAGCCACCCAGGTGCACTGAGAAACATGTTTCTCAATGCTACCTGCATCTACCCCACACATTCTCCTTAGTTGGCTCTAGACTGGCTTTGAATCCCATCACTCTTCTGGGACTGCATTTGTCAAATCCCAATGACCTCTGAGATGCCAAATTCTGGTCGCTTAGTACTTTTCTTGACCTTTTTGTGTCTTGATGTCTCAGATAAGGCTATTGACCTCTCTTCCCTTCATGGTTTTTATTACTCTACACCCACTGATTAGTTCTCCTATTTCCCAGGCTCTCACTTCTCTATTCTTGTGGCAGGTCCGTTTTTCTACTTTCTACTGCTAAGTATTTGAGTTCAGGCTCCATCCCAGATCTCCTCAAGCTGTCTAGCTTCATTCCCCCAGGTCATTTTACAAATTCTCATCTGGAGAATGACAGCACCATTTCCAGTCCTACTTCCCCGAAGTACAGATTCAGTCACCTATTTAACTTCTCCACTGATGTGTTTATATGTTTTTCAAACTTAACAGGGACAAAGTAGAACTCTTGACTTAACATGCATGTCACACTGAGCACAGACTCATCCTTCCCCAGTCTCCATTGTAGTAAATGGCATTAATATCCTCTAATTTTTTTAAGATGTTTATTTTTGAGGGGGACAGAGGATCTGAAGCAGGCTCTACGCTGACAGCAGCAAGCCCAATGCTGGGCCCGAACTCACAAACCATGAGATCGTGACCTGAGCTGAAATCAAGAGTTGGACACTTGGGGCCCCCGAGTGGCTCAGTCGTTTAAGTGTCTGACTTCAGCTCAGGTCATGATCTCTTGGTTCACGGGTTCGAGCCCCACATCGGACTCTGTGCTGACAGGTCAGAGCCTGGAGCCTGCTTCAGATTCTGTGTCTCCTTCTCTCTGCCCCTTACCTGCTCACATTCTGCCTCTTTTTCTCTCTCAAAAGTAAATAAACATTAAAAAAACCAAAAAGAGTTGGACACTTAAGCACTGAACCACCCAGGTGCCCCAATGTCTTCTAAATTTTTAAAGCCAATTTATGGAGTTGGTTTTGATTCCTTTGCCTGACACTGCACATCTGATCTATTAACAATTCTATTATTTCACCTCAAAACATTCCCTAAATTAGCCTACTTTTCCATCTGTATTTCTTCTTAGTTGAAGCCACCATTTTCCTGCTGGAACAATTCTCAAGAACCCACTAGTGGGATAGCCTGCTTCTCTCCCCTCCTCACAGAAAACAGAGTAGTCCTTTGAAACATAAACCAGACCACAACTTTCATTTTAGAACTATGGAAAAAGACAAACTTCTTGTCAAAGTTATATAGTCCTACAAATTGACCTCGCACACCTTTCGTTTAAAAAAAATGTTTTTGTTAACATTTATTTATTTTTGAGAGACAGAGGCAAAGTATGAACAAGGGAGGGGCAGAGAGAGAGGGAGACAAAGAATTTGAAGCAGGTTGCAGGGTCTGATCTGTCAGCACAGAGCCCCATGCAGGGCCGAACTCACAAACCACAAGATCCTGACCTGAGCTGAAGTCGGATGCTCAACTGACTGAGCCACTCAGGCGCCCCATGACCTCACACACCTTTCTAATGTCAAATTCTACTAGTCTCTTCCTCATGTGCTCCCCTCTCTGTTTCTCAGATGTGCTCTTCTTGGAATGTTCTTTTCTCTTACTTTGAGGAGGCACTCACATATATGCTGGGTGAACACCCCTACACTAGGGTTTGCAGAAACCTTTCTCCATGTAACTACCTATGTGGTCCGCAAAACTACCTTTAAAACTAACCATTAATTTCATTGATGTACCATTTGTTTCTTGGACATTCAGGTCATTTCCTTTTTTTTTTTTTCTTCCTCCTCCCTTGATCTCTTCCCTCTCTCACTTTCTTCTTTCTTTCCTTTTCTTATTCCCTTGTACCTTCCTTCCTTTATTTTCTTTTGTTTTTCATTATTAGATAACATTGATATGAACATTTTATTCTTTTATTTTATTTTATTTTATTTTATTTTATTTTATTTTATTTTAAATCCCAGTATAGTTAACATACAGTGTTAGTTTCAGGTGTACAATATATTGATTCATCAGTTTTGTGCATTACTCAGTGCTCATCAAGACAAGTGCATTCCTTTTTTAAATCTGAGAGAGAGAGAGAGAGAGAGGGAGAGAGAGCACAAGGGAGGAATAGGGGTAGAGGGAGAGAGAATTGTAAGCAGACTCCACACTCAATGCAGATCCCAATGTGAAGCTCAATCCCACGACTCTGGGATTATGACGTTAGCTAAAATCAAGAGTCAGATGCTCAACCAACTGAGGCATCTAAGTGCCCCAAGACAAGTGCACTGCTTAATCCCCATCTTTTATTTCACCCATCCCCACCCACCTCCATTCTGGTAGCCATCAATTTATTCTCAACAGTTAAGAGTCTTTTTTGGTCTCTTTTTTTCTTTGTTCATTTGTTTTGTTTCTTACATTCCACAAATAAGTGAAATCATATGGTATTTATCTTTCTTGGACCAACTTATTTCTCTTGCAGTTATACCCCCTGGATCCATCCATGTTGTTGCAAATGGCAAGACTTCATTCATTGTTATTGCTGAGTAATATTCCATTGTGTATATATACTACATCTTCTTTATCCATTTATCTGTGGATGGACACTGGGTTGCTTCCATATCTTGGCTATTGCAAATAATGCTGCAGTAAACAGAGGGGGGCATGTATCTTTTTGAATTAGTGTTTTTGTACTCTCTGGGTAAATACCCAGTAGTGGAATTACTGGATCATATGGCAATTCTATTTTTAATTTTTTGAGGAACCTCTATACTGTTTTCCACAGTGACTGCACCGGTCTGCATTCCCACCAACAGTGCACAAGGATTCCTTTTTCTCCACATCTTTGTCAACATGTGTTTTGAAAATAATGTGATATGAAATGTGATATGAAAATCTCTAGACATACCCTTTTACTCTTTTTCTTGACTATTTTCTGGGAATAATTTACCTGGTAATGAAAGTGAGGCCAGAGTTGTTGCCTTTCTCTTCATCCCTTGAGTCCTTTATCACCAAAAAGGAGAGAAGGCACAATGTATGATTAGATAGTTAGGTTTCCAAGAGTAACAGAGTGGATGATGAACACTTTCCAATAAGTAGCATTAGCCAGAGTGTGGAATATCTTACTGATGCATCTGGACTACTCACAGGCTCACAAATTGCACTCTTAGGGCATTTGGTTTCTTTTTTTTGTTTGTTTAGTTTTTGCATGCATATATGGTATCTATCTGTTCTACTGGGATTTCCATTGTGTAAAACTCTAAAGCTTTTATGATAGATTCCATTGGACCTTTTCTTCATGGACTTTTCCTTTGTAATTTACAGTCTATATGTTTTCAAACTTTAGAAAGTGCTTGCACCTTTGAACATCTGATAGTCCATTTTAGCTAGTTTTTCTATGATTTGAAAGTCCTAGGTAGCTCATTAAACAACCTGATGCTTATTTTGATATATGGTATAAACGATAGGATATCTAAGTTTTTTCAAAATAGTTTTTTTTTTTGCTGTTTCACATTGCATCTTTTTTTCAAAGGAGTTGCTTTTTACCTTTCCTAAAATTAGCTATCATGTGCATTTTAGCAATTACTAAGTCTTTCCATTACCAACAGCAATTATTTAAATTATTTAATTGTTACATTGCCATGTGCTTTTCTATAACTGTTTCAATACGGTTGCAGATTTGAGAAATAGTGGGCACTATTTTGATTACCCCAGTACTTCTGTATTCTCATAATTGGTCTAGTAACATTTTAATTGGAGGAATCAAAGTTTAGGGACTCATATTCTGAATCTTTACTAAACTGTGCATTACTGCATCTATTTTACCTAAAATAAAGTCTATGATGAATAACATTTTACTATATAAATTTGTCCTTAAAAGTTAAGTAACACATAATATAGCTTATGCATGAGTTAAAAAAAAATCATGACTTACATTTTGAAATGAAAAAACAAGTTAATCAGTATCAGTATTTGAGAGGCACCTGGGTGACTCAGTTGGTTAAGCATCGGACTTCGGCTTAAGTCATGATCTCATGGTTCATAGTTTCGAGCCTCGCATTGGGCTCTGTGCTGACAGTTCAGAGCCTGAAGCCTGCTTCGGATTCTGTGTCTCCCTCGCTCTCTTCCCCTCCCCCACTCATGCTCTGTGTCTCAGAAATAGCTAAACATTAAAAAAATGTTTTTTAAAAATTGGTATTAGTATTTGATACATTCCAGAAAAGAAAAAGAAGCAGCAGATCCTGTGGATTATGGGTTGATATAAATATATATGTGTGTGTATATATATATATATATATATATATATATATATATACACACACACACACACACTTTTATATTGATTGATATAAAAACTAAATATATATATCAAAATCCTATCTATATTAAAAATCATCAGAATGCTTTTCAAAATGGTATAGGTGGTAAATTATTACAGTTAATAAATTATCATCCCAGGATTTAAAAAATTGCTACCAGCATAAACTAATATATATTGAATTCTTACCACTTGCCAGATGCTGTGCTGAATGTCCACATGCCTTGTCTCACTTCATTATGATAGTTGTCCTGAGAGGTATATATTATACATATTATTATTATTATTAATTATTATTACTCATTTCATAAAAAAGGAAACCTGGGTCTAGAGAGTACTGGATTACAGTCAGAGATTACATACCTAGGTCCAGGTTAAGTGATAAGGGCTGGATTCACACCAAGGCCTGTGTGACAACAGGGCCATTGGGATACTATACCTGACTTGGTTGATTTGAGTAATTCTTCCGTCTTGTGAAAGCTATAATTTTTCAAAGGACTTCTTTAGACTTTTCTAAAGATCTAAGAACAAGTTTAATTTTGTGCGTAGAAAGCATAAGATGTCTCCCTAATGCCACATCACAGTCTCTGCTCTGCTATCAAAATCAGGAATTAGGACAATGACTTCATTTATGAAAAGTTCTTCCTTACCCTCAATAGTCCACTCCACTAAGGAAAAGATTTGTGGATCATTTTTATTCTTTGTTCCAGTGGCTACTTCACTTGTCCTTTGGGTTCTTCATTCTTGGTCGTAATATTTTCTGTAAATGGAATGGGTCTTACCTGGGTGTAATCACTATATGCAGCATGTTAACCGACCTTGACCCAGCACTGTGCCCCCTCTTTCTTTCATGTCTCCAAGTACCGAAATAAATTACTTTCTTTCATGATCAGCAGTTCTAATTCACAGGGACTCTCTTCTTTTTCTCTACAAAAACCAGTTTCCTTAATCAAATAGAATAAACTATAGCATTTATGTCAAAGTCTGCCAGTCTCTACCTCATGTTCATTGAACACAGCATAATTTAGGGATGAGAATAAGTATTTACTGAGTGCCTATTATAAATGTGACAGCATCCAGCACAGTTTGCTGAGCACAGGAAGCACTCTGTAATTGTCCCTTTTTCTTGTCTTCCTTGTTCTGCTCCCCTACCCTCCACACTTTTGGTGTTCTGTTCCCTGTTGCTCACCTGTGTTAACAGATGGCAAAATCTAGAAGTAGCAGCTGTCACATGGGAAGCATCGAGCACTGGTTGTTTATATTGACAAGTCCTATCGGAGGACAAATGTGTGCAGCCCTGTGCTTCTTTGTTGACTTTAGATGACAGTGGGTGTATGTCCACTCTCCTTTTCTCCTCTCAGTCTCTGTTCTCCCTTTACCTGTCCCCAGTCTCCATTCAGTGGCGAAGAGTTCCCACGGGCAACTGCCTTACAGAGATTTATTAGGTCTCGTTTGTAAAGCTTTTTCAGTTCCTCAAACAAAAAGAAATATAAATACAACATATCACGCTGGACAGGTTTTTTTGTTTAATGTTTTATAACCATGAGAACTTTTCATGAACAAAGCCATTCTGAATAGCTGAGAAGGTAAAGTATGTAGTAATTCTTAAAGCTAAGTGGTTAGAATGTTCTAATCTCTGCACGTACCAGGGTAAGAGGTGAGGGCAAGAGCCTCCCTGTTGTTTTTTATTGACCTTTACTGACAAATGATTTCTCCTGTAAAGACAACACAAATGCAAATTGTCTTCTATAGAATTCTTCTGTAAGGTGCTTTAAGAAGTAATTCTTTCAAAGCATTGTACTTTCATTTAATTCACTAAATTTGGAACATTAGTAGTTACAGTGACGATTCCTTTTTCAAAAAATCATTTAAAGGGCCCCGGGTGGCTCAGTCGGTTGAACATCTGACTTGATTTTGGCTCAGGCCATGATCCTAGGGTTGTGGGATTGAGCCCCGTGTTGGGCTCTTCACTGAGCGTGGAGCCTGCTTAAGATGCGTCCTTTCTCTGTCTCTCTCTCTCTCTCTCTCTCTCTCTCTCTCTGCCCGTCTTCTCTCATGCACACTTTCTCTCTGTCTAAAATAATAAAATATAATATTTATAATGGGTCCCTTCCCTTTGCAGTGATATACTCATCTGTTTATGATACTTTCATATGGATGTTTGTAAGTAACCTATGTTTGTTTTTATTAAAGCTGTATACAATATACACAGAGATGTAGATCAATTAAATGATCTCAGTCTCACTGTGGGTCCCCAGTTGGAATATGTTCCATATACTGATCCTGAGGTATCAGTGATGCTTGGATCCGGCAACCATTAAATACTTATACATGGACTTGTGGAAAAAAAAAAAGTTACTCAGCCTTGGTTAATTTCAAACAATTAGTAAAAACATTACAGAGGCACTGGGAAGAATCATGTTTATTGTCAGGTTAAACCTTACTGTGAACATCCATGTATAAGTATAACTCTGGTGTTGCTACTGTGCCTAGGTCCTCATTTCCTCTCATGGCCACATTCTGCCTGGGTACAGGAGATCTTTCCTTTCTTATGGCTCCTAAAACTATGTTTTTAAGAAAAGTTTTTTTTTAATGTTTATTTATTTTTGAGAGAAAGAGAGGCAGACCATGAGCAAGCAAGGAAGGGGCAGATAGAGAGGGAGACACAGAATCTGAAGCAGGCTCCAAGCTCTGAGCTGTCAGCACAGAGCTTGACGCGGGGCTCAGACTCATGAACCATGAAATCATGACCTGAGCCGAAGTCAGATGCTTAACTGATGGAGCCACCCAGGCACCCCAGAAAAGTTTTTATATTACCAATTATTTTCTTTGACTTATCAACTTGAACGTCCATGCTCCTTCCCCTTATGTCCCAAACTTCACATCAACACCTACCCAGTTATTCAAGCCAGAATTCCTAGTGTCACCCATGATACCTCTCCTTCATCTCTCCAATCAGTCCATTGGAAATCATGTTGATTCTCCCTCCACGACAACTTGATGCATCCTTATCTTCTTTGTCCTCACTGCCCACACCTGAGTTTAGACCATCATATTTTGTCTGGACTATTTCAGTAAACTTTTTATAGATTTTCTAGCCTTTGGCTTCTCCAAAGCTGCTTCACAACTCCTGGATTTATCTAATGAGCTTATTTTGATTCTTCCAAGCATCCAGAATCCTTACTTGCCTATGAAGTTCCAACTCTTCAATCATAAAATCTGGACCCAGTTTACAAGTCTTATATTGAACATTCACAGCAGCTCCTTACCTGTACCTTCTACCCCAACACACATAAATACAAGCTATCTTCTACTTATAATGGACTAATTGCTAATCGTCAAACACTTTTTTTTTTGTCTACATGCTGCTTATCCTACCTAGTGATTGAGTATAACATTTAAAATGTCAGGCTTTCGGGGCACCTGGGTGGCTCAGTTGGTTGAGCATCCGACTTCAGCTCAGGTCATGATCCTGCGGTTTGTGGGTTTGAGCCCCACGTTGGGCTCTGTGCTGATAGTTCAGAGCCTGGGGTCTGCTTCAGATTCTGTGTCCCCCCTCTCTCTCTGCCCCTTCCTTGCTCTCTCTCTCAAAAGTAAATAAACATTAAAAATTTTTTATTTATTTAAAATTTTTTGTTTTATTTTACATTTGAGAGAGACAGAGAATGAGCAGGAGAGGGGCAGAGAGATGGAGACAGAATATGAAGTAGGCTCCAGGCTCCCTGCTTTCAGCACAGAGCCTGATGTGGAGCTCAAACTCATGAACTGTGAGATCATGACCCGAGCTGAAGTCAGACGCTTAACCAACTGAGCCACCCAGGTGCCCCTAAAAAATCTAAAGAAAAAAAAAACCCAGATTTTCAAGTCATGTGGACATGAAAGAGTACAAGTTTTGTCAATAACTAGCTGTGAGGCCCTGGCTAAACTATTTTACTTTTCTGGGCTTCAGTTTCTTAACCTGAAAAATGGGTATGTAAAACATGTGTAACTTATTGGGTTGTTGTGAAGAATGAAGTGTAAATGCTCAGCACAGTATCTTACTCATGGTAAATCTTCGATAGATATTAGCTTGTATTACCCAGAATGCACCTCCCTGAACTGCCAGCCATCTTTAAGTTAGAGCTAAATTGTAACCTTTCCTATGTAGCTTTCCTTGACCTAGACTTCTCTCAGCTCTGCCCCCATGAAATCATTATTAATCATCCTTTTATTTAAGCTCCCAGAGCATTTGTAATCCTTCTTTTATAGCATGTGTTTCAATCTATTATTATTTATGAATCTATTTCCCCCAATGAACATGAGTGCTCATGGGCAGGGGCAATGGCCTGTTCATTTCGTATCCTGGGACCTAGCACAGATCCTGGCATATAATTGGCATTTAGTAATTGTTCACCAAATTGAATTTGTTAGATATTTTAAACATCTCATATCCCTCCTTGTTACATTCTTTAGAGGTTGTTGTGCTACAATTGAAATGATAAGCCAGTGATGGCATTTTTTAATCTCCTGCTTGTATGAAATTAACTTAAGTTGGAATCATCAGGACGATACCCAGTCTCCAAAAACCAGACTTGGTAACAAAGAATGAATCTTAACAGAAAGAAAGAAAGAAAGAAAGAAAGAAAGAAAGAAAGAAAGAAAGAAAGAAAGAAAGAAAGAAAGAAAAAGAAAGAAGGAAAGAAATAAAGAAAAAGAAAGGAAGCATTTGATATCTTTAGTTCTAAAATTGCAGGGCTTGTTGGCACAGTGAGGTCAGCCTAGTTGCATCATTGCATTAGGAGGACTACATGAATTCATTAGCCACTTGCACAAGATGATTTGGGCTTTCACTCTAGTTATCAGGCAGATGTTCAAACACCAGAGAATGGCTACAGTGTTTGAGACACAAAAAGCAAGTGCCTAGTGCAACCCTAAGCTATTATAAGAAACATCTTCAACAAAAAATACATTTGGCTGAGCACACAGGGACAGTGTGTTACACCAGATTCACCAATAATTACTAAGGAGTGGATTAGCTTTTTCTCTCCACTGGAAAGATAGTGAATAAAGGGAACTGCAAGTGGTGCCTGCTAGGTCTAGATTTTTTAGTGCTTCCTCTAGGACATTGTCTTTTTTTTTTTTTTCTTTGAGAGATCTTACATTTATGAAATAAACTTGATTTCCAGCTTCTCCTGGGAACTCAGAGCTGGCAGTATTGGGTGGTGGTTTTTTAAAGAGCAAAGCTTAGTGACAGCTAATAAGCCATTGAATGGATTGCGTAAGGAAGAACGTCGTTGTACTAGTTCTCATCAGTCAGTACATGGTTCCTTTCACCCATTTATATCTCCTAACTCAACGCTGTAGGACAGGCATTTGAGTTTGTGATCCCTTTCTCTAAGTCTCAGTTTCCAAATTTGTAGAATTGGTATATCAGCAACTAGCTTGTGGGATTTTTGTAAAAATTAAATAATGTAATTTTTGTGAAGTACTTCATCAAGTTACTGAGGTTCTAGTAAGTTCTTAGTAAATGGTTGGTGATTATTTATTCAATTCACTTTCAAAACCTGTATTTATTAAGCTCCTACTATGTGGCAGGTACTGTGCTAGGCATGGAGATACAGTGGTGAGCAATACTGGCATGGTCCCTGCCTGCAGAATGTTTATAGTTGAGCATCCAAGGAAATGTCCATTATCATTTTCCTGGCCATGTGGTTTTTGTTTGTGTTGTGGAATGAGGAAGGGAAAGTCATTTGTTATTTCGAGAATCACTACACTGGACTGAAAAAACAAAAGTAACGGGCAGGCCTTGTAAAAAGGCATTTCAAACTGAACATTCTCCAATAGTTCTTTATTCTCATCTGCCCCGCGAAGTTACTCCCAGTCTAGAACTCCTTAATGTAGCATGACCTTCTTATCCATTCAGTTGCTCATGCCAAAAAGCTAGGAATATTTTGATTTCTATCTTTCCTCTCCCCTATCCCCCACCATGTTTAATTCTTTAATTCTGTCGTTTTTTTTTTTTTTTAATAAATGTTGGCCTTTTTTTTTAAAATTTTTAAACGTTTCATTTATTTTTGAGAGAGAGGGAGACAGAGTGCGAGTGGGAGAAGGGCAGAGGGAGAGGGAGACACAGAATGGGAAGCAGGCTCCAGGCTCTGAGCTGCCAGCACAGAGCCCGACGTGGAGCTCAAACCCGTGAAGTGCAAGATCATGACCTGAGCTGAAGTCGGACACCCAACTGACTGAATCACCCAGGCGCCCCTTCTGTCAGCTCTTGTTGCAAAGCATGCCCTAGATCTCTCTACCTCCCCACATCTGTACCTCTGCCAACCATTCTGGTCCAAGCCATCATCGCCTCTCCCATGGCTCTTGACAACAGACTCTTGACTGCTTTCCCTGCTTCCACTAGATCTAACTTTTTCTGTCAAGTGCTAGATAGTAGATTTATTTTAGGTGTTTTGGGCCTTACAGTCTCTGTCGCAACCACTCATTTCTGCCCTCGTGGCACAAAAACAGCCACAGACAATACTTACAGCTCTGGGCCTGGCTATGCCCCAAACAAACATTATTTATAAAACCAGGCTGAGAGCTCAGATTTGGCCTGTGGGTCCAATGTCTGTAGTTAGACTCACTTTGCTTAAACCCCTGCTATTGTTTCTCAAAGCAGTAAGAATACATCCTCAACTCTCCTGATTATGTTCTGCCTGGCCCTCTTGATCTAGTGCCTGTTGTCACTCCAGCCATGGCATCCTTGCCTCTGGTTTTCAGACACACCAAGCTGATTCCCAACTTAGAGCCGTGGTACCTATTGCCCTGGATTTTCCTTCCCCATCTTAGTGTGATCACAGTTCCAGACTCACTCCAATGACAATTTAACGTCATTCATTACTATATTTGATGATCTTTTCAACACTTAACCATCATCAGAAAACACCTTATTTATTAATGTGGTTGATTTCATATGGTTGGCTGTATTTACATACTAGTTGGTGGCAAACTGAGGCTGTATGTTTCCCCAGAACCTTGTCCAGTACCAGACACAGAGGAGGCTTCAAAAAATACTTTTTGGAAGAATGAATGAATGAATAAACGAATGCTCTCAATCAGTATAAACCATAACACCCCTTTAAGCCTGTAGTTCCAGAAGGTCAGGAGAGTCTCATCAGTCAGTGCAGGCCCTGGCTTGTTCTGCCCTCCTTGACCAAAAATTGCCAGGTGTGGCTAGCCTAAAAAGGTGGAATTGTCAGATTTTTCCCAACCAGAAAGAATTTAAATTTCAGAAGGACAAAGAGTAAAATCCATGTAACAAACAGCCTGTATCATTGCTAAGTTTATGTTGATTTCTGCTGTGTGACTGGTCTTTGTCTCACTGTGGCCCTTTGCCCCTGCTTAATGTCTGGAGGGAAGTGTGTGGGGAAGTGATTCCTAGTAAAGAGATACTTTATAAAACAAGTGTTATGTGTGGGGTTATTAAATTTTTTTTCTTTTTTTCCGAAGTATGAAAGCTAGAAGATCCAAACTACAGCTCCCAAATGGACTCTTGACTTGAAAGAGACATGAAAGTCCTTTATCTAATAAACCCTTCTGACTCTTCATTGGAAAAATGTAACCATTATTATTATAGGTGGACAGGAAATCATTTAATATAAATATTAGTATGTTAGTCTGCTTAGGCTATCATAATGGAATACTATAGACTGGGAGGCTTAAAGAACAGAAAATTCACTTTCTCATGGTTTTGGAGGTCTGAGATCAAGTTGCCTGCACAGCTGGTCCCTGGTGAGACCTTTCTTCCTGATTTATAAAAGGCTGCCTCTCACTTTGTCTTTCCCCTGTGCATGTGGAGTGTCTTCCTCTCCGTGTAAGGACACCAGTCCTATCAGATTAATAGGTCCCATCCTTATGACCTCCTTTAAACTTAATTACCTCTTTTTTTGTTTGTTTTGTTTCAAATGTTTAATTTTGATAGATAGAGGCCAGGAGAGGGGCAGAGAGAAGGGAACAGAGGATCCAAAGTGGGCTCCACGGTAACAGCGGAGAGGCCAATGCAGGAATCAAACTCATGAACTGCGTGGGCTTAAATTCAGGAAGCAAGAGATCATGACCTGAGCCTAAATCGGTCCCTTAACCTACTGAGCCACCCAGGCACCCCACCTTAATTACTTCTTTAAAAACTTTATCTCCAAATATCATCACATTGGGGGTTAAAACTTCAACATAGGAATTTGGGGGAAACACAATTCAATCCATAATCACAATTCAGTCAGGAATCTTTAAATGCTGCAATTTCATGTAATACCGACTTCTTTGTTGCTTAATGTATATATATGTATATGCATATATATGTTGCTATGTGTACACACACACACACACACACACACACATACAAATATATATATATTTCTATTTGCTTGCAATATGAGTGGTATCTTCCTTGGGAAACCTGTGCTTACTCTTTTTCTCATTGGTTGTAATACTTTTCACCCAATCTCAGTCTTGCAACTCAGTAAATTGGAGATGGGAGTTTCCAAATGAGTACTACAGTGAAATTCACTCTTTCAGTGTGACCTGAGAACAAAGGGAAACCCTCACTGTGGGGCCTTCCTGGGGCCTTCATGATACATTGTAACGACACAAAGGTACCCTCTGGAGATTGTGTCCCTTGGGTTAAGAATGAAGCTGTTTACCACAAAATGTCCTGCTTTATTGCCATTTCTCCCATGCATGGTCCTTTCCGGGCACCTTTTCCTGGAGAGTTATTTATTTTCTTTTCTTTCGCCTTTACTGAAGTTTATTTCATAATATTTGTGATCTTCCTTCAGGAAGATTTTAGATCTCAACAAGAGAAATCACTTGAATGATCAAGGAGCTATTCTTTTAATTATTTGACTTTTAAAAATAGTTTTTAGGAGCACCTGGGTGACTCACTTGGTTCAGTGTCCAACTCTTGATTTTGGCTCAGGTCATGATCTCATGGTTCATGGGATCGAGCCCCACGTGGGGCTCTGCACTAACAGGGCAGAGCCTGCTTGGGATTCTCTCTCCCTCTCTCTCTGCCCCTCCCCTGCTCGTGCACTCTCCTGTGTGCATATGTGTTCTCTCTCTTGCTCTCAAAAATAAATTAAAAACTTTAAAAAATTTTATTTATCAAGCAAACTTTGCTGAGTGGTTACCATGTATGAGTCACCATGCTAAGTAGCTTTCATGAATGTTTTCACTTAGTCATATCAAAAACCCTAAGAGGGAGGCATTAGTCTTCTGTTCATAGATGAGGAAACTGAGGTTTGGAATGGATAAGTAAAGCAAGCAAAAATGTTAATAAGCTTGGGGCTTGATTTCAGCTCAATCCAGTTTCAAGGCTGAGCCTCTTAACTAATGTGAAAGTTGTTTCTCATTCATTAGTCATTCTTAGAGAACTGGATTCAAGCCCTTTGTTATTATAATTTAAAGTGTCAGCATATATGCAAAATATTTTCTGTGCAACATTTGATTCTCTATGATCCAAGTTTCAACATGAAGTTCAATTCAGTCCAAGATTTCCTTAGGCTTCTACTACTTGGAAGACACTGTTAGGCAGGCAATGTGAATGGGACAGGGTCCAGCTTTTCAGGTGATTGACAGGTTGGCAGCGGCCTCAGACAGAAGCATAAGCAACAAAGTGCCCAGTGACAGAGACACAGTTTCTGCTACGAGAACTGGAAGAACAGAGGAGTAAGGGAATCATTTCAGCTAAAAGCAAGGTGGAGTATTGTTTCAGTAAGAGTCGGACGTGTGAGTCCTAGCTGTGTCACTTATAAGCTGTGTGACTGAACAAGTTTCTCAAAAACAGTTTCCTCCTCTAAAAAACGAGGACAAAGATGGTCTCCAGCTAAGTCCACTGTGAAAGTTAATGAGGTAATGCGTGAAGTGTTGAGTAGTGTGCCTGATACATACCAAATAGTGAGCATCCAGTCAGTGTCAGCACACACGGTGTTTGTTGTTGAAATTTCAGTCAGGGGAAGCACTGGATTGAAAACAAACACAGCTAGTCTTCCCGTATTGCAAAACAGAAGATCAAGGTTTAGAGTTGACAGGTTTGTGTGTATGTTCTGAATCTGTCACCTGTTAGCTGTGTAACTTTGGATATGTTTTTCAACGTTAGCGAGCCTCAGTTTCTTCATCTCTTAAATGGGAAGAATGAGAACTTCCACTTTGTAGCATATTGTGAGGCACAATAATGGCAGCCTCAGCTATTTATATTGTAATGACAGTGTGCTGGGAATTGTTCTAAGGGCTTTATGTGTATCATTCCACATAATCCCTGTAAAAACTTTATTAGGTATTAACACCGTTATAACTGTCTCCATTTTACACATGACAACACCATACACACAGAAAGTGCAGGCATTCCTAAGTTCATTGGCAAATAATCTGTAGCACCAAGATTTGAACCCTGGCATTCTGCACTTTCTAACACTAGGCTATACTTTTCTCATTTGTTACTCAAGTCTGTGAAACCTTTAGCAGAGTGCCTAGTGCACTGTAAACATTCAGTAAATGTTTGCAGTTTTTGTTACGGATAATAATGTATGGGAAAATGGCTCCTCAGAGGAGGTAGCATCTATGAGATGCTCTTTGAAGAATATACATCAGCAAGTAAATAGTGAAGCAAACCCAGGCTCTGAGGGCATTTTTGTGTGTAGACATTCTAGACAGAGTCAACAGCTTATGCAAAAATACAAAGGCAGGAAGACACAGGACATATTTGGAAAATAGTGAGAGCACAATTTGGATGGAACAAAGGATGAGGGAGGAGTCTGGGACAATAAGCCTGAAGAAAAGATAGTCTAGGATTGAACTTTGGAGTGGTTTAAATAAAATGAAGAGATCTGATAAGGGGAAGTCACTTACTGATTGTGAGTACAAAGAGACACTGTCAGGCAATAACTTCCATGGCCCTTTGAACATGGGTTGCAGGAAGCAGAGGCTGGAAAAGAGGAGACAAGGAAAAGCCCACTCAGTTGGTTCACATGACATCTGATAGGGTAGACCAGGTGGCCATGAGACCACATCAGAAGAGGACATCAGCTGTTTGTTTACATCTTTGGTAATGACTAGTTTTTATTGTTAGCATCCTTGTATTTTCAGGCCAGCTGGGTTCATTGTCGTAAGTTTTGGTTTTCAACTTGTTTACCCTCAGAACAGAACCTCGCGGGATCTAGGTAGAAGTGATGTTTGAAGCACTTTCTCAGACAGTGATGTTTATAGGCATAATGATTTTTGACCTTTATCCCCAGCAGAGAAATGGGGAGCAGTTCATTTTCCTGTGCTTGATTACACAACCTTTTCTGGTTCCACCATGGCATCACCAAAGTTGATAAGGACTTTGTTTTTCAAAAGAACTCATAATGACTCTACTGGGTAAAATAATGCCAGCTCTGTGGTATGTGGGCATGTAGGGGGGCATTTGTACTTACATGGAGTCTTTTTCACATCCTTAAAATCCTAATGCTGCCTCATCGTTAATAAGCATTGAACACGTAAGACAGCTTTTTCTGCATGGAGGGTTGGTCCTGGGCTATTAGGAGAAAAATTCAATCTTCTGCCTTAAAGCACTAACTTATGGGCACTGGCCCATTTGGTGACTTCGTTTTTTTTATTAGCAGAGTAATTGGCTTATAAATGTTTAAAGACATAGAAATCATAAAACAAGCTACGCTGAAGCAAACCAATGGACTACTGGGTTACCCATTATAAAGTCAAATATGTGAACAGCAATAATGCCTCAACTGTAAGTAAATGAGAATTTCTGAGTAATAATAATTTTTACAGAAACAAAAAGTGTATATCTTTATGCTACTGAATGAATGAATAAAAATGCATGTATAAAAATGGAAGAAAATACAGAGTAGTATAATTGGCTGATATTTTGGCAGATAATTCTTCACTAATGAGACTAGCTAATTTTTCTTGAATACTTTACATGTTTCATGCTCCATGATAAATGCTTTTGCATAAATATATATATTTATAAATTGTATATTTTCCTTCATGCATTTATTTGTTTCTGTATATTTACATATGTTTATATATAAATAATAGTTTATAAAGCATAAGACCATCTAAAGTCTCAGGTGCACAGTTGACTTCATAAAATGGTTCTTCTGTGAGATGAAAGGTCTATCTCTGTGTTTATTCTATTCTTACTTTTTAATCCCTGGATAGAACTCAGGTCATCAGGCTTTTTTCTAGGGAGAATTAGAAAATACCTCTACCAGATTCATCTGAACGAAAGGCCATTAATCAGGACATGAAGTTTGGTGAAGCCTTGTTATGCTAGGATAACTTGGATGCTCCAAGGAATCCTGAGAATGTACACCTATTTCCTCTGGCTGAGTCTGATAAATGCAAGCATCCACTTCTTTCTATATATTTATTGTGGATTTTTTCAACTTGGATTGTATACCCTCAGAATTTCAAAATCCGATATCACCTCCCCAGTCTTCAGCTCTCTGGAAAGCCCATCTGTCTTTAACACAACAATTAATCACAAACATTAATAATTATAAATGCCTGTCTGTATTAGTATAAGGGCATATCATCTATTTCTATTATACTACATGACTATATTAATATTTATCAAAATTGTATGCACAGTTTTATGGATGATGAATCTCAGGCTCAGAATGCTACCGAATAGGCAAGAGAACAAGAATAAAATCATAAAAGTTCAGGTATTAAAGTTAATGTCCTGTATTTGGAATTCATAATAACATCACTCCAAGACATGTTTTTGTTTTTGTTTTTAAACACAGCCATCAAAGTTGGTTCTTTAATCTTTAAGCTCTCAGGAAAAAACAAAAGAACAAGCCAGAGGAGAGTCTATTATTTGCAGTTTCAATAGCAGATGTGAGAAATATAACTGTAAAGGGAGGAGTACGAAAGGCCATAAAAATCAAGCCTGACAGCTGAAACTTCCATGTTGGTCTGTAGTCATGAGGGAAGGATGGACATTCTTGTCCTCCTGGGTAGACTGAGGCCACAGCAAAGACAATCGGCCACTGGTCATTATAGAGGTGACACAGAGACTGCAAGCCGAGATAGTTGCTCTTGGTAATTTCTGTTTAATAAAGCAAAGAGTGGTCAATCAAGCAGAATTGAACAAATGCAAAAGTTTGGGGATCTAAAAGAAGAGTTCTTAAGTGGTCCAAATCATTTCAAGACCATTTTAGTCTTCATTTTCCTGCACTAGCAAACATGTTTGCTAGTGTGCTGTCCTTAGGTCCCTCGTGTTTGTAAGTTTCATCCCCCAAGGTTTGTCTGTGTTTTCCTGTCAGACCTGCTGTTTGGGGAGCACTCAATGGGCTTCTAATAGGGGCTGAGGGCAGATCTCATTTCCAAAGACAGTCTCACATTTAAACTTTGATGCTATGTCCATGTACAGATCTGTGTACAGTCAGATACCTTGACAGGATGGAAATACGTCCATCATAAAATCCAGAAGTTTTGTCCCATTGCAAGACTTAAGTCTTTAGTGAACTGTGATTACTTTTATAAAATAAATACTGTAATTATTTTTGTAAGCAGCACAGTTATTTTGCTTTGCATCTTTTGCTTTGAAAATCGTATTGAGGAGCTAAATAGGTTTAAAATATGTAACAAATTTTACACAATTGTTTTGGACTTTTATTCATTTTTTAATACAGTTGGCCTTTGAGAGTCTTTGGCAGTTTATTTGTAAATATCATAGAATGTTTCTGCAATGAATGTTTAAGAATCTGAGCATGTTCTTAATAGTGTCACACAAAGGGCCAAGTTGGAACCTGGTGGCTCCTTATCATGAGCATAGTGTCCACTGTCATCACAAAATAGGGCATGATAAGCTGGGGAAGTCTTGGTTTGCTTTGCCAAGAGTAGTCTGGGAAAAAATTTCTTTAGCCATCCTAAGTCTTCTCCTTGGTATCTCCAACTACCCTTTGGAGTCAGGCCAATTCTCTGTGTGGGCTCATTTCTTGGTCTTCTTTCTTTGAAAAACAAATGAGGCAACTTGCTAGAAAGGAAGGGAAGGAAAGAAGGGAGGACAGAAAGAGGGAAAGAGACAGAGGGAGACCAAGAGAGGGAAATGGCTGGGTGCTGCAGGGGAGGGATATTGAATTCAGGCTTTGATTAACCTTGGAAAAATGCCAGCCTCCTCAGAGGAGCATGAATTTCTGTTCTGTTTTTTGAGGCTGAGCCTTTTGGAGAAGAATATTACTACATGGTTGAGGCTTCAAGGGCCTTCTGGTAGCTCTGGAGAGTTTACAAGGAAACTAGAGCCAATTAGAATGTAATATCCTAGATCAAAAACAAGAGAAGGTAGACAAATCCCCTAGACAGATTCCCTGCATTGATTAGGATATTAGGTGCTATGTGTAATACTCTCAAATAAAAATTGATGTAGCACTGTACTGTCCAATCAAGTAGCTCTTTCATGAATTATTGTCTAAGATAATGGAGAGACAGTAAGAATAATCTACTAATCTGGGTTTCTGTCTTGCCCAACCTCAACTTCATCTCATCAATGAACAGAAGAGATTTTTAAAATATCTGGGCTATTAGTTTTCTTTGAGGTCAAGTCTAATCCTTGTGTTTTATTGTGAGGATTACACAGATTCCAACTAGAAGAAAGCATTTCTCCTCCATATACACACCTGCTCAAGTACTATTATTCAAGTACCATGAGCAATTTTTGTTTCTTTAACAGGTTAAACAACCTTCTACATAAAAGCTATTTCAAATTAAATAAATAATATAAAATTTATTTAGACAGTGTATGTGAGAGTGATGAACGCTGGCTCAGCTCAAATCAGATAGCCTTGGCTCTAAACCTTTCATACCTCATATTAGCTGTGTGATGCAGAGTGGGTCACCTAACCTCTCTGAGCGTGTTTCCTTATCCATACACAAAAAGGATCATTGAGTGATTCCCTCAAATGTTGCTATGAGGATTCTCAAGGTGATAATCTAAAGACTTAACACAACAACTCATTTATTTATCAGGGTAAGAACTCAATAATGGTTACAATTATTGTCTGAAAAGTTTATCACAGAGATAAACCTGACCTTATCTGGTAAGGTCAATAATGGTTACAATTATTATCTGAAAGGTTTTTCACAGAGAAAACTAAACACGAAGAGTTGGGATAGTGTGTGGGATTCCAGAGGGAGAGTCAAAATTCAGTCCCATTTCAGGTTTTCACTGTTATAAGTCAACCAGCCTTTTAGTATACCTACTATATGCCAAGCATTGTACTAGACATTTTTCTAAGCCATTAATATTTATATTTCAATAATTAATTTGCTCTTAACATAAAAATAGTGTAAGGGTGATAAACAGTTCAAAAAGTTAAGATGAAAACACCTGGGAGAAAGGATAAAGAACTACGTTCAGGACATCACTTCTTGAAGGACCAACTAACTGAACAGATACAAGATTGTGTATAGTTGCACTCACTCATGCAACAGGCATTTATTGAGCACCACCAACACACGTTCTTGCCCATGCTGCATAAATAAACCCTCATTTCTCTATCCCTTATCCTGCTTCACTATTTCTACTTAACACTTATCACCACCTGCCATACTGCATGCTTATTTTTGTTGTGTTACTATGTGTCTGCCCTTTTTTTTACAAGACTGTAAATTCCATGGAAGCCATACTTCATTTGTTGTTTCCCTTCCACTGGGCACATAGTAAATATCCAATAAGTATTTCTTTTTTTTTTTTCCTTATTGGAGTATATCTGACACACAATAGTATGTTAGTTTCAGGTGTACAACGTAATGATTGAAAATTTATGTACCTTACTTTATGAGTAACATTTATGTACCTTACTTTATGTACCTTACCTTATGAGTGATGACCAGCAGAAGTCTAGCTACCATCTGTCTCCATACACTGTTAGAATATTACTGACAGCAGCATTCCCTATGCTGTACATTATATTTCCATGGTTTACTTATTTTATAACTGGAAGGTTGTACCTTTTAATCCCTTTTACCTATTTCACACATCTACCTACCTCTTTTGCCTCTGTCAACCACCAGATTGTTCTCTGTGTCTATGAGTATGTTTCTGTTTTGTTAAGTTGTTTTGTTTTTCAGATTCCACATATAAGTGAAATCATGGGGTATTTCTGTTTCTCTGACTTATTTTACTTAGCATAATACCGTGTAGGTCCATCTGTTTGGATGCAAATGGCAAGATCTCATTCTTTTTTATGAGTAATGCTGAGTAATATGCCATTGTATGTATATACCATATCTTCTTTATCCATTCATCTGTTGATGGACATTGGGGATGCTTCCATATCTCGGTTGTTGTAAATACAGCTGCCATGAACTTAGAGCTGCATTATATCTTTTGAAATTAGTGTTTTCATTTTCTTTGAATAAATACCCAGAAGTGGAATTGGTGGATTGTATGATTGTTCTATTTTTAATTTTTGAGGAAACTCCATAGTGTTTTCCAGAGTGGTTGTACCAATTTTCATTTCCACCAATAGTACATGAGAGTTCCCATTTCTCTACTTCCTTGCCAACATTTGTTATTTCTCGTCTTTTTGATAGTACCCATTCTGACAGATATGATAGCTCATTGTAGTTTTGATTTGCATTTCCCTAATGATTAGTGTTGGTGAGCATTTTTTCATGTGTCTTTTGGGCCATCTGTGTATTTTCTTAGGAGAGATGTCTATTCAGGTCCTCTGCCTATTTTTTAATTGAATAAGTTCTTGTTTGTTTGTTTGTTTTTATATTGAGATGTGTAAGTTCTTTATGTATTTTGGATATTAACCCCTTACCAGATATATCATTTGCAAATATTATCTCCCATTCAGTCTGTTGCCTTTTCACTTTTTTGATGGTTTCCTTCACTGTGCAAAAACTTTTTAGTAGTTTTAATTCAGTACTTAATTAGTTGTTTTAATTCAGTAGTTTTAATTCAGTAGTTTAATTCCATACTTATTTACAGTTCACAGTTTAGTAGTTCCAGTTGTTTGTTTTTGCTTTTATTGCCCTTGCCTGAGGAGGCAGATTCAAAATATATATATTTCTGAGACTGACGTCAAAGATCTTACTGCCTGTTTTCTTCTAGGAGTTTAATGGTTTCTGTTCTTGCATTTAAGCCTTTATTCCATTTTTAGTTTATTTTTTTGTGTGGTATAAGATAGTGGTCCAGTTTCTTTCTTTCTTTTTTTTTTTTTTTTTTTTTGCCATGTAGCTGTCCAGTTTCCTGATAGCAGTTGTTGAAGAAACTGTCTTTTCCCCTTTGTATATTCTTGCCTCCTTTGTCATAGATGAATTGACCATAAATGTGTGGGTTTATTTCTGGATTGCATTCTGTTCCACTGATCTATGCTCTTTTTGTTCCAGTACCATACTGTTTCAATTATTATAGCTTTGTGGTGTATTTGAAAACAGAGAGTGAGACACCTCCAGCTTTGTTCTTTTTTCTCAAGATTGCTTTGGCTATTTGGGGTCTTTTATGATTCCATACAAATTTTGGGATTTCAATAAATAGGTGTTGAATAAATAAAGGAATGAATAAATGAAAATAAACTTATTTCTTGCCACAGAAGAGCTCAAGAATGAGTTGACTTAAGAAGAGGGCAGGATCTCAGAGGGCATGATCCTGGGAGGCAGGATTGAGAGGGAGCTGTATCTTAGTTGCATCGAGTAAACAAGCATCAGGGTATAATATGCACATTTGTGCCAATAGGTCAGTATTTGCTAGCCCTGCTTTTGTGACAGCTCAGGGGGCTTTAGTTATCTTAATAAACATGCTGTAATCCCACCAAAGGTCGGCAAAAAAAATTACTAAAAGTACCATACACTAATGTAAATATATATGGTCCACATGGCTTGTGGGGAGCAAAAAGACGAGGTTCCAGATGATCCAATATCAAAGTAACAATATGCCGTTTGGCAGTATGATTTGATAATGTGGTAAAGCTGTTGTCTTTTAATATTGTGTGCCTGTGTGTGTGTGTGTGCGTGCACATGTGTGTTCAAATGAAATCTTGAGCTGAACCTTTTCTAATCTGGTCAATATTAATACTATTGTCACCTTGATTGTTAAGGTTAGGTGACCTGGAACAGCAAATGGAATTTGTCTTGAATTCTCTTTCTTTTCAGCCATTTTGCTGATGCCCATGCTCACATTTCATTCCGGCTCAGATATTGATTGTACTATTAATTCTAAACTAGTAGCGTTAATTCAGTACTTAATTACAGTTCACAAGCTTTCCCTGAAGCTAGAAAGAAAACGCTTTCTTGCGTATTTCTTGAGTAAAGAAAAATTATTTGCCTTTAAGTTAAAATCTAGACTGAATATTGCCCATCTCTATCAGTTGCCTTTCAAAGTATTTTCTTTCATAAAATAACAAATATATTACCAACTTTTATGGACAATTACAAAATAAAACAAAGATTTCTTAATTTGCTTGTGAATTAAGTGAGCAAAATTCCCTGCTTCTAGGAAGAAAAAATTGTGTATATTTATATTTATAATTTTTACCTTCTTATGTATTAAACAAGTTATATGGGTTCACTTTAGAAAACTTAGAAAATGAAGTAATAAAATTTTAAAGAATAGATACATAATAAATGCCACCTACAATGCTATCTCTAAGAGATAACATTTTGACATTCACATTCAAAAGCTTGAAAAGGTGTATTTTTTGAAAATTATATGTCTTAAGTTTTTTGCAATGTAGTTCTCATCAGAATTATTTAAAATATACTCTATGCAAATGTTTTTAATTTACATTTGGAGAAAGCACTAAAATTACTTTAGTATTTAGGTAAGGTAAAAAAAATGTCATGTAGTGATATCCCTATAACTAATTTAGCTTAACATGTTTGTATTTTAGTTAATTTTTTTTTCAGCAAGATGTATCTGGAATGTACTTCTAGGGGCGCTTGGGTGGCTCAGTCGGTTAAGTGGAATGTACTTCCAGGCCTGAATAGACAGGACTCTGTACTGATCAACACCATCTTAAGAAGGTGGCCCATGTGAAGAGTCAGTCCCTTGTGTAGGATACCATGAGGAGCTGCAGGAAAGCCCCTCGTTGGACCTTCCAATTCTGGTGATTTATGATGATATTACAGTGTTACCACATAAAAGAAACCCCACAGCCCATTGTGGAGACAGTGTTCTTCACCAGTCCTGTATGTGAGGTTTGCTCTTCGGGAGGGGGTTGCAGTAATGATAATGACACATTTTTTTTGCCCAGCTGTCATTTATCAAGCCCATATGTAGCAGCAGTCACCGTGCTGAATTCTGATAGTGGGGGGCAGGGGGTGGGGAACCTGATATTGGAGCTTTAGTTTTAGCCTGTTTATTATACCAGGGGTTCCTGGAAGATGAGAGAAGGGCCTGCAAGACAAAGATTTCAGGATTATTGTGACTATCCCATACTACTTCTAAGATGTCCAAATATTTTTGGAAATGCAGGCATGCCGAGCATCAGTGGAGAAAGACTTGGCATTACAGAGAAGGTTCATTGGGACAACTACCAGGTTCCAGCATGGGAAAAGCTGAAAGTCAACTAGCAGAAAAAAGAGATTTCATGAAGGTGGCTCTGTCCTTAGAAACAAGTCTGTTGGGGCGCCTGGGTGGCTCAGTCGGTTAAACGTCCGACTTCGGCTCAGGTCACGATCTCGCGGTCCGTGAGTTCAAGACCCGCGTCGGGCTCTGGGCTGATGGCTCAGAGCCTGGAGCCTGCTTCCGATTCTGTGTCTCCCTCTCTCTCTGCCCCTCCCCCGTTCATGCTCTGTCTCTCTCTGTCTCAAAAATAAATAAAACGTTAAAAAAAATTTTTTTTTTTTTTTTAAAGAAACAAGTCTGTAATGAGACCTGCTTGTTAGAGCTGCCATGGTTGTTAGCTCCCCAAGCCTCACCCCTCCCCCAGCAATGTTCATTTGGGCTTCACGATGCACTGATAAAAAATGTATTTTTTTATGTGTGTAATAGCAATCAGTCCTTAAGTTTTCCTTTTACTTTCTTTTTTCAATAATAAACCAGGATTTCTGGGCTGCAGACTTTTTTTTTTAAGTGTTTATTTAATTTTAAAGAGAGCACACTAGAAGGGAAGGGGCAGAAAGAGAGGGAGAGAGAGAATCCCAAGCAGGCTCTGTGCTGTCAGTGTGGAGCCCGATTTGGGGCTCAATCCCATGACTTTGAGATCATGACCTGAGCTGAAATCAAGAGTCGGTCGCTCAACCCACTGAGCCACCCAGGTGCCTCCTTAATTTTTTCTTTATATCTGAGAGGTTAATGTGTTTCTTGCATTCTGAATCTATAATTAGCTAATATATCTTAGTGCTACCTACATTTCCACTTTACATATTATTTGCCCTTATATAACATTGTGCTGCACTATGTGTATAAGCACACCTCTTCCATCGTGCCATTATGAGTGTGACTCATGAAAAACCACCATATAATTGTATGGATAAGAGTCTAGTGTGCAGTAAAATGTTTTCCAGTGGATTACAAAGAGAGAGAGGTATTTATACCTATAATCAATTATGCTTTGCACAAGTATAGCTCATGGAACATACTCAAAACTTTATTTTTATTTTTTATTCCTTTAAAATTTACCTACTAGACATAGTCTTTCTATGACCCTGGACAGAAAATGGGCAGGGGCTGTGAATTTTCTGGCCAGTTTTAGTAGATAGAAAGTCCTGCAATTTTTTAAAATCACAGATAGTCTCATTTTAGGAATTAGGCTGTCTATTCCCAGAGGATGATCAGGACTCTGAAGTTGATTTAATGTTGGATTTTGTTCCACCCACAGTGAAGTCTAGCCTCTTGCAGAGTGTGTGTGTGTGTGTGTGTGTGTGTGTGTGTGTGTGTGTAGGGGTGTTCTTGTCTTTTTCTCACCCACCAGCTCCTCTGTTGTTGAAGTTTCAGAAAATGAAAGGGCAAAGGAGGAGCATATAGAAGTTGATTTCACTTGAACTGATATGGTTTCAAAATGGTTTCATGTTCTCTTCTCTCATGGACATTTTTCTTTTTTTCCACAAGAGAAAAGTGTTCAAAGCTTACTCTTTTGCCTTGTGGACATTTTTTTAGGGTTCTTCAGAGGCTCTTCTTTGGGCCTCTGGAGCTGTTACTCTCATGAACCAGGCAGTGTCGCTCCTTTTGTTGGCCACCCCCTCACTCCACTGCTGGTTGTCTGGAAGGACCCACATGTGGACTCTCACGATTGGAGTTCCATTGCCCCTTCCAGGTGGTTCTTCTGGGTGTAAGTAAAAACAGCCCTTGGCCAACTTTCCTCTCTTGTGACTTAAACTTGAGTGTAAACTCACATATTCTTTGATCTGCTGTTAGAGAGACTGCTGTTACAGCAGGGACTCTCTCCACTCTTCTAGAAAAGCAGCTCTCCAGACTTTGCTTCCCTCCACATTTCCTTGGGGGGAG
Organism: Panthera leo; assembly: GCF_018350215.1. Lineage (NCBI taxonomy): Eukaryota > Metazoa > Chordata > Mammalia > Carnivora > Felidae > Panthera > Panthera leo. Next base: position 122,945,458 of record NC_056679.1, on the reverse strand, counting down.
GGAGTCAGACTCAAGTCCATTGCCTCTAAAGTTCTGGGAGACCATATCAAGCTCTCCCAGTGGTCACATTAAAGGTCCTCACTAGGCTTCGGTGGAGAGGAATGGCCCTCCCTCACCCCTTCCCTTTTGGGGAGGGTTAGGGAGCAGGTGTGACGTACCATCCTTTGAAGCCTGTTTTCCAAAATCAACTAAACAAAACCCTCCTTATTTCCACCTTCAGACATTTTATATCCTACCCCTTGTTTTAAGATCCTTGGATGAAGACCCAGAGGTCATAAAACTGTTCTCAGGACAGACATGAGCACTTATTTTTTGGTCTGGAATCTCTCTTTGGTTTGTAGCATTTATCCTCTATTTGACCTTAGTTAGAAGATTAGCATTAACACTCTTCTACTTATGATCATCTCATGATCGCATTCAATCTTAGTAACAGTCATGGAAGGTAGTTGACACTCTCTCTGATGTGAAGATTTAAACTTAGAAAAGTAACTGGCTCAAAGTCACACATCTGGGAAGTGGCAAAGCCAATGTTTGATCCTGATTATTTTTACTCCAGTGCCCAAGTTCTTAATCAACAACTTCATCCAGTAATTTCCTGACCTATACATTGAATTTCCATACCTTGAATTTTCTTACAAAATGCACAACTTAAATTTCTCTTGTCTTCGAGGCATTGCTGCTTAAACTCATTATGTTTACATTTTGGGAGGAAAAAGCGTATTTATATGTATGTGCTCAATAAGACATTTGTATTAACTGAAACATGTAAGTCACTCACATTAATTAATCAGGAATTCTGGCTCTCTTTAATGAGAATGTTATTTTCCAGTAGAAGAATAAACATGTTTTACAAGCAGAACCTTAAAACCGATCAGTAGCTATTGAAACCAATTCCTGTATAATATTTTAAATAGCTAAATCTAAGTCTATCACAGCTTCAATGCATTCTTGGTCACAATACACACTTTAAAGATTACAAAAGTAAGAGAATCATGGGAATATCCTGCTCGGTGTAACATTTCCCACCTTTGAGGACTTCAGTTCTAAATTTATATCATTACTATCTCAGTTAAGGGAAATTAAAGTCTCAGTGCGATTTGTTAGTGAGTTCTTTCTTCTTAATTTCTCCCTGTCTCTAGAAAAAAGTACTTGAATGTGTTGGTCTAAAAATGACAAAATAATGGGGCGCCTGGGGACTTAGTCAGTTGGGCGTCCAACTTCGGCTCAGGTCATGATCTCACGGTCTGTGAGTTCAAAACATGCATCAGACTCTGTGCTGACAGCTCAGAGCCTGGATCCTGCTTCGGATTCTGTGTCTCCCACTCTCTCTGCCCCTCCCCCCCCCCTTCTCTGTCTCTCTCAAAAATAAATAAACATTAAAAAAATTTAAAAGAATAAAAATGACAAAATAAAAAGTTACATCCTTCTTTATTTATAATCCTTATTTATAGCACCAAAAGAGCAGAGTTACAGCAAGGCTAGGATAGGACACAGACCTGTGATAATCATATGATTCAATTATAAATTAATTTTATTAAGGAGATATTTTGACACTAAAGTGGATAGTATCTTCATTCTGAAATATCAGGCAGTACTTAAATATAAGAAATTAAAATTAAATACAGCATGCAAAATTTCTATTACAATAAATATTTCTGGAAATATTTTGGCTTTTTTCTCTAAATTTATGTTCTTTAGTGGAGATTACTGGGTCTGACGTCAGATAGACAGTCAGCAAATAACTTACCTATAAGGACAAATGCCCATCTGTACTTCTTCTGTACTACTTCTGTACTACTTCTCTGTAGTAAAAGAGGTATGTGATCCCTTAGACAGTCTTACAAATCATTTATCTCATGCAATAATAGTAACTTGGGACACTACAAATCTCTCCCTATCACATGAAGTGTCTCTTCTAGGAAACTCTTTTCCCTTGGGAACTCAGTTGGGAAACAGTAATACTCAGTATGGAGTATGTGTGAAGTATTAACCTTAAATTTCCTAAATTGCTCCCAGTTACCTGAGTATTCCCAGTATTTTAACATTGAAACAATATAGGGCTCACATAAAATATGTGTGAAAGATATCTATAAATACTCAACATCAGAAATCTTCAAAATCCAGAGTTTTGATAAAATGAACTCTAAAATATTCCTTAGTAACTAATGTTTTATAAAACAAATGGATTAATCTTTCTCAAATGTTCTTGGCACTGATTGAAACAAAAATTCACTTTTAATTACTTAGGAAGTTAAATGAACTAGAAAACCCAATTTTTTTTCCCTCAGATTATTTTATTATTTGATTTATTATTATTATTCTTGAATATAGTTGACACCCAGTGTTACATTAATTTCATATGTACACCTTAGTGATTTGACAAATTTTTACATTATGCTATGTTCACCAAAAGTATACCTACTGTCTGTCCCATTACATCTCTATTATAGTATTACTGACTCTATTCCTTATGTTCTGCTTTTTATTCCCATGACTTACTCATTCCATCACTGGAGGCCTGGATCGCCTTCTCCCCTTCTCCCATTTTGCCCCAAACTCCACTCCTTCCCTCCCTTCTGGCAACTGTCAATTTGTTTTCTGTATTTATGGTTCTGATTCTGCTTTTTGTTTGTTTGTTCATTTTTTTAGATACCATTTATGAAGGGAATCATATGGTATCTGTCTTTCTTAGTCTGACTTACTTCACTTAGCATAGTAGCTTCTAGTCCTGTTCATGTTGCCTCAAATGGCACGATTTCATCCTTGTTATAGCTATGTAATATTCCATATATATATATATATATATATATATATATATATATATATATATCCCATTTTCCTTATCCATTCATCTATTGATGGACATTTAGGTTGCTTCCATGTCTTGACTATTGTTGATAACGCTGCAATAAATATGGGGGCACATATATCTTTTTGAATTAATGTTTTCATTTTCCCTGGCTATATACCCAATAGTGGAATTATTGGATCATATAATATTTCTATTTTTAAGTTTTTAAGGAACATTCATACTGTTTTCCAGAGTGGCTGTGCCAATTTACATTCTCATCATTAGTGCATGAGGATTCCTTTTTTTCCACATCTTTACCAATATTTGTTATTTCTTGTCTTCTTGATTTTAGCCAATCTAACAGGTGTGAGGTGATAACTCATTGTGGGTTTGATTTGCATTTTCCTTATAATTAATGATTTTAAGCATCATTTCATGTGTCTGTTGGCTATCTGTATGTCTTCTCTGGAAAAATGTCTATCCAGGTTCTCTTGTCATTTTTTAATTGGATTGCTTGGGGTTTTGGTGTTGAATTGTGTAAGCTCTTTATATATTTTGGGTATGTCATTTACAAATATCTTTTCCCATTTAATATATTGTCTTTTGGTTTTCTTCACTGTGCAAAAGCTTTTAATTTTGATGTTGCCCAATAGTTTACTTTTGTTCTTGTTTCCCTTGCCTTAGTAGACATATCTTGAAAAATGTTGGTGTGGTTGATGTCAGAGACATTACTGCCTGTGCTCTCTAATAGGATTTTTATGGTTTCAGGTTTCACATTTAGGTCTTTTATCTGTTTTGAGTTTATTTTTGCATATGGTATTAGAAAGTGGTCCATTTTCATCCTTTTACATGTAGCTGACGAGTTTTCCCAGCCCTCTTTATTGAATAGATTGTCTTTTCCCCATTGCATATTCTTTCTTCTTTTGTCACAAATCAACTGACAATATAAATGTGGATTTACTTCTGGGGTCTGTATTCTGATCCATTGATCTATGTGTCTTGAGACTTGTAGGTGAGAAACAGTTTACTATATTCCTTTCTTAAGCCAGCTTGTGGAATGAGTGATAGGAAAGAGCATTTATTTATAGTAATTGCCTGATTTAATCTGCCCTAATTGTCCAGAGTGGTAGTAAGTTCGACTCCAAACTGAGAGCAGAATTATCAACTCCTGACTTCTAAATCAAAGCTCATTCTAGTCCACTGTGCTGAATTTATTATTTCATAGAAGTGATTAATGAATTACCAATAGCAATGTTTGCTAGAAAGTACAACAGCTAAAAACATTTAGTATTATGACTGACTAATAGTTTCAAGATGGCCGTTTATTAACTAAGGCTAATCAGGAGCAAACATGAGAATTCAGTTGGAGAAAACATTCGGAAGATGATACCTGTAGTTATAGCAAGCAACATTTGAAGTGGGCTTCATTGCTTGAAAATCACTTTCATACTCTGAAAGTTGATATGAGTTTTGCACCACCCACTTTTTTTAGACAAGGGAACTAAGACAGTTATAGTAATTTGGCCAAGGTGAGCAGGAGGGAAACACACTGAAATAGGGAAAACTGAATAGCAAGGATCTTTTGGGTACTGACCCGGGCATATAAAGATCCACAAGAATACATTTTCAGGGGATTCCACTCTTACCCTCTGCATGGGACCTTGCAAAACTAGCAGGAGAGAGTTAGCTCTCTTGCTTGTAGCAGAGCATTTCCTCCTCATATGACATGTCTGCAAGAGCCCTCAGTGCCCCCCTATACCTCCTCCCTTTACACAGAGGATAAATCACACTCTGTTCACACTCATATACAGCAAGCAGTTTATTAGCAGTTTGTTATAATCTGCATGTAGTTTGTAAATCTTGCCCCCAAATCAATTTCTGTTGTTCTTCTTGGAAAGCAATCTGTTTTGTCAATAACCTTACCTACAAAGATGCTGAAACAGCAGTGGCAAATGCAAGGATGGAAAGTTCTATCAAGAATAAGCAGGAAAACAAAGGGCGTAGAGAGCAGGATGGAAAATACCAGTACACAAGGATAATAATTAGAAAAGGCAAAGATGAGGTAGTGCTGGAACAGCATAACTGTAAAAACACACATTCTTCTTTGTTCCTTGCTCCCTTGTCAAACACAGAGCCCAGCTTGGGTGACGCTGCCCATTTCCGTTCTTGTCTGAACTGCTCTCATAACTAAAGGGAATGATGTTATCATGAATAAGTGTTGTTGTTTTTTTTTTCCTTTACATTCGCATGTATTCAAATAAACATTACTTGGTGACAATTACCTGTCAACTTTATGGTCATCAATGAGGATAAAATAATTGATACTGTCTCTCCCCTTAAGAACCTCAAAGTTTCATGAATTAAAAATATTCTCACCCAGACCATAATTTAATTGTGAGTAACAGTTTTGCACAGGTAATCTCTAGCAATTTTAAATTTTATAAGCATCATAAAGATTTTAATTTTAGGTATTTCCTTAAAGATGTCACAAAGACAAAAAAAATTCTGATATAACACTGTAAGATCATATGGCAGGATGGTGTTAGGCATTCAGAACTTCATACTGTGAAAAAGAAATATCATAGGATGAGATTAAGAGCAGATTCAAAGGTCAGACAGATCTGGGCTTAAATCCTGATCTCATGAAAAGGTAGCACTTGTGTGATACCAGGCAAGCTGTTAAACCTCTGTGAGCCTATTGCCTAACTCAAACAATAGAAATGACAGTACTTACTGCATCAGGTTTGTAAGAATTAATGACGTGATGCAGGCAAGTCCTTCAGCACCTAGAAAATGTTCCTTATACATTTGTTACTCTTGTTATTATTATTACAGTAGTAGTAGTATCCCTCATTATAATTATTATCATCTGAACGATCCCAATAAGCCCTGTTTTTTCCACTGTCTGTTTTATCCACTATCAAGGCAGATGGGGAGAAATTGCCATATTTAAATTCTAGCACACTCCACTTCTTACAAGAGATGGAGCCATCTCTTTTTTTCTGTTTTGATAATAGCAGCTGTGACTACAACACTGGAGGCCCCACAAGCACACAGTGAAAGAGAACATTAAGAAATATTCCAGCAAGGCGGGGGAAGGGCCCCCAAACAGCAACAATTCCAAATGAAGCTACTAATCTTTTTTATAGTTATGTGGGGTGTTATGGGAAATACATGGAGTCACATGACCTGCTTTCTTAGATGCCATTTAATCAAAGCTTTATATATAGTCAATTATGGGTTGAGAATAATTCACTAAGCATGGACTGGAAACCTAAGGTGGTAGGGGTTTGGAGATGCAGATCAGGAGTCTATATTAACCATCTTTCTTAGAACAACTACTCAGGGACAGAGGAAGAGATCACCCGTACAGAATATAATTTCACTTGCAAAGCTCGGCAACATTTAGTTTTAAAAGCCCACATATTACATGTTCCAAGATTCTCTGTGGTGATGCTTTGTATGCACAACACACGGATCCTAATTGAAATGCTGAGTAGTTTGTTTCTCCAAGGTTCAAATTCTTGATACATCTTCTGAATATCAAATACCCAGAACAATGCTGCAATGCTGGCAGATGTGCAAATAAATGTGTTATGTCGGATTTCTGCCATGCTACCAAGAACAGCTAATTTCAGATTCATCCTCAGCCCCAGATGGCTTGAAACAAAATAGTTTTGAAATCTAGGTGACCTATTTTTCAAAATTATTGTTGCGATTATCTTGGAGGAAAATAATCTAGATTAAAAAAAAGAGGTGAGCATTGCTGTGTTCTCTGGGACTCTAAATATGAGGCTTTTTCTTGGGTAAACATAACCATGAATTTAAGAGACAGTGCAAAACCTCTGAAGCATTCAGCACATTATTTGAGGATCTGTTGCTCTCACTCCCATGAAAACCTCATCGGAATCCTCCAAGGAGTCCCCCTTTATTGTCAGGTCTCATGAGTAGGGGATTGTGTATAACTGCCTGGACCTGGACCCTTTCAGAGCACCGTGAATAATTACACCAGGAAAGCAGGTTTAAGCAAGTCTGTCCTGAACAAAATGGAGTATTCCCATTCCTTCACTCAGAAGCTTACATAGTCTTACATCCCCAAAAGTGTTTCTTTCATCTTAAGGATTTCTTTTCCTGAAGATTCCAAGCAATGCCTTTTATTGTCAAACTAGATCTTCGTTGTCCTCATGACCTCTCTTCCCTAGTCCATTTGAAATGGAACTGAATGATTCTTGTTCCCGAATCACACAGCCTCTGTGCATCTGGCCTGGGACATTCTCCCTCATTCCTTGCTCATTTACTTTGTTCCATTCTGACAAACTTGCCACGATTGTTCTAGCCCTTCTGTCTGCTTGAGTTCTTGATTCACCTTAAATGGCCTGAAATCACTCAGGTTTGGCCCACAGTGAAAAAAAAAACAAAGAAACAGTATGACTACTGTGGTAGGAAATCACCCAACGTATTGCATTGCTGAGACAATTTATTGAGCATTTTCTAGGTGCCAGACACAAGTGCCTGACACAAGACCAAGCCCTTGCATACATTATTTGCATTTAGTTTTTGCAACCATATTTTCAGGTAGTTGTTATTATTCTGTGCAATAGAAAGGATAGTGAGGCTTTGAGAACTTACACAACTTTCCCAGTCCTGTAGATAATGAAATGGCCAATCCCTTTGAAGGGAGGCACAGCTGACATGGAAGTCTGCTTCCCTAACCACCACACTCCATCACTTCCTACAATTTTTTCGCTTCCTCTTTAAAGACAGAATCTTGTGTTTGCTCTGCTGAAAGGTTTTCCGGGAATAAATATTTCACAGAACAAAGCTTTTTATTTGACAGCATCTAACCCTGCCTTAGCCTTTTGAAATTATAACACTTCAGAGATATCAGGCTTGACAGTTTTTCTGTCCTTCATTTTCCCTACTCCCCCTCGTTTTTATTGATGATGCTTGAGCGTCTTCTTCCTATGTCCAGAGTGCTGGCTCAAACAGCTTCATTTTATCCTCTTGAAAGTGAGGACGTAAACTAGGCAAGGATGGAATTAAGACTTTATAGATGGGAAAAACAACATGGAGGGGTTACATACGTTGGACACATCTCTGACTAAAAGTGATGTTGGCCAATTTTTAATTCAGGAACAAGTACATTATCTATCTATCTATCTACCTATCTATCATCTATCATCTAATATCCATGTATCTCATCTACCTCTACCTACTTATTTATCTGTTCATCTGAGCAGTGATTGAAAAGGAAAAGAGAATTACTGATCCAACTCTTTTAAAAATCAGCTCAAACTGCCCCAACTTGGGAAGACTTCATACAGAAGGTGTGGATATGGGAAGATCTTCCCTTTGTATCACCGTCCTATATAACAGACCTGCGTCTGAGTTTGAGCTGAGCCTCTTAATAGCCTGGTTAACCCACGGGATTTAGTAAATCACTCTGAACCTCAATTTCTTCTCATTACATTAAAATGATAATAGTTGTTACCTGATAGAGTTTTTAGATGGATTTAAAGATTCAAACCCTATAAAGCACTCAGCCCAATGTCTGGCACACAATAAGTGCAAAATACATTAGATGTTTTTCTTTTTCTTTCTTTCCTTTTTTTTTTTTTTTTTTTTTTGTTGAAGAGCAAGAAAGATATAAAAAGATACTGGTGTAGGACACCTTGTCTCATTACATCAAGATGCAGGTGTGATAACAAACGAGAGGAAGATGACAAAAATAATGGTGTTAGAAAATGTATGTTTGGTATGTTTACCTGGGCCTTCATTAATGAGTATGTGCCACATTAGATGGTGAAACAAAACTTCCATGCATTGTAAACACTCTAGAATGAAAAACGGAGCTGAGGTCAGGTGTCGTGTATTCTCAGGACATAGCTTAATGCTTGGTAATAGTAAGGTTTAAAAAAAAGTGTAGAATTATGAATAAAGGAATAGTTTATTTAATTAACTTCTTATTTGTTCTTGTAACCGCATTATCTTACAGTGTGCTGCCACAGAATAAGACTTCAATTAAGTATAGGGTGAAGTGAATTGTTCTTCTTTATAACAAATAGCATTTTCTAGATACTGAGTTGAGGAGTTGATTAAAACTCCTTTGGAGGGGTGCCTGTGTGGCTCAGTTGGTTAAGTGTCCAACTTCGGCTCAGGTCATGATTTCATGATCCTTGAGTCTAAGCCCTGCATCAGGCTCTATGCTGTCAGTTCAGAGCCCGGAGCTTGCTTTGGATTCTGTGTCTCCCTCTCTCTCTGCCCCTCCCCCACTCACGCTCTGTCTCTATCAGAAAATGAATACACGTTAAAAAAATTTTTTAATTAAAAAAAAAACTGCTTTGGAGATGTAAAAATGCCTTCCCGCAGGTAGTAGGAAATTATAAGATCATTTTATCGGAGTATCTCCCAGATATGTTATGTGTTTCTTCTTTTGGGTTTTAGACCATGCATTATATTTTTTAAAGAGTTATGGTGTTTGGGATTATTATCCCCAGGCTACCACGAAGACACAACTGTGTAGTGATCGCTAATAGATCGAGTGAGTACTTTTTAAGCCATGTGCTGCTGTTCTTTCCTGTAATGTGTAATGATGGCTTCTACAGACTGCATAATGAATGAGACACAGGCAGAGCTATAATTACTAAAAATAACTGTCAAAAGGCATAGAAGAGTAAGAGAGAATCATCTTGTGAATATTAAGAAGGAATATTAACTCGTTACTATATTTGGATCAGTGATTTCCTGTTTTTAAAAATTGTCTATAATCGAACACCCAGCAGTGAGAGAAGAGTTCTTTTTTTGAAAATAGTGGCCAGACTTCATCCCATGGCATTGCCCAAAATTGGTGTTAATAACCCAAATAGGGAATTGTAACAGAATGTACCACCCAGAATGTACAAAGTCATTGTAATTAGACTCTTCCCCTACCCTGTTTGAATAATTTTTTTAATTGCACAAATGTTTCTTATTTTTTTATTCTACATTGTCTCCATATTCTAGTTAACATATGTGGGAGGCTATGAATTTATTCACTTTAATTAATTTTATTTTCTAAAGATGAAATCTTCTCTCACAGTGCAGAAATGTAACTATTTTGTTTCTAAAGATTTATGTAAGCCAGAAAGTGAGTATTAAAATCATAGTATTTTATGCTACTTTATAAAATGTTTCGCTAGGATACTAAATGCTATGTAAATCAACGTATTTACAACATACACATGTGTCTGGCTTTGTGTGTCTGATGATGTATGATATCATCTTGTTGATGTGTGGTATTGTTTTCCTCTAAGTCTGATATTAAATTGAGAGTAACAAGGTATAAAAGCCAAGTAGCTTAGAAAGACCAACCCTATTGAAATGCTCAAGTTATGGATTATATTCTAAAATTCTCACTATTAAAATAAAATGAAATAAAAAAATGAAATAAAAAAGATTCCCCACTATTTCCTTTATATTCATTACCGTAATAGTAATTTGTGGTTAAATTTTTCAAAATTCAAAATGTAATTAATCGCATGCTGTTTTTCCTTTCCCAGAAAGGCTTTGCTCAGGCTGTGTAACTATAAGCATGTAAAAGTAGTGTAATCTCTCCTGCAATACAACATGAAACGGGTTGTGGGGGAAAGAAAGAGGATGGAAATGAAAATGAGATGTAACCATTGGCTACCTTTAATTTTTTTAAAGCAGACAGTTCTTTGAGAAAATTAGTTATTATGGTATCAAGAGAATAGTAAATTATAGCTTTGTGTTATCAGTCAGAACACCAGACTTGACATCTTAACATCAGATGAGTTAGTTTCTTCATTTGTTGTCAAAACCTGACTTCTGTGCTCTGGATCCTAAATATGCAACCTAAAGACAGAGTTTGGGTATAAAGAGGACCGATAGCTTTGTTGCTTTGCGGGGCAAAGGACGCTGCAGCAGACTCAGGCCTTCAAAAACTGCACGTCTCCCCCCTGGGAAAGGAACTGGGGGGCTTGAGAGGGAAATAGAGGATCTAGCCAGTTCTGACAGGAATTGTGTAGGTGCTGTCAGCCTCAGTGTGGCGCTGGTTCCGAAACAAAAGGCTAATAAGGGAGGAGAGGGGCGCCTGGTTGTCTCAGTTAAGCAGCTGGCTTCATCTCAGGTCATGATCTCGATTCCCGAATTTGAGCGAGTTCGAGCTCTGCTTCGCGAGCTCGCCTTTGCGAATCGGGCTCTCTGTTGTCAGTGGAAAGCCCGCTTTGGATCCTCCGTTCCCGTCTTTCTGCCCCTTCCCCGCTTGCGCTCTCTCTATATATCAAAAATAATAAACAAAAAAAAAAGGGGGGGGGGTGGAGGAGAGGAGGTTTGCAGTAGAAAGGAGAAAGGTTATTTAGTTTAAAATCCAAATTCACTGGGGGTGCCTGGGTGGCTCAGTCGGTTGAGCATCCGACTTCGGCTCAGGTCATGATCTCGAGGTCTGTGAGTTCGAGCCTCACATTGGGCTCTGTGCTGACAGCTCGGACCCTAGACCCTGCCTCGGATTCTGTGTCTCCCTCTGTCTCTGCCCCTCCCGTGCTCATGCTCTGTCTCTGTCTCTCTCTGTCAAAAATAAATAAACGTTAAAAAAAAAAAAAAAAATCCAGCTTCACTGAAGCATCGTGCAGGCCTTGTGGATTTTGTTCAACTTTATGCTTTTAAGAAGTTTCAGGGGCACCTGGGTGGCTCAGTTGGTTAAGTGACTGACTCTTGGTTTTGGCTCAGGTCATATCTCATGGTTCATGAGTTCCAGCCTTGCACTGGGCTTTGTGCTGACAGTATGGAGCCTGCTTGGTATTCTCTTTCCCTCTTTCGGCCCCTCTCCTGCTCTCTCTCTCTCTCTCTTTCTAAATAAATTAATTAAAAGAAGAAGAAGGAGAAGAAGGAGAAGAAGAAGTTGTTTCCATTGCACTTCTGATGTAACCCAAATATTGTCACTGTCCTTCTATGAATAACATTGCTCCATGCTATTCCTTTATTAGCTACCCTCTGCTGGGACTGGCCATGCACTTTAACAGTTTCAGCTCACTCTATAAGAAAAAAAGAAATAAGAAATTTCAGTTTATGATATTCTGGAACCTGCTGGTGCAAATCCTCAAAGATTTAGAAATTTGGGGAAATCATGAAGAGGAATTTTTGGGAAAGAGCCACTCCTTACACAAGGAACCTCCCATGTGTAAACTGCATAATTAAAAGCAAAGGACAAATTAAAGGGGTGGAGGTGGGGGAAAGAAGTGGAAGGAAGAGAAGGGCAGGGGCGAGAAAAGAAGGGGGGAATAACTAAAAAGAGCAAGGAGAGAAACCTGAAATCTGTGAGAGCATGTTATAACAGCATCCTTTAAGAAGTGCACAGGTATTTATAAAACTGCAAGGGTGAGAATTGCAACCAGAAGCAAAATACTAAGATTAGTCATTTGCAGCAAAGTTGGGTACAGAGTGCAAACAGCAATGAGTCAAATTTAGACCTTTTAGAAATCATTCAGTTCACTGGCTTTAAAATGTTGTACTTTCAAATCCTTTTGCAGTGTAAACTATTTATGAATACCCAGGATAACTGGGACTCATACCTGTTGACAGGTAGTATAGTGTTTCATAATTAATCTTAAATACTTATCATTTCTAAGGTGAATCCTTCTTGAGCGGTCCTAGCCCTGGGAGAAAATAAGGAAGGTAATTCCCACTTCCTCCTACCCTTGAGTATGAAAGAAATATGATTAAAAATAATAATGTCATTAGATGTCTGGAAGGGGCCGTCATTTTTTTTTTAAGATTTTATTTTTTTAAGTAATGTCTGCACCCAACGTGGGGTTTGAATTCATGACCCCAAGATCGAGTGGCTGCTCCCATTGAGCCAGCCAGGTGCCCCTTGAAAAGGCCATCTTTAACTCAGAGAGGAGTGTTTACAAAACAAAAACAAAAACCTCCCAGTATGTTTATGGATTTTTCCACTTTTGTTTATAGTTTGGCTAATTTTGCTTTATGTTCTTTGAGGCTATGTTAGCAGATACACATAAATTTAAAATTTTTATATCTTTTTGGGGAATTGAATTTTGTCATTGTGAATTTACTCTATTTTCCTCTAGTGAAATTTGTTTTTTGTTATTAATGCAGTCAACACTTCTTTCAACTTTGTTTTAGATTATATATAACATAAATATCCATTTATATAGTTTTAACTATTTTATATCTTTGCACTACTATAGATATGGCTCTTTAAAAAGCATGTAATTTTGGATTTTTTGCTTTTTTTCCCCAGTGTGTCAATTTTATCCCATAACTGATGTATTTAAATTATAAATTTGATGTAATGTAATGTAATTACTGATATTTGAATTTATATCTACTACCTCATTATATATTTTCTGTTTGTCGCAAGAGTTCTGTATTAGTTTCATTTTTTTCCCTCTCCTTCCTTAACTTCTTTTGGATTGATAGGATAATTCAGTTTCTTCTCTGATAACTTAGAAGTTACAAACTCTTTATTCTAGTCTTTAAGTACTAACCTAGTAATTACAACATAGTCTTGAGTTATTAAATCCCTCTATCTATTTTCCTCCTAGTCCATATTTACCCCTGTGGAATTCTAGAACTATATGCTGTATTATTTTTGTGAATTACAATTATATATACTATAATTACATATATAACTATATATATATATATCTCCCAAAAAATATTCAAATTTTAGAATAGTCTGTGTTCATTTATATTTGTCCTGATTTTTATCACTTGCCTGTTCCTTATTTTTCCCTGTATCACTTTCTTTCTGCCTGAAGAATACTCTCCACAGTTTTCTTTTTCTTTCTTTCTTTCTTTTTTAATGTTTATTTATTTTTGAGACAGAGAGAGACAGATCATGAGCGGGGAGGGGCACAGAGAGAGGGAGACACAGAATCCGAAGCAGGCTCCAGGCTCTGAGTGGTCAGCACAGATCCTGACACGGGGCCCAAACTCATAGACTGCGAGATCATGACCTGAGCCAAAGTCGACGCTTACCCTACTGAGTCCACCATTTTCTTTAGTAGGAAACTAAAATGTCTTTATTTTACCTTCATTCTTAAAGAATATTTTCAGTAAATACAGGATTCTCATTTGACAGTTACTTTCTTTTAACTTATTGAAAATATCATTCTACTGTCTTCTGCTTCTCATGTTGCTGTTGAGAAGTCAGCTCTTAGTATAAATGCTGTTCTTCTGTGAGCCAGACCTCTATTCTGCTCTGACAGATTTTAAGATTTTCTCTTTGTCTTTGATTCTTGCTGGTACTTACTGGACTTCTCGAATCTATGGATTGGTATGCTTCACCAATTCTGGAAAAAATTAACCATTATCTCTTCAGACACTGCCTCTGCCCCATTCTGTCTCCCGGATCCTTCTGTGGCTCCACTGAACATATGCCAGACTTTGATGCAGAATCCTCTCTGTCTTCTGCATCTTGCATCCTTTACCATCTCTTGATGTCTTCGTGGTTTCGACCTGTTTTTTTTTTTTTTCATTCACTGATTTTCTCTTCTGTTGCACATAGACTGCCTGTGAGCTCAACTATTGATTTCTTAATTTTGGTTGCTTATTCCTTCTCAGTTCTATAATTTCTATTTTAGAAATTATATTTTACATTTAATTTAAATATAAATATACATCTATATATTTAATTATATAATATTTTATATTTTCTATTTATACTATAATTTAGAAATTATATTAGATTTAATATAATAATTAAATTATATTATATTTCTGTTTGCTTTCCCAAATCTCCTATGTTACTTTTTATATTTTAAGGTTGTCTTTCAAAATTTTCAAGCTCGATTTTGTATCTCCTTGAATTAGGTAACAGTATCTGTTTTGTAGGACCTTTCTGATAATAGCAGTACCTGAAGACTTTATGTTTCTATTGTCTCTTGGCTCTGCTAGTTTTTCACAAATGCTGTCTTGTCTGCTCATGTATTTGGTCACCTTTGATTGTGTGCCGAGTGTGGTATTTCAGTAACTGTTACTAGAAATTGTTTGAGCGCACCATGTCAATTTTCTTTTGCATTTGCCAGTCTCCTGTGAGTAATATCAGTCTGGGATTACCTTAATCTAAATTTGGAGTTTGAGATTTTCTGGGTCATCTAGATGACTCACAGCCAGTCTGGAGTCTTTATGAATATTCATGTGCTTTTACATCATCTTTTCTTTACCCATATGCAGCACTTTGAGGTCCTAGCCCAAAGCCATGGCAGTTTATCCGAATTCCAGCGCTTTCCACTCTAGCCTCATTAGTCTATCAAAAACTCATTTCAGCCTCTTGGCCATCTCTCCTGGGTTAGATAATACCATCAGACCAAAAGCCCCTGACTGCTCTGTGTTCTTGGCTCTGGGTTCCTATTTTTTCCCCAAATCTCAGTCTAGGAATTCTTTATAAGTCTTGTTTTTTCTTTAAAGCATTTTAAAATTTGGGGTTTCCTCCCCCCCCCCCCCCCAGAGTTTTATATTGTCTTTATTGGTTGAGGGTTAGTCAGAATTATCTGATCTGCCATTAATTAACTAGAATCCCCAATGCACTTAAATATTTACCATTTTTCCTACTATTAATTTCTTTATGAGGAAAAAAAAAGGATTACTTGCCTCTTTAGACTATTCCAAGCAAATTGATGAATGCAAAGCTCCCAGGATAGTATCTGGTACTTAGTGAATGTTCAATAAAGTGTAGTTTATATTGCTTTTCCTGGCATTATTGCTGTTTGTTAAAAATATCTCATAAAAATGGAACCTTGATGTTAATGAAGGTTCACACTTGCAAAAAGGCTTAGTCTGAACTGTCAAAAAAGCTAAACAAATGTTAAACAATTTTGTAATCAAACAGTAAAGTTATGCTAATTCTACAGTCCTTAAAGTGAAAAAAAATCTGAACAACCTGCATTGTATCATTCCCGGCTAGAAATAGTTTAAATACAAAGTGTCACAAATATATACAAAGTACTATCAATATTCTGGATGATGTGGTTTATTTTTGGAGATTACCAGTTTCAGTATTTCCCTATACTCTCACTTTCCTCCCCTCCTTGTCACATTTCTGAATTGTTAGCTATATTACTTACAGGAGCCTTGCCTAACCAGAATTATTGGGTTTATGATCTCAGCATAACGAAGAGTATTTATTTCACCATTAGCATTCTCAAAAGGATTACTGCTTAAGCTTTTACTTGAGAAAGAAAATACAAAGTGTCTGTGTTTGAAGCTGAAATGTGTGCCCTTCCATTTTTGCTTTTAAACATTCATAGACATGGCCATTATTTCCATCAGAGTGGGAGGGGTGGGTGCTAGGTGCTGTGTGGTTATGGTGTCGAAATTAAGATGGATGAGGGAGCAACCGAGTGAAACATCCAATTCCTAGTTTTGAAATGTCTCCTCCCCCCCTCCACTAACTGATATTGGCAAAGCAATTTTATGATGTGAGAAAGCCACACAAAGAGATGTGAGCAAAGCCCTGTGTAAGTATTATTAGTGGCAGGACTTTATGAAATGTGTTTCCTATCCTACCCTGCGCATTCCTACTGTTTCAAAAGATTCATATGATTTTACAAGGAACTGTATGCAAAATAGTATCTTATTCATACCAGAATTAAAAACAAAGAGAAACAGGACTTTATAAAAATGATGCATAAAAAGGCACGATCTAATCAAATCTTGTGATTTAACAGATGCAGAAACCAAGACCTAGGGAACATAAATCACTTTATCACAAATAAGATAGACTAAATCCTTTCCCTGGGCTGGGACTAACCCAGTGGGTATCTTGATCCTATGGGTCCTCCAGTTATTTCGTGGAGTAGCTGGAAAGCATGACTTCTGCAGATGAGTGTGGAGTGGAGCCAAGAACAGGAGGAGAGTTTCAGACACAGGGCTGATCGTAGGTGTGTAGGTGAAGACCTAAGACAAAGACAAAGGCCAGAACAAAGAGGGTTTGAATCAGAAAACAAAGTTCAAAGTGAAACATGGCATACCTTTTTGAAATCTAAATTACAGATAAAGCAAGGGTCCTTGTAGAATGTTCTAAATGGTGTAATGTCTGTGCAACTCATTTAAAGTTGTAGAGCTGGTAAAGACCTCTTTATCAATGCCTTAAAGTCTACCATTTTCTAAGAATTTACTGTGTGTTACACACTATAATTTACATCCACTGTTTCATTTAATTTTCTAAAATACTCACGGGGTCAGTGACAGTACTATTCCACTTTTATCCACGAGGAAACTGAGGTTTAATAAA
This sequence comes from Panthera leo, assembly GCF_018350215.1. Lineage (NCBI taxonomy): Eukaryota > Metazoa > Chordata > Mammalia > Carnivora > Felidae > Panthera > Panthera leo. The sequence continues at coordinate 122,928,413 of NC_056679.1, read as the reverse complement.
ATTAAGTTGCCCCCAGTTCCCACAAGCATCTGTCTCTAAGCTGTCTGCATTGTCACCAATATGCCAGCCAGCCCATTTCCATGTTATTTAACGTTTGTTTCCCCTGCATGATTGAACAGCCTGGGAAGGAAAGAAGCCCATCTCTCTTATTCACTACTGAGTCGCCAATTCCAAGCATAGTGCCCAATGCAAAATAAATATTTGTTGAATAAACTAATAAATGAGTAAACGAGTAGAATAACCTATTTTGTCGTCACTCCTGTGGACCAGAAACCACCTCATTATGGCTATAGAAAAATGCATGTTGCCCCTACTATTAGGCACAGGCATCTGTTTCTTGGCAGTCATGGTCCTATTGTCTTTTTCATCAAGATCCTGTTTTCAAAGTCACTATGAAGATAAAAATAAGGACAGTTTTTTTTTTAAGGTGGAGCCATTCATATCTCTATTGTTGTAAAATGGTGTATTTTAACATGTTATCTTTTCAAAAAAGTGAATAATTTTCAGAAAGATGTAAGAGCCTAAAACTTTGGCTTAAATAAGAAATAGTGTAAATATTTTCATTCCTCTCTGTTCAGAAACAAGCATTTGTTCCCTAGACGTTTTACTCCTTGGAATGTGTCCCTATAACTGATTCAGAAATCTACATCCAGATGTAAAATAATAGTAGTACCTTACATTTGCATAATGTAATTAAGTTTTCAGAGCTGTTTCCCATCACATCTATCATTTTATTTTATGCTTCTCTTTATCAGAGCCTTGGTGCATTTTGAATTCATCGTGCCATAATAATATATAGTTGAAAGCATTAAAACATTGGTATTGGAGGATAGAACTACAACCTTCATTTGTACAGCACTGTAATAAACTGCTTTCACATATATTATCTTAATGGACCTCACAATAATTCTGAGAAGGAGATAAAGCAGGTATTATAATCTTTATTTTACAGACCAGGAAATGGAGCCTCAAAAGGTATTAACTTGTTTCTGAAGGTCACAGTTAGGGTCAGGCGTAAGGCCTGGTAAAGATAGGAGTCAGAGGCTAAAAAATTTTTAGCAGTCAAAGGCTTTATTTGGGAACTAAGGTCTCAGGCGAGGTTCCGTGACTCAGGGAGAGAGAGAGAGAGAGAGGAGTCAGGGAAGTCCCACCCAGGTGTGGTGGGGTGGGGTTTTTAAGCTGCAGCGGTTCCGGGTTTAGGTCCGGGTGGGCCTTTTTCGAATCAGGTCGTGCTGTCACTCGGTGATTGGTTGACCTCCAGTTCGTTCTGGCAACTTTTCGTTGGGTTGCGCTGGCAAAATGGCCGTCCCCTGTACTGTGGTTCCAAGGACATCCTAACAGTCACCAAGCTAGTGGCTGGCAAAACTCAGACTAGATTCTAGGATTTCTGACTTTTAAGTGAGATAAGCCTGTTGCAAAAGATCATATGTTGTGTTTCTTCTCTTTGACACTTTGCTGTATATATAATGCATACCTGTTGCTTTAACTTTTTTTTTAATGTTTATTTATTTTTGAGAGAGAGAGAGAGAGACAGAATGTGAACGGGGGAGGGGCAGAGAGAGAGGGAGACACAGAATCTGAAGCAGGCTCCAGGCTCTGAGCTGTCAGCACAGAGCCTAATGCGGGGCTTGAACCCACGAACCATGAGATCATGAAGTGAGCCGAAGTCGGACACTTAACCAACTGAGCCACCTAGGCACCCCTGACTATTTTTAATGTTTATTTGTTTTGAGAGAGAGAGAGAGAGAGAGAGAGAGAACATCAGTCAGGGAGGGGGCAGAGGGAGAAAGAGAGAGAGAGAGAAAGAGAATATCTCAAGCAGGCTCCACACTATTAGTGAAGAGTCTGATGCAGGGCTTAATCTCATGAACCATGAAATCATAACCTGAGGCAAAATCAGGTTGGTAGTACAACTAACCGAGCCACCCAGATACCCCTGACTTTCTTTTTTGATAGCTAACATATTAGATGGAAGAGATGATAAAATTGTGTGTCACTGCAGAATCTATGTATCTGTATAATGTTATAAAGCACTGACCATAGTTTTTGAAAAAAAAATTTTTTTTCACTATATGAAACAAAATCTACAAGACACCTTAGAGCATAACTAACACCATCCTATAATTTTAAGTATGAGTGAACTAGGTTCTAAGGACATTAAATGACTTGTGCAAGTTTAAAGAGATAATTTGTAAAAGAACTCAGAATGGAGCTCATGTTTCTTGACTCATCATTCATTCAGTTTTCCTTCAGATATTATTAAACCTCTATGATATGTCGATCACTCTGTTAGGCATTGAAGGATGCAAACACTAGTAGAATATTATTGCCTTTAAATAATTTGTAGTCCAATGGAGCAGTGAGGCATGCACATTGATAAACCAAATGCAAGGCAGAACATAATGGGAACTTTAAAAAAAAATACAAACAGGAGAACAAGAAAGATTAGGATAATAGTTTTACCTCTCATTTACTTTACATTGAGTTCAGAGTAAGTTATTAATATGTGACTTGCTCAGATACTAAGATAGACCACAGAAACGATTTCATTGCATTTTTAAAATAACTTAAAGCACTTACTGTATATATAAGTATATATGTGCATATTTAAATAGGGATGCTTGTATAGATCCATGTACATATGCATAGAAATAATTATATATGTGTAATTTTAAGCATGTGTGCATCTGTAAGTAATTTTAGATGTGTACATAAAAATTTTTAGGGGGAATGTGTGCATGCATATTTCCTTTTTTCTATACAATTAAACTTTTTTTCCTTTTTTCCAGTTTTATTCAGAATAATTGACATATTACATTGTATTTGTTTTATTATAATATATGCATCTATATATACATATATGTATAATTTTGCAAAATGATCACCATAATAAGTTTAGTTAATATCTGTCACCTCGCATAGTTACAGATTTTTTTTCTTGTGATAAAAACTTTTAATATTTACTCTCTTAGCGACTATCAAATATGCAAGATAGTATTGTTAACTATCCCCATGTTGTACATTACAGGCCTAGAACTTCATTATCTTATACCTGGAAATTTGTCCCTTTTGACCTCCTTCAGCCATTTCTGTCATCCTCCAATCCCTACCTCTGCCAACCACAAATCTGATCTCTGTTTCTATGAGTTTGTTTTTTTTTAAGATTCCACATATAAGTGAGATCATACAATATTTGTCTCTCTCTGACTTATTTTTCTTGTGTGTATATCTTCATACCCAAATGCATGCAAATATATACAATAGTTTTGTAATATAGACCCTTAACATTCTAAGCAGATATCTGAGATCTCAATTACCTAGTAATGAAGTTTTCATAACATAGTTGTAACATATCATTTAAACAGGACACCTCCACAAATCTAAACTATTTGTATGATTGATTTAATAGATCTTATTTGCTGCCACAGCCCAACTTCTTTAGAGAAGAAGATCACTCTTGGGTCTTTCCACACCCATATCAGAGCCAACCATTGGCTTTATTTGGGGAATGATTTTTACCAGGAAACAAAATGTGCTGTTGGTGGTGGTGATGGTTGCTTCATTACTTTAGGAAAGTCACTGCATTTCTAAAGAGTAAGGCTGCTTTTGGATGTTGGCTGGGTGCCTAGGCTCACTCACCAGAATTAATGTCAGCTACACACTGATTTCAGAGTACCCCCCCCCACCCCTACCCCCCCCCCCCCCCGTTCAAACCTAGGAATCTACAATATTACAAAATGTCCTCCTGCCATGCACATTTGAGGTCACCCACAAATGTTGTATTTCTTCGATTAAGACACAATCCATTGTATTTTGTAACATTGATTTAGTAACATCTTTTCAGGAGAAAAATACATAAATGGTAAGCAGTGTCTTAGTTTCAGGAATATTGAAGTGTGGGGGGGGTTGTATTATAATGGAAGGAACAAGGAATGAAAGGAATGGAAGTTAAAATTGTGGATGAAAAATAACAAAGTTTAAATAGCTGTTTACTTTGTAGATTGATTACTAAACTAATCATAATTAAAGTGTTGGTAATTGTAATTCCACCTTGTTCCTCCTCCTACCTGACTAGCTGTCAGTTAAATCTTGAAATGTGTTATGCTTCAGAATCACCTGGGAGTAGGGGCGCCTGGGTGGCTCAGTCAATTAAGCGTTCAACTTTGGCTCAGGTCATGATCTCATTAAAAAACATTAACGTTTTTTAACGTTTATTTATTTTTGAGACAGAGAGAGACAGAGCATGAACGGGGGAGGGTCAGAGAGAGAGGAAGACACAGAATCTGAAACAGGCTCCAGGCTCTGAGCTGTCAGCTCAGGGCCCAACGCGGGGCTTGAACTCACAGACCGTGAGATCATGACCTGAGCCAAAGTCGGATGCTTAACCTACTGAGCCACCCAGGCGCCCCTAAAAAAAATTTTTTTTAAATCACCTGGGAGCTTGCTAAAAATGGAGATTCTGGGCCCTCCCCTCAGAGCTAATTCAGAATGTGTACAGGTAGAGCTTAACATTTGATTTTTTAAAATTCTGTTTTAGAGAGAGAGAGAGAAAGGAGAGAGCGAGGAAGGGGCAGAGAAAGAGAGAGAGAGGAAGAATCTTAAGCAGGCTCCATGTTCAGTGAAGAGCCCGATGCAGGGCTCGATCCCAAGAACCTAGGATCATGGCATGAACTGAAATCAAGAGTCAGAAGCTCAACCAGCTGAGCCACCCAGGCACCCCAACTTTGACATTTTAACTAACTCTTCAGGTGATACTAAATCTGTTCAAAATTTGAGAATCAGTGTCTGAAACCCAGTGCTGAGGAAATGTGGATCTTTCCTTGATCCATTTTCCTTATTTGAAATTTTACTTTGATTTTTTGTGAGGTTTTTTTGTTTGAAATTGATATTAACCTTCGATTGTCACTTGAACCCTAGTTTGCTGGAATTTCATCATGTATATCTAAATGTGTAAAATATTTTCATGCTCAGTAACACTTCCAAGAATGTCTCCTAAGAAAATCGTTTAGAAACTAATATTCGTTGATAGCATATAATATAAATTTAAATCTCCCTTCTCTCTGACTTGTACTCTTAGGAGAAATTGCTCAGAAATCAGCCGCAACTAAAGCTTTTTTGTAACTGACTTTCCTCAGACCAGTCAGTGTTTAGCCTACATCAAAACAGCCCAGGTTCTGTCCTCTAGAAACATCAGTTCAGCTCCTTTCCAACTTCTTGTTTCAATTCCTTTTTGCTAGGAAGACTCTTTACTTACTCTTTTGGGCCTGATTTATATATCAAACATTGACTCACTAAATTCAGTATCACAAACCCGTTCTTACATATCGCATCAACAGTCTTGGTCGAACATTTGGAAGGAGAATATGTGATGGAAAATGTGTATGTCTGTCAAATTTGGAATGGGATATGTCACCAGGAAGTATGTACCAGTGCTAGCAAAAACTGGTGGTTATGCATCACATTTCTGTGAGCACTAGCATCATAAAAGTTGAATGAGAGAATCTCATGGGTCATCGGAGGGGCGCTATCACTCTGCCACAATTTAGCAGTAATCCAGTATTTCCTAAAGTGTGATGTTAAGTGGGACATGGATAGATTTCCCCCATAATTATATTTTTATTGTAGCATATACCAGAAAAATATTACTAAGACACCAGAATTTGGTTTTACAAATATACCTGTTTAGATCAAGGTAAAAAATAAAAATAAAAATAAAAAATAAAAAAGTAGACTTTAAGGGAAAAATGAGTTGATTTAAAGAAAATTAATATTATAGATAACATGTAACTATAGTGAAAATTATGAGGGTGGTGTGGAAATGTCTGAAATTTGGGAAATAGTGTATTTATCAATATTGGCTGCACAGACATCATGGGCATCCAGCACCCATGAGAGCTCATGTTCATTTCTGTCCTTTCTGGGACTCTACAGCTCGGCTGTACTTGCCAAGGACTCAGCACAATGCCTGGTATGTATTAATTACTATGTATTAAATCACAATGTCTGTTTAAACTGTTCAACTTTCTGTATAAAAAAAAAAAAAACAAAACAAAAACATTCATGGGGCTCCTGGGTGGCTCAGTTGGTTAAGTGTCTAACTTCTGCTCAGGTCATGATCTTGTGATTGGCTCTGTGTTGGGCTCTGTGCTGACAGCTCAGAGACTGTAGCCTGCATTGGATTCTGTGTCTCCCTCTCTCTCTGCCCCTCGTCTGCTCATGCTGTCTCTCTCTATCTCAAAAATAAATAAACATTAAAAAAATATTTCACATATCCTCTAAGAAAGCTTTGACAACAGAAAGAACCCTTTAGTAACTGTCATTCTCTGCATAGATTATTAAACTTCTCAAGAGTCTGTGTTTCCCCATATGACAAATGGAGGTAATATTTAGGTAAGTCATAGTTTTTAAGATAAATGGCAGAATCTACATAAATTTCTGGTCATGCTGCATGGTGTATGGTACTCAACAGTATAATTGTTATTTTTTAAAGAGATGTCCATCATATCAGATAACCATTCAAAGTGTTAAGAAAAAGAATCGTGAGTATTTATGACAGAAGGTATTAACATGCAGGCATTATTGGGAAGGGAGAATTGTAGGAAGAGGGACAAGGCAGAGGAAGAGATCATGAATAGAATACCTTAGCCAAGAGTCCCTATGCCCATCCTTGCCAGTGCTGACTGGAAAGAGGTTCTGGTCAATTCTTTGTTAAAATGTGGTTACTGACCTTGCAGCCATTCCTGATTCTTAAGCCTTGTGGAACATGAAAAGAGTCATCATCCCTTTTAAGCCTTTCTTTAATCAGGTACCTAAAGTGATTTCATTTGTGCAAGACTTTCCTTATTAATACATTTTAAGACTTCTCTATCAGTTCTACTCTTTGTCACAACAGCATGATCCTCCCCTGTAGAACTATTCCATTATAGATACTGATATTTAAATAGTTCTCCAGTCTCTTGCTGCTGTGAACAATGCTATACTGACTAGCCTTACACAAAAGTCATTTCACACATGTGCAATTATACCTATAGCACAAATTTCTAGAAGTAGAATGTCTAACTTAAAGGCATGTGCATTTTCAGTTGCTAAATATGTTACCACATTGCTCTGCAGGAAGGTTGTGCTAGTTTCTCCTTGCACTACAGTACAGGAGTGTTTCCCCACATCCATGCCAAAATGGCACATTAAAAAAATTTTTTTTCCTGATATATAAAGAACAGAATTACAGCTTTCAATTGCAAGTCCTTAGCTATGTGTAAGATTGAACTGTTCTCTTTCATTGCTTTGTTTAAAATGAATGACCAGCCTTCCAGCCACACGCTTTATCCGGAGGATAGATGATCAGAGCATTTCTGCCCTGGAATTGACCTCAGATTTCACTTAGCCCAACTCTCTCACTTTGCAGGTCTGGAAGTCGAAGCCCAATGTGGAAAGAGTTTTGCCAAGAGTCACATAGCACCTCAAATATATTCTTTACTTAGTTAAGTAACCATTCACTGTTCCTTAGTTAAGTACTCTTTGAATCCCTTCTGACTCCAATAATCTGCTTAAGGTACGGAAAAGATAAATGACTGTATTAGAACTCTGGGGTTCAAACCCAACTTGAGCAAGACAAGTTTTTCCACATTCACATTTGGGCTTATCTGATTCAAAAGGCATTCTAAGGAACCAAGTAATCAGAGGATAATTATCCTTAAGAGCAAGGAATATTCTCTCTTGCAGCACCAATGAGCAGATTCTAAAGAGATTTCGCTCATGCATGCTGGCTGTAGCAGATGATGAGATAAAATTATCCCCGCTGATTTGCGTGCAGATGTTTGCCTGTACCTTGTTATTCACACTCTGCTATGTTGTGAGGGCTATTCTTTCTCTCTGGGTTCATCCAATAAATGCCGCATCCATCAGAAAAGTGAACAGACACAGCTCCACTGGGCCTCTGACTACCTTTACCCACAGCCACACTGCAGTGCTTTTTCTGAGGTGCTTCCTAACTCCACCTCAGAGCCTTTTTTCAAAGTCAGAATGATCAGCCTTATCAACTACAAAAAATTACTGACAGCCAAAGATCTGTAAAAGTTAAGGAAGCAAAACCTCTGTCAGACGTCACTGGTAAGTAGTGATTGTACTGATTGACTATCAAAGAGGATCCATTTGATTCCCATGGAAAAGCTGATTATTAATAGATAATTTAGTCCCACAGGAGTATGCATCCCTCCTTGGTTGTCTTTCCTCTTACCTAGCTCCACCTCTGATGTTGGAGACCTCTCCTTTGGTCCTCTTTAGCCCTAAAGACCCCACTAAGGGGACACAAGGAGAAAAAGGGAGAGCACAACACCATCTCTTCTTGAAATAAGAAAATATGAGAGATCTGGATTTTTTTTTAAAGATTTTAAGTAATCTCTACACCCAACATGGAGCTTAAACTCACAACCCAGAGATCAAGAGTCATGCTCTTCCAACTGAACCAGCCAGGTGCCCGGAGAGATCTGGACTTTATCACTAAATCTACCATTAACAGGCTGTGATATTTGAAGCAAGTCAAAACATACTCTTTATCCCTGAGGTTCCTTACTGCTTTGAAATTCTAAGGTTGGCTTTTTTATGCCTTGTAAAACTCCCATTATATTGCAAACAAATAATATCCATATCAAATTTTTTCAAGTCTATTCATCAGGAGTTGTTTTGCAAGTGACATCAAACTGATGTAAACAGGAAAGGTAACTTATACCATGTAAATGGAAAGTCTAGAGATAGAGTGGTACTCAAGCATGTTTGGATCATGAGTGTTCTGTCTTGCTGACTCTTGATCTGTCTTTCTTTTGGGTTCTATTGTCCTCTGTATTAGCTCTTCTCTAATGGAGGGAAAGTAGTCACTACCAGATGTAGACCAACATTCCATCAACTTGAGCAAAATAGTTCTATGAAGTCTTGGAATTGAGTTTCACTAGACAAAATTGTGCCCATCCTAGAACCAGTTGCTAGGCTCCCAGTTTGGGAGTATACCAGCCTTTTGCCAGGCAAGGAGAAGAGATGTACTGGGGGAAGAATTTAGCTCTACTGAAATTATATGGAGTGAGAATGGAGGAGGGATGATTCCCTGAAGGAAGTTCTGCTATCAGAAGAATGTAGAGGTGATGGAAATATAAAATGGGTGGGCAATAGTTTCCAGTATTATTGAAGCCTAACTTTTCCCAACAAGATTCTCTCCCTACTTTTCTCTCTGCTTTTCATCTTACTTGTACTATCTGTGAGGGCGAGAAGGAAGCCAATTCTCACCATCTTTAAAATATCCTGCCTCTACCACTCAACTACAAACCAGTATCTAATGGCATCATGATTCGTTTATTCTACTGTCTTTGGATCCAAGACTCCTTCCTCCATGATACCCACTCCCCTCTACTCAGAATCATATTTTTCTTTATCTTGTGTCTCTTCTTAGAGACTTTTTCATTCATGGCATTGGTTCTTACCAATTTTGATGCTACAATTCTGGGAAAATGAAATCCTTACTATAGCTTACAAGGTTCTACATATTTTCACTCCTAGCTACCACTATTTCCCTCTGTCACTTTCCTCTCTTTATAAATGCTCCAACCAGTTCAATATGCTCAAATATCAAAGCATCATCCCTAAATTTCTTCCTGCTAGAATTGAGTTGTTCACGACAGGTCCATGTTTCCACTGCAAATAACTAGAAAAGCTGTAATGTGTTACACAGGTTGTATTTTAAAGGCATTTTGGGAGCCGCTGAAGCAAAGACCAGAGGGACTAAAATTTCAGAAAGGAGAGAAATTTTGAGAGGTGATCTGAAGATCTGCAGTTGCTTTTTTTCCTTGGAGATTTGCTGATTCTTGGCTCTGGCTGCAGGCTGAGAATCTGGGCTTGGTTCTAAAGCAGAGTATTTAGTAGTGACACTGTGAAGGAAATACAAACACTCAGCTGAATTTCCCTCATATGATGCTAAATTCTAAAACTGTCATTATCTATTTGACTATTACTTCCCCCCAGGTTTGCCTATTTTCTCCTCCTGGAGATACACGAGATATATATCAGACTTTATTACTCTGATTTACATTTGTCTTAACTTCTTACACATTTTCTTCAATCTCTTTTTGTTCATAATATTGAATAATTTCTTTAGCTCTGTCTTCCAGTCTATTAAATGTTTTGTCATCTGTATCTAATTTAATATTCACCATATATTTAATTTTCAATTATAATAATTTTTTCCTTCCTAAACGTCCAATTATTTTTATATTTTTATGAGTTCAATTTTGGTTATCTTATAAATTCTGTTAGTGTGATTATTTCCATCATTTTAATAAAAATTTGTATTTTAAATCAGTGCTTATATTTAAAATCTCATATTTTAAAATATTTTTAGCCTCTATAACTTATATTCTATGCCTGATAATTTCAATATTTGAATCTTTGTAAGTCAGATTTTATTGTCTGCTCCTCTGCCAGTAAAATTTTCTACTTTGGAACTTTATCTGGGAGAAGTTTTTGAAGTCTCTTTTAAAGGTAGGTTTCTCCAAAGAGGTTTTGAGTCTGCCTCTTTCATTTCACTTAGATCACTGGCTTTCATCCAACATGTGGATATAACATAGGTAGTATACTTTCAGGTCACATACCATCATAAAGGGTGGATGACTGGCAATTTCCCTTGGTATTCTTCTGTAGAGTAGGCTGATATTTAGTTCTCTTCGGGAGCCCAGTTGTTTGCAGGCTCCTTAATAAAATGTCTGAGCATATTCTTGATAGACATTAAGGTTTATTTCCTGTCCCTAGTGCCCAAGAATCATCACCTTTTGGCTGATGCCTCTAGGATTGAATCATCTGTGGTGTTTGTTTATATTTCTGGAATTCTATTTTTGATCCTTTATTGGTTGTTGCTATTGTTGATAATCCATAAATTTTAGGTGTTTAAGTGGGCAAAATGTTCAAGAAAACTAGATCAGTGTTATGTCTGGAAAAGAAATTCTCTCTCTCTCTCTCTCTCTCTCTCTCTCTCTCTCTCTATTTTAAATGTTTATTCATTTTTGTGAGAGAGAGAGCACATGGGTAGGGACAGGGAGAGCGGGAGACAGAGGATATGAAGCAGGCTCTGTGCTGACAGCAGAGAGCCCCATGCAGGGCTTGAACTTAAGAACTGTGAGATCATGACCTGAGCCAGTGTCTGATGCTTAACCAACTGAGCCACCCAGGCACCCCCAAAAGAAATTCTTTTTAATTCATGTCAGTTTCCTAAGCCACTCAGCTCTATCTCCTCCTCACTTGCCTGTCTTCTTACCCCTATTCTTCATGGTCTTACTCTTATAAAAGACTCCTCTAATTGTTTCCTTACCAATGTAGAGACTTTTCAGAATCTGTGTGTCAATTACCTTCTCTTACCCTGGAAATCTTTCTACATCTGTCTTCTCTATATCCACCCAAGTTAAAGCCTAATTCTATCTTATTTAACAATTGCAGTAATTTTCTTGCTATAACTCATTTTGACTTACTAATGCACAACTTTGCTCATCTCACACACCTGTTCACACCATCAGCAATCCATTTGGCCTACTGAATAAGGCTTTTAGCTGGCCTAAATTACCTTTCCAACTCTATTGTCTCCATTTCCTTTACCTACAGCACACAGTTGATGTGCCTTAGTGTTTTCTTACCATAGATTGTATGCCATATATATGGCAATAGTAATAGTATTAGTATTATATATACTAATATATACTATATACTAATATATTAGTATACTAATATATACTATATATATTATATATGCTATTGCCATATATATGGCAATAGTAATAGTATTAGTAATATATATATATATGTATATATATACTATTGTATTTATTGTATATATAGCATACAATCTGCTATATAGTAGCAGTATACTATACTGTATAGTATACTCTCTGCTTTATTAGACTGGGGTCACAGCATGAGCAAAGGCAAGAAGGGATGAATGTGTATAGACCAATTACAGAAAAAGATGGGTAGCAAAGAGATTCTTTATAGATCATCTTAGACTACATAGATTGTGATAAATGATGTTTGACCCAGATTGTAAAAAGCTCTCCGTGCCAGACAGGTTGTTGTCATTCTGTGGGCCAGAGGGCACAGATGAAAGACCATATTGCATTTATTTTTGTATCACCACCTTGCACAATTCTAGGGAGCATACATGAATGACATCTCCCAAAATTGTGCAGTGGGCTAACCTCAGTAGACCTCATAGCATAGAAAACAAAATCTTAAGCATGGCTGGCATTTGGTATCTGCTTACCACGTTTTGTCCAGTCTACACTGGAATATGTCTTAACATTATTTTTGTAGTTACCTAACCTTGTTGGAGTGAGGAAAGTTACGACAGGTAATGATCTGTAATATTGGGAAGATCTCCATAGATTTTTATTTTGTATTTGTCTCTCCTTTAGAATGGAAGCAATATAATGATATTATATTGAGATTTTATATACTGGATATGCTGTGACTTTAAAATGTATAAAAGAAATATGTATTATTCAGCATCACCTTACTAGAAAAAACTTTTTGATTTATTTAACTATGTCTAAGTCAAGCAGGTATGCCAAACATTAGTTCTCAACTCGTATAAATCATTATATAACAAATGAGGGAAAAAATCCCAAGCAACCTAGCTCTCTGACACTTCTCTCTCTCTCTCTCTCTCTCTCTCTCTCTCTCTCTCTCTCATTGTCAGACACACACACACACACACACAGATATACCTTCGCTTCCATAACAATAGAGAAAGAAAAGAGAAAAGCAATCCTTGCTTTGCTGGTCAGAAGCTAAGGAAGAACAGAAATATCTAGGCCGAGGGCACAGGCTAGGCCTGCTTCAGCTGGAGTGCTGCTATCCCTGTTAGATAATGCAGTAAGAAGGAATCCTACTCATCTGGCTCTCCCTAGACAGGAAATACGAGAACTGGGGGAGCCAAGCTGTAGACTAAGAGAAGCCATCATAAATTTTACCTATGTTGAGTCTTAAGGAATGAAAGCCTGAATCCTTGAGATCTACCTTTTAAAGTGGGTGTGGAAGGAAACCCGACAATTGGTGCCACTTTTCTTTTCCTTTTTTTTTTTTTTTTAATGTTTGTTTATTTTTGAGAGATGCAGCACAAGCAGGCCAGGGGCAGAGAGAGAGGAGACACAGAATCCGAAGCAGGTTCCAGGCTCCAAGTTGTCAGCGTTGAGCCGGACACGGGGCTACGAACCCATAAACTGAAAGATCATGACCTGAGCCGAAGTTGGATGCTTAACCGACTGAGCTACCCAGGCGCCCCTGCTTTTCCTTTTGATCCTGTTAACTAATAAATAGGCTTTTCTTTATTTAAGTTTGTGTTAAAGAGCACTTAATTTAGCTAGACTGGTAACTATCTATAAACTGCCAAATTTAGTGCACAAATCACTTCATAAGAGTCCTGAGTGTTAATACTTGTCATGTCTTTAATTTAGTTTGATTTTAACCTGACCATGAATACTCAATCTAGAGTCTGAATTTGAGAATAAGGGGAGAAAATCCTTCTGGTCCTGTGTCCAAAAATGGTCACATACAAAACAAATTGGTTTGCTTGCATGTGTTCTTCTATTATTCTGCGCCTTCTGGTTACTCAGCCTCCAATTTAGAACTTTAAACACAAAATTTGTCACAATTTTATAAGCTTTGTGCCACATGTACTCATTACTTGGGTCAAAAGGGCAAGAGACATAAAATTTTATTTCTATGGCTTTAAAAACAACTTAGTTTTCTGCTTTATTTTCTTCATTTGACAGTGCATCTTTATTTTTTGCAAACATGAACTTGGATTCTTCGGCAAAGAATGAATCTGAACGATACTAAGAGATAAGAAAAGTTTGAGAAATATGCAGTCTCAAAAAGAGAAGTAACACAGAGGCAAAATTCAAGGAGGCATGAGAGGCCAATTTACACATCAGGCTGTAAAAGCTGCAGATGGAAATTGCCAGCGACAGAGAGGGAGGGAGTTGAGGAGAATGACAAACAGCAGCTTTGACAAGCATAGCCTATCAATTTCACTAGACAATTATAGGACCTGTAGGAATCTTGTTGGGGTGGCTCATTTTCCTTCACGGCCTCTCCATCTATCAGGAAGTTCTGGAATGGGGTAATGACTGCTTGTGGTGTAACAGCCCACTGAGGCGTCCTGTTTCTATTTGTGGTATGATCATTCTCCCCAAATAACCAAAAAGACCAGATAGGAAACACCCAAAAAGATAACGAGCTGCTAGCATCCCCTCTGGAAGATGAATTTTATCTTCTGTAGCCTAAAATAGAAACTTAGAGGAATTTTTAGACCTCAGTAGTTTTCCAGTGTAGGTTGTAGCACCTGCCAGCTGATGGGTCAACCTTAAATCTGAGATCGAATGAGAGCGATCCTATTTGACGCCCAGAGAAGAGCTAAGTTTAAATACATTAAATAATTGTCCATAAAATTCTTTTACAAATGAGTTATTGAAAATGTCGCTAGAAGAAAGTATTTCTTTGAGAAGGAGTAAATACCACCGATGTGCTTAACAGATTTGATTTTATACTGAAATCTTACATGTCTAATCACAAGTTCAAACTCAAAATTAATTGTAATTCTGAGTCTTTAAACCATGTAAGCCATTAAACCTGAGTGTTTAACAATCCTTTGAAATTCTGACTTGGCAAGACTGAGACTAAAGGGTAAATACTTGCACTTTAAAAATTACTATAAAAATAAGTTAATGCTTCTAATAGAGTGAAAATAAGGTGTTATAATTCCGTGTTTGGGGGACATTTTATTTTATGCCCCTTACTCCCTATCCCTCCCCCTCAAAAAAAGATTAATTAAGCCTTCAGCATTTTTTAATACAAAGAAAGGTGTTTGCAGAATCTCTTTGCCATTCCTAACCCCACATATCACTCACCAGTCTATTTTGTCGATGACTTCTTAATTCTGAAAGATGAAAAAAGAAAATGATTTGCAATTTATAGTTATGACATGAATAGATGAGATTATCTCGGTGACTACTCACCATGGTCTCATCAAACGTCAGATGTCTAATAGTAATAATAATGCTAAAATGTATTGAGTTTTACTGCATGCCAATTATTCTTGTATGTATTTGCATGTATTAGCTTATTTCACCCAAATCATAATCCTATGAGACAGAAATTAAAAGCTGAGCAGAGAGAGGTTATGTGTCCAAGGTCCAGTGTAACCATTGTAGATGGTTAAAGCTGGTCTTTAAGCATGGGGTCTGACTCCAGAGCTATTGACCTCAATCATCGTACATCATTTTTCTGTAATTTTTAAGATACATGAGAATGCAGTTATATTTATAAATAGCTAACCTAAAGATAGAAAACAATGTATGATTTTTACTGTCTTCGTCAAATAAAAATTGTCTGCCATTTTAGTTATATACAAAGTTGATGTACAAATAATTAAGATTTCGCTGTCTGATAAGAGAAAATGACGAAGCATATCCACTTTCTCTAACTTAAAGAAAGAAATCCTTTGTTTTCATTTTTCACAGTTTTCACAGTGTATCATCAGTGTTGGTGTTGACAGTTTTCCCTGATGTTATTAACTGTCTTGTCAATCTTATCATTCCCCACAAATTTTTAAAAAGATAAATGTTCTGAATCTAACTTGGCAAAAGCAAAAGAGAGGGAGATGGCTATTGAGAGAGAGAAGAGAAGCAGAGTTTTGAGACAGAGAGAGATAGAGAGATCTTTGTTTTGCTCGCTGGAGGACACTTTTCCCACACCCCTGGGCCAAAATTGCAAGTGCTCTGCTGTTCTCTTGCCATTCATCACTCTTTTCATTCATTCACTCTTTCTTAAGAAATATTTATTGCAAACTGTACTGTTTTTATGCTAGTCGGTCTAGTGAGCAAAACCCAACATCACCTGTTTTCACAGGGCTTCCATTTTAGTGGGGGGATGAATATTGATTAAAAAAATCAAATAAATATATAACTCACATGCTGTGATGCAATGCTCTTTACAAAAAAATAGCTGGTGCTGTGAAAACATACAGTAGAAGAAATTGGCCAGATCTGGAGAAACTGGAAGTCTTCTGTATTAGCTTCCCAGGGCTGCCTTAACAAATTACCACAAAGTGGGTGGCAAAAACAACAGAGATGTATTCATTCTCTCATGGCTTTGGGGGCCAGAAATCTGAAACTCAGCTGTCTGCAGACATGGTTCATTCTGGAGGCTCTGAGATCTCCTCTGTGACTTTCTCCAGGCTTCTGCTGGTTGCTGCCAATCCCTGGTGTTCCTTGGTTTGTCGACGTGTGACTCCAATCTCTGCCTCCTTCATCCAGGCATTCTTCCCTGTGAGTGTCTGTGTGCAAATTTTCCTTTTCTTAAAAGCACACTATTCACTGGATTAAGGCCCACCGTAATCCAGTGAGACCTCCTCTTAATTGATTACAACTGCAAAAACCCTATCTTCAAATAAAGTCACGTTCAAAGGTACTGGAACCTTGGACTTGACCGTCATTTTTTAGGGAACACAACTCAACCTACAACAGTTTCTTTGAGTCAATTACATTTGAACGGAGATCATTAGGATCTAAGGAAGAGAGGACCCTGCAAAGGTAATGGGATGTGTGAAGGCCCTGAGGCAAGAAGGAACATTCTATTAGATGACTTGAAGAGGATCCAGAAACAGACTCAGGGAAACACAGGAGGCAAATGACCCAAGTGTGTGCATGCACAGGTGCAGCCCATGGGCTCCCACACAGGCTTCCTCACACAAGGTGTGGACAGTCACAAACCATGTATGCTTAACTCTGGTTCTGAACTCCTCCTTCTGCACCCCCCTAATCAACCAGCACCCTCACATGTTCTTGAGTAGAAAGAGGGAAAACACTCCGTGTTCTGGGCAAGGCTATAGGAGAGAACGTCTATGTGGTAAAACGCCCTTCAGGGCCAGAGCCCGGGTTGTGGTATGTGACCATGGCATTTGGAAGAAGACAGCTTAGCTTAAACACCAGCCTTGTAACAACGTGGGTAAGTAATCGCACACTCTGAGCCTCAGTTTTCTCATCTATAACGTGGGGACACTAGAATCCGCCTGAGTCTAATTGTGAATATCGATGAGATAAAGCATGTTCGGACACCTTGTAAACTTATACATAAGGAGACAGGCTACTAAGCAGCACTAGGAAGAGGGAAGACTGGAATCCTTGGCCTTTCAGCTTCCTGCAGTTTCTGTGAATGCCTTCCCAGCAACAGAAGGAGCAGGGCTGGGCGAGGGAGTTTAGTTATAGCATTTCCTAATGTGTATACCATGGAGGAGGTGAGAAGGGTAATAATAATCATAACGTTTAATCTGTGTGCAGTGGAGAAGATGGGCGAGTTAATAGTCATTTTAATAACTGAATTTATATACAGTGGTTTATGGGTAACAGCTTGTTTCCTCATACACAATCTAATGCAATGCTTGTGTTTCCTAAATCCCTTTTTTTAAAGTTTATTTATTTTGAGAGAGAGAGAGGGAGGGAGAGTGCAAGTGGGGGAGGGGCAGAGAGAGGGAGAGAGAGAGAATCCCAAGCAGGCTTTACACAGTGCAGGGCTCAAACTCATGAATGGCTAGATCATGACCTGAGCCCAAACCAAGAGTCAGACACTTAGCCAAATGAGCCACCTAGGCGGCCCTCCTAAATGCCTTTTTAAAATAAAATTCACATATCAGGGGAGATGGGAGAGTTTGTGAACACAAACATTATCTACTGGCACACAGGCAGAAGTGGTTTATCATGGTTACTGATCATGGGGAGACTGAATGGAGCGAGACAGGGCTTGAGAAGATGGTGGCAGAGGAGGAGAAAGGAGGCCAGAAGGGACTCTAGTTACCCCCAAACTCCCAAGAAGGCCTTGAAAGGAGAGAAAGTGAAGAAATCCTGTTCGCACCCAGGACCAACCCTGTGCTCTCTAAGGGTTTCAGCTTTTCAAGAGTAGATCAAAGTCTGTAATTGTCAGAGCTGTTGTCAAAGTGGGGCAGAGGACCACACAGTGTATTGTGCAGTGACCACAAAGCCATGCCGCCGTAGAGGGTTGCCTGGGGACTGACCCATGGTTGAGAAGGGAGGGGTTGGAACTACATTCCTCACATGGGTTGAAGCCAGTGAGGTGAACCATCTAGGAAGTCTTTTTGATTCCTAAATCTATCCTATATCATTCCAGAGTATATTGTGGCATTATAGATATATATGTGTACATAGAGGTGTGTGTGTGTGTGTGTGTGTGTGTATATAACATTAGGCTTTTTCCTTCACTCATTATCTTGTTCTTTATTATATGTCTTGAAGTAAAATTAGTCTCATTGATTCACTAGATCTACTTATATATTTTAAAACTATTGCATACTAATTTGTAGACTGGGACGTGCCACTTTATTAAGCCAGTTACCTTTACATGGACATTACATGGGTCCCAATTTTTCGCTATTAAGGGTGTTGTGCAGTATGAACTTGATCTTTTTGAAGTCCCTCATTATTACCTTTTAATATGCTATATAATTTATATATATTTCTTGATGATTTTTTGTCTCTATTAGAATATAAACACCATGAGAGCAGGGATTTTTGTCTCTTCTGCCCATCTATTTCCAGCACTTAAAACTGCACCCAATACATTTATTGGAGGAATGCATATGGCTACATTATACCTCCACATGTAGTTAAGGTGTATTGTCCTTTTAGCAGAATTAAGCTTTTAAAGGGACAGGGATAGTCACCATCATCTCTTTCATCTGCAGTGCCTGGCATAATGCCTTTCTTAAACTGGGAGCTTAATACATTTCAGAAGCAGAGTTTAGAATACTTTAAAACTTCAGTCAGGCCTCTGTGGCTTTGCATCTCAGCTCAGCAATTAAGTGGTCATAATTTTTGGCCAGATATCAATTTAAGAAGGATTAACAGCAGCTTATATCTGATTCCCCTTACTGCCTCCACAGCTCCTACCCCTGCCCAAGCTACCACCATCTCTAAACTGGATTTTTGCAAGGGCCTCCAAACCTGTCTTGGTACCACCACTCATGCAAATTCTTCCACTCTTACTGCTGCCGTCAGTAAAATGCTAAAACCTGAGTCAGATCAGGGCACCCTTCCATCAAACCCTCCAGTGGGGCCCTCACTCCAAGGAAAAGCCCAAGCTGATGTAAAATAGCCTAAAAAGCACAGCATGGTCTGCACACGCTGCCCTCCCATTAATGTCTGCCCTCAACTTGGCTGCTGTCCCAGTTTACTCATTCCTTCCAGCCTCGCTGGCTGCCTGCAGTTCCTGGAACTTGGATGTCTGTGCCCGCTGTGGAGCTCTTGTAATTGCCCCACACTCGCCTGGAATGCTTCCCCTCCCCCACCCCACCCAGGCATCTGCATGGCTCGCTCTCTTCCAGACAGCACCTATTTGGTTAGAGTGTTCCTTATCACATGAAACCTTCCACCCCTTTCTCTCACTCTTCTTCTGGAACTCCTATGACATAGATATTGTTTTGTTTCATGGAATCACTTAACTCTCTAATTCTCCCCTCATGATCTAGTAATTTCCTTTCCCTCTTTTTTTCAGCTTCATCATTTCCATAATTGTATCTTCTATTTCACCTATTCTCTCCTCTGCTTCTTCCATCCTCGCTGTCACTGCATCTAGTTTATTTTCCATTTCACTCATAGCATTTCTTAATTCATCGCAACTAGTTCTTAGGTCTTTGATCTCTGCAACAGGAGATTCTCTTCTGTCTTCTATGCTTTTTCTCAAACCCGGCTATTAGTCTTATGCCTGTTATTCTAAATTCTTGTTCAGATGTGTTGCTTATGTCTGTTTCAAGCAATTCTCTGGATGTGATTTCCTGAATTTTCTCTTGAGGAGAATTCTTATCTTTTGTCATTTGGCTAAGTTTCTGTCTTTTGCGTGTTTTAATAGCTTGTTATGTGTCCTGTACCTGCGAGCACTACTATATTACGAGGGGGTCATACACTGTCCAGGGCCTGGCACAGGAAGCATTTCTGATGTATGTTGCATGCATGCCATCATTGCATATTTGGCTGCTCTGTCCCACTGGTCAGTCCCCTGGAGAGCTCCTCCTTGCTTGCAGTGGTGGAGTGTTTGAGTCTTCAGCCAGGTGTGCTTTGATTTGTTCATTGAAGTGACCCTTGATCCTGCCAAGCTGCCTCCCTCCACCTGTGCAGATCCTTCTGCCACTCCGCAGATCGATTTCCTGGGTGTTCTGAGTGATCTGACCTCAGTACAGCTGTGCTTGAGGGATGAGGAAAATCCCAGTCCCTCTGCCTCTCCACCATCCTAACTCCTCCTAGACTTTCCTTATCGAAAATTACAGGCCCACCTGGACACTTCCTATTGCCTCTGTGCTTTATTATTTTTTTCCCCATAGCACTTTCTCATAATCGAGCATAGTACTTATTTATTTAGTTATCATGCTTACTGTGTGTCTCTCCCAACTAACACGTTAGCTCCAGGAGCCAGACATGTATGTCTTACGTTTTATTTTATTTATTCAGTGCCAACAACAGTGCTTAGCAAAATTAAGTGTTCATACATATTTGTTGAACCGATTTTAAAGAGAGTGCTTATTTGACACATACTCTGCTAAACCTTTTACCTGCATTATTCCATGTAATTTTCACCTCCTCCCTATGAGGGAGGTACTATAGTGAAAGAGCAAAGACAATTGCCTGTACAGTCAAACAGCTTGGATTAAAGCCTCACTCGGTAACTTACCAGCTCTGGGCTGAGAGCCAATCGTGTGTCTTCTCTAAGTCTCCGTTACCCCATCTGAATGAATACAAGGGGAATAGTAATGATTACTATTTACTGCTATTGGTTGTATTTTGTCAGTCTCTGTACGAAGCAACCAGGTGAACACTGTACGAAGTTTGTCCACCACAGCCCTAGATTTAGGCTTCAAATCCCATCTTATTTAGTTATCTCTCTCATGTGATCATTTAAGATTTAATAGCTATTTTGTGCGTACTATTGTGCCAGAGTAAAGTACTCCCTTGTCTTACCCTATTTCACACAGGAAAAATGTTAACTGCTAGATTATAAGTGCCCTGAAAAATGGGATTTATCAGTGAAATGCCCTAAGCGATTAACTCAGTCAGCTCTCAGAGCAATGATACACAGCTTTGTAGTAAATCTCTGTAATGCTCTGGACCAGAAATGTGTTTAGTAGCCTCACTGTTCGCTTTCTGTAGAATAAGACTTGTCTTTGAGTCATCTGAGAGTTTTAAAGATAATAATGGATATGAAAAAGAAAAAATAGAGATTCCGTCTCTTATACTAAATGAGAGACAATTACTGTGTAGTGGTTAAAACAAATGTTTTTGAATCAGGCTGACATGATTTTAAATTTTAACAGACACACCACAGGCTCTGAAGGAAAAGTCGAATGAATGAGTGGCTTGTAGACATACAAGCTGTGTCATGCTGGGCAAATTTAAAATTTTAATTTCTTCTCTTGTATAACGAGAAAATGATATCTATCTCATGAATTTGTTTTGAGGAAATAATATATGCGCAATGGTAAGTACTGTGCTTGACATATAGAAAGATTTTAATACAGTTATTAAACACCTTTTCACTGTCCAGTTAAAAATATGGAACCCTTCACCCCAAATTGAAAATTCAGATCAGCTTAGTATCAGATATAAAAATGAGCCCTTTCCAAATTCCTTTCCCTACTCCTCTGTCCTCACAACTCCGGTTCATCAATAGTCTTGGTACATCCGTGATTCTTACCCAATCTTATATTTATTCCATTCTTCCCTATCCTTTCAACCATATGACAAGTACTCTGTCATCCTTCAAGACTCAGCTCAGCTGTGCCTTCTGTTAGGCGCAGCCTGAGTCCTCCCCAGGGAATTGGATCTCCTCTGTGCTCCAGGAGTGTCTGCTTTCCTCCTCTGTTGCAACACTCATCACATCTTCAGGCCTGCGGTTCATTATTTGGATGTTGGTGTCTCCAACTGGGGAGGTGTCGAGAGGATTCATAAATCATGCATTCAGAGCTGGACTAGATGACTTTTAACACCCTTCAGAGCACTGAAAAGATAATGCTTGTAAATAGCTTAGCACTGTGGCCAGCAGGAGTAAATGGCCAATAATAATGATGACGATGATTAGCAGTACCAGTAGCTTTCATCTGCCACAGTATGAGGTGAGTAAGCAGATGAAGTTTAATAATTATCTATACAAATGCTATTGTGATGTCGAATGTTATAGGCCAAGGCCCCAGGGCTTTGGAATATCAAAGATTGCTTACAATCCAAAGAGGAAGTTTGGCTCTCAGAATCTTCCTGTAGGTTCCATGTGGAGAAAAACTGGTGAGCTTTGAGACTGCTTTTCCTAATAAGACTGTCTATAGAAATAGTTTGAAAGTATTGAGTTTCAAGTGAGAAACTATAATTCCTACTTTCTCTGTCAGGAAGTAATAAGTCAAGGAAAAGTACTGGAGGAAAATGTATTTCTTAGATGTAAATTGCTTACATTTGAAAGTATATTACTTAAATTTCTGAGTACTTAGATATTATTAATATACCCCAGAGTTTAACATAGGGTAAGATAGCAATATGCTTAAGTCAATCTTGAATTACACCTCCTTCGGTAATAGTCCTTCTTTGGGAGAACAACATTAATATTTTGTGGCTTTAAAGGAGTTCTTTATTCTCGCCATTGAAAATTCCATTTTGGGGGCGCCTGGGCGGCTCAATTGGTTAAGCATCTGAGTGCAGCTCAGGTCGCGATCTCACAGTTTGTGAGTTCAAGCCCTGCAACAAGTGAGCTCGAGCCCACATGGGGCTCCACTCTGACTCTCTCCTTCTCCCTCTCCCTATCTGCCCTCACTCATTTGCATCCTCTCTCTCTAAAAAAAAAAAAAAAAAAGGAAAGAAAGAAAGAAAAGAAAATTGCATTTTGGCTCCATTCCCTTACTTCAACAAACATTTTTATATCTGAGTACCTACCATCAGGTTCTATGCTAAGCACTCTGTATAAAGTGGTGAACAGGCCCAGGAAAATCTCTGCCTCTATGAAGCAAAAAAGGATAGAGATATTGAAGGAAGGAAAGTTAATTTCATAGGTAATACAATTTAATTCCCTGAGTGATGTGTACTCTCAAGTCTGTAAGATATACATGGGAGAGGCTGGCAGGCAGTGAAAAAAGAGAAAGGTTTGATAAAAAACAGTGTTCCCTGTGATTTCCAAAAAACAATTTATTCAAGGTCCAATCTAATTGACTGCATAGTCCCTTCCTGAGAAGGGGCCTGGCATCCATTCAGGAGTTTGTTCTGATCTTGTTGATTTCAGCTGTCCGGCTTTACTGAGTGAACAATTGTGCTGTGACTTGTTGTGTCTAATGGCTGGTTTTCTCTTCAGCAGAGAGAAGGGGCATTTTAGAGTCCAAAGCATTTCAGATTCAGGGACAAAATTTCTGTTTGCATTAATTCCAGCTTTTCATAATGTGATATTGAAAGCATGCCTGTGTGTTCCAAGCTCACTCCCAGCTCTAGCTAGTTTTCTACCTTACTTTCTTTCTGTTTGCTCCTCTTTCCTTACTGAGTTCTTCATTGCCCCCCCCCAAACATTATTTCATTCAGATTATAGAAGTTACATAACAATTATTATAGAAATCTGGGGTGGGGGTGGGGGAAGAAAAGCCTTAAGAAGTTTAAATTCAGGGGCGCCTGAGTGGCTCAGTCAGTTAAGCGTCTGACTTTGGCTCAGGTCATGATCTGGCGGTTTGTGAGTTCAAGCCCCACGTCGGGCTCTGTGCTGACAACTCAGAGCCCAGAGCCTGCTTCAGATTCTTTGTCTCCCCCTCTCTCTGCCCCTCCTATGCTCATGGTCTGTCTGTTTCTCAATAATAATAAATAAATGTTAAAAAATTTAAAAAAAAAGAATTTTAAATTAAGATCTCTCAGCCTCTACCACTCAAAGAAAACTATTGCCATTTAAACACCTATCAGTATGTATACACACGTCCTATATACTTCATGTTACATGCCTGTAATCTTAGTATGTTGAAGTGCATTTATTTGATTGAGGGTTTGGACATTGTTTTCGAATAAGTTGTGGAGAAAAATTTTTTAAGTAGGTATATAAATCAACAAATCATTGCGGGTGCTTGACTCGCTCAATAAAGCACAGGACTCTTGATCTCAGGGTCATGAATTCAAGCACCATGTTGGGTGTAGAGATTACTTAAAAATAAATAAAATCTTCAAAAAATTATAAATCTAATTTTATAATTAAATGATGCTACTGCATGCCCTCAAACGTGATTTCTCTAAAAAAAAAAACTAGAGTATTTCTGGTCTGGCATAGCTGTTGGGTAAACAGTCTCTGGCACGAGACTGTCTGTGTTATGTCCTGACTTTGCTGTTTATCACCAATGTAATTTTACACAATCCATATCTATTTGGGGGGCTTTTTCCCACTTATCTGTAATATTTATAATGTTGTGGATTAAATGAGAAAATGAATACATGTTATTTAGTGTGATGCCTGGCTTATGTTAAACACCCTGAAAATATTAGGTCTTGTGATTTCTTTTAATTTTTTTAATGTTTATCTTTGAGAGAGAGACACACAGCAAGGGAGGGGTGGGGGGAGAGGGAAACACAGAATCCAAAGCAGACTCCAGGCTCTGAGCTGTCAGCACAGACCCTGATGTGGGGCTCGAACTCACAAACTGTGAGATCATGACCTGAGTGGAAGTCGAAGTCTTAACCAGCTGAGCCACCCGGGCACCCCAGGTCTTGTTATTTCTAAGCACTTGTATGACTCATCTCACGAGTCTGTGGACAGTACCCACATTCTTCTAATGTCCCATGTGCAAGAGTGGGTTGTCATCTTTGACCTTCCCTTCTTTCTATCATTACTTCCCCAAGTCAGCACATTATGTGGACTCTTCAAACACCACCCACCAGATGGAGAGAAGCATAATGACTCAAGTCCGTAAGAAGCTTCTGAGTCACACACACCTTGATTGTGCCATTTCCCTAGCTCTGTCTCTGATTAACAGAATGGGTCTCCTGTCAACTCAGTTCTCTCATTGATCCGTGGAGAATAGTAACTGCATGTGTCTCATTGCCTTGTTCTAAGTCTGAAATGGGAGAACGTGCACAAGCACATTTTGTGCAGTGCTCGGCACATATGACGTACTCGATAAAGCAAAAAGGTGTAGAGTGATGATCAAGAGAATGGTGATGGTGAGATGAATACAAGTTCTTTTAGCTTTGGTAAGAAAAAGCTTTTCTACTCTCCATCCTAATACAAACGTCCTCTCTATCTGAACATTGGCACTGGATTCCTCTGTGGACTTCTAACCTCCATTTCCTTTCTGTTCCATTCCGCTCTGCACACAACTTCAAGATTAATCTTCCTTTTAAAAAATTGGATCATACATCTCCTCTTAAATATGTTTATCAGATCCTCAGTATTTATTATAACAAGATGTAAATTCGGTATCTAGGTCAACTCATGCATAATCTACTTGTGCATAATCTACTCTTTCTTTATTTCTCTACTTGTCCTTTCATTGGTTCCTCACAATGAACCTTGCACACCAGACATTGTGATCTATAATGTATTCCTCACACTTATCTTCCCCTTGTCCTACCTTCCTGTCTTTCCTTGATTCCTCTTCATCATTCAGGTCCCAACCTTAACCATAAGGACTTCTTTTTTGGTGAAGTCATTCCATTATTCAGAAGTTTTTATTCAGAATCTACTTTGTGCTTGGCACTGTGTTAGGCCCTGAGATTCGCAAGGAGCCAGGGATGGAGAGTCCTTGCCTTCATGCTGCTCTTCCTCTTGTTTGTGTGTGTGTGCACACACGTGTGTGTGTTTTCCCCATTCCTTTGACACATGGTATATGCAGCTTTGTTTGGTACATACATAATACATCAACTTCACTGTAACACAGTACTTTGCAGATAACTGTGGTTCAAGAGAGAATAGTTCATTTGTTTCTTAAAATTATTTTCCTATAGCACATGACTTACGTTGGGGTTAGGTTGACTACCTTCCATTAGTCCACCTCACAGGCTTGCTTCTGAGATCCCATCAACTGAAAAAAAAATGTAGTTAAACATTGGCCTCTGGGACAGAACTCAAAACAAAATCCTAAATGTTAAAATGGGAATAATCTATAATGGTCTATACTTTATTATACTACTTTATGCTATATTTTATCATAGGGAAAATGGTGACAGCCAGTTTCTCTTCAGTAGAATATGGAAAATTAACTGCAGTTCTAATAGAACCATATAGTATATGCAGAAGTTTATGTGCTTTTACTTAAGTCATATTAATCAATGAAAATCTGAATACAGATATTGTTCTGTCATTTTTTTTAAATAGCAGGTACATGTTATCCACCTCCTATATATAGAAATTTCTGCTCATGTTTTGACACTTTGCAAAGGTGCTTTTCTATGATAGGTGTTTTTTGGTGTTTTGTTTTTTTTTTTTAATTCAAGGCCTTTGAAAACAAGGAAACAGCAGAAGAGGTTATACATGTTTTACTTATACCTAAAATAGGAAAGCTTGCTGTCACTTATAAATATACTTATCTGAGGACCACTTCCTTCATTGATTTGGGTATTTTGCTTTAACTTAATATGCCAGTTTGTTTTTAATAAGAGCGTACAGACACCGAATGCCTGCCTGAGGAAGGGGCTCTGAGACATGTTTCTTGCTATCTGACCTTGAACACATAATTGTTTCCTGCTGTGTTTGGGATTTCTCCTCCACATCCAGTGAAGTTGGTACTTTTCATTCTATAACAGCTGCAAAATACTTCGAATACGGAAAGAAAGGACAATGCAAAGAAGTTGATAAAGCACTGAGAGAGTTATTTTGCCACACTAGTCCTTCTGAAAGCCTTCTAAATCCAGACAAAAGATCACGGTGCAAGATGACTTACTCAGTGCCGAGGAGTGAAATTAAGCTTGGGAGCATGATGGATAGCAGCAAGGACTATGAAATTTCAACACATGGCTTAAATAAAAACTTATTAAGTTTTATTGTTTATTTAATTGTTACACCAAGCTTTAACTTTTGCCTGAAATCAAAACAGTCATTCAAGGGCTCCTGCAAAGTAAAAGAAATTTCCCATCATAAACCTTATTACAAATGATCTTTATAAAAATTGTGAACTATATCCCTCAATCTCAGTTGTTCTCCCTGGGTTTGGATCAATATTAATTCAGTTGAATTTCGTGGTCGTCACTGTGACAGGTACTATGAGTACAAAGATGACTAAAACACAGTTTTGCCCTTAAGTTAAGGGACTCAGTCGCCTAAAAAGTAACTACAGTGTAAATGAATTATGGCGACAGTCTCCTAAATTTTCTTTCTGCATCTCTGTTTACCTCTGTAGTCCATTCCATCCTCTGTTGCCAGAGGATTATTACTAAAACCAAAATGTGATAAGTCCCTCCCCTGTATGAACCCTTTGGTGACTCCACATTGCTATGGGCATGGAGTCCATATCCTCTGGTGTTGCTGAGACTGCCAGCCCCTCTCTGCCTACCTCTGTAAACTCATCTCTTAACCTTTCCTCCTCTGAGCTCCTGCCTATATTTTTTCCCACAGCATCATTCATATTCTCTTTTACCTGTAGACCTTCATACTCTGTGCTTTGTCCACCTGGAACATTCTTTTTTCCCCCTCAAACCCTTTATGGCCGATTCCTTCTCATCTTACACATCTTTGTTATGTATCACTTTTCCTAAGCAGTCCCTCCTGACCCACCAAGGCTCCTGTGATTCCTATCTCCTATCATATGTGCAACTGCCACATTGTACAAAATTGCTGACTCTTCCTCTGGGAAGGACAAGGACCCCGTCTCTCATGTTTAGCACAGACACCCGTCTCCTCAAGGTGCTTCATCAATACATGTGAATTGATGAATAAATAGATTAAGGAATGAGTGATGAATACTGTAATAAGTGTCTTCAAAGTGAAAATGGAAATCCAGATGAGGGAATAACTTATTCTGTCAGGGCGTGGTGAAAACGTGCAAAGGAAAGTAATACACGATGACATCAGACCTGGGCCCTAAAAGATGCAAGGGAGATCACCAGGATTTTGAGAAAGGGAAAGGCATGCATGAGCAAAGCCAAGGGTTTGCGGAATAAAGCATTTCTGGATGAATCCTACCTGGTTTGGATCCCAAATTTGACATCACTTCTACCAAACCTTCCTGACAAGCCCCCTTAAAGAGGTTAGATATCTCTTATATGTGTGCTAAAATCTCTCTCTTATTCTACATTTTATGAAGTATATTTCTGATGTAAATTTTTGAACCTGAGATCTAAAAAACACATCTTTCAGGACTAATAAGTTTTGGGTTTTATTTAGCATTCATTAATAGGAAAAAAGCATTTCATTAATATGAAAACTTAACACGTTAACTTTAAATACTTTATGATAATAATGATTGCTAATATTATTAGGTGATAAAGAGGGTATTTCAGTGGAAGACTAGGAGAGAGAGAAAAAACAAACATAAAAAGACATACATGCCCGGTACCCCTACAATCTTGAAGATGCATAATTGCTACTATGCTGAATGTCAGCCTTTCAGATTCATTTTCTTCTAATAGATGTGTAATGCATAAAAAGTCTTTTGATGCCGTGGCCACACCACCACATCCCCTTTATATAGGGAAACTAGGACTCCAGGGTCGGACTGATTTAAACAGCACCCCCTCGTCCTTTATATTAAATCGCTGTGTCAAGTTCATGGATGCGCAGTGAGATTTGTTTCCTGCATACAGAAAGGTTTAAGAAGTGCTAATATGTCTCTGCAGATCACCAGGCATCAAGTAAGCAGTTTAATTCGTTCATTTTAAATACTAATAACATTGGACTCAGAGCATCGTCTTTAGGAAAAAAGTGGGAATGGCTGAAACAAACTACCACGGCTTTGTAGAGTGGACATACTCAAATATTAATCCCAGAGAAGTGTTGGAGCCTTTAGCTTCACATTTAGGAACGTCAGCCCTTTTATATTACAGTTGCTTTGCAAATTATGACTCAGAGGCAACAACCTTATTGGAACCTCCAAGATTAATAATGACTTTATACAGCCTATAGCTTAGGGCAAAACCAACTGCAAAGCCAAGACTCCTGGGAATACTGATCCTGCCAATGCAGGTCCCATTTCCCCAAAAGCATAAACATGAATTCCATTAGTCTTCCCAGGGATCTCTGTGCTTTTCCTGGTCTGTCTTTTTAACGTGAATAGGTGACAAATATGTTTCTTCTTCTCTTAAAATCTAAACTGGCTTTTAGTGGATAGTTAGCTCCTAGAAAGAGAATAACCATGGTAATGATGGTAATAATAATTTGCCTAATTATTTGACACACTTTAGCTTATTTACTCCTTGCAGGAGCTCAGTGAAGTTGATGTATCCCTTTCCCCATTTTACAGTAAAGAAACTAAAGCTTGGAGAGTTTAAATAGCTTCTCAAGAAGATCTAGCTAGGAAGGTTGATTCAAAGCCACTTTTTCTGATTTCAGATTCTAATCTCTTAACCACTACATCCTACCATTCTTTTTTGTAAGCCCCCAGTTGACAATGGCACACTGCTGCCCACCTCTTTAGCCTATGCACAGTCAGAGCTGAATCCTGCCTGACTTTCAGGACAGTGGTAATGAAAGTGTTAAGAAGCTTTGGAGATGGACAGATGGCATATTTGAGTTGCAGCTCTGCCATTTCTTAGCTGTGTAATTTTTCTCAAGTTAATTAACCTCTCTGATCCTCAGTTCCTGCCTAAGAAATAGTAAGAGGAAATATCTGAAAGGGTGGATTGGAACAATTCAGTGAGTTAATGTACCTAATGTTAGTGTGCCATAGCATAGTGCCCAGCACAGAGTAAGAACCCAATAAGCTACACAACATCATTTAGACTCAGCTCACATGACACCTTCTCTATCAATTCTTCATCTTCCTCAGTCCAAACTAAGCTACTCCCACAACATGTACCAACTATAGCATTCACTGCTTTCTAGAATTTGTTTTCTCTTTACAGACGTTTGTCTCCTTTTATAGGTTGGAAGCCATTGGAGGATAGAACCAATGCTTAGATTTTTTAACATCTATGACTAGACAAGAACAGTGCTCCATAAATAGTGGCCACATTTTCTTGACCAAATATGGGGCCATGCTCCTGACAAAGAATCGTGTGGTATCCTAGGATGTGAGAGCAAGTAGACAGTGTAGTTGGACATTAAAGTATCAGAATATCTAGGATATTTTTACTTTCTTGGACAAACTATGCAACCAGAATTATATTCTATGATCAATAGTATAGATTCATCATACTTAAATATTTATAAACTAATTTAATAAACATTTCTAATTTTTGTTTTTTAAAAACATTCCCATATAGTTGACATACAGTGTTGTATTAGTTTTAGGTGTGTAATGTAGTGATTTCAGCCATTCTATATATTACTCAGAGGTCTTCATGATAAGTACTCTTTTTTAAATTTCTTTTAATATTTATTTATTTTTGAGAGAGAGAGAGAGATAGAGCATAAGCGGGGGAGGGGCAGAGAGAGAGAAGGACACACAGACTCTGAAGCAGGCTCCAGGCTCTGAGCTGTCAGCACAGAGCCTGATACGGGGCTCAAACTCACAGACCATGGGATCATGACCTGAGCTGAAATTGGACGCTTAAGTGAATGAGCCACCCAGGCACCCCTTTCTTTTTTTTATTTTTGATAAGTGTATTCCTTTTTTTAATTAAAAACTTTTTAATGTTTATTCATTTTTTGAGAGAGAGAGGGAGAGAGAGAGAGCGTGCTAGTGGGGAAGGGTCAGAGAGAGAGAGGGAGACATAGAATCCGGCTGCAGGCTCTAAGCTGTCAGCAGAGTCCAAAGCAGGGCTAAAACTCACGAACAGCGAGATCGTGACATGACCCAAAGTTGGATACCCAACGGACTAAGCCACCCAGGCGCTCCTTGATAAGTGTATTCTTAATCTGCATCACCTATTTTACCCATTCCCTCACCCATCTCCCCTCTGGTAACCATCAGTTTGTTCTCTGTAGTTGAGAGTTGTTTTTTTTGGTTTTTCTCTGTTTTCTTTCTTAAATTTCACATATGAGTGAAATTTCACATATGAGTCATACCCTTTAGACCATCCATATTGTCACAAATGACAAGGTTTTATTCTTTTATTCCATTGGATAAATATTCAAGGGATATTTTATTCCAATATCCTTTTATTCCACATCGTCTTTGTCCATTCATCCATTGATGGATACTTGGGCTACTTCCGTAATTTGGCTATTCTAAATAATGCTGCAATAAACATAAGAGTGCATGTATCTTTTCAAATTAGTGTTTTCATATTCTTTGGGTAAATGCCCAGTGGAATTACTGGATCATAGGGTAATTCTATTTTTAACTTTTTGAGGAACCTCCATACAGTTTTCCACAGTGGCTACACCAGTTTGCATTCCCACAAATAGTGCATGGGGGTTCCTTTTTAAATTTCTTGATATTTTAAAATCTTAAAGTGTGGATGTCTTTAAAAGAGAATAATGCTGAATGAGAATTTTTAAACCTGGACATTTTGTTCTAAAAATAACTGCTTGATGTTCCTTAAACAGTAAAAGACATAAAAGGGCTACACCTGAAAGTAGATGATCTCAAGATAACTCCAAAAGCAGCATCCTATTTACAGTCTCCAGAAGGGGTGTGCAAGGATAAACCAGGGTGAGGAAGCAAAAAGGCCTCCTCTGCTCATGTTCATGTCACTCCCCTCTCTCCTTGCTTTCTCTCTCTTGGGTTTTGTGCCAGTGCCTAAATGAGATTGTTTAGAACCAAGAATAAGAAGAGCTTTTTTTCGTATTAGAGTCTTTCCGTAAGTGTGACATTTGAATTACTATTTTTTCCATGTCTTCCATCATTCTTACTCAATTTAAGCTTCTTGAGGACAGCGCTTAACAAACTATTTTGTTTATACAACCTTAGCCAATAGTAGAAATAGAAAGCACTCAGTAAGTGGCAACTCTGTGTCATGAACTATGTGAGACTATCACTTACATTTTTCTGTATAATCGTCCAACACTCCAATGCCATAGTACTTTATATTCCCCTCTCAAACAATGTTTGGTTATTCTTAAACAACGATCCTTGTTTTAAAATACAAGGATTCCTGAGAGGTTATCTCTTAATTATCTGATATCTTTAAGAGGATTGGGGCTTAATTGAATAAGGCTTCCATTCCTCCTCCAGGTCATCTGCTGTGTTGGACATTGTCATTGACAAAGACTCCTCGGGTGGTCCAGAAACATTCCATCTGCATGCAGTGACACCTTAAAGCATTCCTTTATGCTCTCCAGCACACTCCTTTCAGGGATGGCATCCCTTTACAAGGCTGACAGCTTCTCTGGAGGGCTGTCCTCAGGCCACTTAAGCAAAGGCAGTACGAGTGTCCATCAACTGATGACTGGGTAAATGAAATGCAGTTTTAGCCATACGAGGGAATATTACTCAGCAATGAAAAGAAATGAAATATCTGCACATGTTACAATGTGAGTGAACCTTGAAAATATTATGCTATAGTGGAAGAAGCTAGACACATATCATATAATTCTATTTAATACACAATGTTCAGAATAGAGGCGTCTGGGTGGCTCAGTTGGTTAAGCGTACAACTCTTGATCTCAGCTCAGGTCTTGATCTCAGGGTTTGTGAGTTCACGCCTCACATTGGGCTCTGTGCTGTGTGTGAAGTCTACATAAAAAAGATAAAAGAAATAATTTCCAAAATGTTCAGAATAGGAAAATCCATAAAGAGAAAAAAATAGATTAGTGATCGCCTAGGGCTGGGAGAGTTTGGTGAGGAATAAGCGATGACTGCTTACGGGTATAGGGTTTCTTTTGGGGGTGATAAAAAATTCTGAAATTCATTGCGGTGATGATTGCACAATATTGCAAATATGCTAAAACCACTGAAGTAATACACTTTAAAAGTGTACATTGTTTATGTGAATTGTATCTCAGTAAAGCTGTCCAAAAGGGGGGAAATGCAGCACAAAGTGACAGAGACATTGTAGTAAAATTATACTCGAGAATCATGAGATTGCCAGATCCTCGTCACAACTGGAAAAGACTCCAGAAAGTTCCCCTTCACTAGGTGGATGTACGGGACCATCCTTATGAATAAATGCTCACCTTATGGTATCCATAAGTTGATTCTATTGCTAACTTTCTGTGATGCTTTTTTCTGTCCTGAACATGTTTCAAAATTTTGTAACCCTTTTCTTTTCCCTAGCCTTTATGGGACTAAACTCAAAATAATTGCCAGACAAAAAAATCATGAAGTCAAGCACATAATATTATATTTGGGAGAAAGGATTATAAATTAAAATGTAAACTGTGACTGTGGCATTGCACATTATTGTTGTGAGCAATACCACAAAGCTGGTACTCGTTATTTACAATGGCAGAGAAGAATGTTCAAACCACTAATAAAGTTTAAAAGCAAGACATGAATCCATCAAAGTCTCCATGTGTCAGAGTTGCCACATCATTTTTCATCCCCGTGGCCATGGGTAGGTTCAGGGCTGTATTACGTCTGCCCCGACCAGTGAAGCAGTGAAGCAACTTAATTTCCTGCCTCTAGTCTCTCTCTTCCTAGGAACTCACCTTCCCTCACACTGCCTGAGCTACCTCTCTAAAATGCAAAATGAGCTACCTCTCTAAAATGCCTCTAAAATGAGGCAGTGCAGCCCAGGACATCAAAGCCTGGGTCCCAGTCTTGCATGAAGGCCCCATCAGCTATGAACTCAGGCATTTTAGGCAAGTTACTTACTCTTTCTGTGAATCATTTCCCCCTAATTTTAGTGAGGATGAAATGAAAGCAGTATGTTAAGTGCTTAGTCCAATGTCGAGCTCATAGCAGTCAGTCAGTATAAGCTTTTATTATTACACTTCTATTCAACTGTTTCATTTCTACATAATGAAATCTAATCATTAGCAATGATATCTAACCACTGATCATGCAGGAACCTGTGTGATCTAACCCCCGTTTGTCTTCTCCCAGGTCACAACCTTCTCTAAATACATTGGCAAATTTGTGACTCCAAAAGCTGTTTCTCTGCCATTTCTGTATCTCCGATGTCGGTTAACCATCCAACTTCAGCTCAGGTCATGATCTTGCAGTTTATGAGTTTGAGCGCAGTTTGGGAGTACAGAGCCCGCTTCAGCTCCTCTCTCCCCCCCCCCGCCCCTCCCCCACTTGTATACATGCACGCTTTCTCTCTCTCTCTCTCTCTCTCTCTCTCTCTCAAAAATAAATAAATATTAAAAAGAAGAAAAGGAAAGCCTTATTTCATCCAGGAAGACCATAAGGCTATGAAGTGACTATGAAGCTTTCCTCAGATTCCTCCTTTTTTTGTGTTCTGGCAGCACCATAGGGGTTTGAGAGAAGTTGACCAAAGGGAGTCATATTTTATAGGAAACACAAACAGGACCCTTGGTGGACTAGAGAAGAGAAATAATGGATACAAGAAAAAAGGATGGCTTCTAAGCTTAGATCTGAACAACTGGGCCTGTCGTGGTGCATTTATTGATATGGGAAACCTGGAGGGAATAAGGCTGTGAGGGACTAGTAATAAAGACATCCATGTTTTAGGTTAGGTTTGATAGATAGGCCAGTCAAATATCCCGGTAGAATTGGTAAGTAAGATGTTGAATATGTGAGTCAGGATTTGGGGAACGGTCAGGGCTATGGATATAAAATGGGGAGTCATTACTCTATAGGTGGGACCAGAGGAGATAACTTTGGGGAACCCTGGGGACCAGCAATATTTAGAGATCAGCTAGAGGAAGAGAAACCTGTTAATATACATGTGTGAGTTTACTCACCTAGCACCTTCTTGAAGTTAAATATTGTCTCATTTAGCTTTGTGCCTAGCAGTGTTTGTCATAAAAATCCAATAAAAGCTTGTTAAATTCATTTCAACTCTAAAAGCAAAGAATGGTGGCCTCTTAGACATCTCCCACCTGTACACTTAAATACTTTGGCAACATTTGCAAAATAAGCATGAAGAACGACGCCAGCATCCAGATTAGGGTGGAAAATGGTGGATAGTTCCATGACTTCTGGAGACAGACTGGTCCTCCCTACCTCCTAACCTCTCCCTAGCCCTTTCCCTAGGGTCACACTCTAAAGGGCAGGGCCCCAGTGCTCACGTAGAAATGGCAGGAAGCCCAGGATCCCATGCCAGGAAGCATGGTCCTCCAGGCTGTATACCATGGGCCTTGAGAGAGCAGCAGCTGCCAGAACATATGGGTGACCAGTAGGAATTCCCCATAGTTGTGGACTGAAGCACCTCCGTGTACACAATACCCAATTTTCAAAAAGGTTTTGCGACAAACTTTCTCTAGTATCTTGCCATGTTTTTCCCATTGACTTTAACAGTTTCATACCCATATTTTTCTGATCCCGTTCCTGTGAAGCATTTAAGAATTTGTAGATCAAGACACTTCCCTCTTTTTCACTCTCTTCTTGCTACTGGTCTGTTTAGGACTTCATCATCCTTCACCTTGGAAAGTTCGGTAGCCTTCTATCTAGTCTCCCTACCTGCATTTTCTCCCCACTTTGCCATCAGAATGACAACACCAAAGCATTTCCCTCTTAGGGTATCCACCTGCCACAAACTTCAATGGCTTCCATTGCTTACTAAAAATGTAAGATTCAAAAATTTTAAGGTTGATGTTCCAGATCTCCCACAATCTGTCATTTCCAGGCACCCTGTCCAGTATTAGTGCTCATCAACCATACTCTGCCTAATGGATCAGGCCCCCATTTTTTCCCCACAAAATAGTTACTGTGGTTGTTTGTTTGTTTGTTT
Organism: Panthera leo; assembly: GCF_018350215.1. Taxonomy (NCBI): domain Eukaryota; kingdom Metazoa; phylum Chordata; class Mammalia; order Carnivora; family Felidae; genus Panthera; species Panthera leo. The sequence goes on along the minus strand of NC_056679.1, from coordinate 122,892,486 downwards.
GTTTGTTTTTGTTGTATATCAGCACCTGCCATTTCTTTCGCTCAGGATGCTTCACCTGTTTCCAAATCCATGAACATCCTACTCCTCAAATTCCAGGCCAGTGCCACCTTCTTCAAGGAAACTCCTTACTCACCCCACTGGAGGGAGAAGTCCTTGTCTATACTTCTGAAAGAACTAGTGCTTATTTATTTATTTTTTTATTTTTTTACATTTTATTTGAGGGAGAGGGAGTGTGTGTGTGGCATGAGTGAGTGCTAGCAGGGTAGAGGCAGAGAGAGAGGGAAAGAGAACCTGAGCTGAAAGACATAAAGAGCACTCCAAGATATGAAAGATACACTCAAATACTCATAGGTCTTTGGAGGATTTTGAGCAGGGCATTGACACGACCAGACCAGATCTTTGGAAAGATCGCTCTAAATTTATGTGCAAGGTGGATGGGAGGATCTGGGGACAGGATCCCTCAGGAGGAGGCTCCTACATGTTGCTCAGGCTGAGAGACACTGCCTGGCACTTCTCCCAGGTCTCTGCCACAGCAGTAACCGCTGTCTCTGCCTCTAATCAGGGCTTCCAGGGCAGCGGCTGAGGAGACTTTACCAAGGAGCACCACGCAGTAGATGCTGAAACATCGCCCCCAGGAGAAGAAGCAGTAACATGGCAGCACCTGTTTGAAAGGAATTAAAAAGCAGCAGACTCCCTTTAGAAAGGAACAATGTCCAAGAAAGGGCGAAATAAGGGCGAGAAGCCCGAAGCGCTCATCGTCGCCCTTCAAGCTGCCAATGAAGACCTCAGAACCAAGCTCACCGACATCCAGATAGAGCTGCATCAGGAGAAGTCCAAGGTGAGTGAGGCCCCTTGGGGCCAGTCTGGAGAGTGGCTCTGGCCCAGCTCTGCCTGCTGGCCCACCCCAGTGGCTCCTCTCTGCCATTTTCTGAGAAGAGCAACGACCCCTGTATTTATGGAGATTCTCTTGTGTGTGTGTGTGTGGCAGGACTGGAGCACAGGATTCGCAGAAGGTGAAAATAACATGCTCATGAGACTGATCTCTGCCTCCTCAGGAAGCCTGGTTCAGGAAACCAGGTATAATCATTGAGACGACCTCCACCCCCACTCCCTCCCACCACTTCTTAGTTGTCCTGTCCTGGGCGAGTTCCTCCCTGCCCTCTATGGGTTCTTCCCGGTATGGCACAGGACAGCCTTTCTAAAATAGATCGTATCAGGTCACTCCTCTTCTCGAACCCTTCAGCGGCTTCTTACCTTTCTCAAAGCCAAAGGGTTTTCCCTACCACCACAGGATATCTCTTCCGCCCCTCGATGAGCAATCTCACAGTACTTTATGCCGGATGACTCTGTTATATCATCTTTGCTGGATCAAAATATCCACTGATCACATTTAGGGCCTTTGCCCCTTTGCCCCCAGGCAGCTGTGTAGCTCTTTCCTATGTCAGCTCTGGTACCTACCATCTGTCGCTGTCTCTAAGATAGTACACTTCTCATGCCCAGTTACTTCCATAGCCTATTTTGATTCATTTAATAGTGATTTCTGTATTTATCTATTTACTTGTTTAGTGCTTATTTCTGCTGTCCAGTGTAATCTCCAAGAAAGCAGAGTCCTACCTGACCTCTATCCCCAGAACCTAAATAAATGTCTAGAACTGAAAAGCTTAGCCTGGGTTTGTCGACTGAGCAGAGGAACAAATGAAGGGTGATTCATTCCTTATACCTTAGCTTCGTCAGCAACATCCTACTATCTCAAGAGCTCTGATGAGGTTCCACTTAAGCAAGTATGTAAAGCAGTTATGATGATTGGATAAGAAAATTCGTATCACACGCTCAGAGAGATGCCAGGCACCTGGTATACTCCTAAAAAATTATTCATAGTAATATTCTTTCTAATACCTCTGTACCTGAGTCAGTTGCTAACTCAATTTAGGAAAGTCTCTTCACTCCTCTGAATCTCATCTCTTAGCTGGATATGCTAACACTTATCTCTCCAGAGTGGTGCAGATATCAAATAGGGTCACAGACAGGAAAGTATTTTCAAATATCCGACATACAGGAGACATTTTTCTCCCTCCAAACCAGGCAACTGCCAGCATAAAGTTGCCCTATGTAGATAACTCTTTCTATAGTAACACAAATAGATGTTCCTGATCTAGCTATAGATCAAAAATCAATATCCTTATTCTTTTTTATCTATATCTTCTTCCTTGACATTACTATTAAATTTTAATTATTGGGGCGCCTGGGTGGCTCAGTTGGTTGAGCGTCTACCTTCAGCTCAGGTCATGATCTCATGGTTTGTGAGTTCGAGCCCTGTGGTTGGCTCTGTGTTGACAGCTTGGGGCCTGGAGCCTGCTTCGGATTCTGTGTCTCCCTCTATCTTGCCCCTCCCCTGCTCACACTCTGTCCCTGTCTCAAAAATAATGAATAAACATTAAAAAAATTAATTATTGGGCCACCTGGGTGGCTCAGTCAGTTAAGTATCCAACTCTCGACTTCCACCAGGTCATGAGTTCGAGCCTTACATCGGGCTCTGTGTCCACAGTGTGGAGCCTGCTTGGGATTCTCTCTCCCTCCCTCTCTGTCTGCCCCTCTCCTGCTCTTGCTCTCTCTCTCTCTCTCTCTCAAAATAAATAAAGTTAAACAATTTTTAAAATTATTTATTTTCCCAAATATCTATTCTCCTGGTTTCAGCAATAATAAAGCTCGGATCTGCCAAAGCCCCTTGCCTCCTGTCTCTGCTAAGGCTTAACCTTGGATAACCAGACCCCATTGTAAAATTTGTGAAGGAAGCTTTTTTCCATGAAGCTAAAAGGGACGTGATGTCATAAAAACAAAGAGAATAAAACAAAACAGAAACATTCATTTGAGAGTCAGTAGACCAAGGCCTTGTGTTTATCTCTCCTCGGGGACAAATTTAAGTGTCTCAATACCTTGACCCGTAATTCAGATGACTGAATGTGTTTCTGCATATCTTTGTCTCTCAAGCATCACTGTGCATTAGAATAACCTGGGGGAACTCATTAAAAATTGAGATCTCTGGGCCCACAGCGCAAAGATTCTGATAAAGCAGGCGTGGTGAGGGCCAGGACTTGTACCTCTAGCAGACCGTCCAGGCAGTCCCTGTGGAGGTGGCTCTCTGCCTTCTTGTTGACAAACATACCACTCTAAGATTCCTTCCAGGTCTGACAGTCTATGAACATTTCACCAGTTTTAACTTTCCCTGGGGCAGCGTAACGTTTCAAGGGAGGCCGACTCCTTTAATTGTAGTAATGACAGGATGACAAACTCCATTCATGGGAGAAGCCTGTCCATCTGGAGACTGGTAGCCATAAACTGACGCGATTTACGGAGAGCAGACTCCTGAGGTTTCAAAAGGCAGAGGTCCTGCAGACCCTACCACTGCCAATTTTGCACACATTCAAGTCTTTTAAAAGGGGGAAGTCTTGAGCGTGGACAGGGCTACCTGTTTATTCAGGGCCTGGCACTGGTATCTAAGCCAGCAGATCAAATGTAACCTCCCCTTCCTCTGACAAGAGCCTGGAAGTCAGCCTCATGTAGAAAAGCACTGCCCTTATCCTTCTCTCTGCTGGCTGCCCCCAGTCTCCCTTTCTGTGGCAGTTAATTACAGTCCCAGCACAGGGTCTAAAACAAAGCCCCACCGCCTGTCAGCAGCCTTCCCCAAAGAGCAAAGGGAATTTAGAGGGCAAGCAAGTCATAAAGCAGTTTTATTAAAATAAATATGATTGTGTTTCCAAAGGCCCAGGCTTTAAGAGAGAGAATATAGACAATGCCAAGATGGAACTCATCCTCTCAGTTTGGCTCCTAGGCTATCATGATAAAATGACAATTCAGCTACTGAGAAATGGGCAAGGTAAAGAGGGGAAACCTTTGGAACGATGGAGCATTACTCATTTTTCCAGAAAGACACATCTTCCCACTGACATTTACAGAACACACTGCAGACAGAATCATGAATGTTTTAAACTGATTATATAAATAGCTACACATTATTGAATGTGAACGTGTACTATCTGTCACACACTGTAATAAGCACATTTCATCCTGACATCACTGCACCTCTCTCACTTAGCACCTGGGTGACCCTGAGGAGGTTTTAAAATCCCTCTGTGTTTCCCTTTCCTCCTCTGTCAAATGGGAGAATAGCAGTGTCTACTTCATATGGATGTGTGTGGGTATGTTGGTCTTGAATAGTGAGTTTGTGTCAAGCATGTTCATTATTATGATTCAAGTGTAGGTGGGCATTGTTGTTATCCCCATATTACAGATGAGGAAACTGAGGCTCAGTGAAGTAACATAATTTACCAGGAGTCACATGTTAGTAGGCGGCAGAACTGGTTCTTCCACTCCCTTTGCATCTCCTCCAAAGTCTATTCTCTTATTTTCTTTTCTGATACACTTTCTCCAGCTTTATTGAGCTATAACTGATATATCACATTGTATTCATTTTAGGTGTACGACATAATGATTTGACATATGTATATATTAAAGAATGATTACAACAAGAAATTTACTCAACATCCATCACCTCACAGTAACAAAATATTTTTTCTTGTGATGAGAACTTTTAAGATCTCCTCTCTTCACAACTTTCTTGTTTTTAAATGTTCTATATCTTTTTTAAAAGTTTATTTATTTATTTTGAGAGAGAGAGAGAGAAAGAGAGTCTGCAGGCACAAAAGAGGAGGGGGAAGAGAGAGAGAATCCCAAGCAGGCTCCACGCTGTCAGCTAAGATCCTGACGTGGGGCTCCATCCCACAAACCGTGAGATCATGACTTCAGCTGAAATCAAGAGTTGGACATTTAACCAACTGAGTCACCCAGGTGCCCTTCTGTCTTCAAAAGTTTCAAATATGCAGTACAGTCTTGTTAATTATACCCACCATGCTGTATGTTATATTCCCAGATCTTATTCATCTTATAATTAGGAGTTTTTCCCTTTTAACCGCCTTTACCCATTTCTCCCACCTGTAACCCCCGGCCTCTGACACCCACCAATCTGTTCTCTGTATCTATGGGTTCAAGGTTTCTAGATTCCTCATCCAAGTGAGATCACATAGTGTTTGTTTTTCTGTCTCTGACTTATTTCACTTAGCATAATACTCTCAGCGTCCAACTGTGTTCTTGCTAATGGCAAGATTGCCTTCTTTTTAGTGGCTTAATGATATTTTATTGTGTATGTACTTTATATAATGTGTGTATACACACACTTTCTTTATCCATTCATCCATTGATGGACTTAGGTTATTTCCATCTCTTACAGAACCTATGCTCTTAAAAAATAAGAAGGTAACCTTTTTTCTCCCTTCCCCTCCCCCATGGTCTTAAATACTGAGAACAAACTGAAGCGTTGATGGGGGTTGGGGGAGAGGGGAAAGTGGGTGATGGGCATTGAGGAGGGCACGTGTTGGGATGAGCACTAGGTGTTGTATGGAAACCAATTTGACAATAAATTATATTTAATATATATAAAAAAGGGAAGACCTGGGGCACCTGGGTGGCTCAGTTGGTTAAGTGTCTGACTCTTGGTTTTTGCTCAAGTCACGATCTCATGGTTCGTGATTTCGAGTCCTGCATTGGGCTCTGCGATGACAGTGCGGAGATTCTGTCTGCCCCTCTCTCCAAATAAATAAATAAGCTTAAAAAAATTTAAAGGTCCGGAAAAAAATGGAAACCTTCAGCAAAGAAAGAAAGAATGGCAGAAGTTTGTTCTACACTATTATGCAAATTACAAATGAAGAAACAAAGTGTTGGGGGTGGGAGTAGATGAAACCTTCCCCCATAGATGTCTGCGTTTCCACTGCGGGGAAATGAAACAAAAATACTAGACACAATCAACATCTAGTTAGTAGAAATTTGTCTACAAGAGTTGCCAAGCACTGATAGGAATAACAATTCAGGTAAGTTGGTCGTTTTGACTGAACTCCAAGCATAATGACTGAGAAGACGGAACCGGGGAGGCCCCTGTGGTGGGTAGGAGGGAACAGAAAGTGAGACCTCTGTGCTGTATGTCCTTGTCATTTCTGAGCCTGCACATTCATGTCTATAAAATGAGCGGATTGTGGACAGCATAGAGTCGCTACAGTCCTTCCAGAATGGTAGGGATACATCAGGGAAGGCAACTGTGTGCTTCAGCTCTTCCTGCATGGAGATAGCTCTCAGGATCCTCAGGGGTCAGACGTCCCCTGGCCCCCTGGTCTAGGTGATGCCTCTTCCCCTACATCCATTTACTCTGTCACATCACCCTGCTGTACCTGTGTCATAGAACTCTGTACTGTCTGAAGGTATCATGTTCTGCTTATGTATCGCCTGCTGACTCTCACTCTCAGTATAATGTAAGCTTCTCATGGGTAAGAGACCATGTGTGCTTAAGGTACCCCCTAGGGAAGATGCCTTCAGTGATTTGAGTACTGCCTGGCATGAAGGAGGTGCTCACTGCTACTTGTTGAGAACATTCTCATGTTGCCTTTTAGAAACTTTCCCAACAACCCCCTGGCATAAATTTATTTATTTAGGTAGAAAGCCCAAGGCTTGAGCAGAGAAAGGATTTCCATCCAGGTCTGTCTCTTTTTTGGACCAGCCCTCTGAGCCATTAGGCTTCGGTGTTTTCCTCTGTTTGTCTCTCCTGTGGACAGCGTGAGGCCATGATCCACTGCCCAGGTTGTGAGCTCACGGGGGATTGCTGTGAGATGTGAAATCCACTCACCAATTCCCTAGGGCTTCCTACTTTTCCTCAGAGGCAGCCAATAGCTCCAGTGAACCCCGAGGGCACAGTGACAGAGGGCTTGGAGGCCCAGGTAGCAGAGAACAGGGCTCTACGCTGGAGGCAGCAAAGCAGCAGGCCTGGGTTGCAGGGTCTGGAGGAGTCAGCTCCAGACAGGAGTTTGCACAACTGGAACAGCCCTCAGACTGCAGAGCACTTTCAGACCTCCCAGCAAGCCTGGGAGGAGGGCAAGGTGTAATTACTATTCCAATTTCTCTGAAAAAGAAAATGAGTTCTTAACTCATTTAACTGATGTGCTCCCAATGACACAGCAAGTAGAGGAAGGAGCCAAAATGGGAATTCCCGGATGACCTGGGTAATACTGAATATCTTGTTGCCTCCAGGACTCCCAGAAAATCAGCCAACCCTTGTCCTCAGGTGACTGCTAGGGAGCCTCCACATTCAAGGCCCCAATTTGGGAGGCAGTATTTCTTGCCTTATGCACTTTTTGTTTTGTTTTCAGGAAGTGTTAAATGTCTAAAAGTAAGAAATGCAACAATAGATGCCTTTGTACCTTCCCGGATCTATAAAATTGCCCTTATAAGCAACCTTGTGATAGTGGGAGCTTTTCCCTCCTTCTCATCTCCTGACTGAGTGGTACTTAGTGCCCAGGAGACCCCCTGCCTGCTGACTGTGAGTTTCGATCTCCTGGAACATCCAGGGCAGATAATCCACACCAAAGCTTAACATTAGCTTGTCTTGCCTTGATAACCTCTCAACTTCCTTATCTTGGACAAGGCCATCCAATTTTTAAACCTAGATTTCTAAGGTCACATCAAAGCTCAAACATCACCATCTTTATCTTGGCAGAAGTTACACTGGCATTTTTCAAAGGCCAGACTAGAACGGAAGATACAATGTGAGACCATTGTGGGATAGTCATAAATGTTCTTACTTCTGTCACAGTGTCAGCTCTTCTCAGTAGGATTACATTTTCCTAGGGATTTGTTTTCTTCCGTAAAACCTCTATCTTTCAGAGCCCTGCTCACTGCTCAGCCCCTTGTCCTGTCTCACCCCACCCCCCACTCCTGCACACACATAATCTGAGTTTCTTCCAAGTTAAGAGTAGATGCTGCTAATACTAGGGAACTCAAGACATCCCTAGGAGGCCCAGTTTTACCTTTGAACATCTGTATCTGTTAGGAAAATAGTTATTACAGTCTTAATACAATAGTAATGTTAGTCTTAGCCTGATAATATGGGTTTTTATATTTATGTTGTTGGTATTAATATAGCATTGCATGATATAATGGTATTAATATAGCATTGCATGATATAATAGTATTAATATGTACAATATCTGTTAAAATTAACACTATACTATTTAACTATGTATTGATAATTATTAATCTCCCAGGTGTTCCAGCCTTTGCAAAGGACTTTTGAAACATTATCTAAGTCAGCCCTCACAACCATATGAGAATGAGGCCCCCAATCCCAGTTTACTTATGAGAAAACTGAGGCTGGGGTTGGTAAAGAGCTTGCTGGAGGTTTCAAAGTGAGCAGGCAGGTCCAGGACCTGACCCAGACCCGCCTCCTGGCCCACACTGGTCTCTCCACAGTCTTCTTCACACTCTGTTTGTACGGAGACCAGTCCTCACGCTTCTCATCTGACGTTCAGGTGACACAGACGTTACCTACATCACAGAGCTGCTGAGGATAAACATGGTGGTGTGTGTAAAGCCTTTGGGAAGGTGCCCAACTCACAGTAAACCTCCAATAAATGCTATCATGTGATCCAGTGGAAATTTTTGTCTGGAATATTTCCACTTATCAAAATGGATTCTTTCTTCTTCCAAGTATTTTTTTTTCTACTTCAAGTATTATCTTTATATTCTTCATTGTTACTCAGGAGTAGTCTTTTCTCTTTTTGGGTACCATTTACATTAAGATGGTAAAGTCCATTTTCTTACCAGTACAATCTGAGCTGCAAATAATTTTCAGAAAATTATTTTACTACAAAAATTTTAATTGGCTTTTTTTCCCTCCCAAATGTCAATCACATCCTTTGTGTCTCCTTCATAGTCAAACACTTCTCCCAAGCTTAGAAAAACAAGTCATACCTAGAAATTCTGCAAAAATGCCAGTTTCCATGGCAACCAAATAAGCAGACATGAAAAATGTCAAATGTAATCAATCAATGCCTTTGAATTTTCTTTGAGTTCTATGGATTCCTTTAAGTGATGGACAAGAAGGCCAGTGTTTGTATTTGTTTTTTTCTTCAGGTTGGAATATATTTTCCGTATACCTATATCTTCATTTTTTTTCTTTTTTATTCATCTCCAATTTACACACAAAGGATCAGTGTTTATAATTTGAGGGAAATGACAGAATCACAATGTGAAATAATCTAAGACCCCTGCAGAGAATTTGACATAAATAATTTTAAGTCCTGGATATCTCCTCTTATAGTCAGTAATATTACCCTCCTTTTCATAGTACTTTACAGTTCAAGGTACTTTCCCAAGCATTATCTAATTTAACCCACAAAATAATCCTGTTATGGGTAAGTTGTAAGCATAACCAAAGATCCTCAGAAGGATAAAGCAACTTCCTTAGATATAGCAGATTGTTAAATAAAAATGCAAACCCAGAATTACTTATCCTTTGTCCCTTTTTACTAGTTCTTTATTGTTCTCAAAAGAACTGCTAAAATTTCCCTTAAGTAAGTTGCTACCTGCCAGCCTTTATAGTCAAGATGTTCCAAAGGCCTAACGTAAGTGCAACCTGCTGAAATTGAAGGTAACTAATTTCTTATCACTTGAAGTAAAGTTAACTTCAAGTGCAGGGTAAATTATCAGAGTTTCTAAATCAATGAAAAATAAGCCCTCTTTTTTTCACAAAAGCTGCATTATTAGAAGAGAAATCAGGAAGCTTTTTCTGTAGAGGGCAAAATAGTACAGATTTTTGGCTTTGCAGGCCAGTCTCTCTGAGACCACTTAATTCCATTGTGGCAAGAGCATGACTGTGTTCCAGTAAAACTTTATTCACAAAAATAGAGGCAAGAAATTATTTGTCTCATGGGCTGTGGTTTATCTACCCATAGTCTAGTCACTTGAGTTTATTCTAGAAAAATGGGGAGTAAGGTTTAGGTTGTCCTTATTGAAGCACTGAGAGAATTATCAAGCAGAGGACAGGCATTCTTATATGTGATGGTCTTTTGTTTATTTGTTTCTTTGATTGTTTTATGCAGGGAAGTGATGGATGAGCAGTTGCTCCAAGAAACCCTACAAGTCTGTGTTCTCTAAACCATATGACAGGATGTATTATTCTTGCCTCTGGTTAGAGGGCTAGCCAGGGAAACATACTGGCATACATTCTTTAATTGCACACACACTCTCAGGCTCTTTATTATGTGTTGTGCTGGCAACCACTGGGTAGACAAAGATGAACAAGGCTTGTTGGCAGCTTTTGAGCAGTTTGCAGTCTGGAGTAGGAGCAGGAGAAGAGGTGGTGAAGACAGATAAGCATGCAAAAAACGATACCCATAGTATAAAGAAAAATGCAGAAAGGAGCAGTAAGGAGGTATTAGCCAAGTGCACTGAAAAGACATAAGCAGGAGAAATGAGGTTTGTCCTGGGCAGTCGGGGTGGTATGACTGGAGAAGGTGACATCTAGCTGGCCACGAGTGATGATAGGATCCCCAAGAGAGCTGAGGGAAGGGCAGGTCAGGAAGAGAAAACCATAGGCACATGGGTACAGAGATTCAGGGCATGTGCAGGAAAGAGCATAATCCCCCTTAATCGTGCCTGCAGTATGGGACAGGTGAGGAGAGGTACAGCAGGAAGCAGAAATGGGAGCTGGAAGTCCAGCCGAATCTTTTTTTCACTTTTTTTTTATGTTTATTCATCTTTTGAGAGAGAGAGTCAGAGCGCAAGTGGGGGAGGGGCAGAGAGAGGGAGACACAGAATCCGAGCAGGCTCCAGACTCCGAGCTGTCAGCAAAAAGCCCGATGTGGGGCTGGAACTCACGAACCATGAGATCATGACCTGAGCAGAAGTCAGCTGCTCAACTGACTGAGCCACCCAGGCACCCCAGCCAAATCTTCTGAGAGCCTGAAAGGCAAAACTGAGGTGTAGGGGTTCTATTCTACAACATAAAGGAGCCCTGGGTGATTTTTGAGCAAGTACATAGATCACGTCAGACTTGGGCTTTACTAAGAGAAGTATCACCAGCAGTGTGGGGAAAGCCAGGTTCATTCATTCAACACACCAAGAACCCTAGACCAAAGCTGTCCAGGAGAAATATAATGGGATCCACAAATGCAAGCCATGTATATAATTTTTAAATTTCTTGTAACCACAATTATAAAACATAAAAGAAATCATTGTTTTTTTTAAATGTTTATTTATTTTGAGACAGAGACATAGAGCACGTGTGCACACATGCATAGGAGGGGCAGAGAGAGAGGGAGAGAGAATCCCAAGCAGGTTTTGTGCTACCAGTGCAGAGCCAGACACCAGGCTCCATCTCACAAACCTCAAGATCGTGACCTGAGCCAAAATCACAAGTCGGTCACTTAACCGACTGAGCCACCCAGGCGCCCCTCGTTTTAATAAGATACTTTATGTAACCCAATTTATCCAAAATACTATTTCAACATCTAATCTATATAAAAACGATTACTGAGACTTCTACATTCTTTGTCTTACACTAAGACTTCAAAATCTGGTGTGTATTTTCACTTAGAGCAAGTCTCAATTCTGACCTGGGGCATTTCAAGCGCTTGGTGTGGCTAGTAGTCCCCAGACTGGATAGCACAGCTCTAGAGCATATTTAATAAAAACGCATCCAGGAAGGGACCTTGGCCTGAGTTGGAAGCAAGATCAAAAGACAGCCATTTAAGGATGCCTGGCTGTTTATTTTGCCAAGTCTCCTTGTGCCCTGAGTTCTTTTAGAATAACCAACGTGGGAATAACTGCTGTGCCTTTAAAATAAAATATTCATAAATTGCCATGTGGACTTAGAAAATCCTGCTCTAGCCAAAGGTAGGTAAACTGTTAAGGTAAGTAAAATCTCACACGCTTGTATTATAATTACAGTAGTCTGAATGAGGAGTTTGAATCTTAACATTTTTCAGCTGGAGAGACTCTTCACAATTATTTCACGAAAACTTCCAATTTTACAAATGGCAGAGACCCAATTCCACTCAACCAGATATTACTCCAGGGGTTGCCTAATTCTTCCCTTTTTCTAGTTTATTGTGTGTGTGTGTGTGTGAGAGAGAGAGAGACAGAGAGACAGAGAGACAGAGAGACAGAGAGGAGAGAGATTCTTTGGGTACATGGCAGAGGCAGAGAGACAAAGATAGGGAGCAGAGATGTGGGGTTCAGGGGGAGGACAAGAATAAGGAACATTTGCTAAGAGGCTTTTTCAAGCTACAAATGCCAGGCCCCCTGATCTACTGAATCAGAGCCAGACTCACACACCAGATTAAGGTAGTGCCATGGCTAATCTACAAGAAGACCTATGTTATCCTTAGAAATGTAACAAAACACAGAAGATTTTGTTCAACCAAAGTACCTGAAAGGTCTAAAGGCTGGAAGAAATACGTTATTAAACTGCTTGGCAGGTTGGTTGTTGGGGGAGCAGGAGAGGGAGAAGAGTGGAGGTAGAGAAGGGCACAAAGGGACATCTGTGGACCATGCAGAAAGTTCCAGACACCAGACCCCTTTGGCAGAGACAGCCCAGTGATCTGCACTGTTTTTGGCTGGTGTGTGTGTGTATGTATAATGTCTGGGGGTAGAACTAAGTTGTCACAGAAGGAAAGATGATGTTCAGAATGTATCAACTGTCTTTATTTTTTACCTCCCCCGGTGCCTCAGACAAATGGAAGGGGGAAAAGGGGGGAAATGTTTTGTAATATCACTTTGGGCACCATTTTACGAATCTGATCGTAATATTGAACAGTCCTAAGATGCCCACATTTATCAGCTTGCACCTGGCAGGGAATGTTAGCCTGAAAAGGTATGCAGGTGGTCTGTTTTGAACTCCTCCCCACCAAGGTGAAAACCATTATAGCTCCGTGTCCTAATTTTAATGTGCATGCGGTCACCTGGGGACTTGTTAAAATGCACGTCCTGATTAGAGGTCTGGGAAGGAGGAGCCCCAGATCGCGCATCTCTGACAAGCTTCTGGGTGATGCCTGTGCTGGCTGTCTGCAGACCACACATGGAACAGTAAGGCCGAGGAACATCAGATACTGCCGCACAAAGTAATACAGCATCCCCAGGTATTTCCTCCTCGCCTGCGCTGTATTTCCCCCTTTGGGCCCTTCGGTTCCCTTCCCTCAGAGGATACGGCGGCTGGGAGGAAGCGATGAGGGGTTAGGAGCCCAGAGGGCCCGAGCTAGAGATGCTTTCCTTGAAGGCTCCTCCCGTTTCATCCTTTGACCTCTCTGCCTTCAGGTGTCTAAGCTTGAGAGAGAGAAGACTCAAGAAGCAAAGAGGATCCGTGAGCTGGAGCAGCGCAAGCACACGGTCCTGGTGACGGAACTCAAAGCCAAGCTCCACGAGGAGAAGATGAAGGAGCTGCAGGCCGTGCGGGAGAATCTCATCAAGCAGCACGAGCAAGAAATGTCAAGGACAGTGAAGCTGCGGGATGGGGAGATCCAGAGGCTCAAGTCGGCCCTGTGTGCTCTCCGGGACGGCAGCAGCGACAAAGTACGGACAGCGCTCACCATCGAGGCCCGGGAGGAGGCCCGGAAACTGTTTGACGCGGAGCGCCTTAAGCTCCTACAGGAAATTGCGGACCTGAAAACTGCCAAGAAGCAGGTGGACGAGGCTCTCAGCAATATGATCCAAGCGGATAAAATAAAGGCTGGGGACCTTCGGAGCGAGCATCAGTCCCACCAGGAAGCCATCTCGAAGATCAAGTGGGAGTCAGAGCGGGATATTCGGAGGCTGGTTAGTAACCCAGTGCAGTGCGTCGGGGGCACATGGTCTTGGCAGGTGTCAGAGCGCCGCGGGCGCGCTTTTCCAGGTGTCTCTCATGAGTGCCCACCCCTTGTCGAGTGTTCTACCCAAAACACAAGATGGGTCCATAGGTAGGCAGGTAGGTAGATAAACAGATAGGCCCAGGCCAAAATTGGAACTGTAAAGTGTAAAAGACACTGGAATCACCTTTCTCCTAAAAACTGGATTCTTCCAGCCGCACATGTATGGAGAGTGTTCAATGATTCCTGTTTTCTCGAATGTGTATCAAAATATTCTAACTAATGAACTCTTCTAAAATCGACATGTTTTGTGGGCGTTCCATTTATAAAATGTTACTGTGTTTTTAAAGGGGTAGGGAAAGTTTCTATGGCTTTTTAAGTTTCTGTGCCATCTGAAAATGGCAGCCACTGAGAGCTTCCTGAATGATTCACCTGTGTTCTTTCCAGGGACTGTGTCTGAAAGCAAGAAATAGAGCTATAAGATCCCTAGTCATTTTTAAAATAGATCTTCTTTCCCAAAATAAATAAGGGCCATTCTAAGCCAGAGCCCTTATAATTTTTAAACTGGATGTCATTCCTAAGTAATTTGCTATTGCCAATTTCTAAGACTTATTTCAAAGCCTACAGAGTTAGATCTTTTTTCTCTTTTTTTTAAATGTTTATTTATTTTTGAGAGAGAGAGTGAGCAGGGGAGGGGCAGAGAGAGAGGGACAGAGGATCTGAAGCAGGCTGTGTGCTGACAGCCGAGAGCCCAGTGAGGGGCTCATACCCGTGAACCGTGAGATTATGACCTGAGCTGAAGTCGGACACTTAACCAGCTGAGTCACCCAGGTGCCCCAGATCTTTCTTTTTAATACGTATCACCAAAAGCCACATTGGTCTCTCACTATACATAAAATAACAACAAAGTATTATGTGAAAGCCTAGGTTGACTACATTCAATTGTTTTAGAAGACACATTTACATGCATCTATACTCAGATTGCTTAGCTTTAGTTATATCTTATCAAATTAACCCTCACCTATTAGAATGTACTTGATGCTTCTCTAAAAGTAGTATTTTCTGGGAACCTGGCAGGGTCAGTCGGTAGAGCATGCGACTCTTGATCTCAGTGTTGTGACTTATACCCCATGTTGGGGGTAGAGATTACTCAAAAATAAGATCTTTAAAAATAATAACAATAATATTTTCTTAGGAAATCTACACTTTCTGTGTCTGCTGGTTCTAAGCAATTATTTTTTTAAGAACCCAATTATATTCATTGGATTATATCTCTAGGATTTCAATTTTAGGTAAAAGTGGTTATCATAGAACATTTTAAAAAGATAAATGTGTAATTTTCTTTGTACTGCAATATGGTGTGACTGTAAATTGTTGCCTTTTCCACACTTTCCAAATTCTTTATCTGCAATTCATTCTATTGCCCTGGTTGACAATAAAGACCAAACACAGTGCAGAAATATTGGTCTCTGCCCTGCCTTTGGTTTTTGAAATGACAACGGCTGATGAAGAAAGAACCAGCACTGTGAACTCTGGAGTTAGCAGGTGGGTAGATAAAAAGGGTGTTGTACATCAAATATTTGTGTTTGTTGATGGTTTTGGATATAAACTCTCTGAGTATATCCACCTGTTGGTCTGTAGTTTCTTTCTGTGACTTGCTTTTACCAGCATACTACTAAAGTAGACACACAGTCTCTCTTAGTAAGAGTGTAAAATCTAAGCTACCTGAGGAGTGGTTAAAAAACTGGGTGCAAACAGAGAATCATGGGAAACTTTTTCAGTAGTACAGATGCACTTGTCTTCAGTTTTTTCTTTTTCTTGTCTTGTCACTACCCCTACACCCAGCTCCATTTTTGGAACTGGAAAGGAGGGAAATGGGAGCCGTTCTGTTTAGAAAATTTCCCCAGGGAATTCTGGTATGTACCCCTCCCCATCTAAGAACTAGAACTGCGGAAGGATTTTCAGTATTCTGAAACCAAAGCCCATGCTTACAACCACTATGCAGTAGAGACTCATTGGCACTAATTACTGGATATTCTACTTTGAAATATCCAGTTCCTACTGGAAAACTACTTTGGAAAATGCTGGAAGTATAATGTTGGGGTCAATATTGCATAGTGCCTATTAGAATGGGCTCTGGAGTCAGAAGACTGAATTTAAAATTAGGCTTCACCACTTAGGAGCCATAGGCCTATGGCAAAGTTTTTAACCCTTTGGGTGCTCAGTTGTCATCTGTAAAGTGGTGATAACAGAACTTACATAATAGAATTGTCATAAAAGGAGATAAGGTATATAAAGCTTTGAGTATAGTGCCTTGAATGTAGTAAAAATTAGTAAATTTTAGTTATGATGATGGTGATGATGAAGATGATTATATTGGCAGTAATGGAATAATTTCCAGTACGTTCATTTAGGTAGGGTACATCAGAACCAGCTAGGAGCATGCAGGTGTGGAACTATGGTAAATTGTAAATGACATCATCGATGACAGGTCTAACAAATGAATGTACCATTCAGTTAAGAATAACATAGGATTCAAATTTCTACAAGGAGATAGAAAAATAAAGGCAGTGCTTTCATTCCCAAATTATTAGGACAGTGTTTGAATACTCACAAAGTTGTCAGATGATGTCATAGGGCCATGCAGAGTTTAGCCCAGCGTCCTTCCAAAATTGATCTAAAATGTAATCATGTGACTGGGAGGCAACAGCTCACAGATACTTATATATGGAAAAATGGGACTATTTAATAATTTCTCACAGTAAAGAAAGATTTGTACAAAGTCATCTATTATAAATGAGACAGTATAATACAATTTTATTAAATGTCTCTATCCTATCCCCATTTTGAATATTCTCATGAAATATAATGAAATGAGAAGAAAGGTTTCACCCGATGGCTGTGCTCCCCTCAAAAATTGTTTACAGACATTAACTTCACTAGTCCTCACCAGGAGTGGCAAAAATTTTTCAGTCCAATGAAACTCTGATCAATTGGTATTGAATGTTTATGGCCTTCAGTTGGCACGTAATTCTGAGATCAAGCCCAGGCTTAACAAAAGTGAGTGTTGGGATCCATAATTATATCCCACAGGTGTAGGAGGGGCAACAGTGGCTCATATTACCAGGTGTTTTCCATTCCTACTGTCCCAACCATGGTTTTGACAGTAATGGTAAAATGCTTGCTAAGAGCTATTTGCTCTGACATGTGGAAAAGAATGGAAAGAGCCACATAACATGAACCATGTTCCAAATCCTCTCCTGAATTCGCTGCAAATTCACCACCTGAATGCAAACCTATTGACCTTAGGAAATGACTAGGCTCCTGCAAAAGCTGAAGCTTCTTCAGTAAAAAATGACCAATTCATAGCGGCTGCTGCTGTTTAAGGTGAACTCAAAGGCTATTCCTCTAAACAGGAGGGGATATCAACGATTGTCCTGGGAAATACTGTAGTGGAGTATTGAGTATCTGTATTTAGTAAAACAAATGACTCATTTTAAGGTCAACCTTTCTTTTCTAACTCCAACCAACCTGGACCATTTCAAACAATATATTGAATTAAAGCATCTACACAGGATATACCAGAGAGAAAAGGTTGTTCTCCTTAGTACCTAATTAGCCTAAGAGAGCCTTTCATTGTATGGTACTGCCTTGTCATATTCATAAATTCAATGTACTTGTCACAGTTGTGATTTTTTTCCGTATCAATCAGCAGAAAGAAGTTAAACTCATACCATTGTAAAAATGCATTTTTTTTTTACAGCATTGTTAAATAAAATGTCCTGGGTGTCGTTTAATTCAGATGGATGAGATTAAAGCCAAGGACAGGATCATCTTTTCCCTGGAAAAGGAACTGGAGACCCAAACCGGCTATGTACAGAAACTGCAGCTGCAGAAGGAGGCTTTGGATGAACAGCTCTTTCTGGTCAAGGAGGCCGAGTGCAACATGAACAGTCCGAAACGAGAGATTCCAGGAAGAGCAGGAGACGGCTCTGAGCACTGCGGCAGTCCTGTAAGTCTGTCCGAGCTGAAGTGAAGAACTCAGGAGTCATCTTTTATTTAGCTCCCAAGTTTTACTTTCCACTTAAGCTCTTTTCCTGTTTACTGCAAGGCAATCAATTCTCCCTCCTACTATAAAACCAGCTAGTATCTTGGGAACAGGGTTTTCTAAACTCATAGACAACAAAGTGGTCGGCACCGCATTAGCGGGTCAGGAGAGAATTATCGGTCTTTTTAAATCTTTCATAGAATTTTTTTAGCCACGGGATACCTGTCCAAACTTCAGCCTATTGTAAGTGCCATAAATTAGATGAAACTACTTTGCCTCTTGCCAAGACTGGTAATTTTCCCTTGTGTGAACCATTGGGTTGGAAATTGGCAAAGATGGTTGTCATCTGCAGGGGTCAAAATGTTTAACTGTATAAAAGACTAAACCACTTAAATCATCATCTGAAAGCTTCTATTCTGATTGAACTTGCCGCTTATTACCCTGGATTTTCATCATTTTATATGAGAAATTATTTTCAGAACTGCAGCCATAGAAATCAGCTTGTATATAGTTGACTTTCATAAGTTATACCTTTCAAATTATTTAGCTGCTAAAAAGATGAAAATGGATTATTTAGGAACAGAGAGAGGTTCCAAAGTAGTACTTAGAACCAAGTAATGAATAATTTATGAATTGGTATTCAGGATATATATATCCCAGTAGGTGGCGGAACCAGGATTTAGCAGACGTAAGTTTTAGTTCTATCACTGACATTTACCTGCAGTGCAGCAAAACTGTCAAGATCTACCACATTCTGGATCTACCACATACCAGATGACCTTAGGCAAATTATTTTACTGCTCAGAATTTCCTCATCCATAAAAGAGAGGCCATAGTGCTACTCCGTAAGGCTGGTCAGAGTCTAGAAGAAATGGTATGTAAAATGTTGAGCATAGTGTCTGGCTCATAGTTAGCATTTAACGCATATTAATTATGGATCTACTGGTAGTAGCCACAAGCCCTTGGATGAGTATGACCTCTCTGAATCTTCCCTGATCTGCTGAATCCTCTAGGATTCTATGAATCTGGAGATATAATGTGTGGGAAACTGCTTTATCAACAGTACAGCACTCTCAAAAGATAATGGAAGTCTATAATGGTCCTGTGGACTCTGGAGCATAGACTTAATCCATGATGCCATGTGTAAAGTGATCCACAGCAATGATGCCAGTGGGGAAGCCAGGTGTTCTGGGCAAAATGTACTAGCAAAGGCTGTCTTATAATCTACTGCCTTTTATATGTGAAGGCAATGTACCAGCCTTCTCACACTGGCCTTTTTCACCAGGAATACATAGGAATTTTTAAAGCCCAGCCCTACCTTCTACTCTTTGGCTAAGTGTAATAGGACATCTGTCTTAGCTGTGGGAAGCAATGTGCAGCCATGACTTAAGAGATGCTTCTTGAACCTCATGTAATTATGACATGACCCTGGCCTCATAGCCCACAGATCTGATAAGTTCATCCAACCATCTACTACTCCCCCTGTCAGGAGTCAGGGCTCCAGGGAGTATCTGCCACATGGAATTCACTTGCAATTTCAACCAGTCTTGGTCTTCAATCCATGCAGTGAATGTTGAGGGTTAGAAGAGGGTAAATATTTACTCTTCTCCGAATAGAGAACATTTTAGTCTCACCTCATAAGCCAGATGAAAGATATCAAGCCTCTTAATTATTTATGAGTGGAACTCCAAAACCTTGTGAAAAGTGTTATTGAAAAAAAAAGAGAAAAGAAAAATGTTATTGAAGAAATACCCGTTTCAATTTTCATGTGTAGGATTTGAGAAGAAATCAAAAGAGAATAGCTGAATTGAATGCCACCATAAGAAAATTAGAAGACAGGAATACCTTGCTTGGAGATGAACGAAATGAACTGGTGAGTTCTGATCAGAATTAGTTAGTTGGTTAATTAGTTAGTTAAGCATTTCGTTTAAAAAAGTATATATGATGTTGTAGAAGTATAACATGATAAAGAAAAATGCAGAAATGATAAAGGCACAGCTTAATAAATGCACCCAAAGTGACACACCCATATAACTACCACCCAGATGAGGACATGGATTGCCAGCAGCTCAGATCGTCCCTTTCTTGTGACTGCTTCCAGTCACCATCTTTCTAGAGATAATCGATCGCTCTACTGAATTCTATCGCTATAAAGGTCCACCACCGGTTTTAAAATGTTTTATAAATGGCACCATACAATAATTACTCTTCTGTGTCTGGCTTTTCTGCCCAGCATTACATTTGTGAAAGTCATTCTTTGTATTGCATGTATAATTCATTCGTTTTCTTATTCTATTTTTCCAATAATACACCACAGTATATTTACTCTTCTATTGTTAATGGACATTTATATCGTTTCTTGACAGTTTTAATGTTAATGGTGCATGTCTTTGGTGAGAAAACATGTTCATTTCTGGTGAGAACTTCCCAAGGAACAGAATTACTGGATCATAGAGTATGCATGTGGCCAGATTCAGTAGGTATTGCCAGTTTTGCACACGTGTTATAGCAATTACATTCCCACCAACGATGTATGAGAGTTATGGCTTCTCCACATCTTTTCCAACATGCACCAATAATTGATCATATTAGTCACTTTGGTGAGTGTGAGTGATAATTTGTATTGTAGGATTTTAATTTTTACTTTCCTTAATACTGAGGTTGAATAATTTTTCACATATCTTTTGGCCTTCTGGGTATCCTTGTGCAAGTTGCCCTTTGTCTTTTGTAAAGTTTTCTTTTGTACTGTCTTATTAAGAATAGGAATTCTTAAATAATTTTTGGATACTTGTTTTTAAAATATCTTGCTCTGTGCCTTACATTTTAGATTCTTGATGGTGGCTCTTGGTACAAAGAAGTTATTTCCAGCCTTTCCTTTTTTTCAAATATATGCATTTTAGGTTATAAATATCTCTAAGCATGACTAGCTTCATCCCATTTGTTTTTTTTTTAATGTCATAATGTATTACTATTTATTTCAAAA
The DNA here is from genome assembly GCF_018350215.1 of Panthera leo. Lineage (NCBI taxonomy): Eukaryota > Metazoa > Chordata > Mammalia > Carnivora > Felidae > Panthera > Panthera leo. Next base: position 122,871,737 of record NC_056679.1, on the reverse strand, counting down.
TCTTTTCTAACGTAGGATTTCTCCTTTGACCCATGGGTTACTTAGCCCTCAAGGCTTATTAACATCAAACATCTGGAGATTTTTGAGTTACCTTTCTCTTACTGATTTCTACCTTAAGTCCACTACAATCAGAGAACATACTTTGTATTATTTCTTTTTCTTTTTTAAGTTGAAGTATAGTTGACACACAATGTTACATTAGTCAGGTAGTCTTTGTATCATTTCATTCTTTAAAATTCGTTGAGATTCACTTTTTGATGCTAGCCTCTTCTCACCTTTAGAAATATTCCATGTTCCCATGAAAAGAAGGTATACCCTGTGATCATTGCATGCATTTTGAATCAAGTTCATTAATCTCCTATATCTTTACAACGTTTTTGTGTGCTTATTCTCCCAACAGATTTGTCCATTTCTGTTCTTAGTTCTGTCGATTCTGCTATATATGTATTTGAAGTCAGGGTACTAGGTATATATAAATTAAGATTTGTTAAATACTTGCATCATGAATTTTTTTTTTATCTTCTGTAATACTTCTTAAAGTCTTGATGTGATGTTAGTTGAACTACATCAGAATTTTTTCTCTTAGTGGTTTCATGAATAACTATATTGACTTTCAAACTTTATAGCATTTAAACTCTATCTCTTTTTTTAATGTTTATTTTTGAGGGAGGGGCAGAGAGAGAGAGAGAGCAGGACAGAGGATCTGAAGCAGGCTCTGAGCTGTCAGCACAGAGCCTGATGCAGGGCTCAAACTCACGAACTGTGAGTTCATGACCTGAACTGAAGTCGGACACTCAACTGACTGAGCCACCCAGGCATCCCTAAGCTACCTCTTTTAAAAGGAACATTTTTGGGGGTACTTTGGATCTGTGGTTACTGATGTATGATCTGGTAGATTACTGATATCTCCTTTTATTTCTCTTTATCTACATCTTCCATAAATAGCATCTACTAAGTAAATTTAACTATTTAAAACCCCAGGGGGCACCTGGGTGGCTCAGTTGGTTAAGCATCTGACTCTTGATCTCAGCTCAGGTCTTGACCTCAGGGTTGTGAGATAAGGCCCCGAACTGGGCTCCACACCGGGTGTGGAGCCTGCTTAAAAACAACTATTTAAAATCCTTGTCATTGACCTTCGGCAAAGAGACAAAGTTTAAAATAGCAAACCTAGTGGAATAATTTATTTGTCCTTGTATGTGCTCAATATTTAATATGTTTGCTTCAGATACTTGAAGCTCAAAACTCAGGATTAAATGGGGTTATGAAAAATTTTGGCCGTCAATATAAAATGAGTTTTCAAATGACAGTTGGGGAATACTGTTTCAGAATCACACGAGCAGCTTTTTCAAATATTTATAGGTAGCTAAGTCTCCTATCCCAGCACTTCCTAAAACGTTGGAGTCTCAGAAACAGGAGCAGTCTTGTCAGATGGTTCTGACACACCCCACCACTTTTCTTGCTTCAGTACCCCTCCCCCAATACATATCATTCAGAATCATTAGTATAAAGTGAATGAACTAACCATAGGAACTTTAATATGGAAATCCACTAGGTATAGAATGAACATAAAATATGCCATCCAAGTGGGAGAGTTTGGAGAGTAAAAGGGATGGGGACTATTAACAATTACCCCAAGACAGCATCCATAAAGTTAGACCAGTGGTTCTCAGCTATAGGCAATTTTGTCAGTACCTGGAGACATTTTTGATTGTCACAACTGGGGGATGTTACTGGAATCTAGTGAGCAGAAGCCAAGGATGCTGCTAAACACGGTACAATGTACAGGACATCTCCTCATGGCAAAACCTATCTAGCCCACAATGTCTCCAGTGCAGAGGTTGAGAAATCCTGCCTTAGACTAACAGGTGAACCAGAATATGGTCACTCTTAATTACTGGGGGGTATGAATACAATCATACTTAGCCTAGGCTTGGTGAGAATTAAATGTTCTTAAACATAAATATCAACAGAACTTTGAGAGTAAGTCCCCCCCCCCCCCCCCACTTAGTAACATGTTCTTAAAAATAAGCATCTTTGGGGCACCTGGATCTCGGGGTCATGAGTTCAAGCTCCATGTTGGGTGTCGAGATTACAAAAAGATAAATAAACTTTAAACATGTAAATTAAAAAAAAGAGCTTCAGCATGGTTCAGGAGTCTTAGCAAGATCTCTCATGGGAAGAACAGACTTTGGCAATAACTAGGCTTGGGTTTGGGTCCCAGTTGTACTACTTAGTGATGTGTGATTCATATGAGCTGCTTTATCTTTCTGAGCCAGTGAGGGGTCATTACAGGCCCAGGGAGAGGTGTGAGCAGTGTGAGATTGGGGCTGAGCACAGCATGGTAACTGGAGTACAGGAATCAAGGACGTGCAAGGTATGAAGTTGCTCTTCCTGAGCATTTCCGAAAGCAGAACCTTGGCAGCTTTTAAGGTAACACATTGATACAGAGTTGAGAAGACTGTGATGAAAAACCATCAGGGCACCTGGGTGGCGCAGTCAGTTAAGCGTCCAACTTCAGCTCAGGTCATGATCTCACAGTTCGTGAGTTAGAGCCCTGCTTTGGGCTCTGTGCGGACAGCTCAGAGCCTGGAGCCTGCTTCGGATTCTGTGGCTTTTTCTCTCTCTGCCCTTTCCCTGCTCATGCCCTGTCTCTCTGTCTGTCTGTCTGTCTGTCTCTCTCTCTCAAAAAGAAATTACATTGAAAAAAATAGAAAAACCATTAGAGGAAACTGAGATCAAAGCAGTCAGGCTGTTAAATGAACGATGGAAGTGGTCAATCCCAAGATACATGGTGAAGCAGAGAAAAGGTGGCCCCAGATGGGCTTTGACTCCTTCTGCTCCCATATCCACTCTTGCACAAGAGACAAATTGTAACTTATGTCTTCCCAGTTAAAACGTGTGCGAGAAACCGAAAAGCAATGTAAACCTCTTCTGGAAAGGAACAAGTGCCTCGCCAAGAGAAACGATGAACTGATGGTGTCTTTGCAGCGCATGGAAGAGAAGCTAAAAGCTGTGACAAAGGAAAATTCAGAAATGGTGTGTATCAGAGACTCTGAAAAGCTTCAGCTTCTGTCCTATGTTACTCCAGCACCTGTCTTATTTGTTCTTTCTCAGTTTGTTTTTCAAATACGATGCCGGTCATGAAAGTTTGTGTTTTCCCTATGTAAGCAAGGAACCTTTAAGGAAGAAAGCAACGTGGGGCTGAATTTTAAGGGGCTTCTAAGTTTGCAGAATGGTTGGAATCTGCACTTTCCAGAATCTCCCAAATACAGAAGCAAACTTTTAACATAGCCCTCAGCCACAGAAACTTGCAAGAATTTCACTAATGTGCTCTTTATAGAACTGTACAATGGGTACCTCTCATCTTCTAAGACCTTGCATAATAGTTGAGAAATAGTTGCCATCATTTGTATTATTTTTTTTTAAAACTTTTTAACGTTTATTTATTATTGAGAGATACAGAGAGACAGACCGTGAGTAGGGGAGGGGCAGAGAGAGAGGGAGACGCAAAATCCAAAGCAGGCTCGCAGCTCTGAGCCGTCAGCACAGAGCCCGACATGGGGCTCGAACTCACGAACCTCTAGATCATGACCTGAGCCGAAGTCGGATACTTAACCGACTGAGCCACCCACGCGCTCCGCCATTGTTTGTATTCTGTATGGACAGGTGATGAGCACATCCACTCCTTAACAGGCTTACAATGCAGCTATAGAGATCTTCAGACATTCCTAGTGATTTTGACTTGTAGCAAATAAAATGTACTTGAGGGTTTTGGTTGGTGTGCAGATGAACCTGAGCAATTTTCACATTTAGCTGGAGCCTCATAAAGTTTCTGCAGATATTTTATGTTAACTACTAAAGTTTGGGTTTTTTTTTTTATGTCTTTAACCTATACTTTCTTCTTTTCCACTCCAGAGAGAAAAAATAACATCCCATCCACCCTTGAAAAAATTAAAATCACTGAATGACCTCGATCAAGCTAATGAAGAACAAGAGACAGAGTTTTTAAAACTTCAAGTCATTGAGCAGCAGAACATCATTGATGAGCTCACAAGGGTGGGTCTTGATCAGTCTATAAACTCTAAATTGTTCCCAAGGACAAGTAGCCAAGAAATCAACATATGCTGGAAGCACTTGATAATTTCTTCAGATTAGCCCCAAAGGCCCAAGTTTATATATTCAATATATAAATAGTTTGAAGAGACTGTATTCCAAAATTATATTATTAAGCTGTTTTATACATTTTCAATTATAATCCTTAGTTAACTAATTTGAGAACATAAATAGTAGCTGCAAAGTACCTTATAAGGACTTTCAAATGCATCCTTATGCAAGTAGAAAGGTAGTGTGGGTATGCCTTCTAATTGCCTTCCTGTATCAAGATTCTGAAGGTAAGAGATGAAATATTTTGCCAACAATAGCAGGACCACATGCCCTTTATTTCCCAACATTTAATTCAGTGTCCAGTACTTATGTGCAGTTTACTATTTGAGAACTGCCAGGTGGCTCAGTTGGTTAAGCATCCGACTTCGGCTCGGGTCATGATCTCATAGCTCATGAGTTCGAGTCCCTCACACTGCCAAGCCTGCTTGGGATTCTGTCTGTCTGTCTGTCTCTCTCTCTCTCTCTCTCCCTCCCCCACTCCCTCTGCCCCTCCCCCACTCAGGTGTGCATGCATGCGCTCTCTCTCTCTCTCTCTCTCTCACAAAATGAATTGATAAACTTTAAATAAATAAATATTTGTTGAATGAATAGTGACCTCGTAATTACATGACACAGTGGAAGTTTCATTCCCTGTGTTCTGACTGTGAATTTAGTACCTACTGAAGTGTGTAGAACAATTACTATTCCCATTTGCATCCAGTCAAGGCCTGTTTTACCATCAGTAGTGGACTAAGACCTTTAGATGCCTTTGGGTTTCCTCTTTGCCTCTTGGTCTTTATTCTGTGACTGACATCTCTGGTCACTCTCACTTTAGGACCCAGCTGAGGCCTGGAGAATTGAGGAACCAGCAGTGGGGTGGGGGTGGTTAGGCAGGTGTCTCCAGAGAAGGGTGAACAAGATAATCTCCTGCCATTGAAGGAAGAGAAGATTATAACTTCTGTTTGTAACTATTTGTGGTTTACCCTTTGTAAATGGTCTAAGTTCAGTCTATGTTATAAGACATATAGTGTATTAGGAGGATAATCTAAGTGTAAACTTCCCAAGTTTCGGATATGTTGAGGTTGTATGATCAAAATACTTTTTACAAGGCAGGAAATCCAAAAAGTTAACATCACTGACTTTAACCAGACTATTTATAAAACATGTGAAGCACTGTGCCTCTTACTTCACATCCATATCCTTAATAACTCTTAAATCGCAGATTCACTCAGCCAAGAATTTGCTCAGCTTTGAGTATCTAAGGTTAAAGCTAAGTTTCTTACAGGATTTTGACATGTGGAGGCATGTCATCCAGACTTTCAGGGAAACTGTCACTTATTTAATCTACCTTTGAATTTGTACAGTAAATACATAGAGTACTTCGTAGATGAATGCCCAATTCCCAGGATATCCCCATCCATAACAAGAATGAATCAGGAAATCAATCATTATTTCTAGATATTCTTTGAGTTTCCCAGAACATTCCAACAAGAACCACTGTCCCTTCCCACACCAGATGATTCCAATTCAGTAGATACTCCTGTTTCCATCTTCAGAGGCTGCAGGTGAGAACAAGGGTCTAAGAATAGTCAAAGGGCAGTTTTCTGTGCCTTCAACTGATTAAATGCAAAGAATAAAGTTTTTGTACAGTAGTATTTTTTTCAGTACCTAAATATAAAGTAATTTGAAAAATTACTGAAAGAAACTGAAAAATTGTGCTTTGGGAAAATAGGAGTGACTCTTTTCAGAGCTACTTAATCTTTAGGTATAACAAAGGATTCTGATGAAGAAGACTGTGCCCTTCCTGATTGGGAGGCTCTCAGATCCACATAGATGATCAAGAAACGTTGTAGAGTATTTTTACTATAAAAATATGTAAGTATATATGGGACACCTGGCTGGCTCCACCAGAGGAGCTTGTGACTCTTGAGCTGAGGGTCCGGGTTTGAGCCCCACCTTGAATGTAGAGATTACTTAAATAAATAAAAACTTAAAAAAAATATGTAAGTATCAAACCTAAAAGTTACCAAAATTACAAAACACAATTTTACTTTAAATAGAAATATGTAATGACTCAGGCAAAAACAAACACTGTCATTAAAAAAAAAACAAAACAACCTAGGGCACCTGTGTGGCTCAGTCAGTGAAGCATCCAACTTTGGCTCGGCTCATGATCTCGCAGTCTGTGAGTTTGAGCCCCACGTCGGGCTCTGTGCTGACAGCTCAGAGCCTGGAGCCTGCTTTGGATTTTGTGTCTCCCTCTCTCTCTGCCCCTCCCCCACTCACACGCTCTGTCTCTCTTTCTAAAATAAATAAGCATTAAAAAATTTAAAAAAAAACACCTATAGGAAAATATGTACCAATTCAACACCTGAAAAGCTTCATCTGTTTTCCAGGACCGAGAAAAGCTCATCCGTAGGAGAAAACATAGAAGAAGTTCCAAGCCAATTAAGGTAATGGGAAAACTAGGTTATCAGGCTTTTGCCACAAACACTGCCAGGGAAGTGAGGCTTGCCAAGGAATCTTCCTGCAAAGATGTGATAAATCAGATGTTCCTACACTGAAGCAAACCATGGGCTTTATTTGCTAGAAGAAAATCTCTTCTCCTGACAGTTCTTAGAAGTCCCCAAATGATTGTGTTATGGATTTTAACCTTTAAAGTTTGCTTTAATATGAGACTATCTGAGTGAAAGAAAGCACTGGGTTTGATGTAGAAAGCAGTATCTGACAAGCTGGAGAGTCAAACTCCAAGAACATGCAAGAGATACATATGATTTAATGCCTCCCAGCGAAAAATATTATTAGTGTCTCATACCCACCCTATAATTGATTAGTATATTTTTATTATTCAGTTGGACAATATTACTGATAAGCGTTTGATTTTTATTATTCCATTATTCACTTGGATAATATTATTGATAATGATTATTAATAATGGTACTCTCAGGGATGCCCGGGTAGCTCATTCGGTTAAGTGTCCAACTCTTGATTTTGGCTCAGATCATGATCTCGTGGTTGTGAGATTGAGCCTCGCATTGGGCTCTGTGCTGAGTGTGGAGCCTGCTTGAGATTCTCTCTCTCACTCTTTCTCTGTGCCCCTCCTCTGCTCATGCTTGCACTCTCTCTCTTCTCTCTCAAATAAACTTAGAAAAATTATCATTAAAAAATAATGGTACTCCCAATCCACCAATATTTGTATAGCCTCTTACAATCCACAGAGTTTTTTTAATTTAATTTGTCTACTTGATTTTGTTTTTATCAAGTACATCATTTGATTTGGATATGGGATTAGATAATAAGACTTAAGATTTGACAATCTCACATAGATGCCTGGACTTTAGGTTTCTTGATTATATTTTAAATACTGAAAAGACTATTCAATGAATGGAGCCAAATGTTAATGAATATTCCCCCCAAAACTTCAGAAGTGTGAAATAATGTGGGACAAACTTTTATTGGAATTATAGTGTTCATGCCCAAAGCTTTTCTTTCATCTGAGAAGCATTAAAGGACCCCTGTCTTCTGTGTCCATTTGCACATATGCCAGCCGATGGTGCCTTCATAATATGTTGACTTTCTCCACTTCTAGTCGTGTCAGTAAATATGTACTTTCCCTCCCCTAGAGGCCTGTTTTGGACCCATTTATTGGCTATGATGAGGACTCCATGGATTCAGAAACATCATCTATGGCATCATTTAGAACAGACCGAACACCAGCTACTCCTGATGACGACTTGGATGAAGTAAGCTTTTCCGCTTCTCTAATCTTTTGTGATATTGTCACCAAATCTTTCCTTTAAGGTGGGAAAGAAGCCTTGCACTTCTAATATCCTGTATGAGCTGCACAACATGATCACATAATAGTGAACCCTTTTGACTTTTTTACCTCTTGGAAAATAGCTTCACCTGTGTCATGTAGCCTTTTTAACAACTTGTGTAAACTTCTGTAACTTGAAGACTTTTTTTTTTTTTTCTTTCAAAATAAAAGTCCCTTTTCTGGACTGCCTGAATGGCTCAGTCAGTAGAGCATGCAACTTTTGATCTCAGGGTCATAAGTTCAAGCCCCTACTTAAACAAAGAAAGTTTCCAAAATTCTTCATCTAGGGAAGGTGTGAACCAAGAAACAAGCTTAGAAGAACAAGCTTCTGGATACAGTTAAAGACAGGGTTTAGCAGAATGTGCCCTGTAGACTACCTTTATCAAAATCATCTAGGGGGATTTGATCACATTGAAAATTCCTGGATTCTACTGCACAACTCCTGACTTAGGATCCTGTGGGTAGAACCCTCAACTCTGCATTTTTCCCAAAACTCCCTGATGATTGTATTATGTTCTGAAGTTTGAGACGTAAAACTATAAAACTATGTTTTTATAATTTATCTCTGGAAGAAGTTGTGGATTTGAATGTATTAAAAAGAATTGAGACTAAAACTGTAAGTATTATTGACTCACATTTGTATCCAGACTAGATATAAGTTCTCATTTGGGTCCAAAATTGACTGCAATGCAAGCCCAAATGAGCAATTATCAGAAGTGTATAAATAAGCAAATGCCTCTTATTAACAAATATTGAGTATTTCTGCAATGTCCATCTTGAAAGTGCATAATTCATGTCTATGTATGCATTTTAAAATTAAGAATAAAATCACACCAAATCCAGTATCAAACATTTACTTCTCCTTATAAAGTGGGAAAATGTTAATATTTCATATTGAACACAGGACCGGAACGTAACATACTTATTTTTTGGCTTTTTTTTTTTTTGTCACCTTAAGAGTTTAGCGGCTGAAGAATCGGAGCTACGCTTTCGACAATTAACAAAAGAATACCAGGCCCTTCAGAGAGCATATGCCCTCCTACAGGAGCAGACTGGAGGCATCATCGATGCTGAAAGAGAAGCCAAGGTCAGTATCCATCCAGGGAGCATGCTCTGAATTGGCTTGCAGCAGTCACAACATGAAAGTGCTATGGACGTAAAAATATCAATAGGATAGCTTTCCCTGGATCCTTCTCTCCACTGTGGCTTTTGAACTGTTTCATCTTTTATGTCAACAAACCTTGGATCTAGAGACATTAGAACCAACTTAGATCGATGCTTTTGTTCCTGTAAAGATAGTAGTTCTTATGCTTGCTATTTGAAAACTTATATTTTCAAAGCTAGACAATATTGAATTTTGATAATCCACTTTATTTAGCTTCTTTCTTGGGGAAAAAAAATACTTCAGTGGTTAGTCATTTTCTTTTCTTAGTTAATAAGTGCACAGCATGAAACTGTGAAAGCTCACAAAGAATTTTCAATGCCAGTATCTCATTTGATTTTTATAACAGCACCCTAGGGCAGGTATTTTATAAAAGAGGAGTTTAAGGCTCCGAGAGGTTAATTGACTTGCCCAAGATCACACAGCTAATAAATAGAAAACTTGGATTCCAGGTAAAATCTAACTGGGTCACACGTTCTTTTCATTACACTACAATTGCCTCACGGTTTTTTAAAAACCGTTATTTTAAGACACCCACCCCCCCACACACACATACATATATGCATACAGTACTAATGCTTACAATTTATTGAGTGCTTGCTGTGTCCCAGGCATTGTTCTAAGCACTTTACATACATTATCTCACGTAATCCTAAAACAACCCTATGAGTTATAGGCTATTATTAACTATGTGCTTTTTATAGGAGAGGAGATAATAGCTTAGTAGGAGTTAAATGTAGATTAGCTAGGTTGAAACCAGGATATGTAGCTTAGTTAGATGATAGCTAGGATATGAACCTCGTGTTTCTGAGTTCAGTCATAACCACCATGCCTTAACTGCCTCATAGATTAATTTACGTGGGGCAAGAAGGAATATGACCACCCAGTGATTTTGTCTCACTTTGAATTTAGAGGGTCTATAGTGTGCTGAGGAATGTTGTAAGAACTACTGTTAGTTGTTTAGTGGGACAGGATAGATATTATAATTATGTATTTTTAAATGAAAATATATGTACATGCACATGTTTATACGTAACTGAATAAATGTTTTAAAAAAGAAACCTGTGATTTGGAATAGACCGGCAGGCAATCATTAGAAAGGGAGGTATGTGTGTTCCTTTGTGTTTATGCTCTACTATCAGTTGTGGTTTTCATTTTCAGTATGTTCTAAGCATTCTCACCAACATAGGATTGGTCATTTAAAATAAGACCATACGTCTTGTTTTTGAAGAGGTAATGATGTAGAAACTTTCTCTCATCTCACCCTCTTCTCCAAATAAAGGTTTAGCATTATCTCTGGCCAAAAACAAAACAACTTAATCATTCTCAGCAAAATAGTGTAAAACAAATGAATATGTTAGAAATAAAGCAATAGAGTAAGTTCAAAGTAGAAATGCAAAAATAAATAATATAGATGAATGAGCATCAGTGAAACAAAGATGTAATCATTTTGATACACGAAAGAAAATTGATTGTACTCAACACTCATTTGAAGTTAAAATGATTCTTGACAAAATTAAGCTTAGAATTTTTTTTAACCTGATAAAGGTAAATATAATCTTCATTGTCCAAAGATACATCTTTCTCATCATGAAGAATAAGAAAAGGAGAGATTCCTGGCTGGCTCAGTCAATAGGGAATGCAGCTCTTGATCTTAAGGTTGTGAGTTCAGGCCCAATGTTGGGCATAAAGATTACTTTTAAGGAAGGAAGGAGGAAGAATGGAAGAAAGAAAAAAGGAAAGGATACCTGCCATTGCTGACTTTATTCTACGTTGTAATAAGGAACCTATCCAGATAAGACAAGATAAAATATGTGTATGGGCAAAAAGCAAACAAAAAACCCACTAATTTTTCACGGAGAATAAGGTCCTGTGTAGGGAGAATACAAGGGAATCTGAAAACAAATGAAGTCCGATTGCTCCATAGAAGGTCAGTGTCCAGGGGTGCCTGGGTGGCTCAGTCAGTTAAACATCCAACTACAGCTCAGGTCATGATCTTACCATTCATGGGTTCGAGCCCTGCATCGGGCTCTGTGCTGATCAGTATCCAAAACTGCTGATACACACACACACACACACACACACACACACACATGCGCACACATGCGCGCGCGCACACACACACACACACACACACAATACATACATGCATGCATACATCTGGATTTAGATTTAAAGCACAAAGTTGGTTCTGAAAGAATGGTAAGTTTTGGGAGAGGCAACATGAGAGAAAGCTCCCCAGAAGGGGAATTTGTTCAAATAAACAGAGAAGTGGAGGGTTATAAGGCATATTTAGGATATAAGGAGATCACCAGTAAATCAGGGGTGAACTTTGTTGATGAGTAGGGGGAAAAGACTGCAAATATAGTGGGAGTTCTCAAATCTCAGCTAACAAGTTTGAATTTTAACCTGATAATAAAGGGAACATTGAAAGTTTTAAGCAAAAATTTAGACCATAAAAATAGGGTTTTTTTAAGTTCATTTATTTATGTGGAGAGAGAGGGAGAGAAGGTGAGTGGGGGAGTGGCAGAGGGAGATGTAGAGAGAAAGACTCCCAAGCAGGCTCTGCGCTGTCAGCACAGAGCCCCAGGCGACGTTCCCATCTCATGAACTGCGAGATCATGATCTGAGCTGAAATCAAGAGTCAGATGTTTAACCAACTGAGCCGCCCAGGAGCCCCGACCATAAAAATAGTTTTAAAAGGAGGGGCACCTGGGTGGCTCAGTAGGTTAAGCGTCTAACTTCAGCTCAGGTCATGATCTTGCGGTTCGTGGGTTCAAGCCCGTCATCAGGCTCTGTGGTGACAGCTCAGAGCCTGGAGCCTGTCTTCGGATTCTGTGTCTCTGTCCCTCTCGTGCTCTCCCTCTCTCTCTCTCTCTCTCAAAAAAAACCATAAAAAAATAGTTTTAAAAGGATCTTTGGTCATAGAAAAAAGTCGTTTTTCTTTCTTATTGAGTGCTAATCAAGGAACATGAGGGGAGGAAAAGTACTGAACCATTTTACTTACTGAGTTCTGGAATTTTGATTTCACTAGGCTCAGGAACAGCTTCAAGCAGAGGTGCTAAGGTATAAAGCCAAAATTGAAGATCTGGAAGCGACTCTGGCTCAAAAAGGGCAGGTAGGCATTTGATGGCTAGCACTCCTGCAGATGCAGACAATTCAATCTGACCTTCCTCTAAGACCACCCTTTGCATGGGCCGCACCCAGGACACAGCTTGGCTCTCCACAGTGACCTTTCTCACACTGTGTCAGAATGTTCAACTCTGTGTTTCTGTCCCTGGTGTTTTTCTGGCCAGAGTGGAGCCCAGCTACAACAACGAATGAGGCTGGGCAAGAGAGGGAATGCCAGAGGAAGCGGAGCGCTGTACAAATAGCCTAGAGTGGTCATAAGCTGCTAAGACAAAGACCCGCCCCTCAAGCTGCATTCTTTGCCTCTCTGCTACATTTATGGTTCTGCATTTTAATGTTTTCCATCCATATGTATCTAGCCTGTGTGCATTCTGACCCTTTTCACTTTTTGCCTGTGTGGTCACTTCTGAGTCCCCGGAAGGCTGGTCCTGGATTATTCAGACTGAATAAGTTAGAGTTAGAGAGTGACAATGAAGAGGGGGTTCAATTTTCCTGGCAACTTTGGCCCCAATGTTCTTGAGTGAGGAGCTGACAGGGGTGGGTGTCATTTACCAGCCATCAGCAGGCCAACAAACTGGGTGAGAGAAGACAGCTCTGGCAAAGTGGTTTGACACAGGCTCTTTCGTGCCACTCTGAAATGCTGACTACACGGTATTCTTTGTCAAACAGGATTCACACTGGGTAGAAGATAAACAACTTTTCATTAAGAGAAACCAGGAGCTTTTAGAAAAGGTATGTTGGGCGCAACACCCTAGTGGGGCAGAGGAGAAAATGATGAGAGATCCAGGAGCAGCAGGGGGTCCTCTCAGGAGTGGCACAGGGGCTCGGGGGAGGGGAGGCTTTCCCGGTGCTGCACTCTCCTCCGCTGCGTGCTCAACTGCATCCCTGTCACCACCATCGCCATCACTTAGTGGCACGTGTGCATGGCTCTGCGCTGGCGTTGCGCCAACTTGAGAGGATGTGATCCCTGAAGCCTATTGATTTGTTAACTATATATATATATATATATATATATATATATATGCTGTGAGTGTAGGTACTGTACATCTATATGTATATATATGCACGCACCCACACGTGCACACATCCTATGTGGTTGTCCATCTACAAAAAACACACTGTGATTAGGACTTGTTATTTTGTGCAAGGCACTGACAGAATATAACTCCAAGAACATGCTGCACCCTAGCATAGACTGTGTTCTCACTCTTAATCATTTTGCTAATCTTGGCTATTTATATACAAATATATATATATATATATGCATATATATATATGCATATATATATATATATATATATATATATATATATATATATATACTTTTTTTAAATAAAGAACTTTTTAAAAGATGCAGCCAAGGTACAAAACAGCATGTCCAGGAAGTTGTTCAACAAATCAAGATGCAAAAGCATGGTTTAGGCCTAGTACATATAATTAATTCGATTATCTGAACACAGGCTTTTGATTGGGGCAGTGAAATACAACAGAGATCATTTTAACTTCAAAGGTGGTTCTTTCCATCAGTATTCACCTTCCATAAATCCAGTGAAAAGATTACAAAGTAACTTTAAATTATTCTTGAAAAAAAAAAAAAACCCAGAATTTGAAAGCCCATTTGAATAAGGGAAATAATTCTGTTGGTTCATCCAAAGGTTAAGTAGAAATTACTTTAGGATTTTTTCTGCCAATATTCACTAGCCGTGGCAAGTTGAAAATTAACCACAACACTCTTGTAAGCATGCAAAGGGAAAGAAGATGCTTGTCCTCCCTCCCCTCTGATCTAGCAGTCCTTACCCTACCTCACTTTCTGAATGAGGAGAAACAGAGCAGATGGATAGAAGGCGGGTGGGTATTCCAGGATCGAGAACTGGTACTCTCAGAGAGGTGAGGGGTCCCTGTGAAGAAACTTCATCACACATCGGCCCTGGTCTCTGAATTGCAACCCAAGATCCACTGACCTAACTGCTAGTGCTATCCACCAGAATCAAACATCTCAAATATCCCTTCTCTGATCCAAATTCAAGATTCTAGGTAGTAGAATCTCTTTTTGTTGTCTAAGTCAACTTCTAGTAGTCTCAGAGATGCCCAGTAGTAAGTGTTATTACACTTCTTTATCACCTAAAAAATAATTCTCATTATGTCTTCTGTCTGATTCCATTTGATCTTGATTTCTTGGACTACAAGGAGAATTTGAGGGGCTCAAGCTTCTAAGAGTAAAAGAAAACCAAAAATGATAATAAAGCTAAACATCCTACTTCAAGTGTGTATACTTGGGGAAGTAAGATTCATCCTATGATAAAAAGCCCCTGGGTTTTTGTTTCTAAGTTCAAGATTTTAAATAGTTACTGTGCCTAAGGGTCCACCCACACAGCTTAAATATCAAAGGCAGCCCTGAACCTATTACAGATCATGAAAATTTTCTGAGCCCTTGTAGATATGGGCCTGTCTTACAGGGTGAGGCATATTTTACACAACTAACTTAATTCTATGCTTCATCAGGTTATAGACGTCGTATAGGAAAACAGAGGGAAAAGGTGTAACTTCTAAATGGGTAAACAAAAGAAGCCTCTTCTGGTAGGGGATATTAGAGTTCTGTGTTCAAGGAAGAATAGGATTTCCTCACATAGGAAAGGAAATGGGGGGAGCCTCTTTTAGGCAGAGAGATGAGCAAAGATATAGCTCCTGGCATAATCAGTCCATAGGGTAGATAGGAATTTCTAGATTCTTATGTGTGATCACATGTGAGAGTGTGTGTGTGTGTGTGTGTGTGTGTGTGTGTGTGTGTGTGTCTAGAGATGACAGAATATTTAAGCCTGGAAAGCTAGGTGTTTGAATTCCATATTGACAAGTTTGGCTTTATTTTATGGGTAACTGGAACCCCTCAAAGTTTTGTATATGATCAGAGCTATTTAGGTAAAATTTCTCCAACCGTTTGTAACTCCAGAAACAAGAGATGTCAGTGTCCATGATTTACCCCATTAAATTTAGTCTCAGGACACTGTCCCTGACCCACAGCAAGAGCCTAATGAGTACTCGCAGATTCACTACTCATAGGGTCCCCAGACGTTGTCAATGAATGCGTGTCATCTTGTCTCATTTTCCTCCATGACACAAAAAACTCAACCAAAGGATAACTAGGAGGAAAGCCTAAGACTTCTTTTGCTCACATCTCATTGGGATTTTTTTTTTTCATGGTCTAGATGATTTATTCACCACGTAAACGAGTGCTCTCCATGCTTGCTTTGCTAAGCTGTAGCCAGTATTTGCAATGTTCACCTAACTTGAGGATTTACTTTATTAGATAGAAAAACAGGAGGCAGAAAATCACCGGTTGCAACAAGAACTACAGGATGCCCGAGACCAGAATGAGCTGCTGGAGTTTCGAAACCTAGAGCTAGAAGTAAGGCAATGATGATAATAATGATAATAGAAATACTCATAACAGTTAACATGCACTGAACACATTCTGTGTGGGAGGTGCTGAATTAAGCATTTCTGATGCATACTCTCCTTGGACCTCAACGACCATAATCAGGATTTTATAGATGAGGCAACCGAGGTTAAACAACTTGCCCAAGACCTGTGACTATAAGTGGTGAAACACTGACGCAAGTCAGAATTGTCTGCTCAGAGACTGTACTTTTCAACACTATTGCCTTTAAGAACAAGACTAATGAATAATTTTTAAATAATTTAAATAATAGATATCAAACTTCATCACTATTTCATTGCTTCTCAATAATCATTTCCATCCTTCATTGAATTCTGACTCATAAAAATGTTACCTCAAGAACAGTATTTCAGACTGGTATATACAAAAATATTTTGTTTTAGACACTTGAATTTGTGAGTAAACTTTTAAATCTATAATGTACTTATGAAAAAGGCCAAAAAGCAAGGTAACTTGTTTAAGGAAATACCTTGGCTAACCTGGCCAAATTTCTGTCTTTTTTATTTTTTTTTAAGTAAAACATATCAATAAAATCAGATTTTTATTTTATCACACAGAATCTGGCCTAGTGGGGTGCCTGTCTGGTTCAGTCAGTAGACCACGTGACTCTTGATGTCAGGGCATGAGTTCAAGCCCCATGTTGGGTATAGACATTACTTATAAAAATAATCTTAAACACACACACACACACACACACACACACACACACACACACAAAACCTGACTTCTTTTGGGTGCCTGCGTGGCTCCATCAGAAGAACGTGTGACTCTTGATCTCGAGGTCATGAGCTCTAGCCCCACATTGGGGATAGAGATTACTTAAATATATATTTTTTTAAAAAAAGAATCTGGCATAGGGTCTGGCTGAATGTATGTTGATATGTAAAAGGTAAGAAATTTCCCATTTGATAGCTCTGTTATTTTGCCAGCAGCTTCTTTTTGAGATTTTTTCAAATTAGATTTAGATAGAGTTAGTGGTTGGTGCTCCTCCGTCAAGAAGTGTTAAGTCATCTTTGGTAGCCCACATATCTTAATCATAAAGCTTGAGTAGACTGAATATGCAAAAGGCTGTTAGCTGCCATAAAACTTCATGGTCAAAAGACCATTCTCTGTGACACCTGAAAGCTCTAAATATTCATGTAGTTTAAATTGGAACTTCACTTCCTACATTTCTCTGATCAAAAAACTTGCAAGACTGAATGACACTATAAATTCTTCTACCATACTTCTTAGTTGATTTATCTCTTCTTTTCCATTAAATTTAAGCATGAACATCTTGAGTTCAATTTTTTTTTTGCACAATGACATTGATAAACTGAAAGAGTATAAAGAGAGAACACAGACAACTGGTTTAGCATTTGATCAGTTGTTGATTTTTATTTTTTAATTCCCATATACTTTTCACTGTATTTCAAGGAAAGAGAGAGACGATCTCCTCCATTTAATCTACAAATTCACCCATTCTCAGATGGTGTGAGTGCTCTACAGATCTACTGTATGAAAGAAGGTGTCAAGGTAGGCAGACACTCAATTTTTTATGTTTGTAGAAAGTAGAAAAACTGGGAACTGGAAAAGGGGAAGTTGTTCATGACTTGTTTTTCAGTCACTGGATGTCATTTTGATACAAACTATGTAGATATTAAAAATAGCTGCACCTAGGGGTGCCTGGCTGACTCAGTCAGTAGAGTGTGCTACCCTTGATCTTCGGGGTCATGAGTCTGAGCCCCACATTGCATGTGCAGCTTACTTAAAATAATTTTTTTTTATTTATTAAAAAGATGTGTGACAGATGTATGAATGGTTAATAGAGAACACAATAAACCATGATTATTTAGAACACAATAGCATAAGGAATGATGCAAATTCAGTTATTAAGATAATTAACCTTCATTATCTAGGGGAGATACTAAATAAATTCCATACTTCAAGAAACACATTTCAAGGATACCAGATAAAAAAGTGTTTGTCGAGTCCCTTTGTTGTGCTGTTCTAAGTGCTGTGGGACTCATAATCTTGGAATTTGGTGCTGGAAGGGACCTTGAAATCATCTGGTCCACCCTCTCTTTTGATATGTTTCATCTAGGGAAGATTTGTCTTTTGGAAGGATTTATGATTTGTAACATATTGTTCATTTAGATAAAATGTAATTTTATCTTTAGGGATATCGGAATACATTTTAAACATTAAGGTTGAATGGAGGTGGCTCCATCTCCTGGAAAATATATTATCCCTTCAATGTAATGAAATCACATGGTGAATATCTATCCCAGAGGGAAAGCTGGGATGCCTCCCGCTACTCCTGGTCTCTCCTTGACCTTGTGCATGGCCCTTCCTGCTCCCGCCCCAAGCTGCCAGATAATACCTGCTTTCATTGCTTTCTCTCTACCTATGAGATTGAGCTAGACCTCCCCCTTCCTGGTGGAAGGAAAGGATATACCGCTATCTGAATGTGAGTAAGAGGAGAAAGTGGTACTAACGCAGTAAAAAGTGGGAGGAAAACTGGGCAGTAAAATTGTGTTTCCTTGTTTTCCATCCTGAACCTCTTTCATGGTGTTTAAATTTCTGGCCTTCCTGGGCTGCACAAAAATTTGTCAACCAGAGCCATGTTTTTGTTTTGTTTTGTTTTGTTTTTTATTCAGCTCTAATTAAATGAAAAGTACTTTACTTTGTCTTTTCCTTAGATGCTTTTTCTTAGATAAATCATAAACAAGCTAATCCAGTGGATGTAATTTATATTCAGGGAAATTTTTTCAAATGGAGTTCGGCTACTTCAAACTGTCTCAAGAAATATAGTTAAAATGAGCTGTTTTTCACAGCATGAAATTAACGCTAAAAGATGGAATGTGCTGTATTTTTTTCTATGTGGCAGTCAAAATCTCAACCAGGTTAGAATTCCATTAATTAAAATGAAATTGGTTGATTATATTTATTACCTGTTAGTTTTCTTTATACCTAAAATTTATTGCAATTGAAAAGAAAATGGCAATTATCAGGAAAAAAAATTAATGAAAGAATTCCAAGTCCTTATTATAAACTAGACTCTTTGATATAGAATCTCTTATCCTCAAGATCAGGAGATATTTTGCAGCTTGAATTTGAGAATGAGCCATTAAGTAGTTTTCCTAGGTTCACGCAACTTGCAAGAAGCAGAGTGGAAACATAAAGCCACATGTACCTGATTGAAAACAACCCAAGGAAATACAGGCCTTAAAATGTCTTCTCAGACTTAAGCACTGATAGAATGCTAAACTGCATTTGTGTCTTTAACTTGAATGTATCTCCTTGATATTGCAGGATGTGAACATCCCTGATCTCATAAAGCAGCTTGATATCTTGGGTGATAATGGGGTAAGTAATGAATTGATTAAGGGCAGTAAAGATACGAATTTGTCCAATGAGAAGCAAGAAATACTTGCCAGTCATGTAAAATAATAGCAAATGAGATATCATGTTCTCTTAAGGATGTGGCTCATGGAAGAGAACCAGTCATGGTTTATCAAACAAGTTAGTTGAGGGGTCCTAAGGATCTCTGGAAGGTAGTGGCAGAAATGGAAACTGGTAAAGTCCTTTTCTTCGCTGGCTGGTTTCAGGCTTGAATGCCGACCACATCTGCAGTGATTAAAGCTAATTACCTTCTCACTGTTGCTTGGAGCCATCCAGCGTGAAATTAATCAGTCATGCAGTTGCAAATGTTGCTAAATACTAGGGTTGGTGGCAGCCCCATAAAAATGGACCAGGAAACTATAATCTCTTTTCTTTCTAAAAACACCTTCCAGGCAGGGTCAAGGCATATTAATTCAGTGGGAGGACCATTCATTGAGATACTAGATGAATGATGTATATGCAGGTTGAAAGAGTCACACCATCTTTTTTTTTTTTTTTTTTTGCCTTGAAAAATTATCAAAGGAGAGAACAGAATCAATTAAATCACATCAAACGACTGTGAAACAAAATCAAGTCCGTTTTAGAGATATAAAAAATCACATTTAATGTACTTTTTACATGTTTTGGATGAACATTTTGTTAAGAATTGTTACCAAGTGAAATAGAACAGTTGTTAACCTTCATGCATGCATAGGCAAGAGTATCTATAACAGGCAGTAGGCAGTATTTTCTGATAGTGTAAATATTGTGTCTTCAGCTTATTTTCTTTTCTCTCTCTCTCTCTCTCTCTCCCTCTCTCTCTCTCTCTCTCTCCCTCTCTCTCTCTCTCTCTCTCTTTTTCTTTTTGACAGAACTTAAGAAATGAAGAACAAGTGGCCATAATTCAGGCCAGCACTGTGCTGTCCCTGGCAGAAAAGGTAATACATCATACTAACATTCAGATCATCTCAGTGTCTGGCTTAACCCCTAAAGACTAGGGTAGGGTTGAAGGACATTCTCTTTGCACATGAATTTGTGTTATTGAATACCTAATAAATGTCTTTTTTTCAGGGTGATGCAACCCCAATAGAATGGGAACACACTAAAGAAAAGTGTGATTTGGGGTGGGTGGATAATTCTTGCTTTGTAGTCTCTTAAAAAAATGTATTTCTTACAAAATGGAAAACTTTCTGGATTATATTATCCACACAGTCCCTCCCAAGCTGGGAAACCAATAGAGGTTTTTGTTGAGAGATGGTAAACTAGAGAGCCTGGCTCTTTTTATGGGCTTTTCCCTGGATGTGCACATAGCAGTTGTTCCCAGATGATTCTGTAACCTGGCGGTGGTTCATGGCTATACGATTCAGAAAGTCCAACCTGGGGACTGTCAGCTGAGCAACACTGAGTGTGTGCTCTGGCCCCCTTGTGTCTTAACCTGGTAAATGGCAGGAAGAGAGGAGGAAAGAGCCAATCGGAGAAGCCGGAGAAGTGGCTGTGTTCAGGGTGCCTTGAGAATCAGCACATACTTGAAGAGGGAAGGGCTGCTATAAAATAAAAGATTACTTAAAAATTATTAAAATAATCCCTTTTTTGGATACTGATTCAGGGAAACCAAGTGGGGGGGGGGGAAGACATTTTGCTGACACCTGGGGAAATTTTAGTATGGACCAGGTATCAGATAACAAAAGGAATTATATACATGTGAAATAGTACCTGGTATTTGCTTTTTAAAAAACTTAGTTCCCTTGCAATTTAATTACAGACCCATCACTTTCCCTCTCCACAACACATTAATAACCTTGCATTGTCCCTAACATAAGTTCCAGAATCTAGAACTTGCCAAGAGGGTCCCTAGGTCTGGCTCTTGCTTGCTTCTCCAGGATCCCACTGGTTTCTTTGGTCCCTAGCTGAGGGCCAGCCATATACAAATCCTTTTGGTGTCCCAGTCTTCTCTGTCTCTGTTTCTCTTTCTCTCTTTCTCCATCTCTATCAGTATTTCCATCCCTTGGTCCTTAGGCTGTTCTCTTTGCCTAGAAGTTACTTTCTTCTTCCTTTTCTCCCTTTGTGTGGCTCAATCTTAACCATTAGACATCCCCATACATGGGTAGCCTTCTTCTTCGCCCAAGCCCTGTTAGGTATTTTTTTCTCTGTATTTCCACAGTGACCTGTGCATCTGCTACTATGGCTTTTAACAACTGTAATGTGGCTGCTTGTTTTTTGTTGTTGTTATATGCCCCACAACTACCTACCACTAGACGTTAAACTCCATGAGGGCAACTATGGTATCTGTTTATTCTACTTTGTTTCCCTAGTTCTTCACAACAGTCCAGCACATCTAACAGGTGATCAGCAAGTATTTACTGAGGGAGTGAGTAAGCGACTTTGTGAATGTCCACAGGACAGTGTTCCAATGCCACGCTGATGAAGAAAATACAGTTTGTACTCCCATATCTGCTACATTTATTTGGCAGCAATAGCCAGTGTCGCATTCTATTGGACTCATGAAGGGCTACAATTCTTTATTGAAAGAAAAGTCACCTTAATTTAGGGATATCAAGAAAACTTGGGCCAATTTCTGTAAAAGGCAAGGACTAGGATGTGAAGGAAAGATTAGGGAAATGGAAAAGAAAATAGGAATAGGCTGGGGCGCCTGGGTGGCTCAGTTGGTTAAGCATCCAACTTCGGCTCAGGTCAGGATCTCGAGGTCCATAAGTTTGAGCTCCATGTCGGGCTCTGTGCTGACAGCTCAGACGTTGGAGCCTGCTTCGGATTCTGTGTCTCCCTCTCTCTGCCCCTCCCCCACTCATGTGCGCGCGCACTCTCTTTCTCTCTCAAAAATAAATAAACATTAAAAAAAAGAAAGTAGGAATAGGAAAAAGTAAAGGAAAAATGGGTCTGTGTGCCTCACATTTACTTAGATTGATGGAAATTTTCTTCCATTCCCTGCCCTGTGTGCATGCAATGCAACTTGAACTTAACCATAATTAACACTTGCATAGTGCTTTGTTTGTACCTGGCACTTCTCTTGATACTACTGTTATAGATGAGGAATCTGAAGCACAGAGAAGGCAGGTAACTGCCCTAGTCACACAGCTAGAAAATGATGGGGTCAGGATTCACACTCAAGCAGTCTGTTCACGGAGTCCGTGATCTTCTTCTCCACTGCACCACAATTCCCCTCAACCATTCTATTGAAAGCAGGAAGTGCCCTTTACAGACCCTGTAGGAGCTGATCTCTTAGCCCTTCAGCGAATTAGTTCACGCCTCCACTTACCTCCTTTGCAAGACCGGTATGAGGGTTCAGTTGAACATTTAGAGTGATGACAGTGTGCTTAGCACTGAAGGGATAAGTGAAGAACCAAATGCACAAGATGCAAACCTGTCCTTAGAGTGCTCATAGTCTGTGCAGTTCACAAGTTAGTGTTGCCTCCTACCTTTGGGATTTACAGATGAACATGTCTATCTCCAAGTAATTCTAAATGTCAGCCTTGAACTTATGAATACCACAACCTTGGATAGCATTCTGCTGTCTAGGAGTATAATTGATAACCAGAGATTGAACATAGACAAATTTCCAACAAGGAAATCCTATTGTGACTTTGTGTTAATAAGAGTAAGAGCAGTAACCTTAAGTGAGAACATGTTATGGGCCAGGTACTGCACAAATGTCATTGTTCTCCCAACCATCCTAAATTTATCCACTGTTTTCATTCTACACATGAGGAAACTGAGGTGTGGGCTATTCAGTAACTTGTGTCAAGCTTTACAAGTCAGAAGGGCTACAAGTCAACACACAAGTCTGTATCTGAAGCCCATGACTGAACTGCTTTAATTTACTATACTTAAAAATACGGTTTCTCAATGATAAATGGGCAGTAAGTAAAAGGCAGCATTTTAATAAAGCTTGATGGTCTGCACTTGCAGAGACTACCCATGATTTCGGATGGAAATCTGTTTCAAGGGGAGGCCACGTGTATGTACAAGAACCGAGAGAGTAGGTCCTCAGTCTCCCTGTGCATTTATTCTTTCCCCACATTTCTTATAGCTAAGAGGCTGTTGGACATGGTGTCGCCTTGTGAATGTCAGGCTTTAGTATGTAGAAAAAATGCTCGGGGCACCTGGGTGGCTCAGTCGGTTAAGCACCCGACTTTGGCTCAGGTCATGATCTCGTGGTTTGTGAGTTCAAGCCATGCATCAGTCTCTTTCCTGGAGCCTGCTTTGGATTCTGTGTCTCCCTCTCTCTTTGTCCCTCCCCTGCTCATGCTGTTTCTCTTTCTCAAAAATAAATATTTTTTAAAAATGCTCAGTGCACCACATAATTTATCACAGATAAACTGAAATGAAATCACTAGTATTGAGGCAAATTCCTAACAGTGTAGATGTATAAAAATAAATGTTGGGGTGCCTGGGTGGCTCAGTCATTTGAGCATATGACTCGATAACAGCTCAGGTCATGATCCCAGGGTGGTGGGATCAAGCCACAAATCAGGCTCTGCACTGAGGATATAGACTGCTTAAGATTCTCTTTCTCCTTGGGGCATCTGGGTGGCTTAGTTGGTTGAGCGTCCAACTTCGGCTCAGGTCACGATCTCACCGTTCACAGGTTCGAGCCCTGTGTCAGGCTCTGTGCTGACAGCTCAGAGCCTGGAGCCTGCTGTGGATTCTGTGTCTCCCTCTCTCTCTCTGCCCATCCCCTGCTCAATGCTCTGTCTCTATCTCTCAAAAATGAATAAATGTTAAAAAAAATTTATATTAAAAAAAAAGATTCTCTTTCTCCTTCTGCCCTTCTCCCCTGCTCACATGCTTTCATCTCTCTCTCTAAAATGAATGGATGAATGTTAACCAAGAACTAGAATTATTGTGTACCCAGTACATGCAGTACATTGTGCATAGTGTCTTCCATTAATTACATCCTGTAATTCTTCAAATTATTAACCCTATTTCACAGAAAAGAAAGTTAAAGCTTAGAGAAATCAGATAACCTTTTAAGGCCACACAGCCATGAAAATCCTGGACTGGGATTAGACCCAGGGTAGTCTGCCTGTAGAACCCCCACAATTATTACGCCCAGTTGCCTCCCTACAGGATAAGCTGATGTTTAACTTGGGAGAGACATGTTATAATGTGTTCTATTAAGCAATATATGTGGTAAGCTTATTACTCAAAATCTTATTTTTCAATCTTATTATTCAAAATCTTATTCAAAATCTGATTTTACTCACGGTGTTGATCAATGTTAACGTCAGTGCCATATAATAGGATGATATATTCTAAGTGTTAGGAAAGGTAAGTTTTTTAATGTGATTTAAAATGCCTCCACTCAACAAAAATGATTCTTCAACACTTAGCTGTAGTCAGTTTCATACAATGAAAAATGGCCATTTCTCCAGCCTCACCTGGCCTTCTGACTTTCATTATGTTTCCCCCAACCACGAAGAATTGGATATCTCTTCTGCTTGGAACTTGCCCGTCATTTTTGCCTAATCATCTTTGACTCAAAATCATCAGACTCTAGCACAGTTGTCTTTTCCAAGAAAGCCTCCTATGATGTTTTCTAATGAGCGCAAAAAACATGTTGGTCTTACCATAGAAGCCCTTGTACCTAGTGCAGTGCCTGACACATGGTCGACATCAGTGAATGCGTTTGTTGAGTGAGTGAATGAATGAATGAATGAATAACTCTTTTTCCTGAACTAAGAGATAAAATGCACCGAGTTTCCACTTCAGTTCTCTGAGAAAAAAGAGGAAGAGACAAAGCAACTTAGTAGACTGCACCATATACACCATGTCAAGCAGTGATGTCAGACATTTTTGTTTACTCCTTGTTTACTCCTTAGTGGATCCAGCAAATCGAAGGAGCGGAGGCTGCCCTGCACCAGAAAATGATGGAATTGGAAAGTGACATGGTGAGTCCAAAGATGAGGCATCATAAAAATGACAAAAAATAGGGCTGGGTGGCTCAGTGCTTAAGCACCGGACTTTAGTTCAGGTCATGATCTCACACTTTGTAAGTTGGAACCCCGAATCAGGTGAGCACGAGCCCCATTTAGGGTGAGCTCGTGTCCTGCTTCACGTGAGCTTGAGCCCCACCTCAGGTGAGCCCCAGTTCTTTCTCTCTCGGCCCCTCATGGGATTCTCTCTCTCTCTCTGCCCCTCAATCACTTGCACCCTCTCTCTCAAAAAAAAAAAAAATTTTTTTAAATGAAGAAAAATAGTCAAGGCAAATGGAAAACAACTGTTTTCTACCAGTTTCATTGGCACCAATGAAAGTTTGCAGCTTCGCATTATTTGGTGTACAGACTGGGGAATGAAATTCCTGAAAGTATCCCACAATTTCAAGTTATATTCTTCAAAGATATGTTGTATTTTTACAATATTTCTAAAACTAATGCTGAATAAAATTCAACTAGGTGATTTCTTTCTTAGGCTAAATAATTTTTCCACCATGTATAGTCAGAGTAAAAATTACAGAAATGATGAGTATAACTATGATTTTAAAAATCTCCAAGCCACTTTGTGCCCATTAAGATGACCACTATCAAAAACAAAACAAAACAAAACAGAAAATAACAAGTGTTGGTGGGAACATGGAGAAATTGGAACCTATGCGTTGTTGGTAGGAACATAAAATGATGTGTAGCTGCTAATGAAAATAGTACGGTGTCGTTGCTCAAAATATTCAAAATAGAATTATCGTATAATCCAGCAATACCACTTTTGGGAATATGCCCAAGATAATTGAAGGTAGGTTTTCAGAGAAATGTTTGTACACCCATGCTCACAGCAGCATTATTCACCATAGCTTAAATGTGGAAGCAACCCAAGAGTCTATCACTGGATGAATGGATAGCAAAATGTGGTCTGTACATACAATGAACATTATTAAAGCTTTAGAAAGGAAGGAAATTTGGGGCACCTGGGTGGCTCAGTCGGTTGAGCGTCCGACTTCGGCTCAGGTCATGATCTCGCGGTCTGAGGGTTTGAGCCCCGCGTCAGAGTCTGTGCTGACAGTTCAGAGCCTGGAGCTGCTTCAGATTCTGTGTCTCCCTCTCTCTCTGTCCCTCCCCTGCTTGCTCTCTCTCTCTCTCTCTCTCCCCCCCCCTCTTTCTCTCTCAAAAATAAACATTAAAAAAAACTTTTAGAAAGGAAGGAAATTCTAATATATGATATAATGTGGATGAACCTTGAGGATATTATGCAAAGTGAAATAAGCCAATCGCAAAAAGACAAATAATGTATGATTCCACTTACGTAAGTATCTAGAGTAGTCAGACTAATAGAAAGTAGGAACAATGGCCGTTAGGAGTGAAGACGAAGAGAAAATAAGTTGTCATTTAATGGATACGGTTTCAGTTTTGCAAAATGAAAAGCATTCTGGAGATTGGCTGCTTAACTGTGTAAATATACTTAACCCTACTTAATTGTACACTTAAAAATGGTTAAGAGTAATTTTGGGTGTTTTACCGTAAATATTTCTTTAAATCCCTAAGCACAGGAATTGTTCATTATAACTTACAGGAATACATAGGATTTTATAACTGTACTGTCATTATTATTATTACTACTGAAAAACAGGTAGTGATTCCTATCTGGTTAGGGAATCCTATAACAAGAATAACTTGCAGGGTGCCTGGGTGGCTCGGTTGGTTAAGCGTCTGACTCTTGATTTCGGCTCGGGTCATGATCTCATGATTTTGTGAATTTGAGCCCCACATTGGGCTCTGTGCTGACCACACAGTCAGCTGAACCTACTTGGGATTCTCCCCTTTTCTCTGTCCTTCCCCCCACTCATACTGTCTCTGTCTCTCTCAAAATAAATAAACTTAAAAAAAAAGCCTCACTGTCACTACTTGTAAAGTGGGGGTAAAATATCAGCCTGGAGTATTGTATGGAGCTGCTATGACATTCAAAGGAGGTAAAAAGTGTGCAGAGCTTTCAAAGTGATGAAGTTTGCTCTGTCAGATGATTTTATGATTTCATTGAAATATGGAGCAAAATGAGTTCTGTGACAGAACACCAATATTAAATGTTTTTCTTATTTTTTCATTAATATTGTACTACAGTACTGGTAGCCTTGAGAGATATAAAATGGACAGTACAGTTAAAAATTTTAGCTATGAAACCAACGGAGGAGTCAAATACAGAAAAAATAGAGAGACAGCATAAGTGGGAAGGGGGCAGAGAGAGGAGACAGAGGATCCAAAACGGGCTCCACTCTGACAGGCTGACAGCAGTGAGCCTGATGCGGGGGTCGAACTCACAAACGAGGTCTTGATCTGAGCAGAAGTTGGATGCTCAACCGACTGAGCCACCCAGGTGCCCCATGAGATATATATATATATATACACTTAATGTTTATTTATTTTTGAGAGAGTATAGAGTGCAGGTAGGGGAGGGGCAGAGAGAGAAAGGGAGACACAGAAGCCAAAACAGGCTCCAGGCTATCAGCACAGAGCCTGACGCAGGACTTGAGCTCATGAACCTTGATCCTGAAGTTGGACCCTGAACCGACTGAGCCACCCAAGTGCCCCACAAAGTTATATTTTTAAATGCTGTTGGAAAGATGCTTGCGATGTGAGACCAGGCATGCAGACACTGGGGACAAGCAAGGGAACTTCAGATTTTGGTCCCAGCTCGTACTGGTTTTGTGGCAGAAGCAGAAGCCCATTCATGAAGTGACATTGTGGGTGGAATAGCTGCCATCCCCCCACATCATTATCCACCTTTGTGTTTGCTAATTGTGCGCAGATAATTTTGAATCATTTTTTATTATACAACTGTGCATATTACATTTCAAAACATTCTTACAAAAATAGACTCTCACAATATATTTGCACAGATATAGTTATTAGTAACCCTGTCCTTAACCACGTGCTCTTGGACTGGCATAAAAATCCTTGAAAGCATTCCATGTGGTGGATTGTTCATGATATCTTGTATACTTCTTTCCATTGATTTTCACATTCTCTGTGTGAGACTATGAAAGTTGAACTATTTTCCTAACAGAATCTTTGACCCTATAAATGCTAGTGACTGGTCTTGTTGGGGAGTTAGAGGAAACATTCATCAATACCATTTATATACCGCTTTCTAGTAAACTAAGTTCTTTTCTCTTTATCATTCTCTTCATCTTTTATCATGTAAGCTCATATCGCTTTGTCTTTTCTCTTTATCCTTTTTATAGGAACAATTCTGCAAAATAAAAGGCTATTTGGAGGAAGAACTAGATTACAGAAAACAAGCTCTCGACCAAGCATATATGGTAGGTACAGCAAGCACTCAGGACACCCAGAGTTCACAGTCCTGTGCTGTGGAGTGAAGCATCATGGTTCACTTGTCCCGCCATGTACTTGAATAGACCACAACATGCAAGCTCATTTATTCAGTGGTTTCCAGTTCTGGTTGTAGAATAAATACATCCCTACCTATTTCCCGTTATATTACTCTTATAATATGTAATGCATACTTAATTATGCTTCATATAAAAAAATTAAGTGTCTGTTACAAAATACTTTAATGAGAGACAGGTTGGATGGTACTGTAGATGAAAGAGAAATTTTATTAAATCTAACTGTTTGGGAGCCTCACGTAGTGAGAGAAGAGTAGAGCATTTAATGTCTGCTGTGTATATTTTTCCTTCACATATTTCTCACAACAACCCTCTGGGGTACAGGTAATATGATCATTCCTGTATTACATATGAGGAAATGAAGGCTTGGAGAGTGAAAGAACTCTGCCCGAGAGAGCAAGCACGTAGTGCTCAGTTCTGACTCCAGACCCTGTGGCCTTCTCTACCGTAATCCAGCCACAGTAAGTGAGGCTGTTCGGGAGATGGGTTGTGCCTTTTCTCCCCCACAGAAGGCTGTGTGGACTGAGGACCCCATTTGATTCATTCCCCATGACAGATTCATAACACATAATTCCTAATACGGGACAACAGCTTGCATTTCTTCTCTTCATATACTGCCCCCCCAACCATTAATTCACAATAATGACTCAAGAGAAAAAGACCAAACTTAAAAGGGGAACATTTCAAGGAGTTGCTGGTAGAGGTTTTTATAATGCTTTCCTGGAAGCAGCCTGAGTCACTTTGGGGATAAGAATGAAGCACTTAGCCCCTGCTTGTAACAGAGATGAATTAGTATTCTTCTCCAAAATGAGTAAGAGATTCTGAGCACTGCTCGATGGGGAAAGGAGAAAAATGAGAGTTGGTCACCAGAGAATAAAGAAGGAAGCACTTTCTCCCCTCCCTTCCTACCCTTTTATCCTTGCCTTCTCTACCTACACATGGTCAGGTTCAGGTGCTTATGTGTCCCATGAGCAAGTACTCATTCAGACACATGTCATGTTAAAAAGATGAGATCTGTTCAGTCGAGTACAAGAGCTAGGAACTTGGAAACAAGAGCTAGGAAAATACTCTGTACCAAGGCATGACCATTCACCTCTGTCAAAGTCACAGGAGGTAAGATTGTAGATTTTGGTTACTATATCTGAAGCATGTTTAAAAAACAAAACAAAACAAAACTGGAATATAAGGATATAAGGATTCTTCATCCAAAACAGAGAAGACTCAAGGAGGCATTTTATAGCTAAAGCAGCTTTAAATGTCAGAATATTAAAAAAAACAAACCAATTCCAAAGACTCCAGGCCGTTTTCAGATCATGTCTCCTAATTTGTATTTTAAGATGGGGAGACTGTAAAGCCATCTTCAAGTTCGTATGTGTGTCATGTGGAAGAGAGGTGGCATTTTGTGTGTGAAATAGATCCCCAACTTAGTATTCCAACTCAGACCACTTTTCAGTGCTTGTTTCTAAACGTACAGCCACCGTGATAGATGTCTACATATCTGAAGGGCTGTCAGATGGAAGAGAGCACAAATCTGTTCTCAGCTACATTTGAGAATAGAAGGTTATACAATTTTTATAACAAAGTAAGGACTTACTAAAAATGAAAGGTGTGTGAAATGGACAGGATCCCAAGAAAAAGAACAGATGCCCCATCATCAGAGAAGTTCAGGTATTGTTAGCTCGATGACTCACGGAGTCTTACAAAGGGGATTATCAAAACGGTAGTGTGGCTGGATAAGCTTTGAGATTGATTTTAGTGCTATGATCCCGTAAGACTCCAGTAATCCATAACTCCCCTCTCCCCCACACGCAAGTGTCTCCATTCACATACCACCAGACATGCTAAGTTCCAAAGTTAGACTTTTCTAATTCTGTTTGCCAGAGAATCCAGGAACTAGAAGCTACTTTGTACAATGCTCTGCAGCAAGAAACCGTTATCAAGTTTGGTGAATTATTAAGTGAAAAACAGCAAGAAGAGCTGAGGACAGCGGTAGAAAAGTTACGGCGGCAGATGCTGAGGAAGAGCAGAGAGTATGACTGTCAGATTCTTCAGGAGCGAATGGAGCTCTTACAGCAAGCCCATCAGGTGAGGACGGAGCCACTGCATCTCTGTAGGGTTGGTACTAAGCAAATGGGACTTAGTACTAAGTACGTGGTATGGAGTGTGGGTGAGAGAAGCCCAGGGCTGTACACCATCTTCGGAGAGTAAGATACAGAACTCTTGTTGGCCGCCTAGACTCAGAGACAGGATGACAGTTTGGTAATGATTCAGTCTTGAGAAAATTGGCATTCCAGAAGCATTGCCTACTGCTACTATTCGGGAAGCTGTTTTGTCATGAGATACCCTTTGGGTCTCCTGGAGCCTGATTAGCTCCCTTATGCAAGGAAGCAAGACTCTCCCCAGGACAGAAATACTGCTTCCTCCTGTTACTCATCCCAGTCCATAATCTAGCCTGATCAGATCATCTGAATAGGGTAAAAGAGAACAAGGGCCTTTTTCTTTATTCCCAGAACAAACAGCAACAACAACAAAGCCTGGAAGCTGCCGCTTACTTACTGGCATTTGCTATGTCAGGAACTAAACTAAGGGCTCTGCTTACATCATTGCATTTAATCTTCACAGTAGCCCACTAAGGTAAGTATTCTTATTATCCCATTGAGGGGATAATGATACTGAAGACATGAGTACTTAAGTCATTTGCCCAAGGTGACACAGATAGCGAGCACCAGATCCAGTATCTACTCAGTTGTGCATAACTCAAGGCCAGTGCGTATAACCATTGTGCTACCCTCTCCTACGCAACTTGAGTCCTCTCTGATTGATGTGACCCATCTAGACCAGGAAGGCTCTGGAGACACTAAATATTCATTTATAGCCAAAATTCTTAATTCCATCTCTTAGTTCATGTCTTAGCTTGACAGGTGAGGACTAAGGCCCTGGTCAAAAAGCAGATTCCAAAAGAATTACAAAGTTGATAGTGCCAGTAGGATTTGGTACTTGGAAGCTGGGATAAGCAACTGATACACAATCCAGATGGACAATACAAGAAGTAAGAGTTGTGTGGTCTTTAGAGATCAAGGTGGGTGGAAAAGGAACAGGTTATTTTATGACACCCATAAGAACGGTTTATGGGGAACATGACAGCACACTTCCTGCGTAGCCAGGAGTTGTGTGAATCTTTATAATCGAACAGATTATCTGAGTTAACAGGGAACTAAGAACGGTGAAGCCTTTTGTCCCAGAGATGGTGAACACATGCATGTTTGTTTCAGTGCGCTTTCAGATTCCATCATAAAGTTCTGGGTTTTGATCCTGGAATGTTTTTCAGCCCTTTAATGATAGACCCCATGGCCTCATTAGTTGCAGGAATAAAAGTGCCCTCTGCGTAATTTTTTTATACTGCAATGGCATTTAGTTAATTTCAACAAATCAGCAGTTGTGCTATGGAACCACAGAAGTGTTTATTTTTTAAAAAAAAATTTTAATGTTTATTTATTTTTGAGAGAGAGAGAGAGAGAGAGAGGCAGAGAGAGAGGGAGACACAGAATCTGAAGCAGTCTCCAGGCTCTGTCTGAGCTGTCAGCACAGAGCCCGATGCGGGGCTCCTACTCGTGAATTGTGAGATCATGACCTGAGCCAAAGTCAGACGTTTAACTGATTGAGCCACCCAGGTGCCCCAAAAGTATTTATTTTTAAGATGGGCAAAGAGTTATCTAAATTTATTTATGATTAAAACCTTGTCATTTTTTTGAGTCTATAACCAAGCCAAACCTGAAAGACATGTTTTGTTTGTTTTGTTTGAAGCTATCCAGTGAGAGGTACATTACAGTTCTAAGCCTCAGAGATTTCCATTGAAATTTTCTATCTCCCAAACAAATGTTCATTAGAAAATGCCTTTTCTAATTATTCCTTACTCTTTGTCTCCCCTTATAATCAGTAGATTTAAGAGAATTATTCCAGAAGGTATTGGCCAGGTTTTGTCATGTATAAGCTATGTGATCCAGTTAAATCCTAGAGCCTATCAGTAACTATTTATTGGACATTTCTGTTTGAATGTTTCACAGTGAACTCATATGAAACATATCTAAGTGTGCATTTTTATTCTTTCCCCTTCTCTCCCCATCTGCCTGTGTTTGTCAGTAGAATTACCATATCCCAAAGCACTCAGGCTGGAAACCCTGGAGTCTTCTTTGTCCTTTATCTCCAATCATTAATATAGCACTACATCCAATTAGTATTTCTCCTGAAATGTTTCTGAAGCTGGTCTGTTTTGTCCACACTTGTAACTTGAGGCAGAGGCAGGACCTTTCAATCCTGCAACAGCTCCCAGATGCTGCCAGATGTCCTCTGATGTAACCTCACTCCGTCATCTAGGCATTTATTCAGTCACATATTTAAATGCACTTCCTAGTCTTTGGATACCATTCCAGACATAGAGAACTCACGTGGACTCTGCTTTTACAAAGCATAGGACTTATTGATGGAGACAAAGGAGGTTAACACAAAGAAAAAAAATTACGTTTGGTATCTCTTGACAAGTGGCATAAAAAAGTCATATGCAGGATGGCACGGGGATTGAGTGGTGGAGAGGACTTCCTGCCCTCTCTGTAGTTCGTCATGCATATCACTACACATTCTTTCACCTTTCCTCATGGTACATTCTTCCTCAAAGCCTCCATGATCTCAATTTGCAGTTGGGTCTAGGCCTATGCAGCTCTCTCCAGGTCCTTCATTAGCTGGCTACCCCTTCTCTGCAAACCTGATCTGAGACAATCTCCAGAGTATACTGTCCTCTCTACTCATGCAGAACTCTTCCTGGTACCGCTTGGGTCCTGACTCCCTCCTCTAAGCCTTTGTTGGCATGACCACTCACCATAAATGCCCTTCAGTGTCTGCTGCATTTATCTAAATGTTCTCATTTTTCCAGTCCCAGCTTAAGATCCACCTCCTTTATGATGTTCCCCTGATAATAATGGACTGCATACTACTGAAAAAATCTGTACTTCATATCCCGTTACACATTGTTTCAAAACCATATTTGAAAGCCTGCTTGTGCCAGGAATATTATGGTGGACAGAGACATAAAGGTCACTGCTCTCGTCTGTCCTACCCATGAAAAGGGTCAAAGCAACAACACAAATGAGCAATGACCAAGGCAATTTCAGAGAGTGTCAATAAATGCTATGAAGAAAAGTATACGATGTGTGTGTGTGTTTGGGAATAGGATTCTCCACTTTAGACTGGCTAGGCAGATCAGGCATCTTTGAAGATGTCTAAAACCCAAGGGACCAGCCACACAAAGATCTTGGCAAAGTGCCCCAGAAGATAGGGACAACAGAGTCTAAGTCTCTATTGTGGGAACATTTGGAATAGTCAAGGAACAGAGAGAAGGCCATAAAAATGGAGCACGTAGAGCCAAGGTGAAGTGGATGTGAAGTTGGAGCGCAAAGAAAAGGCTAAATCACACTGGGCCTTGAAGGAGTTTGGGTTCTATTCTGAGTGCAGCCCGGCTGCCTCTCCCTTATTCTTACGCTTGTTCCTCTCCGCCTTAAACTCAGGGCCTGCCCTGATTATTCCACATGTCAGGAGTACACACAGCTGCTGTAGATGGATATACTAAATTAGAAACAGAAAGAACTAGCAGTAAGCTCTCACCCCAGTCCTGATGCGGACAACAGTGACTTGGTGTACTGATTAGCAGGACAGGTAAGATAGATAGAAAGGGGTTTCTTTTGGACCTGAGAAGGTTCCCCCTTGGATGGGGTGGCAATTGAATGGGAAAGGAAAGAAATAGAGCATGCAGCACACGACTGTAGCATAAATAACTCATGTACTTAACAAGCATAGGCAACTTCCTTGTGCTGAACGCTGTCCTACTTACTAGAGATTGGTGATGAAGTTACAATGGCATTGCCATCGTTTACCTTTTCTACTTAATTTGTTTCTCCCTGTGTTTTAGACTCCATCTCCCCATCTTATTCCAGTGGTTCTTTGGGACCAAAAATGGACTGGTGTCTGTATTCTCCATTATATCCAGCTTAGTCCTGACCTTTGTAAGAAGTTGCTCAACAAACATGCACTTGGTGGCCAAGTAGACACTGTAGTAATCTCTAGTAATCCCACATGTCCATGATTGTGTTGAGATAACACTTGCCTCCACATTCAGTAGACATATAAAGGAATTACATGTACACTCAAGGTGGAAATGTCTAGCAAATTTATTCTTTTATTGTGTAGCTTTGGCGCCTGAGCAGCACTGTGGAAATATACACAAGCACACACGTCACTCCCGTGTACATGCACCATTAGCTTCCAGGCCCGTTCTCTTACCCATCATTAATTGTCCTATAATTTCACAGTCAGCCTTGATAGTCTCTCTGACCCAAACACCTCATCCTCTCCTGCACAAACCTCAGTCCCTTCCCTTTAGAACACATTCCTCAGTCTTCTCATTCCCTACGTTTGGTCAGATGATTCTTTTTCTGTTTTTTATATATTTTGTTTTTTGTTTATATATTTTGTTTTTTATATATTTTGAGAAAGAGAGGGTGAGAGAGAGCATGCACATGTGTGTGTGAGTGGGAGAGGGGCAGAGAGAGAATCCCAAGCAGGCTCCATACTGTCAACACAGAACCTGATGTGGGGCTCAAACTCCCAAACCAAGACATCATGACCTAAGCCGAAATCAAGAGTGGGACGTTCAACCAACTGAACCACACAGGCACCCTGGTCAGACGATCCTCTATGGTAGGGGGCTGTCCTGTGTATCATCCTGGGCTCTGCCTATTAGATGCTAAT
Organism: Panthera leo; assembly: GCF_018350215.1. NCBI lineage: Eukaryota > Metazoa > Chordata > Mammalia > Carnivora > Felidae > Panthera > Panthera leo. The sequence goes on along the minus strand of NC_056679.1, from coordinate 122,836,522 downwards.
TACAACCCCCACCCTAGGTGTGATTATTGACCACATGTGATTAAAAAATGTCCAGAAAGATAGTGATGATGGTTGCATAACTTTGTGAATATTCTAAAACCACTGAATTATATACCTCAGATTACATTAAATAACTTTAAGAGATATCCAGATATTGCCAAAGCTCCCCTGGGGGGCAGAGTCATCCTCTGTTGAGAACCACTGTTTCAGAGTAGGGAGATATGATTTTCAAGTTCAAGTATTTGTTCTAGCTTCTTCTTCTTCCCATATTGCATTATAAAAACCTCTTTTTCTATATTATTACCACATTTAGCTTCCATTGTTTTCTTCTCAGACTCCTGTTCTCATTTTCTGATTATTCCCAAGAGAGGCATTAAATAACAAACTTACACTGTATAACCATGTGCCATGAACATAAAAGGCCTTTAGTTGCCTAGAAATTTGAAGATTATTTTTCACTTGCAAATAATTATGTAATGTTGATTTCAAATCTGCACTTTTTAAATCACCAGAATTTTGTTACACAGTTGACAGGTGAGTTCAAAGATAGTTCTGGAATTATTTTGTCCTTAGGATTCCTTATGCTTTTTGCTATGTTTAGTTTTCCCCTAACTTAATCAGTTGTCTCTTTGGAATTTTTGCCCAAGTCTTATCTCTACTTTGTTTTATGAGAATTGGCAAATCATGTTTTATGAGGAAATTCTACCCTGAAGCAGAGACGAAACATGGTTGGAAAGGAAGGGTAGCAAAAAACAAGGGGACTCTTTGCATTTGTATATGTATATCACCACTAGCCATTTTTTACAGTGGTAATCAACACCCAAAAATCCCAGTCCCAATGGCTCCAACACAGTTAGTTTCTTGCTTGCTAGTTCCAGGACATAGTGCTGTCTCAATGAGCAGGTGGTACTCCTGCGTCTCCTACTCACGTTCCACTGGCCAAATAGGCCTCACAGCCAAGCCCGAGGACGCTGGGGTGAGAACATTACCTCCCTCTCAGAGATAGGTCTGTAGAGACAGGTGCATAGACAGGGGTAGCAAATTTAAAAACATACGCAATCAATGCCATGCTTTCGCATGACAAGTATGGGTAATCCAACCGTCTTCTGGGTGTGGGAAAACATATGTGATGCTTCCAGCTGTGAGTACTAATGTTAATGTTTTCGTAGCAAGTTTCGTGTTTTAGGTTGGCGAACAGTCTTCTTGTTAACACCCACTAACTCTTTCTCTTTTCCTTTGTTCAGAGAATTCGTGACTTAGAAGATAAAACAGACATCCAGAAAAGACAGATAAAGGACTTAGAAGAAAAGGTACGTGTTAAATTCAGTGTGAATTTCAGTCTTTAACTTTTAGACCAGAAAATAATAGGAGTTTCATTCACCGCATTGTGTTTCTTCTGTTACTGTGTATCTTGCTGAGGCAGGTGTTGTTACAGTCAATATAAACTTCACCTCCAGTCAGTCACCAGCATTCCAGGAAAGGTTCTGTCTTCAGCAACCTAACCTGGACATGTTTGCCTTTTGTGTTGATTCCTATTTTTTGCTATGGGTGTTTTCTTTCCTCACTTCCCCTTTCTTATCTTCATTTCCTTTCCAGAAATTTCTCATGAGTTTTGTGCCTCTACTTTGCTCTTTCTTTTCAAAATCTTTTTGGTCCCTTTTTGAAAAAAAAAAAAATCATTCCTGTTACTATTGATAAAAAGCCCTTTCTTCCTTGTGCTGCAGTGTCCCCTCCACAGTAGGTCCAGAAACTTAGGTTGACATGTGATGATGAAGCCCTCGTGTCACTTCCCCCAGTGGCCTGAAAGCCTCCTCCGAGTCAGCCAACACTTTCAAGGGAAAGCGTAATAGTCCTGAAAGACTGCATTTGGGAATGTACACGGTGGGGGGACGGGAGAGGGCTCACACAGGAGTGCTGAACAAGCTGCAGTGAGGCCAACAGTCTTAACACAACAACAGTGACCCTGCCGTGATGCCCGGGAGCATCGTGCTGAGGAACACAGCAAGAATCGCAAGAGGCTTTGCCTAGCGTTCCAATCTGAATTCCTGTGATGCCAAAGAATATGGCTATTTTGCAGCATCTTCCGTGGGCACCCGAGAAGAAAATAGCAAACCATCTGCTGCTTCTGAGACAACGGTCAGGATTTTCTTCCTCTCAAATTGCTTCTGTAGCTGCCCATACATGGGAGATTAGAGGGAGCTGGTCGGGGCCAGGAGCCAGACCATCAACAGCCTGGATTCTTACGTCGGCTGGGTCTTCACATACTTACTTGACCTTGGGTATGTGACCGAGACTTGTGTCTAAGCCTTATCGATAAAATGGGGATGATAGAGCTTGCCCTCATCTCCTCTCGTGGGTTCTGCAAGGAACAAACAGGGCCACTTATGTGAAAATTATGAAACACTGAGAGTGTTCGATTAAAAAGTATAATTTTTAAAATTTCCAGACATAAAGTACACATCCTCTGCAAAATTTTAAATTTGAATGGTCCTCATTTCAGAAGTGTGCTGCCTAGCTCTGTGGGACTGAATGAGGCAAAGGTGAAGTGCAGTAAGCCAAGGACTGAGTCTGACTTCCCAGTGTTTGGCAAGAAGACCCACAGAAGGTGGGAACTGTTTCCAGCTTCTCCAGTTGTCAACGCACATGCCTGATGCCTTCCATTTTCCACAGCTTCAAATGGCTAGCTCTTGGTCCTAGTAATTTTCTGTGCGAAGTCTTAACCAGCTCTGTGGCTGACAAAGAGGAAGTCAGAATTAAAACCACAAACTTCAGTTTGATTCCATCCCCATTCATGTAAGGAAAACCAGACTAAAAAGGGTGGGGAGGGGAGTGGATTTTTAAAATATCTGTTAATGTCACTACCCTAGGCATTTTCTTTTTTTAATGTTTATTTACGTTAGAAAGAAAGAGAGCGTGAGCAGGGGAGGGGCAGAGAAAGAGGGAGACACAGAATGCAAAGCAGGCTTCATCGGCTTCATTGACTCTCCTGCAGTTACTCTGTGAGACAGACACAGCGGATCTCAGGATCCCCTTTTTTGCTGGTAATAAAACAACAGGTCAGAGAGATTAAACAGCATTCGCAGGACCATATAACCAGTCCATATCAAGACACCCAGAGGCCAGGGTGTCTGACTCAAGGTGCTACCTTCGGCCCACCACACTGCCTGGACAAAGAATCTCATTGCCAGCGAGGTGATGGGCCTCTCCTCATGCCCCGAGAGGCGGCACTGATATCTGACCTCAGAGGAGTAGAGGAAGCCTCCTTTCCCCTCCATCTTCTACTACGGGCATCATTTTACCGCTCTCCATCTTCGAAGAATGGGGAAAAAAAAAAAAAAGAAAAAGGACAGAGTTTCTGCTTTCCAGACTCCTAGAACAGTCACCAACACATGGCTCTTAGCACCATGTTTATAACTTGTCCCTACAATTTTGCTATGGTGAAGCCAGAGCCCTGTAAACAGTGGCCTTAAAAGACACATGAGGATAACATGCTCAACATTAGAATGCCATACACCACCCTTATTCAAGGAAGTCGTGTCTGACAAAATGGTCCTGAAGTGTGATAACAAGGTCAAAGTCTGACTCTGTAGGAGTACCTCACCAAGGAAATTGGTATTTGAAAACCACTGATCTGACCTGTGACCTTCTACAATTAGTATGCAGTTGGTTATGCACCACTGCTATGCAAGCATGTCTGTCCACCCAAGTATCTGCTTTTCTGGAGAAAGTTCTCAGTGAAGAGACACAATTCAGACTCCATTTAAGTTCTGTGAATCAAAGAAAGAGAATATCTGCGAAGCATGGAGGTTTGAACAGCAGCATGCATTCATTCATCATCTAAGGCGTCCACTGATGTACAAGCACCTTTCATACCACACATCCTGGCTCATCCAGGGTAGACCCAGGATACACCTGCTGTCCTGATGTAATTACTGATAGCGTCTGCATTTCTACCTCAGGAGTAGCCCACTGCGGATAATTTATCATAGGTTTACCTTACGTATTAATATTCTCTCTGCTATGCCTTCTTCACATTAACGAAACAGTGATAGCATTAAGTGATGAAGTGGATACTCTGATCATATTTTTGTAGTTTTGATTTACCCTGCCACACATTAAAAAACAGACAATAATATATAATAAAGTAGGATCCAGGAGGTCTAAATTCAAGGCTTTACTATGACATGAAATTACATGCAATTAGACTGTTGATGAACTGTTCAGTGCTTACTTTTCTCACTTAAAGAATTAGGAGCTTAGATCCATGATCTATTAGACCACCTCAGTTGTAAAATGTATCAGTTGATGTTAGTTGACACCAGTTAGTCCTCACATTATTTTGCCAATAGATAAGTAAAACATGTTTGTTTGTTTTTTTTTAAACAAAAGGTCCTTGGTATGTATGTGACAAGTGGTCAGACCTGAGTGAAGTGGAAAAGCTTGAGGTTTTGTTGACACTACAGAAATTCAGATTTATGTAATCTTCTTCTTTTTCTTCTGCAGTTTCTGTTTCTATTCTTGTTCTTCTCTCTTGCCTTTATTCTATGGCCTTGATGTCAAGGTGCCTCTTCAGGTAAGATTTCATTTAATTCTCAAAATGTGGTTCTAAGAGGTGTTTGATCAGAAGGATGCTGTATACGGTTACTAGTAATGCCCATGTTTGTTTGGTTTAAAAAAAAACACAAATACATTTGGTTTGGTTAGCTTAAATGCCATAAAATGAGAAACAGATCACCTGGAACTAACGTAACGTTGTGTATCAACTGTGCTTCAATTAAAAAAAAATAATTAAAGTAAAAAAAGTGAGAAATAGATCCAGTCCATTTGGGTGATTTTTTAAAAAATTTTTTAAATGTTTTTATTTGTTTTTGAGACAGAGAGAGACAGAGCATGAGCAGGGGAGGGGCAGAGAGAGGGGGAGACACAGATTCCGAAGCAGGCTCCAGGCTCTGAGCTGTCAGCACAGAGCCCCATGCGGGGCTCGAACTCACAGACTGTGAGATTATGACCTGAGCTGAAGTCGGATGCCGAACCGACTGAGCCAACCAGAGGTCCCCCGTTTGGGTGATTATTAAAAAAAATAAAGCAACCACCAAATATGGAAATCAAGAATATTGTTCTAGTTAACTGTGTTGCTTTGGGAAGTCATGGTGTTTATGGGGCTTAGTATTCTCATCAGTCTTTTAATATATGGAAGGATTTGCTTCCCTCTTTGCAAAATGAAGAAATATCAGTATATTTTTAGTATCTCATCCAGCTTGAAAATTCTGATTCTGTAAACCTAACAAGCTAAAAATGGCTGATTATTTTTAACCCCTTCTCCCAGTCTGATTTCATCAGAATTCAGGAAAGCAGGCTATTAAGTGAAATTGGATCTTCTTTTCAAGTAAGCTAACTTTCAGTGCCCATATAGAAAAACGAGAGCTTTATTACTTCTCAATGCTCAAGTCTGTGTCTCACGAATACATGTATAAATAATCTTAGACACTGATTCCCAAAGCTATGAAAAATACAGGTTCCAAGTCCTTACCTCCAACTCAGTGGATCAGGTTACTGGAGGTGGAGGTGAGATGGAGGGGTGGGAGAGGTGGAAAGCAAGGACCAGTCTGTGTTTCTAACAGGCATACCAGGTGAGTCTGATGTCTCTCCGGGTACAGAAACTGCACCTTGTAATAGCATTATTTAAAAATGAGCAAGGGCCAGGTGCTCTTCTAAATCCATACGTCATGGTCTGTGTCCACTTTGATTTTCCTCTTAAGTTCCATTACACAGGGATCTTCCCTGGGCCTCATGTTATTCAACATTTTCTATAGCAAGTTGAAAAATAGAGAAGAGACACTTTCTCTCCATGGGTATCAACCCTGTTACCTACGTGAGGAACCGACAAGCAAAAGTACATTAGCATGGCCTGATACAAGGAAGCAGTTAAGCATATATGCCCAGAAAGTTTATGTCCTCATATAACCAACCTTCTGGCTTTATGCTTTCTTCCAAAAGAGTTTCTGTTCAGCCTGCCAGCCATCCTTTGTCTGCCAAGAAGGATGGTAATCCTACAGAACATAGGAAAAAGACTGTGTCTCTTAAATTGAATGAAAATATAAGGTGAAATGGGTGAGATTTTCTAGGACGAGGTAGGAATGGCCAGAGCGTCAGAAAACAAATAGCCCTCCCCCACCAAGAATAATAAAGAAACAGGACACAAGTACTATGTGGTAATTGAGGGGAGAAAAATCAAAACTCATCAATACTAGTCAGAAAATGGGTAGGTTCGAACAGTCACATCATTAATGGCTTACCCTTACACGCCAGGGGCTGTTCTGAGCTATAGATACAGTAATCCTCAAAATGCCCCCTGTAAAGTAAGGGCTGCTTTTATTCCTTTCTTTACAGTTGGAGAAACAGTAGCACGGGAACTTCCAAGGCCGTAGAGCTACAATTGGCAGGATTAGTATTTGTACCCAGACCCTCACTCTAAAGGCTTTTAGCCACTTTTAAGCACCACGCTGCCTCCCAAAGGAGAGGGCATTGCTGTCACTTTGTGAGCGCCATTTCTGTTTGTATATATAAGCAATCAGAGGTGTCTTCTGAAATGTGGGTGGTACTGCTGGGCTAGTGGGTTTTGAAATTACATTGTGCTCATCTCTCTACCTTTTCCCATTTTGTGTGACTCTTTGAGGGTTGTACAAGACTTAATTTGCTTTTCCTCCAGAGTAGCACATAACGGACACTTAGTAATTGTCTGTTGAATGAAAGATCATGATTATAAGTAATAAGGATATAGCAGATCAATGTGACAGGGAATCTGGGGAGTCTAAAATACGTATGGGAAAATGGCTGAGTAGTTTAGAGTTACAACTTCGAAGTTAGATATACTGTTAAGTTTGGATCCTGCCATTTACAAGCTATGGCGTGGTAGCTTTAATCCACCTGAGATTAGGTTTCCTTGTCTGTAAAGTGGTTGTATTACCTACACCATGGTATTATAGTGAGAGAACTAAATGAGATTGTGCATATAAAGGACTAATTGCATCACTTGGAACATAGTTCAATCATCAGCAACTCTTAGCTGGTATTATTTTTAAAAGCTGGCTATAATGTTTACTGAATTTGTCAATATATAAGTTTGAAATTATAACCTCTAGCATTATCAAGTAGTTTACCACCTAAACCAGAACAAGTAGTTGCCGTTTCATCTCCTCTTTTCAGGGAGTAATCTAGATTTAAATAAGACATGCCTGGAAATTGATTAATGCCACTTTTATCTCCATAGCAGATGAGCTAGAAATAGGAAAAAAAAATCAGGGAGAAAAATGCTTGGCTTGTCTGCAGAGAGTAAAGGCATGCTACACACATAATCATAAAAATATTTTTCCTACTAAACTAAGGGTTTATATTCTGCTCTTAAACCCAAGACTAACTTAAAGTATATTTAAAGATATCCTCCTTAAAGTGAAGCGACTCATGCTTTTTTTCCTTTTAGCAATTACAATTACCTAAGTCATTTTTGTCAGTGATGATCTAGAAGCCGCTGAAGGCTCCCAAGAAGGCACCCTTATTGCCTTATTGCTCTCAGTGGCTGCTAAGTAATGCAAGTCCGTGGATTATATTGGGACTTTTATCTTAAGGAGGGGAACCCCAGGTAGTTTTAGGAGATATCATCTGTCCATGCATTCTGTATATTTACTCAAAATAAGTAGGGTACCACAAATTCTTTCATATTAGTTATTTCGGGAGACAAAGGAAAGAAGAAAATGAGAGGAGTACAGAAATAGCTATCACTGGGTTGTTATATCCAGGTTACAATAACCCACTGAAAACCCTGTTCTTCTGAAGAGGGACAGTTTAATAAAGAACATAATAGAACCAGCTCTGTTCGTTATGAAGTTTGGAAGACCAGACAGAAAACAGGTGATCATGATTCTTTGTCTACGTACTCTGGTTCCTTTTTTCTCTTTTTAATTTTTTTTAATGTTTATTTATTTTGAGAGAGAGAGAGAGACAGAGACAAAGCACAAGCAGGGGAGGGGTGGCAGAGAGAGAGGGAAACACAGAATCTGAAGCAGGCTCCGGGGTCTGAGCTGTCAGCACAGAGCCCAACGCAGGGCTTAAACTCACGAACCACGAGATCATGACCTGAGCCGAAGTCGGAAGAGTAACCGACTGAGCCACCCAGGCACCCGTACCCTGGTTCCTTTTTAATGATTCCTGTGTCAGCCATGAACTCTTGAACCTGATAGCTCTGTATTTTCACTTCCTGTCTAGTAACATAAAATATATTAAAAGTCACATAATACTGTATTATTGTTCTGATCCAAAAAAAAAAAACCAAACACCTTTAAAAATATATACTGCAGTATAAGAACAGCCACAGGTCATTAGTTACAAATTCTCCATTAAAATATGCAAATGTTCATTTCTTATTTATAATTTTCAGTCTCTCCTCCCACCAAGGCCTGCAGGTAGCCTGTGGAAAACAGATGGCAACAGGAACTCTACTATATTTATTGTTTCAAATAAAGAATTTCGCTCCTTATTCTTTTATATTGGTAGGACAGGTCTGTAAGATGAATCACTGTATGCCAGTTAATCAGTCTTTCTTTATGTAGATGTATCTATTAGCCTTCCTCTAGTCATATTAAGAATGTTTCCCTATCTGTCTTACATAGACTATTAAGAAAGCGTAGATAGGGCTTATGCTTTATCTTTGTATCTTCAATGTCTACAACAGTGTCTTATACATACTAGGTGCTAAATACATTTTACGTTGACATGGACAAAAGGGTAGACAGATGAATGAGTAAATAGTTGGGTAAATTGAAAGCAGATTTATGACATGTTAGGTTGTAGCCCTTGATAGCATAGTAGTGTAATACAAAGATAAGTGTGTGATTTGTTCTTTATATGTCATTGGAGAATAACCTCAAGAATAAGTGAACAAAGGAAAGGATACATGAACAAATACCCCAACTTCCTAGTGGGGATACCCTACTAACTCAGTTCATTGTTTCTCCAGACACTCTTATAACTCACTCTCCACATGGCCACTGAGTCCATTTTAGGAAACAAATCTAATCATGCCCCATTCCTGGGAAAGTATCATTATTAGGGGGAAATCCCAATTCCTTCATGTGGCCAACAGAGCCCTGTGTGATCTCACTGCAGACGGTCTCTTTGGGCTTTTTCTTGCTCTAGGATCTCCCTTGATGAGTCTTGCTCTCTTCTGCCTGCCACAGGGGTTTGCCCACACAGTCTTTGTGTGCATGGTACTTTCAATCCTGCTTTATCTAGTAAACACCTACTCACTCATCCTTCAGAACTCAGCTCACTTGTGATTCCTGCAGGGAAATCTTCCTTGATTTCACTCCCAGCAACATTTCATGTGCATTTGGCTTGTTTTGGTTGTTGTTATTGTTGTTGCTGTTTTTAATTAATAATGCCTCTCTCCCTCATTGTATATAGGTTCATGAAGGCAGGGACCATACATGTTTTCTTCGTCCTTGTAACCCCAATACCCAGATAGTGCCTAACTTATAGTTGGCCATCAATAAATACTTCTTTTTTATTATTTTTATCTTTATTTTTATTTGCTTGAGTTTATATACTTATTTTGAGAGAAACAAAGAAGGGGTACACAAGCAGGGGAGGGGCAGAGAGACAGAGGGAGTGAGAATCCCGAGCAGGCTCCTTGCCATCAGCACAGAGCCCGATGCAGGGCTTGAACTCACAAACCATGAGGTCATGACCTGAGCCGAGGTCAAGAGTTGGGTGCTTAACAAACTGTGCTACCAGGTGCCCCAATCAATAAATACTTCTTAATGGTAGTGATGATATTATGGTAAGGAAGAGGAAGAGGTTATCTCTTTTGTGGTTGAAAGAGTACACTTCATATCTATTGTATTTAATAGAGTGATTCTACAAAATAAATACTATTATACTTCTCTAAACATTAATTTCTTAATATAAAAAATTAGCAAGTATTAGCATCTACTATTTTCCTAAGGATTAACTGATGTTATATAAGTAGAGCAACCAATATAGTACCTGGCACATAGAAAGACTCATTAAAAGCCAACTTCCTAGGACATAGCAAGCATTCTGTCCTGGATCATGCATTATGAGACATACTTGCATCTACTTGGGCCACATGTTTCCCACACCATGGTCAACTATTTAATATCCGTTTGTACTGCCCATCTCAGTGTAAAATCAGGGACTCAGGGAAGCCTCCCCTGATCTTCTGACTTCAGTTACATTTCATTCAATATTTCCTGCCTTTCTCATGGGGCAGTTTCCTCATCTGTAAAATGGAGGCAATAATAAGAGCTATCTTTTATTGAATATTCTACCATATGATAAACTGTATATGAGGACTGATGGAATGCAAGGTGTCATGAAGGTCCTTAGGGGTCTGGATGGTACAGTTGGTTGGGTCGTGGTGACCTTTATAGAGACACAGGAAGCAGGAAGAGGGCGTGACTGCTGTCCAGGATTTACAGTTACTTGTGATAACTAGAGATCAGGATGTGGCTACAGTTTGTTAATCAATACGCCTCTATGTGGCCCGCAAATTAGGATCTAAATTACCTTCTAGCAGTTAGAAAACCCTCAAGAATGGTGAACATAAGTAGTCTGCCGATTGGACCCGACTAATATTCGCCAAGTGTCATCTATGAATCAACTGGCATGGTGGGTACTTGGATACTAGAGTCACAGGTCAGAAGTGACATCACTGTGCCCATTCACTTAGAGTCTGGTGGCAGGTAGTAAATTCTCAGAAATGATAGCTGCAATCGCTATCATTTTACACATTATCGCACATTTTACACATTATCGCACATTTTACAGAGGAGGAAACTAAAGCTCACTGAAATTAAGGAACCCACTGAAAAGAATCCTTGAGGTTCTGTAATATCAGCTTTCAGAACCAAGATGAATTTATATTCTATACTGTTTGAGTTATAGTGTACTGACCTTTAGTTGACTGAAAATTGGTCATCGATGGCTAGTGCTTCATGTATTCGGAATGCCCGTTTGAATAAATGTGGCTTTGCTCCTAGTTCCTTTACAGATACTCACTGTACAGAAATTTAGTATTCTGGGAAACTACAAGCCCCCTTTTTTTTTTTAAACCAACATGTTTTTATTCAAATGATGGGCTTTTCTTCAGTTGTGACAGGCAGAAATGATGCCTGTGTGTTTTGAAACAGAATTTAGGATTTATCTCTGAGAATGTATAAATTGAAAGTTTGTAAGTAAAAGACTTTCTATGTTTACATATTTATTTTATACACACACATACATATACTATATACATATAGTATATATATTTGTATACATATAGTATATTTGTATATATATTATATAGAAACAGGCCAGGTTCTTAAATAGTACATGATAGCATGTCCTCTGTGCTGTCTTTGCCTGTTTGGAGGAAGAGATTATTATGTCCTTAACTTCTAACCAACTAAAAACCCAGACATAGAGACTTAAAGAGGAATAGGGATAGGAATCCTAACTGGCATAGTCCAGGGACGTACCTCTTTCAGGAAGATCACTGGAGCCAATGAAGAAACCCTGTATGGCATAGTTCCCAGGTCAGGACCTCAGGGTGGAGACCATCTGGTACTGGATACAATTGTTGAGGAGGAAGTGTGACATAAAAGTAAGTCATTGAAGGGCATAGACAGACCTGCTTTTTAAAATCTTACATTTATATTTGGGGATATAATTCATTAGCGCTTCTTAAGGTATTGTCTTAGAAGGCCACAGAAGAAAAGGCAACAATCATAATTGCTAATATGTCAGGCCACTTATTATGAAACAAGAACTGTTAATTGCTTTCTGTGCATTATGTTGCAATAACCCTGAAAATCATTCTGTTTTCTCACTTAAAATCAAAGTAATTAAGCTTAGAAACTTCATTGATGTAACTTAAAATCGTAGAGCTCAAAGAGGTGGTAAATAACTTTTTTTTTCTTTAGAAAAAAAAAAAAGCTTTTTTCCGGTTTCAGCCATGGACAGAAATGATGATTAAAGAATTTTCCCTCTGTTTTACAGAGTAACCGAAAACATGGATAAGACCCCAGAAAGGCAAATGCCTCTAAACCTTCAAAGATGGCAGAAATGTTTACAACAGTGAGAGGGAGATCAAATGCTAAGAACTACCCTGTAGCCAGGACTACAACTGTGTATTTTAAAGCCATTATTCAAGGTTTCTTACTTGACAGTTCCTACATGACCCTGTTGAAAATCTACAATATATGCTGCATTTAATGAAACATGTATATGTCAAACCAGAAGAGAAGAAGTATAAACATATATTGTGTAAAGAAAAAAAATCAGCAATGGAAACAGTTTCAGCAGATCAAGGAAAGATGTGTCTTGGGCATGGAACCAAAGTTACAAAGAAACATTCTACCCCTGCTGTGCAGGGGGATCATTTTAATGTAACACTACACCCCATGGAAACTCTAGTCCCGAAATAAACATTTTAAAAAATCAAAACAAACAAACAAAAAACAAGGGAGGGTGGGGAATGAAGCACGAGGAATACCTATGAGGAGCTATTTACAATAAAATGTTTCATTTGAAAAGTCTGGTTTCTTACTACAGGGATTTGCTTTTTGTCTTTATTGTTGTTTAAAACTCAGGAACAGAGACATCTACAGTGTGAATGGGAAGAAAAGCAGTCTCCCGTTGGTCTTTCTGCAAAAGGTGAAGCTTGTGGAATGCATTCCACAGATGACAGAGGATCACAGTGAGCCCCAACTAAACTGGCAACGAGGCGAGGCAAAGGACCTCGGCAAATGTAACATAATAAAAGCAGATTTGATGCTTCCCTGGCCTTCTGTCACATCAGTGTTCCTCCATGAACAGACTGATCTCATTGCTATCGAAAATTAAGAAGACGATGCTCTAAATCACAAGCTCCCTGACGTAGTTCTTTTTCGAATGCCAACGTCTATAGGGAACACGGGCCAGAGAGCATCTTTGAATCCATTTCTAAAATACCGGTTTTCAAATGGCTGCTTAAAATGCCTGCAAATAAATATGTTATACGATTTGAGTAAAAACACACAATAGAGGCGATAAGTAAACTTCTACCAACAGTTGAGTTTGCCACAGAGATGTGAATATTAAATAAAATGATGATTATTTTTTAAAGTATCCTGATATGCCTAGAGCATTCTGACCTCTTGTCATTTAGACTGATAACACTTTTTCCCCCAGAGAGCTGACCACAGCAAGACAGCTCTACTTTTTTTATACAGAAGCAACATATGTTATGATAAGGTCATTTTCTACCAGAGGCAATTAGAAGACTGGTACTTTTCCTAAGTTATGTAATACTTAGTCTTGGATTCAGCTCTGAGAGCCAATAAATGTTCCTAAAACCTAATTTTACACCTCATTGACTGTAGATAACAAAACAGCCTCAATTTTTCAAATTGTCAAGGTTTTATTTACAGGGCTAGATCTCCCATGCCTAAAGAATGTGTGGGGAACCAGAAACTCTTTCTATGAAATGCTACACAAATCCTTCCAGACATGAGTTCAGTATCTTATTCTTTGGTTTTAGCACTGGCATTTTCAAAGCCAGAACAATAACTGAAGAATAGGCAAGAAAGGCTAGAATGCTGGGGTCCCACTTTTTGTCCTTATATTTACTGCTGATCCAGGTATCTTTGGCCCAGTCACTTAACCTCTCTGTGCCTCAGTTTCCTCATCTGCAAAATGAGGTTAAATGCTTTTTCATAAAGTTGTTTTTTTTTTTTGTTTTTTTTTTTTGCAATTCTCGAACAAGAGGTGCTTAAAGTAGCACAAAGTGCTTTGTAAAATTATGACTGCTGTATTATTTGACTTTCTTATATTGTTGAGAAAGAGTCCCCTGTGTCATAAAATAGTGCTTCCATCTGGTTAAATCTAAGCACTGCAGCACTGAAGCTTTCCCATCAAACTACCTGGGATATTGCTAGCAATAAATGTTGAGAGATCCAGAGCCAGGATCCCTGATAACCTATAGTAAATAGATCATCTCATGCTTTTGAACAAGATAGAAGAATATCATCTCACTGATAAGCATCTCCTAGCTCTCTTTATTGCATATGCATGCCATGATACCAAACTTCACTTTTATCTTAGGAGAGCCAACTATGAAATTAAGGCTTGGAGTAAACTGATAGTTATCACATAATTAGTCTGATTATCCCTTTAATTTTGGGGAGATGTACAGTAATATATCCTACTGGGAATATACAAAATATCCTTCTGCTGGATTCTGTATTCAACTAGGTAGTTTCTACGCTAAATATGAACAGCACATTCATTGTGCAGACAATGTAAAAGAAGGTGCCACTACCGTCTGTGACCCAGCCCTTTCAAGTCTCAAAATATATGGAGGAGGATAAATTATTCTTCCCAGTCTTTGACTTCTGTCTTCCGTTGCTCTTTATTGGCCATTCCAGGGTCCATCTGAGCAAATTCATACTCCATCTGCTATATCATACCTACTTTCTTTCTCTTCATCTTGCTTTTTCCACCAAGAAACTTTATATTAAATTTTATATCTAAACACTGACTTTGGTTTAAATGATCAGAAACATTTGTAAACTAGTGTGGCTTGATCATGTACCTTATATGTTATAAATCTGATTGTATCACACACACATTAAATCATACAAGAACAATACAGGTAGGATGACCATCTAAGCAGCTTTTGATGTTTTTAGGGTGAATGCAAAAGGAGAGATTCTTTGTTTAACATTCAAGAGATGAGCAAAGTTCTCTAGATTTTAGGCTAAATGGTGATATTTTACCAAGTCTTACTTCTGATCCTCATAATTAACATATCTTTGAATGAGGCTGAATATTTTGGTAGGTACATCTCTCTGTTACTCAACAATTACAAAAAATTTAACAAAATTGTAAATGTGTGTTTCACTCATGGATCCACAGAAATGAATTATATTTAAATGAATGCTTCCCTTGCAGATAATGTTTAGCAACAGTAAAGAGTGTCTCATTAGTAATGAAGAGGCTTACTGTGGCTGAACTTCTTAAAGAGAGTACATAATCCCCACTTTGATCTTTAATTTCTGCATCTTGACTATCCTGACACATTTGGCCAACGAGTTAGTAACAGAACAGCGTTCTTCAGGGCTCATTTGCCTAATCTTTCTTAACAAAGTATTCATCTCTTGGAAAATTAAACATAACTTATAATATTAAAAAATAGTTTGCCCTAAAATGAAAGTCCCACTCTGGCACAGTTATTCATGGCAGGAAAATTTTCATGAGGAAGGAAAAACAAAATCAAAAATTATTTGGCTATACTAGCAAGCATCTATTACTAATTTGACTGTCTAACCTTTTTTTTTTTGGTCACCCACATTTTATTTTAGGAAACACTAGAATGTGCTGAAAATAAGTATCAGATCCCTTTTAACCTATGTCATATAAATGAAATCATTGCCAATAAGGAGGTTGTAGAGGTGGAAGAATAAATTTTGCTTTGATCTTTCTGCCATTCACAAATAAGCGTTCACATAGGTTGCCTGATTCTTCAGGAGGATAGAAATGATGTAGAGGGCTCATCAGTCATCGCTGGAGTAGAAAGGGGACATTCATTCTCTGGTAATATAGAAGATACAATTTTGCCAAATAATTTTTGCTACAGTATTTTTTGCAACTAATTTTTGTTTAAATCTTTGATAAACTTGTTCCTTTTTGCGTATTTATTGTCGCCTTTTTCTGTAAACCCACTGTGTGATTCACATGTTGAATGTCTTCAATGTAATTCAAAAGTTCATTGTTTCAAAATGAAGTGTTTTTTAAAAACTGCCTAGGTTTTCATGGGAGCTGTAAAAATAATATTTATAATTTGTGTTGATGTTTAAATAATTGGATCATGTGTGTTATGTTACACCGAAATAGATGGACAGCATAGCCATTTTATTTTCTAAATATTGCATTTTTTTGATCTGTCAAAGAGTGGCACTATATATGTACATATATACACATATATACAGTATACGTATGGTGTATGTATACAACACATTATCTACTATATTGAAAAAGCTCAATATAACATCTGAGAGATCAGTAATCAAAGCAAACCTTAGACGATTATTTATGTCATGAGTTCATGCTTTCAGGATGGGCCCGAGCCTTTCCTTAAGTGGACTTCTCCTTTCTAAAAGGAAAAACAGTAGGTCACAAGGTCTTAAAGGACAAAAGCTTCCATTCTGTTCAACCGCCTTGTCACTTCTATATAATATATTACCTTGAGACTGAATTTCAGGTGTATTGGCAAGAGGATTCAGACATAACAGAAGGGTGGAGTTGATCCTGTGATTTCATTTTAGTACTGGGCCGGGCAGATTCACATTCCTTTGTTGCCTTTAATTTGGTAGTTCAGTTCTTCCTAAAGAAACCTCTTGTTGAAGGTCCAAGTCCAATGTTTAATCAAGTTACTAAAGATCTACTTCAAGGAGCAATGTGACAAAAGTAGAAGGATTATAATTTGCTATATTCAACCTAATGTATCATACTCAGAGATGCAGGTGACCGACTGGGTGAAGTTCCCTGATTTTGTATTTGTGTTTTCTCATTGAGATCTTTGCATCTGTGCTTGTATTTCCATCCTTGTTATATCAAAGTTCTGTAGGATGGAGGTGGTGTAGCTAAAGAAGTTTGTGTCCAACTTTGCCTACAATCAAGATTCTACAAACTTGCTAAAGTGTGGGTGATGCAATTTCCCAAAAGCACATCCTCAGCATCCAATAGTAACAGCAATCACTTACCTTTGATTGACATCTCACAAAATGTGCCTATTTTTTCCCCATTAACTATAGTAACTTCTTACAATGAGACAGATCAAAATCCAAACACTTTTATAAATACGTACATATATGCGCATATATATTCTGTACATAGTATGATGGTGTGAGCACTTACTAGATGTGTACTTCTGTCCTAGGACTGAGGACTTCAGGAAGGGGTTTTTCTGATGCTGCTAGGTAACTCATATTTTGGGTTAGCATCTGGTGTCTGTGCTCTCCTCCTTCCCTGCCTCTTCTCCTTCCTCCCCTACCTTCAGTTCACTATCACGATTCCCTGTTGTTGACTGAGGCAAAGAACTACTGATTGGTTTTCCAATTACTCAGGCCAGGAACCAGCCTTGTAGTGATGCCACTGGTTTTCTAGAAAGAGCAACAGAAAGTCCAGTATGATCTACAGCATTAATATTATCCCACAGTCCCATTATTTTTTCAGCTAAAAATCTCGTTCCAAGAAGGGTTTATGCGTGTTTTAACCTTCAAGATACAATTCTTTGGGGACTCAAGTAGAGAGCCAGTGTATTTGAATACATGATTCCCCAGATGCCT
This sequence comes from Panthera leo, assembly GCF_018350215.1. Classification (NCBI taxonomy): domain Eukaryota; kingdom Metazoa; phylum Chordata; class Mammalia; order Carnivora; family Felidae; genus Panthera; species Panthera leo. The sequence continues at coordinate 122,819,135 of NC_056679.1, read as the reverse complement.
ACTGTACTAATGTGGCCAGGGGACCAATTTCTCAGAGCTTTCATCCAATCAACTGCCTCATTTGGGGTTCTTTATCTCCATCTCATTAGCATGACTCCATATATTGGTTCAGTGCTTGTTTATTAATGCGAGAGAAATATAAATTGACTGAGTTTCACCAGGATGATCCCTCTGAAGTACACTGAACATGTACATGTAATGTATGTATTACCGTAGAGATGGGAATCAATTTATTGTATGTAAAGTTTTATGAATGGTTATTTTATAATTTATGTATTTAATATAGGAATCAATGAGCTCTGGTGTTTTAGTTTATATAAAAATAAAACAAGCTGCATTTTTTAAAACTTTATCTTGCATCGTTCATAGGTTTTTGTTTTTGTCTTGTTGTGCTTAACTGTATTTTGAAAAACAGGTTCAAACAAATCAGAGCTATCGGTATAATGACAGTGATCAAGGATAGGAAACATTTTTCTCCTCATGTGTTCACTCTGAATTTTTATTGCACCTGTCAGGAGCACTGTGGTGAAGAATCGAAGGCAGAATTTACACTTCTGAGGAGGGAACAATGATCATTCAGCATGCCTGCTCTGAGTGTAACTTGGGAGAGAATCTTAACCGGTATTTGCCATCCTTATTCCAGATATTTCTTTTCCTTTATCCACCGCCTTTGTTCCCTATTGTACAGAGTCACTAGATGTAGCAAGTTAACAAGTATGTATTATGTGAGCATCCATTATGTACCCATCCTTATGGCCTGGTATGTATGGGGCTACCCTCAAAGAGCTTATAGTTTAATGTGGGAAACAACCCATGTATGCATCAAACAAAGAACCAAGATGGCACAATATGAGGTACAATTTTGTAGGTCATTGTTAAGAACCACTAAAACTAATAATGGTATTTGGGGGTGGGCTTCAAAAACCCCCTTTTTTCAGTTGTATTCCGTTATTTTTAACTGCAGCAAACTTTAGTTGACTTAAGTGCTTAAGCAAAAAGCATTGCTCATCAGTTCATTACAACCTTCTGTTACTCTTTTCTAGGAACCATCTGTGTGCCGTGTCAAACCATTAAAACAGAGAAAACTAAAACAAAGCCCCAGCCCTCAAGACATCACAATCTGCATTGTTTGATGAAGGCTTACAACTGACTGAACCTCTTTGGGAAAGGTACCAAGCATGTCAATATTCTAGGAAATTGGCCGTTATTGTTATGGATCCTATCTAATTTTATAAATGAAAAGCTCTGTTTTGATGAACTTTAATTCTGATACATAACTCAACTATGCCATCATGTCAGCAACTCAACTGACTTCTCCTAGCTCATGAAGAGAGTACCCCACTGTCTCCTGGAGATAGTGCAGGGGATGGGAGACACTTCCTACTACAGTGCCTGGGAGATGAGTGAACATCTACACAGAGGGATCCCTCTGAGGATACAGCGCTGCCTCTTACCTCCAGGTGAGCAACTACAGTCACACAAGTGCAGATATTTAGACAAATGCTTGCCTACCTCCTGGCTAAAGATCTATGCCAAATGGCTGACGGAGCATGCTTATTTTATTTAAGGAACTTTGTAGTTACATATGGAATGTGAGGTTGAATTATGAGGGGTTTTTTGCTCACTCAAAATACTTCAAATAAAAATCTGTTTTTGACAAATACGTTCTATGTGAATATAGAACCTTTTGATCAAAAGGTTCAGTAACAAATAGTCACTGGTAATCTGTGCCTGTAATTACTGTAAAATTTTGAGAACAAGGGCCACTACATGTATGTTATCCATCTGAAGCTCCATATGACACTTTGTTTTTTTTAGAATTGAGGAGGAGGAGGAAAAACAAAACTAAATAAGAACCACCTCAGGAACAGAATTTTTATTCCTTTATAAAGACATAATTTACTGTGCAAATTATTTTACCCTACCTAGAAATGCACGAACAAATCTAAAATTTAATTATGGCATCCTATCAATTCTTTCTGTTTTTTTTACTTTATTGATTTTATTGTTTTGCCTTTAATTTAGCCTGTAATCTATACCACCTCACATCTATTTTTATACAGCACAGGATATAAATTGAAAAATTTTCAAATGCATATTAAATATTCTAAGAGCTACTATATGAAAGTATGTAGAAAAATATCTTAAATAAGAATAAGACAAAATGATGAGTGTGTATCTTTATAATTTCACCTTGGAGGGGTTTCAAACATGCTAGCTAGAAGGTAATTTGGGGCACCTGAGTGGCTAGGTCAGTTGTGTGTCTGACTTCAGCTCAAGTCATGATCTCACAGTTTGTGAGTTCGAGAGCCCCGCATTGGGCTTGCGCAGCCCTGGATCCCTGTCCCCCTGGCTCTCTGTCCCTCCCCCACTCACGCTCTGTCTCAAAAATAAATAAACTTAAAAAAAAAGAAAGTTATTTGACCTCGGGGAAATGCAACAATTGATGAGAGTACACATGTGTAGTCACAGACTTAAAGAAAGTTGGTAAGGTGTGACCTATATTTTTTATTTCTGCTTTATAGAGAAGAAAAACCCAAAAATTAGGTTTTTGTCCTGTATACAAATTAACTTGTCTGGTTTCCAACCTACTGTCTTCAAATCAGCCTATCTTTTCCCATTCTTCAAACTTTTCATGAACCAGCTTAGTTGTTCTGCTGGTTTCTTCCTTCCTTCCTTCCTTCCTTCCTTCCTTCCTTCCTTTCCTTCTTTCTTTCTTTCTTTCTTTCTTTCTTTCTTTCTTTCTTTCTTTCCTTCTATCTTTCTTTTTTTAATTTGCATCCAAGTTAGTTAGCATATAGTACAATAATGATTACAGGAGCAGAACCCAGTGATTCATCATTTATACATAACACCCAGGGCTCATCCCAACAAGTGCCCTCCTTAATGCCCATCAGCCATTTGGCTCATCCCTCACCCACCTCCCCTCCAGCAGCCCTGTTTGTTCTATTTAAGGTTCTCTTATGGTTTGCTTCCATCTCTGTGTTTATTTTATATTTACATTCCTCCCCCTATGTTCATCTGTTTTGTTTCTTAAATCGCAAATATGAGTGAAATCATATATTTGTCTTTCTGTGACTTATTTCACTTAGCACCATACACTCTAGTTCTATCTACATTGTTGCAGATGGCAAGATTTCATTCTTTCGGATCGCCAACTAATACTCCATTGTATATATATATACCACATCTTCTTTATCCATTCATCTGTCAATGAGCATCTGGGGTCTTTCCATACTTTGGCTATTGTCGATAGTGCTGCTATAAACGTGGGGGTGCATGTGTCCCTTCGAAACAGCACACCTGTATCCCTTGGATAAATGCCTAGTAGTACAATTGCTGGGTCGTAGGGTAGTTCTATTTTTAGCTTTTTGAGGAACCTCCATACTGTTTTCCAGAGTGGCTGTACCAGTTTGCATTCCCACCAGCAGTGCAAAAGAGATCCTTTTTCTCTGCATCCTTGCCTACATCTGTTGTTGCCTGAATTGTTAATGTTAGCCATTCTGACAGTGTGAGGTGGTATCTCATTGTGGTTTTGATTTGTATTTCCCTTATGATGAGTGATGTTGATTGGTTTCTTTAATTAATGAAGTACATAACATTTAGACATATGTTCATTTATTCTTATGAGAATAACTTTCTAAAGTTTATTTCTTTTGAGAGAGAGTGTGCATGTATGGGACAGAAAGAGAGAGAGAGAGAGAGAGAGAGAGAGAGAGAGAGAGAATCCCAAGCAGGCTCTGCACTGTCCGTTGGAAGCCTGATGTGGGGCTCAAACTCCCAAACCATTGAGATCATGACCTGAACCAAAATTAGAAGTCGGGCACTTAATCAACTGAGCCACCCAGGTGCCCCGAGAATGACATTAAAAAAACTTTTTTTAATGTTTATTAAAAAATTTTTTTAATGTTTATTTTTGAGAGAGAGAGAGAGAGAGAGAGAGAGAGACCGAACACTAGTGGGGGAGGGGCAGAGAGCGAGAGAGGGACAGAATCAGAAGCAAGCTCCAGGCGCTGAGCTGTCAACACAGAGCCCGACACAGGGCTTGAAGTCATGAACTGCGAGATCACGATCTGAGCTGTAGTCAGACACTTAACTGACTGAGCCACCCAGACCCCCGAGAATGACATTTTTAACAATTTGATAAGAGTGTTTTTTCAAAAGGCATTTTAAGGGATATTGAGACAAGATATGGTCCTTGTTGTCAATGAACTTGTAGGAAAATAAGACAGATCAGGCCGAGAAACAATGAAACAGAAATCAATCCAGGATGATGAAAAGCCATGAGGATACCACAAACCAGTAAGTGTCCTGAGTTAATTTTTCATTCCAGAACTGCTCTTTCTCATGTTCCCCCAACTCAGTGGGAGATTCTAGATGAAATCATGGATCCATGGCCTTAATTCTCTCCTATTTTTCCCTGACCCTCAGCATCGAATCCTTCCCAAGTTCCAGTGAGCTTCGTTTTCCTACCTGTCTTCTGTTCTTCATCACTTCTATTAGGAGTTTCCACCTGAACTCCTGCAGCAGCTTCTTAGTTAAATTAACTGTCCAGTTATGCCGTCTTTAAATCTACACTACTGGGGCACCTGGTTGGCTCAGTCAGTGCAGCACAAGACTTGTGATCCTGGGGTGGTAAGTTCAAGCCCCACATTGGGCGTAGAGCTAAAACCATCTGATAAAAACACAATGAATATACCTACTTGTTTCCAGTTTGATTTAATGTGCAAATCAGACCAGGTTGTTCACATTAAAATCCTATCTTGGGGGCACCTGGGTGGTTCAGTTGGTTAAGTGTCTGACTTCGGCTCAGGTCATGATCTCACAGTTTGTGAGTTCAATCCCCACGTCAGGCCCTGTGCTGACAGCTCAGAGCCTGGAGGCTGATTCAGATTCTGTGTCTCCCTCTCTGCACCCCCCACCCCCTGACACTTGCACTCTGTCTCTCAAAAATAAATAAATGTTAAAAAAAATTTTAAAAAAATCCGTCTTGGGAGGTGCCTACATGGCTCAGTTGGTAAATATCTGACTCTTGATTTCAGCTCAGGTCATGATCTCATGGTTCATGAGATCAGGCCCTGAATCGGGCTGTGCACTGACAGTGAGGAGCCTGCTTGGGATTCTGTCTCTCCCTCCCTTTCTGACCACCCCCTCCTCACACATGCTCAGTCTCTCAGAATAAATAAATAAACTTTGAAAGATAAAATCCTTTCTTGGTTTCCCATGCCTTCCTTGGGTTAACTCTCAAATGCTTATTGAACTAAACACATGACATAAACCTGGGAGTGGGACCTGGGGTAAGACACTGCAGACAGCAGAAGGCTGCTATTTTATCTAACCAAACTCCAGAAAATAAGGCTCACATTGTCTCCTCAGCATGGCCATGTATGCCCTGGATAAATCCTATCCATAAAGACTCTGCTGAGCCATGATCTTCTTCGAGAGAATGAACAAAATAGCCTTTGTTCTTCCGAAGCATTAGTGTTAACCTAGCTTGTCATTTACCATGTATATTACTTGTTCTGTTTGACCCCCACCATACCCCCAATTAAATCTGAGTTATCTGAGGGCAGAGAATAAGCCTTTTCCAACTTTCGGTCCTGTGCATGTCACATAATTCCTACTACCTAGTCAAGTCTCACTAAATTATTCTGTTGTTTATGTATGGAACTATGGAGGGAGGAATCGCTTTTTGTTTGGATGATCAAAGGCTCCATGAAGGTGGAAATAGGTAAATTGGGCCATTTTTTGGAAAGTTATTTTGTTGTAGTTTCTGGGTTTTTCTTATTTCCTTATTTTTTCCATTTTTTTTTCTTTTTCCCTCTTTTCCATTTGCAAGAAGAGTTTTATTCCGTAAAACAAAAGCTCTTCAAGGGTGCCTGGGTGGCTCAGTGGGTTAAGCATCTGTCTCTTGGTTTCTGCTCAGGCCATTATCTCACAATTCATGAGTTGAAGCCCCACATCAGGTTCTGTGCTGACAGTGCAAAGCCTGCTTGAGATTCTCTCCCTCCCCCACCCTGCCCTCCCCCCACCCCATCTCAAAAAAAAAAAAAAACATTAAAAAATTTTTTTTAAAAAGCTCTTAAAAAAAAACTAAACAGAAAGCCACATTTCCCTGCTCGCTTCACCTTAACTCCCCCTGTATTTTACTATCTGACCACAGGAGGGGAGCATTTGTCCGGAAGCCCAGCAAAAAGTGTTAGCTCAAGGAAAATGTGAAGCAGATCTTAGGGAGTATTTTGTGTCCCTGGGTTTTGTGTTTCTCTTGCACACATCCATGGGAAAGCAGTAATCTAAATAGAAGCAATGCCTTGTCCACTCTCCTGATAGGGCTTTTCACCATCCTGGTGTTTATAGCCTTCCTTCATTTCAGGGAGCTGAGTTGTCTTCACCCAGGCAGCAAATTCATTTACAAACACAAAGGCTCAGAGAAACTTAGCGACCAATTACACAGTCTCCAAATATTCCAAACTCGCTCAGACGCCAGACAAAAGGGGTCAAGGCAGTTCATCAGATTCACTCCCTAATTCTCCACCTCTGAAACAAGCCCTCCCCAGGGAGCAGACAAGGAAAGGTATGTTATTGTGTCTAGAGTTTCTTTATGTGAATGCACTTGAATTTTTTTAAATAACAGTATTATGTTTTAAATATCTTTGCCGAAACGTATTATGTTTCTTAAAGGAATTTTTGAAGAAAAAATTAGGGATTTGTCCTTAAAAAACATTTACCTCCCAAGAAGCATGAAAATACCAATAATTTTTTGTTGTTTGCACAAAACATTGGCTAAATAAGCTTTTGTTCCACTAGTCTGCCCTTCTTAATCATAAACAGCATTTTGTATGTCTCTGTGTAATTGACAAAGGATCCCTGCTTCTTAGTACTGGCGTCCCCCTGCATGTATACGGGGCTGCGATGGGAAAGCACAGTTCAAAATGAGCCAGGACCTTCCATTTTTATTTTCTTTATTTATTTACTTATTTTTATTTTTGAGAGAGAGAGAGGAAGAACAAGGACCCAAAGTGGGATCCACACTGATAGGACAGAACCTGACACGGGCCTCCAACTTACCAACCGTGAGATCATGACCTGAGCCAAAGTCAGACGCTCAACCGACTGAGCCACCCAGGGTCCCACCATTTTCTTTTATTTACTGATGAAATTAGGGGCACCTGGGTGGCTCAGTCGGTTAAGCGTCAGACTTGGGCTCAGGTAATGCTCTCACTGGTGGTGAGTTGGAGCCCCACTTCGGGCTGTTATCAGCGCTTTGGCTATCAAAAACCCACTTTGGATATTCTCTCCCCCTCTCTCTGCCCCTCCCCTCCTCATTCTCTCTCTCTCTCTCTCAAAAATAAAATAAAATAAAACAAAAATATTTTTAAAAAATAAGAGGAAGAAAGTAAAGCAGAGACCCAATCATGTTTGTCTTTTCTCTTTCTGACTTATTTATCTTTTCTTTCCTGCTATGAGAGGCATTTTATGTATAGAAGACCAACAGACTAGGCCCCAGTCCCACCTCTGCCACTAGGTATGTGTTATTCAGTGAGAGAATCATTCCAAGCCTCCCTTTCCTTTTTTATAAAATGGGATAATGAAATCATTTCCCTTGTTGAGCTGTTGTCAGAATTAAATGAGACATGTAGCAAGATTAGTACAGAAAATTTTAATGTATGACTGCTATATAAGGGCCCAGTCACTGGCAGTCTCCATAAATCAGATTTGTATTATTTGTTATGTTTGAAGTTCATTTGTTAGTGTAAAAGGAAAAAGTACACAGGATGATACGAGAGCACAAAATATGAAAGAACAGTAGTAAGACATCCCTGCCTTCGTGATCCTTCCCTAAATCCTGCCACTCAGGAAAAACACGCAACCAGAATATTGCAGAATAAACAGTGATTTATGCAGAGGAGCAAGCAGAAGCCTTCCTGCTTGGGCAGGGGTTATTAGGCCGTGGAGGGAGAGCAAACAATGGGCTGGACAAATCCCTGGCAACGTGTGAAGGACCCGGCGCTGCGGGGAAGCCTGTGCAATGACCTTGCAGTTCCCCCTTAGTACCACAGGGGGGCACTATAAGGACCTTCTGTGATCTTGTGCATCTGGAACTCCGATATCGCTGACAGTTTTTCTTTGTGTACATCATAAGGACAAGTTGCTTTCTTTCTTTTCTTTTTTTTTTTAAGTTTATTTATTTGAGAGAGAGAGAACGCAGGAGGGGCAGAGAGAGCGAGAATCCCAAGCAGCCTGTGCACTACCAGCACAGAATCCCATGCGGGGCTCAAACCATGAGATCGCACCCTGAGCCAAAACCAAGATTTGGATGCTTACCCGACTGAGCCACCCAGGCGCTCCGAGAACAGTTGTTTTTTAGATCTAGAAGAGATCTTAAGCATTTATTCATTTGTTTATTCATTCATTTTTTTTATTCCTTCATTTTTCAACATTTATTGAACAGCTACCATGTGGCAGGCATGCCTGTGTATAAATGAGAATACTTGTATGACTTGGCTGTTGGCAGAATTAATAAATAGCAGAGCCAAGACATTGCTCAGATATTCTGATTTCAAGTGTAGTGAACTTCCCCTAAAATATATATATAATTAATTCATACAATTAAGGCATCATATAATATATAATCCTATATAATAATATAATCATCAATATAACTAACATGTAATTATTTATATATTAAATGAATAACAACATACAGTGGCTGAGACTCTACCATATGTCAGGAATTTTTACGCATTTTTTTTCATATACTATATGGCCTCTAGACTGGTCTTGTGAGTCCCACTCTGTTCCCCATTAGCTCTATGACCTTAATTAACTTAATAGTGTGTCTGAGCCTCAATTTTCTCATTCATAAAATGGAAATAATACAACTTATTATGATAAGGGTTATGATAAGGATTAAATTAAAATGAAATAAAATAAAACATTAGTAAGCTATGTAAAATGTCCCATACATGGGGTACCTGGCTGGCTCAGTTGGTAGAGCATGTGACTCTTGATCTCGTGATCGTCAGTTCAAGCCCCATGCTGGATGTAGAAATTACCTAAAGAAATAAAACCTTCATTTAAAAAATGCCCCCTATAGGGTAGGGTTTCAATTATTATCATTCGTGCTCTTAACTTTACATTTACTAATGAAGATACTAACACATAAACTTTTGGTGATTTGTCGGTGTTTATTCAGCTAATAACTGGCTGAGTCAGAATTTGAACTCAGATCTACCTCTGAAGTTTGTGCTCACTGCACTATACTGTGCTGCCAGTGTGCTTTTTGTCTCCAAACAGTGATCAGGTCTTTGAGGTGAGAGAATATTTAATGCGCCCCACAGTGCCTGGCTTAGGCTATACATAAAACATGTTGGGGAGGAAAATTGTTCCTCTATCATCTAAGATTCTTTTGACTGGTTTAAGAGTTAAATTGATGTGAGACAGATTAATAGGAGAAAATCAAATTTAATTTATCAAAGGGTCATCACAAGAATATGAGGCCCACATACAACAGGCAACTGAGGCTTATATGCCCTTCAGAGGTAAGGAAAAGAGGGTGGAGATCTGAGACTTCAGGGGAAGGAAGACAATTCACAGAAAGATGAAAAAACATAAAGGTTCGGTAAACAAATGTTTGCTCGGCCTTATAGAAACAATTGGACATAGACAGAAATTTTAACATACTTTGCCAAGCTCCAATCTGTCGACCACACCTAGTTCATATTATACTGGGCTTAATCTGTAGTGATAGTTCCCTTTTTGAAACGGGAACTCTACCTAAACTCTTTTAGGTAGTTAGAGGGAAGGTCAGAGTTTCTTCTTAAATCTTCTGTGCCTTAAAAATAATCAGCCCAAAATAATCCACATGCCAAAGAGACACATTTGAGGTGGCAAATTTTGCTCCCCTCTACCAGTTAGTCTGTTAAATGAGCAGCATATGTAGACAAGGGGAGAATACAGAATAGGAAAGTTATATTTCTGTTTTTACTCTTTTGTGTGTGTGTATCTATAATTAATGTACTGGTAAAAAGGAAACCACAGACCCAAGATGGAGTCTCTTATGCTAGGCCATGTCACCAAATTGAGGCTTAATACCTAACCTAACTACAGTTTCAACCTCCCAGAGAAGTGTAGTCTTAACCCATCAGTCATAAATTTTCTGGTCAGCACCAGTGAGGTAATCTGTCCTGTGGACCCTCTCCATCCCCATCCCAACCCCTCAAAGGGGTTATGCATAAGACCCTCTGCTCTCCCCCTAAGGGAAAGTGACCTTGCCTGCAACAATCCTTCCTTTCCTGTTGCTACTAACTTCATTGCCCCACCCTTTCACCTATAAAAACCTTCCATATCGTACAACTTTTCGAAACTTCCTTCTGCCTGCCAGGTGGGATGGTGCCTGATTCATGAATCTCTTTATAAAGCCAATTAAATCTTCAAATTTACTCAGTTGAATTCTTCTTTAACAATCCTAAGAGTTAAAGAAGAAACATAGCTAGTGTGTTAACTAAAGATGGAAGGATATTGTCTCTTCACTATAGAAAAGCTTGTGTATTCACACTGTTCTCTGCAAAGAATCACTTTGGCTTTTGACCTCTTTTGAAGTAGAAAACAAGGTTCTCCCCTCCATTCCTGTTCTCTCCCTTAACCAAGAGGGCCCAGTGACTCCCTGCTGCTCTACAGAGGGAAGGGTGGGACTGGGGGAGTGAAGTCAGGGCTGACCCTGAGTGTGGGTAAACCACGGCTGCCTGACCCGTTGCTCCTTCTACCCTCCTTACCTTTTCTGCTGCCTGTCTCTCACATGCCCTCAAACATTCTCATGGAGTTAAAAACAAATACATATTCGAGAAAGTCTCTGGGCAAAACAGAAGTGAGTTACCCAGCAAGGTGATATACTAAAGTAGAACAGAGAACCTTTTTTACTGGATTATCTAGCTGTTTTGTTTTACAGCCCTGAGGCGGCGGGGGGGGGGGGGGGGGGGGGGGGGGGGGGGGGGGGGGGGGGGGACCCATCAGGCTTTGTCTTACAAGGGAATAAGGTTTTACAGAGAGACCCAGATGAAAGGAGGGATATGGGGAATTAGGATTAGCCAAGACAAACTGTAAATGCCTTGTGATCAATGGTATGCTGGCAAGCAGGAAGAGACAGGAAGCCTTGATTTATACTCTTTGTAGATTTCTCTAAGATAAACATTTCTACCATGGCTGATTTCAAGCCACCAGTGACAAAATCCCAGAATATTTAACAATCGGCCTTCAGGGCTGGTACAAGCCAACTCAGGCACATCATCACCAGTAATTAAAGATAACTTCCTGCCATATGAGTGATAAGTGATATGATTTTTCAAAGTAGGTATGTGTTTATCCCTATGACGTACAATGTGCTCTGTACCCCACCCCACCCATAATAGTAGTGCTCACCGAGGAGTAAACAGAATTAAGATGGACAGTCACCACAAATCAGTACATGTGAAAACTGGTGATATCTGAATCAAGCCTGTAGTTTGTACTATACCAATGGTAATTTCCTGGTTTTGCCATTGCACTATGGTTATGTAAGTAGTTACCATAGGGAGAATCTAGATGGGACTTTGTATCAATTTTCCAACTTCGAGTTTATATTTTTTTTTTTTTTAGGTTGGGGGAAAGACCCTCAAACAATATAGGCAAATAGATGATAATGAAATTTACCTACAAATTGTATCATTTGATCATCATTATCAATACAGGGATATCATCCTAGACATCTTTCTATGTAACTATACAGGTGGATGGGGAGACTTAGAGCTACTTTAGGGAAATGGAGTTCTATCATAGATCCTATTTTTAAATATCCGTAAATAATTATACTTGAATTTAACAAAAGAATCTGATATTAAACAATAAGAATCAGTGTGAACTTGACTTATCATGATGAGCACTGAGTAATGTATGGAATTGTGTATTATACACCTGAAAGTAATAAAACACTGTACATTAATTATACTGAAATTTAAAAACCAAATTAAAAAAAATAGCTTGAAATAAGTTTACTGTTACCACACACACACACACACACACACACACACACACACACACACAAAATGATGTATCAAATTTCTTAAATGACCAGAGCCTGTGGGACCATTATTTTGGCCTTAAAATTAAGGCCCCTAAAATTATAACTTGAATTCTTTTTCCGTTTTCAAAGATAATACCACTAAAAAAGGAAGCTTTGAGAGAGCCAGCCCACTAAGCTTTCAGAAAAGAATGCAAAAAACACTAACCCTTCAAAACATCTTAGAATCTTTTTCTTTCATCTTAGAATCTTGACAACTGTTTTTTTCTGTAATTGACTCCTCCATTGGTTTCATAGCTAAAACTTTTAACTGTACTGTCCATTTTATATCTCTCAAGGCTACCAATACTGTAGTACAATATTAATGAAAAATAAGAAAAACATTTAATATTGGTGTTCTGTCACAGAATTCACTTTGCTCCATATTTCAATGAAATAATAAAATCATCTGACAGAGCAAACTTCATCATTTTGAAAGCTCTGCACACTTTTTACCTCCTTTGAATGTCATAGCAGCTCCATACAATACTCCAGGCTGATATTTTACTCCCACTTTACAAGTAGTGACAGTGAGGCTTTTTTTTAAAGTTTATTTATTTATTTTGAGAGAGACAGAGAGAGTATGAGTGAGGGGAAGGACAGAGAGAGAGGGAGAATCCCAAGTAGGTCCGTGTGGTCAGCACAGAGCCCAATGTGGGGCTCAAATTCACAAAATCGTGAGATCATGACCTGAACCAAAATCAAGAGTTATATGCTTAACCGACTAAGCCACCCAGGTGCCCCAACAAAGTAAACAACTTGCCTATGATCGTAGGAGTAAGTGGAGGGGCCATAGAGTTTTACCGATTTCTGGACCTTTATCTTTTGTATCACATGTTAACAGAGGCTTAGTATGACTTAAGGACCCTTAAAACTCCCAAATCGTAAATATAATTTAATACAGCTTTGTAGTATATCAAAAAATTAAAGCATGAAGTGAATTGAATCTTGTCAACTCCCCCCAAGGAAAAATATTTCAAATTTACTAAGAGGTCAGGAGGATTTTTATTTATTTTTATTTTTTACTTATTTATTTTTTTTTGTCAATATATGAAGTTTGTTGTCAAATTGGTTTCCATACAACACCCAGTGCTCATCTCAAAAGGTGCCCTCCTCAATACCCATCACCCACCCTCCCCTCCCTCCCACCCCCCCATCAACCCTCAGTTTGTTCTCAGTTTTTAGGAATCTCTTATGCTTTGGCCCTCTCCCACTCTAACCTCCTTTTTTTTTTCCTTCCCCTCCCCCATGGGTTTCTGTTAAGTTTCTCAGGATCCACATAAGAGTGAAAACATATGGTATCTGTCTTTCTCTGTATGGTTTATTTCACTTAGCATAACACTCTCCAGTTCCATCCATGTTGCTACAAAGGGCCATATTTCATTCTTTCTCATTGCCACATAGTACTCCATTGTGTATATAAACCACAATTTCTTTATCCATTCATCAGTTGATGGACATTTAGGCTCTTTCCATAATTTGGCTATTGTTCAGAGTGCTGCCATAAACATTGGGGTACAGGTGCCCCTATGCATCAGTACTCAGGAGGATTTTCAAAAATCATATTAGTAGGTTATCTTATAGGGCAGGATCCAAGGAAATGGAACAGGGGACAAATAAATTTTATTTTGGATAGAGAAAATAATAATAATAGATAATAGTTTAAAGATATCATGGCACTGTGCTATGTATACTCACTGATCCTTTGAGGTAGACATAATTACTCTCCCAATTTTCTAATGAAGAAACTGAAGTCAAGGAGATCAAACAAGTAGGAAGTAACAAAGGAAATAGCAAAATAACAAAACATCTGAGATTTGAGCCCACGATTGTCTGACGCAAAACCCTACATTTTTAACCAGAGTGAGGCTATATTATAGTTGGTGGAGAACAGAGGGAGACCAAACAATCAAAACCCAAGACTAATTAAAGTACAACTGAAAAGAAGGAAGGTTGACCTTTGAGATTGTCTTGTATTCTCTGTCTCTTTATCCTTTTCCCCTTTTCCCCTCCAGTGACCCAAAGCCACTGGACTCTATTTTCTCTCATCCCTATCTGAAGTTGCTCTCTAAAAAGTGTCTGGATCTCATTTAAGATAAAGGATGAGTGACTCTTGACAGCTTTGAAAGTTGTTGCTCCTGGGGCTTTAGATCAGGCATTAGTTCATCCTTTGGAAGCTTAAATTGCTTAGTTCTCAGGAATTGGAGATTGGGGATAGAAAAAAACAACTCTAAAAAATATAGCATCCAATCAATTCATTTTTGATAAGAGTACCAGAACAGTTAAATAGAGGGGAAATATCTTTTTAACAGATGGTGCTGGAACAGCTGGATATCTGTATGCAAAAGAATGAATTTGGACCTCACACCCTAAACAAAAATTAATTCAAAATATATCATAGACCTAAATGTAAGAGCTAAAACTGTGAGACTCTTAGAAGGAAGGTGTAAATCTTCATACTCTTGGATTAGGCACCAAAATATGGCACTGATACGGATAAGGCACTGAAAGCATAAGCAAAAACAAAAAATAGTTAAACTGAAGATGATCAAAATTCAAAACTTTTTTGCCTCAAAAGACACTCCCAAGAAAGTGAAGAGACAACCCACAGAATAAGAGAAAATTTGGAAAATCATATATCTGATAAGGGAGTTATAAAGAAATCTTTCAACTCAGTAATAAAAAATAACTCATTTAGAAAGTGAGCAAAGGATCTAACTAGTTCACTAAAGAAGATACATAAATGGCCAATAAAACACAAAAAGATGCTCACCATCACTAGACATCAGGGAAATGTAAATCACAATGGGTTACCACTTTATACCTGGTAGGATGACTCTAATCAAAAAAAAGAAGAAGAAGAAGAAGAAGAAGAAGAAGAAGAAGAAGAAGAAGAAGAAGAGGAGGAGGAGGAAGAAGAAAAACTGTTGGCAAGAACATGAAGAAAGTGGAGCTTTTATACACTACTGGTGGGAGTGTAAATTGGTGCAGCCATTTTGGAAAAGTCTGCAATTCCTCAAATGGTTAAACATATAGTTACCATATAACCTAATGATTGTATCCCTTGGTGTATACCCAAGAGAATCGGTAACTTGTTCACATAAAAAAGTTCATATGAATATTCATAGCAGTATTATAAATAATAGCCAAAAAGTGGATCCACCCAAATATCTAGCAACTGATGAATGGATAAGTAAAATGTGATGTAACCATACATCAGAGCACTATTTGGCAATAATGAAGCAGTAATATATGCTACAACATGGATAGACCTTGTAAACATTAAGCTAAGTGAAAGAAGCCCATCAGAAAGGACCAAAAATTGTATGATTCCATTTATGTAAGAAGTCCAGGGGCACCAGGGTGGCTCAGTCGGTTCAGCATCCGACTTCGGCTCAGGTCAGGATCTCACTGTTCATGAGTTTGAGCCCCCCGTTGGTCTCTGTGCTGACAGCTCGGAGCCTGGAGCCCGCTTCAGATTCTGTGTCTCCCCTCTCTGTTCCTCCCCTGCTTGGGCTCTGTCTCTCTCTCTCTCAAAAATAAATAAAGATTTAAAAAAATGTTTTTAAAAGTCCAGAATAGGCAAATCTTTAGAGATGATAAATAGATTAGTGGTTACCTAGGGCTGAGGGTGGGATGGAAGTTTGGAGGGTGAGTGGTTAAAAAGCAAGGGGTTTCTTTGGGGATAATAAAAATACTCTAAAATTGTTATGGTGAGGGATGCAGTACTCTGTGAATAAACTAGGAGCCATTGAATTATTTTAAAAGTGTGAATTATATGGTATGTGAATTACAACTCAATAAGGCTATGTAAATGTGGCAATACAGCTGGTGGGAATACAAATTAAGACTATGATAAGATGTCACTCCATACCTATTAGAATGGTTAAAATGAAAAAATAGTGACAATACCAAATACCGTAAACATGTGGAGAAATGGGATCTTTCATCTAATGCTAGTAGAAATATAAAGTGGTATAGCCATTCTGGAAAAGAGTTGGATGCTTTCTTAAAACTATCCATGCACTTGCCATACAACCCAAAAACCTTGGGCATTTACTCCAGAGAAATGAAAACTTACATCCAAATGAATCCTGTACATTATTGTTCATAGCAGCTTTCTTTGCAATTTCCCAATAGTGAAAATCCTTTCAAAAGGACAATTTGCTTAAGCAAACTGTAGTACAGCCATATCATAGACTATTACTCAGCCATAAACGCTAGTGAGATACTGATATGGGTGCATGTCAAGGGCCTTGTGCTGAGTGAAAAATGAGTGAAATGAGTGAAAAACGAAAAAAACCTACTATATGAGTCTAATTATATAACATTCTCAGAACGTCAAAATTGTAGAGATGGGGAACAAGCTAATGGTTGCCAGGGATTAGCGACAGTGAAGGGATAGGGATGAGTGTAAGCCTGAAGGCAGAGCATGAGGAAAATCTGTGGTGATGAGCTAATTCTGTATCTTGAGTCAGGACTCCTTGCACCAACCTATACATGTAACAAATTACATGGAACTGTACCTTGTACCAATGCCATTTTTGTGACTTTGATATTGTGCTACAGTTAGACAAGATGTAATCATTGGAAAGAACTAGATGAAGTGTACCTGGGAAC
Source organism: Panthera leo (assembly GCF_018350215.1). Lineage (NCBI taxonomy): Eukaryota > Metazoa > Chordata > Mammalia > Carnivora > Felidae > Panthera > Panthera leo. The sequence goes on along the minus strand of NC_056679.1, from coordinate 122,802,421 downwards.
CTCTTTGTACTATCTTTACAACTTTCTATGGACTTATAATTATTCCAAAGTAAGAGGTTAAGTATATGCATGCGTGTATGTATGTATGCATGTATGTGCGTATATATGGCAATATACACAAATACATTGCCATATATACATGTATTTAGATACGACAATGCAGTTGGTAGATACTCAATAACTTATAATTAACCTATTTATTTAGGGTATATGTATAAATGTACGAGAAATGCAAGAGAATCCATTAAAATTAGGCACATTGCCCCTCAATCCTCTCAGATAACATCACCCAAGATAAGAACCAAGAGAAACGAGTCATCCTCTGAAGAAGTTAGAGGAACTTAGATGTTTTGTCTACACTGAAAATGTGTGCAGGGGCCCCTGGGTGGCTCAGTCGGTTAAGCTTCTGACTCATGGTTTTCAACTCAAGTGATGATCTCACGGTTCATGGGATCAAGCCCTGCATCAGGTTCTGTGCTGCTGGTGTGGAACCTCCTTGGGATTCTGTCTCTCTGCCCCTCCCTCCCTCTCTCTCTCTCTCTCTCTCTCTCAAAACAAATAAATCAACTTAAAAAAAAAGAAAGAAAATGTATGCAAATAAATGATAACAAACATGACATGCTTCTTGAATTTTTCCAGCTTCTAAATGCTCATCATAATAGTGGATTTTAGTTTCTAAAGATATCTAAACTGTCGCCCCAGTCCCCTAGTCTGGAGGAAATGCTATGCTGCAGGAGCCATGATCTCATTTCCTTCCATAGCAATTTCCCCCTTTCAGGTTCTTGCCCATGTGAAATCCCCTCCTCATACACCCCATTGGGTAGTTGATTCCCAGTCTTGGAGTAAATTCAAAACTTGTGGTTCAGAACATGCCAGCAGCTGCCAGAAGAGTCCTAATCTTTCCGTTCCTGGACCATTGTGAGAAAGGGTTTGTAGCCAAGGTAATCAGAGACTGACTGAACTTCTCAACACAAACCAGACAGCCAGTGTGGAGGGTTCCCCCTCGGGCCTGGCTCAGCTTTTCATCCCCACAGACTACTTTCACAAGGTCTCAGCTATGTGAACCTCATCCCTCATTGGTCATTTCCCTCCCCTGCAGGAGTGGGGCAAAGCTCAGCAAACATGGCTGCCAGAAACAACTAGAACTCTATGTCTAAGGCCCTAGGGCCCACCAGGCCAGCATGGACTCAGTGAGGAAGGCTTCACTCACCATATTGGAACCCACTTAAAATCATCTTTTCACCTCTGATTATAATCCTTCAAGCCTTCCACACAACTTTGAACCCACCACCCAAACTTCCGGCTTTACTTCACATTGTCTATGTATTTTCTCATTTCCCAGAAAGACTCCTACAACACACGGCACTGTCCAATTACTAATGTTAACGTTATTACTGACATCACCTTTTCATAAAACCTTACTAGGCTCTGAGAATTTATATACAGCATTTAACTTAATCATGGCAGCAACCTTAAAATTAGGCCCAATTGTTGTCCCGACTTTTGAAACAAACTGAAAACAATGTCAGGTCTGTATATTTCCAAAGTCCTTGCTTTTAATGTTGCCACCATACAGTCTCCCTGCTGGACAGAAGAGCTTATATTTCCATGGTCCATGTTGTGACCATGAGACACCTGGGCTTGAACCCAGCTAAGTGACTCTCTTGCTAAACAGAGCTTGCATGGCACACAGCCATCTGAGTTTCATTTCCTGAGTTGTGAAAATTGAGGATGAAGATAATGCCTGGTTCACTAAACTGTTGTAAGAGTTAAATGAGATAATGAAGCATTTAAAATATGCAGCATGATACCTGATTAACAGAAGACCCCAGTGAATGTCTGTTAAATGAATTAAGGATAAGCCTGTAGAAATTAGCATGAATAGAGGACGGAAGAGACACAGAAAATTCCAAACAATGACTAACAGGAGATCAGTAGGTATCGGCTGTGTGATGCAGCCGGAGACATTTGGAAAAGAAAGCCCAATGGCTCTCTTCCAATTCTGCTGGCTGTTCTGTCTGTAGGAGTTCAGTGCTAATGAGGCCACACCTTGTGAGCAGTTCACTTTATTTGATTCCATAGGCACCAATAACATCTTCAAGGCAGCCACTCAAAACACTGTTTTTGAGAGGGACTAATCCAAAAACACTTATATCTGAAGAGCTCTCTCTCTGTCTCTTCTGCTAGACAGAGGGATAACTTCCCACAGAAGGCAAAAGTCATAGGAGCACTGACTCATATCTGTGCTGGGCCCAGTGATTCCATGTCATTACCTTACCAGCTCTGGGACTTAAAGATTTTCCCTCCTAATAAAAGAGGGGAGAAAATAGGGAGAAACCTCCAAAAAGTAGTTTAGAAAGTCAAGTAGATTTTAAGCCAAAGAGTAAAAAGGATATATCTCCATTTTCAAAATTGTGCAAAATTTGATTCACACTCATGACACTGATCTTCTTTCTCTTATTTTGCTACATACTCATGAAACCTTTGTTACAGCACTAACCTCAGTATATGGACTGGTATTTGGGAATGTATATTATATTATACAGTATATTATTTTATTTCATAAAAACCCAGAAACAGTTATTATTTTTAGTTGACAGATGAAGAAACTAAGGAATATATAAAGAAATTTCCCAAGGCCCAATACATTAGACTGAGTGGGTGGGCTCAGACCCAAGAAGTTCAGAATTAGGAAGTTCTCATGATCTAGTGCCAGTGCCCTAAGAGATGCTAAATAATTCATGAAAACTTTGTCATAGCAAATTTTAATCCACAGTTATATAACTATAAATATGTTTTAAAAATTGAAATTTTCAGCAGCTATCTTTAGAGTTTTGCCACTCCCCCAAACCCCAAATTACATGTTTAGATAAATCTAAAAGTATGGCTACTCATTTGTTATAAGGATGGTATATTTTTTAAATGTTTATTTATTTGAGAGAGAGAGAGAGAGAGAGAGAGAGAAAGAGAGAGAGAGAGAGACCGCATGCGAGCAGGGAAGGGGCAGGGACAGAGGGAGACAGAGGATCCGAAGCGGGCTGATTCAGGGCTCAAACTCACCAACCATGAGATCATGACCTCACCTGAGGTCGGACGCATAACCAACTTAGCCACATAGATGCCCCATAAGGATAATATTTTAATCATTATATACTGCGCATGTGTGTGTATATACTTATATGTATTCTCTCAAACATATATATTTCTAAATATATACTCTGTCAAATATATATATTTATATATATACTTGAGAGACCATAGCTTCACCATTTTCTCTCTCCAGCTTCCTTCCTTGCCCCTCCTTCTTTTCCCCTGTCTAAAGCATACTCCATGACATTCTCAGTTCTACGTAATGCCCTGAACTTTCATACACTCTGTATACTACAGTAGGAAAGAGTTGGAGTGAGTAAAGTCTTAATATGTTTTTAGAAGCAAGTTGATAATGAAAATATCTTGGAAATGCCACTAATTAAAAGCCATACTTTACTGCAAGGTCCCAATATCATGATAAAGTACTTACCGCTGCTGGTTCTACCCATTAAGACTTCTTAGCTCCCGAGTCCTCAGAATTACTGTCATTAATATCCACCACTTTAAAGCAACGCCTGGTGTCATCATATTTGTTGCAAAGGACATTTTTTGATGGACTAGATGCCCTGCATGCAAACACCTGCTCTCATGGCATACATCTGGGTGAACCAGCTTCCAGCCAACCCCGTTCTTGGGAATAACCAGAGAGCAGAGCAACACAGACCTCTGTTTTTCAGGGTTTCAGTATGTGCACCCTTCTGTTTCCTGACTCCAAACAACCATATAAACAACAACAGACACTTTATATTCAAATTTATTTGGTTAATGCTGGATTATGTTATTTTTATGTAGGCCTGCTCAGAGCCTCTATGGTACTGTTCATTAGGAATTGCCAAATATGCCGAGTTTTTCAAATACATTAAATGAAAGAGCCAACCCCCCCTTTTCTTTAACAGGGTTCAGAGAGATAATTTTAAAAAATCCTATACTATTATTCTGTGGGAATGTGGCTTCGGAACTTATGCTTGATCATCAGTGTGTAAACCAGTGTCGTTTACCTGACACCTTTCAGATTAGTAAAATCCTTACTAATGTTGCACCTAAAGTAAAAAGATAAGTTGCAGATGTCTTTATTCTCCAAAACCAAGTCCAATTCCCAATACTTGGGCTTGAAATATTCTATAATTTTTCCCTTTCCAGGACCCAGGGCCAGTGCTCTCCATATATCTATCTTTAGCTGTAATTATAAAAGTGAGAGTTTAATAAAAGCTCAAAATATGCCAATAAGCAAGCTACATACAATATTTCATGTAATCCTCTAGTCAATGCAATGAAATTACTATAATTATTGTCCCTATTTATAGACAAAGGATCTAAGTCTTGCTAGGTTGAGGCATTTTTCTTTTTAAAAAAAAAATTTTTTTTTAACGTTTATTTATTTTTGAGACAGAGAGAGAGCATGAACGGGGGAGGGGCAGAGAGAGAGAGAGACACAGAACTGGAAGCAGGCTCCAGGTTCCTAGCCATCAGCCCAGAGCCCGACGCGGGGCTCGAACTCGTGGTCCGTGAGATCGTGACCTGAGCTGAAGTCGGACGCTCAACCGACTGAGCCACCCAGGCGCCCCGGTTGAGGCATTTTTCAAGATCACTTGCATAATTATTGGAACCAAGGCACACCGTTGCAGAGTCAGCATTCTTCAACACCCATTTCTTCTCTGTTGTGTAAGTCTGAGCACCTACACGGTGTACCTCCTTGATACTTTATCAAGCCTGACCTTATAAAACACCTGCACCTGACTCTTGCCATTTCTGCAGCCCCAGCATCTGAAAAGTGTGTTGGAGGTTTCAACCCCACTTTTTTATTTGAATAGAGACAGAAAATCGTCAAAAGGATCAAGACATCTGCAAAAGGGCAAAGGGGACTGATTGGATGTCCCACCCCAGACAATAGCTGTGTCCATCTCATTCCTTTGTGAACGGCACCACACTTGAAGGATCCTCAGGGAACACAAAAGACTCATGAAAAGAGAAGAGCAGTCCAGCTGACTGATTAAAAGCCTTCTCTGTGTCCCGTCCCTTGGACTTGGACCCTAGTGAATACCATTTGTTTAAATAATGATCACAACATAATAGATATGATGAGGTTGCCAAGAGCCCGTCCATTCAACTCTGCTTGGCTAAGGGAAAAAAAGAAAGAAAAAGAAAGAATGAAAAAACCCACCCTGACGTGGCCATGACATGCTTCACTGGGCTCAGATTTCTCCAAACTGAAGTTTAAACTGGAATCCCAAGATCTATCACTTCTGAGGAATAAAGAAGTTGGCAGACAGACAGGACCTCCTCCCCCTCTCCAAACAAAACAAAACAACCCAAGTGGGGTGGAGAGGACTGGTAACTACTTAGGAGCAATTATCAGAGCAGGAGACCTTTGTGACACTCCCTTCCCGTTAGTCCCTGCAGCTGGGAGCAGGGTAGTAATGGCTGATGTATTCTGCACTGGCAGAAGTGTAAAATGGTAAAGAATAGGACCTTTGGTGTCTTTGGACTGAGCTTTAAAGCCTAGCTCTTCTTTGCTCAGATCATGTGCTCTTGATCAAATTAATATTTTTTCTCTGGGACTTGGTTTCCATAGTTGAAAAAGTGGAGAAAATACAACTGCTGAGTTCTATGCAAATTAAATGACTTACTGTATATTATCTAAGGACTGTGGAATGGAAAATTTTTGCTTGTCATAGGAAGCAGAATCACTACCATCAAAACCATGGAGGATGCATGATTTTCTTCCCTTCTCCATTCTGACCCAAGAGCCCTGAACTCTCCTCCTTGTTTTAGCCATAGACCACATACAATTTTTAAAAAGAAGCAGATAGTGCTTAAAAATCCAGTCTAATATATAATAAATAGAGATGCTGGTAGAGGCATTATGTTTTGAGCTACTTGTGAGAATTACAATCATCTCCAGGGAAGAGAAGGGGTGATTGTTGCAACTCTTTGTATACCAAAATTCACAACTATCCCTTGCACCCCTGAAGACTGGCCTCCTCCTGATTTACAGAAGTATAAACATACTTCTGTGGCCTCCAGCAGAGAGAACTCGGAACTGCACATTAAAAAATGAGCACCAACTATTGTTCCTGCAGGTGGAAAATGTTGAGGTCCAGACTTCTCTGGGCAGGAATGCTGTAGACCAAGTAGGAAAACCTGTGTCTCACAGTGCTTCCAATTGTACCTCCCTTCATCCAATTCTGTGTAACCAAGAGGAGCTACCAGATGGGGATTGTAATGCACTTGCCCTGCACACCTAAGAAACATTACTATCTACTTAACAAGTACTCCATAAATGGAAACCACTTTACAAATATAAGATGTTACCAGTGGGTGAGACACTTCTTTCCAAGATGGGAACAACTTAGAACCCTGTGTGGATTATCATCAAACTGAGTCCAGGCTATTATCCTCACATGCCCCAAATATCATCCAACCTCCATCATTTTAGCTCAGACTTTCATTTTCTCTAAATTCAATCTTCTTAATCTAGTTCCTAATTATCTTGTTATTCTCCAAAATATATAAAAATATCTTCATGGTCTTCTTCCCTCCATTGCTCCTGCTATAAGGGAGGGGAAATTTTTCCCACCTACCATTCTAGGTTCTCGGCTAAGACCCCACCCTTACCCCTACCCCCCATCATAAAAGATTGACAGGAGAAAAGCAAGCAGTTTAGTTACATGTGTACCTTCTGTATACTTGGGAGATACCCAGTAAAACTGAGTAATGTGCCAGAATTAAATACCTCCAGCTAAAGACAAAAGAAAGATGCTTCACTTTGGAGATAAAGGGTGGGGAGGCTAGTTATGGGAAGTTTTCAAGTAAAGCACAGCAAGCATGGGTGTGGTTATTATGCAGATTTAAAGCCATGCCTTGTCTACTGATGAGAGGTCATAGAGATTTGGTCATCCCCCCCTTCTTGGCACAGAGAGGGAGACACCCTTACAAATACAGACTTCCCTTATAAATGTAAAAGTGTCTTACAAAAGGGTAACTTCTATGTGGTTTTCACATTCTTCTATGTCTGCAACCTCTCAAAAACAGCTCAATAAAATCAATATGCCAAAGAGGCATATTTGAAGTGGTTTATTTTGCTCCCCTTCATTCTCTTTTCACTCCTGAATTACCTCCCTTCCATAAAAGTAAACTCTATATCAAAAATATATCCCAGGCGCCGAGGTGGCTCAGTCATTTGAGCGTCTGACTTCAGCTCAGGTCTTGATCTCACAGTTCATGAGTTCGAGCCCCCTCACTGCTATCAGCACAGAGCCTGCTTCAGTTCTTCTGTTCCCCTCTTTCTGCCCCTCCCCCACTCATGCTCTCTCAAAGATGAAAAAACATTAAAAAAATATATACGTATATATTTATATATCCAATATTCTAAAAAGGATTTGAGCAATCTCATATGTATTTAAATTAACCCTACCCACCCCCACCCCTGCCTTTTCTCCACTGCTCAGATTCTCAGGAATCTGAGAAAAAAATGACCAGGTCACAGCAAAGAAGCCATCCCTCCTCTGCCCCTCCCCCACTACTATGGGTTTGAAGGGAAAGGTTTGCAATGCTCATGCTAAGAAGCCTGAGAGTATGTTAGGCTCCAATGGAATAAACAAGGAAATTACAACAAAGTAAATTAGATACAGCTACTTAAATTCAACCAAAAGACAGCACTTGCTTATTAAGATCTGGACATGTAAGCCTCAGAAATTTTATCTTGACCTGATTTGGAGAATTAATAAAACTATTTTAGTTCACTCTTTTTCTTCATCTAGCTATAACTATCCACAAACTGAGCCCACCCAGGGTGGTATTTCAAGAGGACCTAATCCTCCAATTTTAATCTCAGTAGGAGGCCTTGAGAATTTAATCACAGGAGTCCAGAATCCAACAGCACCTAAGAATTAGCTCTTTGAGTTTTCATAAAAAGAAATTCCTGGGACACAGGCGGAAACCAGACTTACTGAGCCTGGCATCTACTCCTCCTCACAAAGCTAGATGACCTACTGATAACCCTTCTCATAGCTGCCTATACAGGTGGAGCAAGTCCTTTCTCCCAGGACAGAGCTGGCTCCCTCTGCTTCTATCTTTATAAGGCAGGCTAGAGTCTGTCCTCATGTTTTAAAAAAATTATCAGGAATTATAAACTGATACAGCTGGAAAATTCCATAGAAGAAAAGACAAACAAAGTCTAATTCTATATTCTTCTGCTTTTGAAGATTAAAAAAACATCAAATATAATGATTATGGCAAGAAAAACACAAGGTCCCACTGGACTCCTGGAGAGGTGCCATTTATTGAGCAGAGAAATGCATATAAAGATAAAAAACAGAAGAAGCCAAGAACCTCATAAGGGAAGGGATATGGAGGGTCCATAGGGGATGGTCTTGGAAAGAAGGGAAGTTGAAGTCATCAAGATGGGGAGGCCGTGGAAGAGGAGATTTGGGGAAGAGGAAGAACATGCCTGGCACCTAGACAGAAAACATAGATAAAGAGTAAATAGGAAAAGTGGCTTCTATGTACTTTTGTATATCTATTTGTGATGTTAGTATATTTGTAAGAGAAATGAATGAACCTGCAAGTTGCTGATGGGTGAATAGAGGCTTTGCTGGGGCATCTGGTCACATTGGGTTATAGATCCCTTTTTTACTGAATACTTAAAAAAGTAACAATGGGGGGGGGGCACCTGGGTGGCTCAGTCAGTTGAGAGTTGGACTCTTGATTTCAGCTCAGGTCATGGTCTTGCAGTTTGTGGGTTCGAGCCACACATCTGGCTCTGTGGCTGACATGGAACCTGCCTGGGATTCTCTCTCTCCTCCTCTCTCTCTCTGCCCATCCCTGCTCTTGTGCACATGTGCTCTCTCTCAAAATAAATAAATGAAACTTAAAAAAAAAAAGTCAAAATGGATCAATTTTTCTCTCAAAATTCAGTGTCTTGGACTTCTCTGAGCACAAGAAGCCATTTAATGAACCTTCTTTTCTATTTTGATGGCAGATTTTGTTCTTTTGGTGCAGTGGGAGGTGGGGAATAGGGGATATGAGAAAAGAAAGTTGTGTTTCTCCTTCAACTAGCTTTTCTATGATGATCTGAGTCTGACAATACTTTCTTTTCTTTTTTTTTTTTTTTAATGTTTATTTATTTTTGAGAGAGAGAGACAGACAGAGTGTGAGTGGGGGAGGGGTAGAGAGAGAGGGAGACACAGAATCCCAAGCAGGCTCCAGGCTCTGAGCTGTCAGCACAGAGGCAGACTTGGGGCTTGAATCTATGAACCACGAGATTATGACCTGAGCTGAAGTCAAACGCTTAACTGACTCAGCCACCCAGGCACCCCTATTAATTTTGAGAGAGAGAGAGAGACAGAGAGAGGGAGAGAGACAGAGTGTGAGTGGGGTGAGGGTAGAGGGAAAAGGAGACAAAGAATCTGAAGAAGGCTCCAGGCCCAACGCAGGACTCGAACTCACGAACCATGAGATCACGACCTGATCAGAAACAAGAGTCAGACATTTAATTGACTGAGCCACCCAGGTACCCCTCCTTTCATAAAACTATACACACATGTAATTAATCTGTACAACTAAATCCATGTTTTCTGCTAAGCATTTTCAGGTTGTTATGAAATGAGAACTTTATACGACCTATAGGGTGCCTGGGTGGCTTAGTTGGTTAAGCATTCAACTATTGATTTTGGCTCAGGTCATGATCTCACAGTAGTGAGTTCAAGCCCTGCATTGGACTTCACGCTGGGTGTGAAGCCTACTTAAAAATAAAAAGAGGAGAGAGTTAGCTAAAGTTAAGAGGTTTAGAAACTTACCCAAATTCATGAGCAAAATTTGGAGACAATGTTTTTGACTCCTAGATTGGAGTTTTTTCCATCACACCTGTGTGTTCCTCAAAGTACAGACCGCAGACAGCTACATCAGTGTCACCAGGGAGCCTATTAGAAATCTAGAACCTCAAATCCTATGCCCGACCTCCTGAATCAGAATCTGCATTTTAACAAGATCCCCAGGTGAGTCATATGCCTACTTCAGTTTGGAAAGCTGGCCTTTCCCCATATCACTTACTCTAACTGGGGGCATTCATTTCTAGCTATAGCATTCTGTGGATATAAAATAGCTGAGAAAAGTTCTGTATGAAATTTGAAAAATTTATGTCGTTAAGACACCATATGGGATTAAAAAGTAAGCTACAAAGCAGTGTGTACAGAATAATTCCATTTTAAAATGAATTTTATATAAATAGGCATGTATATCCATACAGAAAATAAAGACTAGAAGGATTTAGAAGAAAATGTTCTCTCTCGTGATGGGATTATGGACAATTTTGTCTGTTACTTTTTGAGTTTTCTTAAGAAAACACCTATTCATTTTTGAAAGTTAGGTTTTCTTGATGATCTTCACTGAATCTGGTCACCCGAGTGGTAAGAAAAGTAATGTACAGGAAACCATGAATTGGCATAACAGAGACTGGAATGTCACTGCTGAAATTTTCTGGGGTAGACACCAGGGCTCACACAATCATTCTAGTACATCAGGCGTTCCATTCCCTGCCAAGAAGGGGCTCCTTCTTCCAGCCCCCAGGGAGCAGCCCTGTGTGGGTTTATAAGCACCAGCTCTTCTCCCCAACAGCGTGCATAATCAGGCATCTCGTTAGCCATAACTCATCTACACAGAGGGCCTGAAACATTCTGGGCACTTTAACAACAACAACAAATATTATAGACAGAGAGAGGTAATATTTTATAAATAGAGACAAAATCCCCCAATAAACAGAAAAGAAACAGAACACAAACCACCCACATTGTTCAGCCATAGCACTGAGGACTTTCTAGATTGACTGATATCTTGTGTTTGTGGAAAGTGGGGAAGGTATAAAGCATAAACAACAAAGACACCAGACAGAGTTCAGACCCTTAAGCAAAGATGTAGTTCTGCTTCTGACCAGCTGTTCAAGTTTGGGTGAGTACCTTAACTGCTCTTTTCCTCTATTTCATCCCATTGTCAGCTTCCCAATCCTTGGCTTTGTGAATTTCATGAGTGCTTTAAATGCACTAGTTTCCCCGTTGGGCTAGTCTAAGGAAAAACACGTCTGTGTGTCTTATCTACTCTCAGTTCTCTACTGCAACACTGTCATTTGTGACACCAGATGTGTGAATTTTTCACACATCAAGCAATTCTGCAACACTAGCTAGGTGTCCCACGATTCGAGATAGCATCAGATCCCACAGGTTAAGGGCCCAATCCAACAAGGAAGCCCTCCCCACCATCAGATGCCATTTGCAAGTCCTAGTTTGTCACTTCTACTCATTTAATTTATTTATTTGGGGGGGAAGGGGTGGGGAAGGACAGAGGGAAAGAGAGAGAGGCTCTGAAGCAGGCTCCTGGCTCACCATGGAGCCCCTCTCGAGGCTTAATCCCATGACCCTGGGATCATGACCTGAGCCGAAATCAAGAGCTTAACCGACTGAGCCACCCAGGAGTCCCTGTCACTTCTACTTCTGATTGACTTGCTGTAAGTTGGTGGCTCCTACTATTTCCTCCTCGGGTTCCATTAATTTACTAGAGAGGCTCACAGGACTCAGGAAAACATTTACTTAGTAGATTACTAGTTTAGTATAAAAGGATGTAACTCAGGAATTATTATACAGGTATAATAGAATATAGCTCTATCAGCCAGATGGAAGAGTCCCGTAGGGCGAAGTCTGTGGAAGAGATACAGGGCTTCCACACCCTCTCTGGGCAAAGCCCCTCTTCAAAACCTCCATGTGCTCCTCTACTTGGAAGTACATCAAATCTTGCTGTTGAGGAGTTTTTCTGAAATGTTCATCTCCTCTACTACCCCTCTGATTTACTTGGCCTTTCTGGCCAGCCCATCCTGAGTGTACATGAGGACCTCACCCTAAGTCACTCCACTGGCATAAACTTAGGTGTGATTGAAAGGCCTTGTAACCAATAACGGAAGATTCACTTTGGAAATTACAAGGGTTTAAGGAGCTTTGTGCTAGGAAACCAGGACAAGGACCACAATGAATTTCTTTTTTTCCCACAGCTAGTTACCCAACATTTGACCCCCTAGATCAAATCTAGGTCCTTCTCCAAGCTAGACTGTGCCTTGCGATGCTTATGTCTGTTTCCCTCTCTCTTGCTGTTCTCTTTTGCTGTTCTTTCTATCTTTGGTTGTTCGCAATCTGTTCAGTTGGCCCTCAGTTCCTCTTCAGGAGGAAGTGTTCTATAAATAGGTATAATTTGGTGTGTTCTGTGGAGCAGGTGAGTTCAGGGTCTTCCTGTATCACCATCTTGGACAAGAAACCCCAAAATGCTGGTGCCTTTGAAATGTATTGTCCAGACCCCCTTGCCCACTGGATTCTGTTGGGTTCGGCAGGTGGGAAGCAACAAGAAACTAGACAGCAAGAGGAGACACAGGTAGAGGTGAGGGTATTTACTCTCTCACTCGTACTCCCTTCCGAATAGATACCTATGTTACCTCAAATAAACCTCAAAAGTGTACATGATGCCATCTTCACTGTGCAATGCCAAAGCCTGGAAAACATTGAGATTTGGGGAGGGTTTTGTGCTAATTATTAAGAATCAGTTTTGCTTATTTACCTTATTCCCAAACATTGAGCATACAAACCTCAGAATTTTAGGATAGGGAGCAATTTGGGGATATGATTCAGCAGCCTAGTAGCTCCCAGATTGTGGGTGACAAGCCCCTGGTATTCACGGAACTGTGGAAGAAAACACCAAATGTGTGCAGTTGAATGTAGTGTTGTCTGCAGATGGAATGAATCACGTACCGCATACAAAAACTCCGTTATTTTCCAAGTATATGTAGATTGAATCACAACAAAATACAAAACCTTATAAAGGCATGACTGAATACACAGGGGCTTGTATATCATCACATATTGAAAACTTTCTCAATATAATTCAAAGTACAGGCACTTTCATGGAGGACCATTCTTTTAATATCAAAACTTTGGTAAGAACTCATCTTGGTTCATTTTCAATGAATTCTCTCTCTCTCTCCTTTCTTTTTAAAATGTGTGTCAAACTGAGGGTTTTTTCCTCCTGTTTACTGCCTGAATTCTCTCTTTTTATTGTTTTGGTTTATCATTTTGAGTAAATTTTTTCCTTGGATCCATTCAACCAAATGAATTGAATTCCTCATAGATATTCAGCTTTGACATAAACATTTGGATTCCTTCAAAAGGTGATAGAACAAATACCATCTAATGGAACTCTGTTCTAATGAGGAAGGCACTCATTACACGAATTATTACCCACATATGTGTTGAAATTACATTTGTGACAAATGCTATGGCTGAAAGTCATAGGGACAGAGTGTGGATATATCAAAAGATGTGGTCCAGTCTAAAGTGTTGGGGAAATCCTCCCCAAAGAAAAGGGATTTAGGTTGACCCTTGTTAATACTCCTGAAGACAACAACCTTGCTACGCCTTGCTCTTGAATAAGTCAGTGAACACCACTCAGGACTTCACCACCAAGTCTACCTTTTATCTGGCATGATGGAAAATTTTCAGACACTCTCCAAGGCCTTACACCTAGGCAGGAAAGAACTATAAAATGAGCACCTTAAAACGATCAGTATATTACTTTGCACTCTTGTTTGCGAATGAGCATTCTACTTCTTGCCATGCATATATTTTTGCAGATGTTCATTTTAAGGCCCCTCATGCTTGATTGTAAGGGAGGACAGCCGAGTAGTTCTCACTATTGTGATTTGTAATGTTCTTCTTTACTATTGGAAGATTAACCTGGAGCACCTGGTATTTGTCCTATCACTTTTTGAAGGAATTTTGGTAAGAACTCATCATGGCTCATTTTCAGTGAATTCACTCTTTTTCTTTAAAAAAAATTTTTTTAACATTTATTCATTTTTGCAGGACAGAGATAGAGCATGAGTGGGTGAGGGTCAGAGAGAGAGGGAGACACAGAATGTGAAACCGGCTCCAGGCTCTGAGCTGTCAGCACAGAGCCCGATGCAGGGTTCAAACCCATGGACCACAAGATCATGACTTGAGCTGAAATTGGACGTTAATCAACTAAGCCACCCAGGCACCCCTCTTTTTTTTTTTTTTTTAATGTGTGTCAAACTGAGGGTTTTTTCCTCCTTTTTACTGCCTGAATTCACTCTTTTTATTGTTTTGGTTTATCATTTTGAGTCAATTTTTTCTAGCATATGCTATAGATATTGTGATTTTATGAGGTCATCACAGACTAGGAGGAGGGGAGCTCTTATTCTATTAAATACAAATTATCAAGGCTATGAGATTTGATCTTAACTCACTTTGCACCGTACTGGGAACAATTCTTGAAATCCTCTGTTACGGGAAAAGAACACTTTATGCGTATTGAATAAAATAAATCAATATTAGCAAGGACCTTGACAATATCATAATGAGCCTGAGAGAATGCAATCACAGAAAGAGTAGGGAATTGATGAGAGAAGACTGCGCTGGGGGGCCGGGGATGGGGCGGAAATCTGATAATTGTTGAGATAGCATTTTTTAATAAAGCAAAGTATGAGAATGGAGTGTTCAGGGTGGAACACTGAGGGAGACATGTGAAGGGGAGGAAACATTCTTCCTCTACCTTTCAAGGTCTTCCAGATGAATTATGGATTAAATTTACATTAGATACATTAACAGGAGAAAAAAAACATAGTTTTACTACGTGTCATCAGATGCCCAATAATGGCATGAGAGCCAAAGAAATGATGAGGCAGGCAGTTTTTACACTTTTTAGACAAAGAGACAATACATTTGTGAGGAATTAAGGCAAAAAAACCCCTTAATTTTGGGAGCTTCAGTTAGTAAGGAATTCTTAACAGAAATTGGGCTGGGGTAGTAAATTAGTACAAGTAACAAAGGTGATTTATATAGCCTTCTCTGCTCTAAATTTCCCATTTTGGGGGATAAGATTGCCTCTTTAGCTCCCAAGACTGGTTGAGGATGTTTCACATGGGAGATTTGTTTTCTGCTTTCAGCAGGACAGAGGAGGGTCAGAGTGTTTTTCTTGCACAGTCTGTCTTGTAAGTAACCTTTATTTAAAATAGTATCTCCCTCCCCCCCCCCCCCCCCCGAATAAGTAAAAATAAAAATAAAATAATATCCCAAAGTGGCCCATCTTGGGCTGGCCTGCCTTTGGCCTTTATACCTGTTTCATTCTCAACCGGAATGGTTGTCAGCTACCTGCCATGCTGGTATAGGGGTTCTGGTACCAATTCCAATGTGGGGAGGGGTTTTTTCCCTACACCACCACACAAAGCTCTAGACACAGGCTGGGTGTCCTCTGTGGTAGAGGTGGAGCTCCTCCCTAAGGAGTGTGGTGGAGGCCTCCTCAGAACAAAGGAAGGCAACATGGCCCTATCGGTTCCTATACACATATGCACAGTTTTGACCTCACTCTGTAACTTGGACTGTGTCCAGTCAGATTATGTGTCACCATATATGGGAGACAAAGAAGTAGAAATTGCATAAAAGGCTACACCCCCCTGCGCTCAGGGCTCAGTTTTTTGGGTTGGAACCCACTGAGCCCGTGCTGGCACGACAAATAAAGTTGCTTCCTAGACAGAGAAAGCCTCAATGTCCCCCTTCTCTGTGCGAGAATCCTGCTATACTAACAATTCACCTCAATTCTGGCACCATCTATCTAGAGATAGCTTCTCATCCTACAGGTGAAGAGCTCAGTCCTACAAAAGCACCCTCACACACATGCTTGAGATGCCAGTTGCAAGCCCCAGGCTGACACCTATGCTTCTGACCAACTGGCTATAGGTTCAAGGTCCCACAGCTCTCTTCCTGGGTTTGGCTAATTTGCTATAGCAGCTCACAGAATTAAAAAGTCCCACTTACCCACTAGATCACTGGTTTATTATGAAAGGATATTAATGCAGAAACAGCCAGATGGAAGAGATGCATAGGGGATGGATGGGGAAAGAGCATGGAGCTTCCGTGCTCTCTTGAATGTGGCTTGCTCTGTGTATTTCCACGTGGTCACCAACCCAGAAACTCCACACCCTGTCCTTCTGGGTTTTTATGGAGGCTTCATTACACAGGTATGATTGATTATATCCCTGGCCATTGGCAATTGAGCTCAATCTCCAGATCCTCTCTCATTCCTGGAGGTCAGAGAATAGGACTACAAGTTCCAACCCCAAATCACAAGTGTGGCTCCACCAGCAACCAGCCCCCACCCTTAGGCTCTTTCCAAGAGTTGCCTCATTAACATAACAAAAGATGCATTGCTCTCAGCATTTAGGAAATTCCAAGGGTGTGGGGAGCTGTGAGCCAGGAACCATGGAGGAAGAACAAATGTATATTTTTCTTATAAATCACACCATCCCAGCTGGGAAGTATTTTAGATATTTGGTCGAAGATATTAAGGACTAATAATTCTGATCTCCCCCTTAACTCTAAGGAACACAGTGTCTAGCCTCTGCTCTTTCAAAGTGCCCGTGGTCCTTCTTTTAATTCCTCAAATCACACCACACGAAACACGAAAATACTCAGTGCATTTCCATGTCAAACAATGAAGCCCCAGCTTCTTCACTTATGAAATTAGGATAATACTAATACTGACTCTGTACAATTGCTAGGAAGTTTAAGGGAGGCTCTACATGGAACAGACTGAGCACGATGGCATTCACAGGGCAAAGATGAAAAGCTACTGTCATTATCAGCACTGCTATGGTGACACTTAGAAAAAAGGCCATCTTCTCACTATGCTACAGTGTGGGGCATATAAAAGGTGCTCAAAATTTGTGCAATGAATAAAAACATTTTCAAAACTCTAGAATACTCAAGGTTTAGAATTCAGAATCACGAGGGATCTCCTTTCGGTTTTTGTTTGGCTTGTTCTTACTGCTCACGCCAAAAATCCACTTCAAGAACATAACTTGACTATGAAACTGAGGAAAAGGGAAAAATTCCTGAGTTTATTCTAAACAACAACAGAAAGAATGTGTTTCTACTTAGGGGGAAAAAAATACCTTGACCACCAGCTTCTAAACACTGACTTCCTGAAAGAAAGTGGAAAAATCCAAATCTAAATAATAATCTACAGCTTCTCCAAGAACCCGAGCTCAGGTCCATATCAAGGAATCCTCCAGGAGGGAGCAGTTTGCATCCACCAATGAAACTGGCTTCCCTCTGCAAACCCCCTTTTATAGGCAGAATTCCTTTTCCATTTCCTTGGGGTTTTATTTCACTTTGTGGGCTGCTTGCAAATTTCTGGTTTGGGAGAGGAATAGGGAGAGACGGGGCAGATTGCAGGATGGGTTCCTCCAAATGTCAGGCAGAGTAGTGCCAGGACAGCTGGGCCTGAAACCCTGTACCCAAGGAGGGGCACCTCCTGGAAGGAGGTGAGCACAGTTTCATCTGGTTTCTCTTAATGCTCACAGCAAAGGGCCTGAGTTATTGCATACTTTCTCGATGTCTTACATAAAATCAGATTATTAACTGCAGAGACAGTCCACTGTTCTGTCCTTCTGGCTAGCGTTTTGTGTCACCATAGCAACATCCATAAACAGAGAAGTAAATTAACCTCTAAAGAAGTCTGCTGACTTTATACTGCCCAAATGGCTCTTATGTTCCCTACTCAAACACACACACACAGTTGTTGTTGTGATTGTTGTTATCTCTGTGCACTATTTGACCCAATAACAACAAGGCCTAGGAACACAGCTTGGTTCTTGTCACCCTTTTCTTTAAAAAAAAAAAAAAAAGCCTTCAGTTACTTCGCATTGCCTACAGAATGATGTCTGATTCTTTTGCCTGGTGTTCAAAGTTCTTGATCTTTTTCAATGCCACATCTCCACCATTATTTATCAACAGGCCACTTAAGTTGTTCATGGAGTTAGAGGTCCAATTTCTTTATCAGACTTTTTCTTGCCTGACCTTGGTATTTCTTTAAAAAAATTTTTTTTTTTAATGTTTTTATTTATTTTTGAGACAGAGAGAGACAGAGCATGAGCAGGGGAGGGGCAGAGAGAGAGGGAGACACAGAATCTGAAGCAGGCTCCAGGCTCTGAGCTGTCAGCACAGAACCCAATGCGGGGCTCAAACTCACACGCTGTGAGATCATGACCTGAGCCGAAGTCGGACGCTTAACTGACTGAGCCACCCAGGCGCCCCATGACCTTGGTATTTCTGTCCATGTTCCCAGCGATCATCTGAGCACAACCAAGATAGCGTTCAAGTCCACCCCCAAAATTGAATCCCAGACTTTCCCTCCTCTCTGTTTCTACTGCCACCAGCCAGGACTAAGCTATACCCAAGTCCATCCTGGTGTCCCAACAAGAGTCTCTGGACTGGGTGTGGTGCTTCTACTCCTGTCCCACATGCTCTGTTTATTACACGGCAATCAGAATGATCTTTTAAAAATATAAATCACATTAGTTCATTCTCTGGCTTGAAACTCTCCTGTGATTTTTCAAGCATATGGATTTGGTCCAAAGGCTTCGCGCTGCCTGCTGGGTCCTGCGTGACCTGGCCTGTGCTCATCCATCTGACTTCATTTTATACCATTCTATGCCTTGGCCCTTACTCTCCTGAATCCCTGACCTTATTTCCATTCCGTAAACATGCCAAACTCTTCCTGCTTCTGGCCTTTGCATTTTCTCTTACTCTGGAAGTTTCCTCTGATTGTTTTGGAGCTGATGCCTTCATCATTTAGGTCTCAGCTTAATGTTTTCTTCTTAGAGAATTTCTTGACCACCCCTGTCTGCAGTTACCCCATGCTATCTCAGCACCCTATCCCAATTGTCCTGGTTTGTTTTCTTGACTGCATTTAACAGACTCCGATGGTATCTTGCTTATATAATTGATAACTCACTGTCCGTGTCTCTCCATTAGAGTGTGAGTTGAGGAGGGACTATTTCTGTTTGCTTGCCACAGACTCCCTAGCACCTAGTAAAGTGCCAAATAAAAGGCTGTCAATAAATATATTTTGGGGGATGCCTTGGAGGCTCAGTTGGTTAAACATCCAACTTCAGCTCAAGCTATGACCTCACAGTTCGTAAATTTGAGCCCTACGTCAGGTTGTGCGCTGACAATGCCGAGCCTACTTGGGATTCTCTCTCTGCCTGTCTTTCTGTCCCTCCCCAACTTGTGCTCTCTTTCAAAATAAATGAATAAACTTAGAAAAGTAAAATAAATTTATTAATACACACACATATAGAATGAATAAACATCATTTTTCAGGGACGGTTCATATGCACCCTTTATTCATGAGGCCTTTATAACCCATTACTAGAAACTTCCTCCCCCTCCCACACATCTCCTACACAGCACTGATCATTTCTTTTCATTTATATGTGTGATTTGCATAGCTGCTATATCTATTAAACTCTAGGTTCTTAAGGATCAGCTGGTTCATTTTCATAACTTCCCAAACATATCCTTCTGTATCAGAGGTGCTTGATGAAAGAATTAAGTGTTTTGCTTCCTACGGCTGCAGTGAACCTCAGACATAGGCCTGGACCTACGGCTGGCCCTCTGGTAGATGTTGAGGCAGACATTATTTATTTCTTGGTTACTAATTTTAGCAGGCACTTTTGGTGGCTTGCATCCCATTCTTCGGCCCACATCTGACGTGTGAGAAGTTAAGCACACGAGCATAGGTCTTTGCAAGCTGAAGCATTATAGCCAATGTCTCCCGGTGGGTACCACATGTAAAATTTTCTTCAAAGTCCAGCAGGCAAGCAATGCCACACACACAAGCACCCTTTGGAGCTGCCAGGGACCCTCTCCCTTCCAGCTAGAGGTAATCCTCAGACAGTAGAGACAGAAATTAGGAGTAGGTGCCTCATTTTCCTTTTTTTCAGAGGGGTCATTTTGGGAAACATTCCAGAAAGTTTTCAGATGTCCTGACAGAACTGAGCTTCTATCAATAATGGCAGTAGCCTCCATAATACACATTTTACTAGATTTTTATCCTTTTCTATGTCAATTGCCCCTTTTTCCTCACTCCTACTTCCTGAAATCACCTTCTAAAAAACTTTTTTTTAACATTTATTTATTTTTGAGAGAGAGAGAAAGAGACAGAGTGACAGCTGGGGAGGGGCAGAGAGACAGAGAGAGAGACAACAGAATCCAAAGCAGGCTCTGATGCCAGGCTCAAACGCATGGACTGCGAGATCATGACCTGAGCCAAAGTCGGCCACTTAACTGACTGAGCCACCCAGGTGCCCCTGAAATCACCTTCTAAATAAGCTGTTGGTACGTTCTTGTCACAGGCGCTGCTTCAGAGGAACCCAAAATAAAACATTTTCTTTTAAGAACTTAGTTTGCTTTCAACAAATGGTGTCACTAAACCTGGATATCCACATGCAAAAAAATGAAGTTGGATCATTACCTTATACCATATACAAAAATCAATGCAAAATGGATCAAAGACCTAAACATAAGAGCTACAACCATAAAACTCTTAAAACACAGGCAAAACTCTTCATGACATTGTTTCTGGCAATGATTTCTTGGATGTGACACTAAAAGCACAAGCAATGAAAGAAAAGAAAAATAAATTGGACTATATTAAAATTTAAAACTTACTTTTTTATTGTTTTAATTCCAGTATAGTTAACATGCTGTGTTATATTAGTGTCAGGTGTACAATATGGTGATTTGAGAACTCTATACATTACCCACTGCTCATCATGATCAATATAAGCTTAATCTCCTTCGCTTGTTTTCACCCACGCCCCACCCACCTCCCCTCTGGTAGCAGTTTGTTCTCTATAGCTAAGAGTCTATTTTTTTTGTCTCTTTTTATCTTTGTTCATTTGTTATCTTGAATTCCACACATGAGTGAAATCATATGTTATTTGCCTTTCTCTGACTTATTTTGCTTAGCATTATACTCTCTAGTTCCATCCATGTTGTTGCAAATATCAAGATCCCATTCTTTTTTAAGGCTGAGTAATATTCCATTGGATATACATATACCACATCTTTATCCATTCATCTATTGATGGTCACTGGGTGCTCCCGTAACTATTGTAAATAATGCTGCAATAAACACAGGGGTGCATATGTATTTTTCAGTTAGTGTTTTCCTATTCTTTGGACGAATACCAGTAGCAGAATTACTGAATCATACAGCACTTGGCAGGGAGCCCACTGCTGTGCTTGAACGCATGACCCTGAGATCAAGACCTGAGCTGAGATCAAGACTCGGATGCTTAACTGACTGAGCCACCAGCTGACCCACAACTCTGTTTTTAATTTCAAAATGTAAAACTTCTGTGTGTTAAAGGACTCTATCAACAGAGTAAAAAGGCAATCTATGGAATGGGAGAAAATATTTGCAAATCATATGTCAGATAAGGTGTTAATATCCAGAATATAAAGAATTCCTAGAACTCAACAACAACAAAACCAAACAACACAATTCAAAATGGGTGAAGGAAAAAACATACAAACAAACGAACAAAAAATGAATATGGGTAAGGGACTTAAATAGACGTTTCTCCAAAGAAGATATAGAGATGACCAAGAAGACCATGAAAACATCATTAATCATTAGGGAAATGCAGATCAAAACCATAAAGCGATATTCTTTCATACCTGTTAGGATGGCTATTATGAAAAAAAAAGTAATAACTCTTAGCAGATATGTAGAGAAATTGGAACCCTTTTGCATTGCTAGTGGGAATGTAAAATGGTACAGCCTCCCTGAAAAACAGTATGGCAGTTCCTCAGAAAACTAAACATAGAATTATCATATACTCCAGCAATTCCATTTCTGGGTATCTACACCAAAGAATTAAAAGCAGGATCTCAAACAGATATTTGAATACCCATATTCATAGCAGCACTATTCGCAGTAGCCAAAAGATGGAAGCAACTCAAATATCTCTTGACAGATGAATGGATAAACAAAACGTGGTCTCTACACACAAGGGAATAGTATCCAACCTTAAAAAGGAGAAAAAGTCTGATACATGCCATAACATGAATGAACCTTGAAGGCAGCATGCTAAGTGAAATAAGCCAGTCACAAGAGAACAAACATTGTATGATTCCACTACATCATGTACCTAAAATAGTCAAATTCACAGAGAAAAAGTCAGATGGTCATTGCAGGGATGAGAGGGGGGCAGGGGAATGGGGAACTATTGTTCAATGAGTACAAAGAGTCAGTTTTGGAAGATAAAAAAAGTTCTGAGGATTAATGGTCATGACGGTTGTAAGACCAGATTAGTGAATGTGTTAATGGTACTAAACTCTGCAGTTAAAAATGGTTAAGTGGTAAAAACAAAACAAACCCTCCTTTGCTGCAAATCTACAGTAACAGAGAGTGGGTTAGCCGTTGCCTGAGACTGGAGGGCATTGGGGAAAATGGGGAGTAAATGCTAATGGGTGAAACATGTCTTTCTGGGGTTGATGAAAATGTTCTAACATTTTTTTGTGGTGACAGTTGTACTACTCTGAGAAATACTAAAAACCTTAGAAGTGTATACTCTAAATTGGTGGTTTATATGGTATATGAATTATACCTCAGTAGGTGGTTATATTTAAAAAAGAAAAACAAAAGCAAAAAAGAAACTTCCTTTGCCATTTTGACAATCCTTTTACTTAGGCGACTAATCAATAATATTGACTCTGCATGCCATTCCTTCTTGTATCCCAAAATTCAAATTCCTTTCTTCTTCTGCATCAAAATTATCCTCTGCTCCATATTTCTCAATTTTCTATCTAAAACCCCCCTAATATGATACATATCTGTTTTTTAAAAAGGTCTAATGAGTACCTATGAATAAATACATTTGATAAACAGCTGCTGATTGAAACGTTCCAAAGATTAAATGATTGTGGAAAGTCCAGGAAACCCGGCAGACCAAGGCGGATAGATTTAGATAGGTGTCACAGCAAGGCCACTAAAAGCTGCTCATTTTTAAAAAGCAGGGAGGGGGAGAGCCTGGGTGGCTCAGTCGGTTAAGCATCTGACTTCAGCTCAGGTCATGATCTCACGGTTCATGAGTGTGAGCCCCACATCCATCTCTGTGCTAACAGTGCAGAGCCAGCTTGGGATTCTCTCTCTTTCTCCCTCTCACTCTACTCCTCTCCCACTCATGCTTTCTCTCTCTCTCAGAATAAAGAAACTAAAAAAAAAAAAAAAAAAAAAAAAAAAAAAGCTTTTCATAATCTCTCATCTTTTTGCTGCCAAGAGGAATAGAAACTATCAGTCACAGAGCTAAACTTTCACTTTCCAGAAAAGAAAAAGAGAAAATGGAGCAGAATTTCCCAGCAGACTGAGCCACTGGACTCAGTATCACAGCAGTGTTTCAGATTGGTTTTGGTACCTCAAAAGAAAAAAATCCAGGGATTCGTTGAAAAGCTCAAGATTAGAAAGGGCAACCTGGGTTCTAGAGGAGCTTTGTTTCATGTCAAAGAGAAACAAAGCTAGACACTGGTGGAAGAGGTGTGGACAGCTTTTAATTATGATAGCCTATTGCAGTAGGAATGTCCAGCATGACCTGAACTCAATTTTGATTTGTACAGGAGTGACTGGGTGTTTTAAAAGGAGAATGAGAGAACAGGGAGGGGCGTGAGCAGTGGCTCAGCAGAGTCAGGGAAGTGAAAAATCACAAAAACAAGGAAGGAAAAGTTGGTCCATGTGAAATCCATCTGCTTTGGTAAGCAGCACTTAGGGAAGTTAGGCTCCTCCTCTGCCACAGAGGCTGGGGGACAGGGGTACGGTCTTTGGGTGCTGACTGGAACACATTAAATTCTTTTGGCAACCTTGAGTTTTCTCAGACAGGCACTTTAAGGGGGCTGGGGTCATCCTAGGGATGCAGCCTTGAAGCTGTTGAAACTATGTTATTGTTTTGTTCAAGTCTTTATAGACTTAGGTTGAGGTCCAGTCCCAATGAAAACTCAGAGGAGTATGACTAGGGTTTAGTGAGGGAGAGGATTATTATCATCTATCACTTACCAGGTGTGAGGTTCTGGGTGATTCACTTAGTATCTCTGACCCCTGGTTTCTAAGATCAAAATCAAATTCTTCCAAGCCCAGTACCTTTACCAATACTCCACCTCTGTCAAAGATACCTATTGTATTGAAAGTCAAGAAACTTGGGTTTGAGTCTCATTTCAGTACTTACTAAGTATGGGACCTTGAACAAGTCAGGTTGTAGCAGAGCATTTTGCAATGACAACACATGATCTTTACAAAGTTTGGAATGTAGAAGTCCTGCCTCATTATATTTCCTTGACTATTTCAAAGGTGGATATAATCCTAAGTGGGACTTTCACTATTTTGACTTGTAAAATGAAACAAAAAATATTTAGTGGCATAAGAAAGCAGTCATTTATTTTAAGTTTATTCATTTTTTGAGAGAGAAGGAGAGAGGATGGGGAAGGAGCAGAGAGACGGGGAGAGAGAGAGAATCCCAAGCAGACTCCACACTGCCAGCGCAGAGCCCAACACAGGGCTTGAACTCAAGAACTACGAGATCATGACCTGAGCCAAAATCAAGAGTCAGACACTTACCTGACTGAGCTACCCAGGCACCCTGGTAAAATGAAAATTTCAAAAGAACCCAAATGTCCTTCAGTAGAAGACTGGTTAAGTAAACATCACATTCATACAATGGAATCCTAAGCCAAAATGTTAAGATAGATCTTTACAAGAGAATAAAGACCAAGAATCATAAAGTGGAAAAAATCAAATTATAGAACAGGATTGTTATTAGACCTCATTTTCATTTCTACTAGATAAAGCACACAAATAGGTAGTATATGAACATGAACATGTACATGTTTATTAAAGCTTGGTAGAGTCCACACCACACACTAATATTCCTTGACTGTGTTTGTGTTATGTGTGTGCATGTGGGTGTTGGGAGGAAGGATTCATGTCAACAAGATGATAATCCATTAGCTGAGGATATCACTTTTCCCCTTGTAGAACAGGTAGTTTGTACGAGCCTACTGTGCTAAGCATTTTACATTCAGAAATTCATGTAATCATCCAGATAATCAGAGAGGTCAATGATTTTATCATTATCATTATTATTATTATTACCATTACTATTATTATTTCTGTTTTACCAATAAAAAAGACACAGAAATGTTAAGTAACTTGCTCAGCTAATTACTTTTCAAATACAAATGAAAAATACTTATCAGCAGAGTAATCTCTAATTCCAAGATGGTTGTTGTCTCTTCATCACAAAGATACTACGCATAGATTTTCCCATTTTTTAATTAACATGGCAAAATATCTTCCACTTAGGAGTATATACGGTTAAAGAAGTATTTGTCTGTGTTATATTGATATCATCAGCAATATTTGTTCTTATCAATATGTAATTAA